>NC_090932.1:91843313-92468313 GCF_040938575.1 Ambystoma mexicanum
GTTCAAGGGGACATGAGTGGGGGCCTGCTGGCAGGTGCCCTGCACTGCAGGGGGTGGGGGTGCATGGGGACATGAGTGGGGGCCTGCTGGCAGGTGCCCTGCACTGCTGGGGGGTGGGGGTGCAGGGGGACATGAGTGGGGGCCTGCTGGCAGGTACCCTGCACTGCTGGGGGGTGGGGGTGCAAGGGGACATGAGTGGGACATGAGTGGGGGCCTGCTGGCAGGTGCCCTGCACTGCTGGGGGATGGAGGTGCAAGAGGACATGAGTGGGGGCCTGCTGGCAGGTGGCCGACACTGCTGGGGGGTGGGTGTGCAGGGGACATGAGTGGGGGCCTGCTGGCAGGTGCCCCGCACTGCTGGGGGGTGGGTGTGCAAGGGGACAGGAGTGGGGGACTGCTGGCAGGTGCCCCGCACTGCTAGGGGGTGGGTGTGCAAGGGGACATGAGTGGGGGCCTGCTGGCAGGTTCCCTGCACTGCTGGGGGGGGTGGGGGTGCAAGGGGACATGAGTGGGGGCCTGCTGGCAGGTGCCCTGCACTGCTGGGGGGGTTGGGTGCAAGGGGTCATGAGTGGGACATGAGTGGGGGCCTGCTGGCAGGTGCCCTGCACTGCTGGGGGGGTGGGTGTGCAAAGGGACATGAGTGGGGGCCTGCTGGCAGGTACCACGCACTGCTGGGGGGTGGGGGTGCAAGGAGACATGAGTGGGGGCCTGCTGGCAGGTGCCCCGCACTGCTGGGGGGTAGGTGTGCAAGGGGACATGAGTGGGGGCCTGCTGGCAGGTGCCCTGCACTGCTGGGGGGTGGGTGTGCAAGGGGACATGAGTGGGGGCCTGCTGGCAGGTGCCCCGCACTGCTGGGGGATGGGGGTGCAAGGGGACATGAGTGGGGGCCTGCTGGCAGGTGCCCTGCACTGCTGGGGGGTGGGGGTGCAGGGGGACATGAGTGGGGGCCTGCTGGCAGGTGCCCTGCACTGCTGGGGGGTGGGTGTGCAAGGGGACATGAGTGGGGGCCTGCTGGCGGGTGCCCTGCACTGCTGGGGGGTGGGGGTGCAAGGGGACATGAGTGGGACATGTTCGGGGGCCTGCTGACAGGTGCCCTGTAGTGCTGGGGGGTGGGGGTGCAAGGGGACATGAGTGGGGGCCTGCTGGCAGGTGTCCCGCACTGCTGGGGGTGGGTATGTAAGGGGACATGAGTGGGGGCCTGCTGGCAGGTGCCCCGCACTGCTTGGGGGCGTGGGGGTGCAAGGGGACATAAGTGGGACATGAGTTGGGGCCTGCTGGCAGGTGCCCTGCACTGCTGGGGGTGTGGGGGTGCAAGGGGACATGAGTGGGACATGAGTGTGGGCCTGCTGTCAGGTGCCCCGCACTGCTGGGGGGTGGGTGTGCAAGGGGACATGAGTGGGGGCCTGCTGGCAGGGGTCCCGCACTGCTGGGGGGTGGGTGTGCAAGGGGACATTAGTGGGGGCCTGTTGGCAGGTGCCCCGCACTGCTGCGGGCTGGGGGTGCAAGGGGACATGAGTGGGGTCCTGCTGGCAGGTGCCCCGCACTGCTGGGGGGTGGGTGTGCAGGGGGACATGAGTGGGGGCCTGCTGGCAGGTGCCCCGCACTTCTGGGGGTGGGGGTGCAAGGGGACATGAGTGGGAAATGTGTGGGGGCCTGCTGGCAGGTGCCCTGCACTGCTGGGGGGTGGGTGTACAAGGGGACATGAGTGGGGGCCTGCTGGCAGGTGCCCCATACTGCTGGGGGGTGGGTGTGCAAGGGGACATGAGTGGGGGCCTGCTGGCAGGTGCCCCGCACTGCTGGGGGGTGGGTGTGCAAGGGGACATGAGAAGGGGCCTGCTGGCAGGTGCCCCACACTGCTGGGGGGTGGGTGTGCAAGGGGACATGAGTGGGGGCCTGCTGGCAGGTGCCCCACACTGCTGGGGGGTGGGTGTGCAAGGGGACATGAGTGGGGGCCTGCTGGCAGGTGCCCCGCACTGCTGGGGGGTGGGTGTGCAAGGGGACATGAGTGGGGGCCTGCTGGCAGGTGCCCCGCACTGCTGGGGGGTGGGTGTGCAGGGGGCCATGAGTGGGGGCCTGCTGGCAGGTGCCCCGCACTGCTGGGGGGTGGGGGTGCAAGGGGACATGAGTGGGGGCCTGCTGGCAGGTGCCCCGAACTGCTGGGGGGTGGGTGTGCAAGGGGACATGAGTGGGGGCCTGCTGGCAGGGTCCCCGCACTGCTGGGGGGTGGGTGTGCAAGGGGACATGAGTGGGGGCCTGCTGGCAGGTGCCCGCACTGCTGGGCGGTGGGTTTGCAAGGGGACATGAGTGGGGGCCTGCTGGCAGGTGCCCTGCACTGCTGGGGGGTGGGTGTGCAAGGGGACATGAGTGGGGGCCTGCTGGCAGGTGCCCCGCACTGCTGGGGGGATGGGGGTGCAAGCGGACATGAGTGGGACATGAGTGGGGGCCTGCTGGCAGGTGCCCTGCATTGCTGGGGGGGTGGGGGTGCAAGGGGACATGAGTGGGACATGAGTGTGGACCTGCTGGCAGGTGCCCCGTACTGCTGGGGGGTGGGGTGCAAGGGGACATGAGTCGGGGCCTGCTGGCAGGTGCCCCGCACTGCTGGGGGGTTGGTGTGCAAGGGGACATGGGTGGGGGCCAACTGGCAGGTGCCCTGCACTGCTGGAGGGTGGGGGTGCAAGGGGACATGAGTGGGGGCCTGCTGGCAGGTGCCCCACACTGATGGGGGTGGGTGTGCAAAGGGACATGAGTGGGGGCCTGCTGGCAGGTGCTCTGCACTGCTGGGGGGTGGGTGTGCAAGGGGACATGAGTGGGGACCTGCTGGCAGGTGCCCCGCACTGCTGGGGGGTGGGTGTTCAAGGGGACATGAGTGGGGGCCTGCTGGCAGGTGCCCTGCACTGCTGGGGGTGGGGGTGCATGGGGACATGAGTGGGGGCCTGCTGGCAGGTGCCCTGCACTGCTGGGGGGTGGGGATGCAGGGGGACATGAGTGGGACATGAGTGGGGGCCTGCTGGCAGGTGCCCTGCACTGCTGGGGGGGGGTGGGGGTGCAAGGGGACATGAGTGGGGGCCTGCTGGCAGGTGCCCCGCACTGCAGGGGGTGGGTGTGCAAGGGGACATGGGTGGGGGCCAACTGGCAGGTGCCCTGCACTGCTGGCGGGTGGGGGTGCAAGGGGACATGAGTGGGGGCCTGCTGGCAGGTGCCCCACACTGATGGGGTTGGGTGTGCAAAGGGACATGAGTGGGGGCCTGCTTGCAGGTGCTCTGCACTGCTGGGGGGTGGGTGTGCAAGGGGACATGAGTGGGGACCTGCTGGCAGGTGCCCCGCACTGCTGGGGGGTGGGTGTTCAAGGGGACATGAGTGGGGGCCTGCTGGCAGGTGCCCTGCACTGCTGGGGGTGGGGGTGCATGGGGACATGAGTGGGGGCCTGCTGGCAGGTGCCCTGCACTGCTGGGGGGTGGGGGTGCAAGGGGACATGAGTGGGGGCCTGCTGGCAGGTGCCCCACACTGATGGGGGTGGGTGTGCAAAGGGAAATGAGTGGGGGCCTGCTGGCAGGTGCTCTGCACTGCTGGGTGGTGGGTGTGCAAGGGGACATGAGTGGGGACCTGCTGGCAGGTGTCCCGCACTGCTGGGGGGTGGGTGTTCAAGGGGACATGAGTGGGGGCCTGCTGGCAGGAGCCCTGCACTGCTGGGGGTGGGGGTGCATGGGGACATGAGTGGGGGCCTGCTGGCAGGTGCCCTGCACTGCTGGGGGGTGGGGGTGCAGGGGGACATGAGTGGGGGCCTGCTGGCAGGTACCCTGCACTGCTGGGGGGTGGGGGTGCGAGGGGACATGAGTGGGACATGAGTGGGGGCCTGCTGGTAGGTGCCCTGCACTGCTGGGGGGTGGAGGTGCAAGAGGACATGAGTGGGGGCCTGCTGGCCGGTGGCCGACACTGCTGGGGGGTGGGTGTGCAGGGGACATGAGTGGGGGCCTGCTGGCAGGTGCCCCGCACTGCTGGGGGGTGGGTGTGCAAGTGGACAGGAGTGGGGGACTGCTGGCAGGTGCCCCGCACTGCTAGGGCGTGGGTGTGCAAGGGGACATGAGTGGGGGCCTGCTGGCAGGTTCCCTGCACTGCTGGGGGGGTGGGGGTGCAAGGGGACATGAGTGGGGGCCTGCTGGCAGGTGCCCTGCACTGCTGGGGGGGTTGGGTGCAAGGGGTCATGAGTGGGACATGTGTGGGGGCCTGCTGGCAGGTGCCCTGCACTGCTGGGGGGGGTGGGTGTGCAAAGGGACATGAGTGGGGGCCTGCTGGCAGGTACCACGCACTGCTGGGGGGTGGGGGTGCAAGGAGACATGAGTGGGGGCCTGCTGGCAGGTCCCCCGCACTGCTGGGGGGTAGGTGTGCAAGGGGACATGAGTGGGGGCCTGCTGGCAGGTGCCCCGCACTGCTGGGGGGTAGGTGTGCAAGGGGACATGAGTGGGGGCCTGCTGGCAGGTGCCCCGCACTGCTGGGGGATTGGGGTGCAAGGGGACATGAGTGGGGGCCTGCTGGCAGGTGCCCTTCACTGCTGGGGGGGTGGGGGTGCAGGGGGACATGAGTGGGGGCCTGCTGGCAGGTGCCCTGCACTGCTGGGGGGTGGGGGTGCAAGGGGACATGAGTGGGGGCCTGCTGGCAGGTGCCCCGCACTGCTACGGGGTGGGTGTGCAAGGGGACATGAGTGGGGGCCTGCTGGCAGGTGCCCTGCACTGCTGGGGGGTGGGTGTGCAAGGGGACATGAGTGGGGGCCTGCTGGCAGGTGCCCTGCACTGCTGGGGGTGCAAGGGGACATGAGTGGGACATGTTTGGGGGCCTGCTGACAGGTGCCCTGTAGTGCTGGGGGGTGGGGGTGCAAGGGGACATGAGTGGGGGCCTGCTGGCAGGTGTCCCGCACTGCTGGGGGTGGGTATGTAAGGGGAAATGAGTGGGGGCCTGCTGGCAGGTGCCCCGCACTGCTTGGGGGGGTGGGGGTGCAAGGGGACATAAGTGGGACATGAGTTGGGGCCTGCTGGCAGGTGCCCTGCACTGCTGGGGGTGTGGGGGTGCAAGGGGACATGAGTGGGACATGAGTGTGGGCCTGCTGGCAGGTGCCCCGCACTGCTGGGGGGGTGGGTGTGCAAGGGGACATGAGTGGGGGCCTGCTGGCAGGGGCCCCGCACTGCTGGGGGGTGGGGGTGCAAGGGGACATGAGTGGGGGCCTGCTGTCAGGTGCCCCGCACTGCTGGGGGGTGGGTGTGCAAGGGGACATTAGTGGGGGCCTGCTGGCAGGTGCCCCGCACTGCTGGGGGGTGGGGGTGCAGGGGGACATGAGTGGGGGCCTGCTGGCAGGTGCCCCGCACTGCTGGGGGGTGGGGGTGCAAGGGGACATGAGTGGGAAATGAGTGGGGGCCTGCTGGCAGGTGCCCTGCACTGCTGGGGGTGGGGGTGCAAGGGGACATGAGTGGGGGCCTGCTGGCAAGTGCCCTGCACTGCTGGGGGGTGGGTGTGCAAGGGGACATGAGTGGGGGCCTGCTGGCAGGTGCCCCATACTGCTGGGGGGTGGGTGTGCAAGGGGACATGAGTGGGGGCCTGCTGGCAGGTGCCCCGCACTGCTGGGGGGTGGGTGTGCAAGGGGACATGAGTGGGGGCCTGCTGGCAGGTGCCCCACACTGCTGGGGGGTGGGTGTGCAAGGGGACATGAGTGGGGGCCTGCTGGCAGGTGCCCCGCTCTGCTGGGGGGTGGGTGTGCAAGGGGACATGAGTGGGGGCCTGCTGGCAGGTGCCCCGCACTGCTGGGGGGTGGGAGTGCAGGGGGACATGAGTGGGGGCCTGCTGGCAGGTGCCCCGCACTGCTGGGGGGTGGGGGTGCAAGGGGACATGAGTGGGGGCCTGCTGACAGGTGCCCTGTAGTGCTGGGGGGTGGGGGTGCAAGGGGACATGAGTGGGGGCCTGCTGGCAGGTGCCCCGAACTGCTGGGGGGTGGGTGTGCAAGGGGACATGAGTGGGGACCTGCTGGCAGGGTCCCCGCACTGCTGGGGGGTGGGTGTGCAAGGGGACATGAGTGGGGGCCTGCTGGCAGGTGCCCTGCACTGCTGGGGGGATGGGGGTGCAAGCGGACATGAGTGGGGGCCTGCTGGCAGGTGCCCCGCACTGCTGGGGGGATGGGGGTGCAAGCGGACATGAGTGGGACATGAGTGGGGGCCTGCTGGCAGGTGCCCCATACTGCTGGGGGGTGGGGATGCAAGGGGACATGAGTCGGGGCCTGCTGGCAGGTGCCCCGCACTGCTGGGGGGTTGGTGTGCAAGGGGACATGAGTGGGGGCCTGCTGGCAGATGCCCCGCACTGCTAGGGGGTGGGTGTGCAAGGGGACATGAGTGGGGACCTGCTGGCAGGTGCCCCACACTGCTGGGGGGTGGATGTGCAAGGGGACATGAGTGGGGGCCTTCTGGCAGGTGCCCTGCACTGCTGGGGGCTGGGGGTTCAAGGGGGACATGAGTGGGGGCCTGCTGGCAGGTGCCCTGCACTGCTGGGGGGTGGGGGTGCAAGGGGACATGAGTGGGGGCCTGCTGGCAGGTGCCCTGCACTGCTGGGGGGGTGGGGGTGCAGGGGGACATGAGTGGGGGCCTGCTGGCAGGTGCCCTGCACTGCTGGGGGGTGGGGGTGGAAGGGGACATGAGTGGGGGCCTGCTGGCAGGTGCCCCGCACTGCTACGCGGTGGGTGTGCAAGGGGACATGAGTGGGGGCCTGCTGCCAGGTGCCCTGCACTGCTGGGGGGTGGGTGTGCAAGGGGACATGAGTGGGGGCCTGCTGGCAGGTGCCCTGCACTGTTGGGGGGTGGGGGTGCAAGGGGACATGAGTGGGACATGTTTGGGGGCCTGCTGACAGGTGCCCTGTAGTGCTGGGGGGTGGGGGTGCAAGGGGACATGAGTGGGGGCCTGCTGGCAGGTGTCCCGCACTGCTGGGGGGTGGGTATGTAAGGGGACATGAGTGGGGGCCTGCTGGCAGGTGCCCCGCACTGCTTGGGGGCGTGGGGGTACAAGGGGACATAAGTGGGACATGAGTTGGGGCCTGCTGGCAGGTGCCCTGCACTGCTGGGGGTGTGGGGGTGCAAGGGGACATGAGTGGGACATGAGTGTGGGCCTGCTGGCAGGTGCCCCGCACTGCTGGGGGGTGGGTGTGCAAGGGGACATGAGTGGGGGCCTGCTGGCAGGGGCCCCGCACTGCTGGGGGGTGGGGGTGCAAGGGGACATGAGTGGGGGCCTGCTGGCAGGTGCCCCGCACTGCTGGGGGGTGGGTGTGCAAGGGGACATGAATGGGGGCCTGCTGGCAGGTGCCCCGCACTGCTGGGCTGTGGGTGTGCAAGGGGACATTAGTGGGGGCCTGCTGGCAGGTGCCCCGCACTGCTGCGGGGTGGGGGTGCAAGGGGACATGAGTGGGGTCCTGCTGGCAGGTGCCCCGCACTGCTGGAGGGTGGGGGTGCAGGGGGACATGAGTGGGGGCCTGCTGGCAGGTGCCCTGCACTGCTGGGGGGTGGGGGTGCAAGGGGACATGAGTGGGAAATGAGTGGGGGCCTGCTGGCAGGTGCCCTGCACTGCTGGGGGGTGGGGGTGCAAGGGGACATGAGTGGGGGCCTGCTGGCAGGTGCACTGCACTGCTGGGGGGTGGGTGTGCAAGGGGACATGAGTGGGGGCCTGCTGGCAGGTGCCCCATACTGCTGGGGGGTGGGTGTGCAAGGGGACATGAGTGGGGGCCTGCTGGCAGGTGCCCCGCACTGCTGGGGGGTGGGTGTGCAAGGGGACATGAGTGGGGGCCTGCTGGCAGGTGCCCCACACTGCTGGGGGGTGGGTGTGCAAGGGGACATGAGTGGGGGCCTGCTGGCAGGTGCCCCGCACTGCTGGGGGGTGGGTGTGCAAGGGGACATGAGTGGGGGCCTGCTGGCAGGTGCCCCGCACTGCTGGGGGGTGGGAGTGCAGGGGGACATGAGTGGGGGCCTGCTGGCAGGTGCCCCGCACTGCTGGGGGGTGGGGGTGCAAGGGAACATGAGTGGGGGCCTGCTGGCAGGTGCCCCGAACTGCTGGGGGGTGGGTGTGCAAGGGGACATGAGTGGGGACCTGCTGGCAGGGTCCCCGCACTGCTGAGGGGTGGGTGTGCAAGGGGACATGAGTGGGGGCCTGCTGGCAGGTGCCCTGCACTGCTGGGGGGATGGGGGTGCAAGCGGACATGAGTTGGACATGAGTGGGGGCCTGCTGGCAGGTGCCCTGCATTGCTGGGGGGGTGGGGGTGCAAGGGGACATGAGTGGGACATGAGTGTGGACCTGCTGGCAGGTGCCCCGTACTGCTGGGGGGTGGGGGTGCAAGGGGACATGAGTCGGGGCCTGCTGGCAGGTGCCCCGCACTGCTGGGGGGTTGGTGTGCAAGGGGACATGAGTGGGGGCCTGCTGGCAGATGCTCCGTACTGCTGGGGGGTGGGTGTGCAAGGGGACATGTGTGGGGACCTGCTGGCAGGTGTCCCACACTGCTGGGGGGTGGGTGTGCAAGGGGACATGAGTGGGGGCCTTCTGGCAGGTGCCCTGCACTGCTGGGGGGGGCGGGGGTTCAAGGGGACATGAGTGGGACATGAGTGGGGACCTGCTAGCAGGTGCCCTGCACTGCTGGGGGGTGGGGGTGCAAGGGGACATGAGTGGCACATGAGTGTGGGCCTGCTGGCAGGTGCCCCGCACTGCTGGGGGGTGGGTGTGCAAGGGGACATGAGTGGGGGCCTGCTGGCAGGTGCCCCACACTGCTGGGGGGTGGGTGTGCAAGGGGACATGAGTGTGGGCCTGCTGGCAGGTGCCCCGCACTGCTGGGGGGTGGGTGTGCAAGCGGACATGAGTGGGACATGAGTGGGGGCCTGCTGGCAGGTGCCCTGCATTGCTGGGGGGGTGGGTGTGCAAGGGGACATGAGTGTGGGCCTGCTGGCAGGTGCCCCGTACTGCTGGGGGGTGGGGGTGCAAGGGGACATGAGTCGGGGCCTGCTGGCAGGTGCCCCGCACTGCTGGGGGGTGGGTGTGCAAGGGGACATGAGTGGGGGCCTGCTGGCAGGTACCCCGCACTGCTGGGGGGTGGGTGTGCAAGGGGACATGAGTGGGGGCCTGCTGGCAGGTGCCCTGCACTGCTGGGGGTGAGGGTGCAAGGAGACATGAATGGGGGCCTGCTGGCAGGTGCACCGCAATGTTGGGGGGTGGGTGTGCAAGGGGACATGAGTGGGGGCCTGCTGGCAGGTGCCCCGCACTGCTGGGGGTGGTGTGGGGGTGCAAGGGGACATGAGTAGGACATGAGAGGGGGCCTGCTGGCAGGTGCCCTGTACTGCTGGGGGGGCGGTGGTGCAAGGGGACATGAGTGGGACATGAGTGGGGGCCTGCTGGTAGGTGCCCTGCACTGCTGGGGGGTGGAGGTGCAAGAGGACATGAGTGGGGGCCTGCTGGCCGGTGGCCGACACTGCTGGGGGGTGGGTGTGCAGGGGACATGAGTGGGGGCCTGCTGGCAGGTGCCCCGCACTGCTGGGGGGTGGGTGTGCAAGTGGACAGGAGTGGGGGACTGCTGGCAGGTGCCCCGCACTGCTAGGGCGTGGGTGTGCAAGGGGACATGAGTGGGGGCCTGCTGGCAGGTTCCCTGCACTGCTGGGGGGGTGGGGGTGCAAGGGGACATGAGTGGGGGCCTGCTGGCAGGTGCCCTGCACTGCTGGGGGGGTTGGGTGCAAGGGGTCATGAGTGGGACATGTGTGGGGGCCTGCTGGCAGGTGCCCTGCACTGCTGGGGGGGGTGGGTGTGCAAAGGGACATGAGTGGGGGCCTGCTGGCAGGTACCACGCACTGCTGGGGGGTGGGGGTGCAAGGAGACATGAGTGGGGGCCTGCTGGCAGGTCCCCCGCACTGCTGGGGGGTAGGTGTGCAAGGGGACATGAGTGGGGGCCTGCTGGCAGGTGCCCCGCACTGCTGGGGGGTAGGTGTGCAAGGGGACATGAGTGGGGGCCTGCTGGCAGGTGCCCCGCACTGCTGGGGGATGGGGGTGCAAGGGGACATGAGTGGGGGCCTGCTGGCAGGTGCCCTTCACTGCTGGGGGGGTGGGGGTGCAGGGGGACATGAGTGGGGGCCTGCTGGCAGGTGCCCTGCACTGCTGGGGGGTGGGGGTGCAAGGGGACATGAGTGGGGGCCTGCTGGCAGGTGCCCCGCACTGCTACGGGGTGGGTGTGCAAGGGGACATGAGTGGGGGCCTGCTGGCAGGTGCCCTGCACTGCTGGGGGGTGGGTGTGCAAGGGGACATGAGTGGGGGCCTGCTGGCAGGTGCCCTGCACTGCTGGGGGTGCAAGGGGACATGAGTGGGACATGTTTGGGGGCCTGCTGACAGGTGCCCTGTAGTGCTGGGGGGTGGGGGTGCAAGGGGACATGAGTGGGGGCCTGCTGGCAGGTGTCCCGCACTGCTGGGGGTGGGTATGTAAGGGGAAATGAGTGGGGGCCTGCTGGCAGGTGCCCCGCACTGCTTGGGGGGGTGGGGGTGCAAGGGGACATAAGTGGGACATGAGTTGGGGCCTGCTGGCAGGTGCCCTGCACTGCTGGGGGTGTGGGGGTGCAAGGGGACATGAGTGGGACATGAGTGTGGGCCTGCTGGCAGGTGCCCCGCACTGCTGGGGGGGTGGGTGTGCAAGGGGACATGAGTGGGGGCCTGCTGGCAGGGGCCCCGCACTGCTGGGGGGTGGGGGTGCAAGGGGACATGAGTGGGGGCCTGCTGTCAGGTGCCCCGCACTGCTGGGGGGTGGGTGTGCAAGGGGACATTAGTGGGGGCCTGCTGGCAGGTGCCCCGCACTGCTGGGGGGTGGGGGTGCAGGGGGACATGAGTGGGGGCCTGCTGGCAGGTGCCCCGCACTGCTGGGGGGTGGGGGTGCAAGGGGACATGAGTGGGAAATGAGTGGGGGCCTGCTGGCAGGTGCCCTGCACTGCTGGGGGTGGGGGTGCAAGGGGACATGAGTGGGGGCCTGCTGGCAAGTGCCCTGCACTGCTGGGGGGTGGGTGTGCAAGGGGACATGAGTGGGGGCCTGCTGGCAGGTGCCCCATACTGCTGGGGGGTGGGTGTGCAAGGGGACATGAGTGGGGGCCTGCTGGCAGGTGCCCCGCACTGCTGGGGGGTGGGTGTGCAAGGGGACATGAGTGGGGGCCTGCTGGCAGGTGCCCCACACTGCTGGGGGGTGGGTGTGCAAGGGGACATGAGTGGGGGCCTGCTGGCAGGTGCCCCGCTCTGCTGGGGGGTGGGTGTGCAAGGGGACATGAGTGGGGGCCTGCTGGCAGGTGCCCCGCACTGCTGGGGGGTGGGAGTGCAGGGGGACATGAGTGGGGGCCTGCTGGCAGGTGCCCCGCACTGCTGGGGGGTGGGGGTGCAAGGGGACATGAGTGGGGGCCTGCTGACAGGTGCCCTGTAGTGCTGGGGGGTGGGGGTGCAAGGGGACATGAGTGGGGGCCTGCTGGCAGGTGCCCCGAACTGCTGGGGGGTGGGTGTGCAAGGGGACATGAGTGGGGACCTGCTGGCAGGGTCCCCGCACTGCTGGGGGGTGGGTGTGCAAGGGGACATGAGTGGGGGCCTGCTGGCAGGTGCCCTGCACTGCTGGGGGGATGGGGGTGCAAGCGGACATGAGTGGGGGCCTGCTGGCAGGTGCCCCGCACTGCTGGGGGGATGGGGGTGCAAGCGGACATGAGTGGGACATGAGTGGGGGCCTGCTGGCAGGTGCCCTGCATTGCTGGGGGGGTGGGGGTGCAAGGGGACATGAGTGGGACATGAGTGTGGACCTGCTGGCAGGTGCCCCATACTGCTGGGGGGTGGGGATGCAAGGGGACATGAGTCGGGGCCTGCTGGCAGGTGCCCCGCACTGCTGGGGGGTTGGTGTGCAAGGGGACATGAGTGGGGGCCTGCTGGCAGATGCCCCGCACTGCTAGGGGGTGGGTGTGCAAGGGGACATGAGTGGGGACCTGCTGGCAGGTGCCCCACACTGCTGGGGGGTGGATGTGCAAGGGGACATGAGTGGGGGCCTTCTGGCAGGTGCCCTGCACTGCTGGGGGCTGGGGGTTCAAGGGGGACATGAGTGGGGGCCTGCTGGCAGGTGCCCTGCACTGCTGGGGGGTGGGGGTGCAAGGGGACATGAGTGGGGGCCTGCTGGCAGGTGCCCTGCACTGCTGGGGGGGTGGGGGTGCAGGGGGACATGAGTGGGGGCCTGCTGGCAGGTGCCCTGCACTGCTGGGGGGTGGGGGTGGAAGGGGACATGAGTGGGGGCCTGCTGGCAGGTGCCCCGCACTGCTACGCGGTGGGTGTGCAAGGGGACATGAGTGGGGGCCTGCTGCCAGGTGCCCTGCACTGCTGGGGGGTGGGTGTGCAAGGGGACATGAGTGGGGGCCTGCTGGCAGGTGCCCTGCACTGTTGGGGGGTGGGGGTGCAAGGGGACATGAGTGGGACATGTTTGGGGGCCTGCTGACAGGTGCCCTGTAGTGCTGGGGGTGCAAGGGGACATGAGTGGGGGCCTGCTGGCAGGTGTCCCGCACTGCTGGGGGGTGGGTATGTAAGGGGACATGAGTGGGGGCCTGCTGGCAGGTGCCCCGCACTGCTTGGGGGCGTGGGGGTACAAGGGGACATAAGTGGGACATGAGTTGGGGCCTGCTGGCAGGTGCCCTGCACTGCTGGGGGTGTGGGGGTGCAAGGGGACATGAGTGGGACATGAGTGTGGGCCTGCTGGCAGGTGCCCCGCACTGCTGGGGGGTGGGTGTGCAAGGGGACATGAGTGGGGGCCTGCTGGCAGGGGCCCCGCACTGCTGGGGGGTGGGGGTGCAAGGGGACATGAGTGGGGGCCTGCTGGCAGGTGCCCCGCACTGCTGGGGGGTGGGTGTGCAAGGGGACATGAATGGGGGCCTGCTGGCAGGTGCCCCGCACTGCTGGGCTGTGGGTGTGCAAGGGGACATTAGTGGGGGCCTGCTGGCAGGTGCCCCGCACTGCTGCGGGGTGGGGGTGCAAGGGGACATGAGTGGGGTCCTGCTGGCAGGTGCCCCGCACTGCTGGAGGGTGGGGGTGCAGGGGGACATGAGTGGGGGCCTGCTGGCAGGTGCCCTGCACTGCTGGGGGGTGGGGGTGCAAGGGGACATGAGTGGGAAATGAGTGGGGGCCTGCTGGCAGGTGCCCTGCACTGCTGGGGGGTGGGGGTGCAAGGGGACATGAGTGGGGGCCTGCTGGCAGGTGCACTGCACTGCTGGGGGGTGGGTGTGCAAGGGGACATGAGTGGGGGCCTGCTGGCAGGTGCCCCATACTGCTGGGGGGTGGGTGTGCAAGGGGACATGAGTGGGGGCCTGCTGGCAGGTGCCCCGCACTGCTGGGGGGTGGGTGTGCAAGGGGACATGAGTGGGGGCCTGCTGGCAGGTGCCCCACACTGCTGGGGGGTGGGTGTGCAAGGGGACATGAGTGGGGGCCTGCTGGCAGGTGCCCCGCACTGCTGGGGGGTGGGTGTGCAAGGGGACATGAGTGGGGGCCTGCTGGCAGGTGCCCCGCACTGCTGGGGGG
Source organism: Ambystoma mexicanum (assembly GCF_040938575.1). Classification (NCBI taxonomy): domain Eukaryota; kingdom Metazoa; phylum Chordata; class Amphibia; order Caudata; family Ambystomatidae; genus Ambystoma; species Ambystoma mexicanum. Next base: position 91,856,878 of record NC_090932.1, read on the forward strand.
TGGGAGTGCAGGGGGACATGAGTGGGGGCCTGCTGGCAGGTGCCCCGCACTGCTGGGGGGTGGGGGTGCAAGGGAACATGAGTGGGGGCCTGCTGGCAGGTGCCCCGAACTGCTGGGGGGTGGGTGTGCAAGGGGACATGAGTGGGGACCTGCTGGCAGGGTCCCCGCACTGCTGAGGGGTGGGTGTGCAAGGGGACATGAGTGGGGGCCTGCTGGCAGGTGCCCTGCACTGCTGGGGGGATGGGGGTGCAAGCGGACATGAGTTGGACATGAGTGGGGGCCTGCTGGCAGGTGCCCTGCATTGCTGGGGGGGTGGGGGTGCAAGGGGACATGAGTGGGACATGAGTGTGGACCTGCTGGCAGGTGCCCCGTACTGCTGGGGGGTGGGGGTGCAAGGGGACATGAGTCGGGGCCTGCTGGCAGGTGCCCCGCACTGCTGGGGGGTTGGTGTGCAAGGGGACATGAGTGGGGGCCTGCTGGCAGATGCTCCGTACTGCTGGGGGGTGGGTGTGCAAGGGGACATGTGTGGGGACCTGCTGGCAGGTGTCCCACACTGCTGGGGGGTGGGTGTGCAAGGGGACATGAGTGGGGGCCTTCTGGCAGGTGCCCTGCACTGCTGGGGGGGGCGGGGGTTCAAGGGGACATGAGTGGGACATGAGTGGGGACCTGCTAGCAGGTGCCCTGCACTGCTGGGGGGTGGGGGTGCAAGGGGACATGAGTGGCACATGAGTGTGGGCCTGCTGGCAGGTGCCCCGCACTGCTGGGGGGTGGGTGTGCAAGGGGACATGAGTGGGGGCCTGCTGGCAGGTGCCCCACACTGCTGGGGGGTGGGTGTGCAAGGGGACATGAGTGTGGGCCTGCTGGCAGGTGCCCCGCACTGCTGGGGGGTGGGTGTGCAAGCGGACATGAGTGGGACATGAGTGGGGGCCTGCTGGCAGGTGCCCTGCATTGCTGGGGGGGTGGGTGTGCAAGGGGACATGAGTGTGGGCCTGCTGGCAGGTGCCCCGTACTGCTGGGGGGTGGGGGTGCAAGGGGACATGAGTCGGGGCCTGCTGGCAGGTGCCCCGCACTGCTGGGGGGTGGGTGTGCAAGGGGACATGAGTGGGGGCCTGCTGGCAGGTACCCCGCACTGCTGGGGGGTGGGTGTGCAAGGGGACATGAGTGGGGGCCTGCTGGCAGGTGCCCTGCACTGCTGGGGGTGAGGGTGCAAGGAGACATGAATGGGGGCCTGCTGGCAGGTGCACCGCAATGTTGGGGGGTGGGTGTGCAAGGGGACATGAGTGGGGGCCTGCTGGCAGGTGCCCCGCACTGCTGGGGGTGGTGTGGGGGTGCAAGGGGACATGAGTAGGACATGAGAGGGGGCCTGCTGGCAGGTGCCCTGTACTGCTGGGGGGGCGGTGGTGCAAGGGGACATGAGTGGGACATGAGTGTGGGCCTGCTGGCAGGTGCCCCGCACTGCTGGGGGGTGGGTGTGCAAGGAGACATGAGTGGGGGCCTGCTGGCAGGTGCCCCACACTGCTGGGGGGTGGGGTGCAAGGGGAAATGAGTGGGGGCCTGCTGGCAGGTGCCCCGCACTGCTGGGGGGTGGGGTGCAAGGGGACATGAGTGGGGGCCTGCTGGCAGGTGCCCCGCACTGCTAGGGGGTGGGGGTGCAAGGGGACAGGAGTGGGGGCCTGCTGGCAGGTGCCCCGCACTGCTGGGGGGTGGGTGTGCAAGGGGACATGCGTGGGGGCCTGCTGGCAGGTGCCCCGCACTGCTGGGCGGTGGGTGTGCAAGGGGACATGAGTGGGGGCCTGCTGGCAGGTGCCCCGCACTGCTGGGGGGTGGGTGTGCAAGGGGACATGAGTGGGGGCCTGCTGGCAGGTGCCCCGCACTGCTGGGGGGTGGGGGTGCAAGGGGACATGAGTGGGGGCCTGCTGGCAGGTGCCAAGAACTGCTGGGGGGGTGGGTGTGCAAGGGGACATGAGTGGGGGCCTGCTGGCAGGTGCCCCGCACTGCTGGGCGGTAGGTGTGCAAGGGGAAATGAGTGGGGGCCTGCTGGCAGGTGCCCCGCACTGCTGGGGGGTGGGTGTGCAAGGGGACATGAGTGGGGGCCTGCTGGCAGGTGCCCCGCACTGCTGGGGGGTGGGAGTGCAGGGGGACATGAGTGGGGGCCTGCTGGCAGGTGCCCTGCACTGCTGGGGGGTGGGGGTGCAAGCGGACATGAGTGGGACATGAGTGGGGTCCTGCTGGCAGGTGCCCTGCATTGCTGGGGGATGGGGGTGCAAGGGGACATGAGTGGGACATGAGTGTGGGCCTGCTGGCAGGTGCCCTGCATTGCTGGGGGATGGGGGTGCAAGGGGACATGAGTGGGACATGAGTGGGGACCTGCTAGCAGGTGCCCTGCACTGCTGGGGGGTGGGGGTGCAAGGGGACATGAGTGGCACATGAGTGTGGGCCTGCTGGCAGGTGCCCCGCACTGCTGGGGGGTGGGTGTGCAAGGGGACATGAGTGGGGGCCTGCTGGCAGGTGCCCCACACTGCTGGGGGGTGGGTGTGCAAGGGGACATGAGTGGGGGCCTGCTGGCAGGTGCCCCGCACTGCTGGGGGGTGGGTGTGCAAGCGGACATGAGTGGGACATGAGTGGGGGCCTGCTGGCAGGTGCCCTGCATTGCTGGGGGGGGTGGGTGTGCAAGGGGACATGAGTGTGGGCCTGCTGGCAGGTGCCCTGCACTGCTGGGGGTGAGGGTGCAAGGAGACATGAGTGGGGGCCTGCTGGCAGGTGCACCGCAATGTTGGGGGGTGGGTGTGCAAGGGGACATGAGTCGGGGCCTGCTGGCAGGTGCCCCGCACTGCTGGGGGGTGGGTGTGCAAGGGGACATGAGTGGGGGCCTGCTGGCAGGTGCCCCGCACTGCTGGGGGGTGGGTGTGCAAGGGGACATGAGTGGGGGCCTGCTGGCAGGTGCCCTGCACTGCTGGGGGTGAGGGTGCAAGGAGACATGAGTGGGGGCCTGCTGGCAGGTGCACCGCAATGTTGGGGGGTGGGTGTGCAAGGGGACATGAGTGGGGGCCTGCTGGCAGGTGCCCCGCACTGCTGGGGGTGGTGTGGGGGTGCAAGGGGACATGAGTAGGACATGAGAGGGGGCCTGCTGGCAGGTGCCCTGTACTGCTGGGGGGTGGTGGTGCAAGGGAACATGAGTGGGACATGAGTGTGGGCCTGCTGGCAGGTGCCCCGCACTGCTGGGGGGTGGGTGTGCAAGGAGACATGAGTGGGGGCCTGCTGGCAGGTGCCCCACACTGCTGGGGGGTGGGGTGCAAGGGGACATGAGTGGGGGCCTGCTGGCAGGTGCCCCGCACTGCTGGGGGGTGGGGTGCAAGGGGACATGAGTGGGGGCCTGCTGGCAGGTGCCCTGCACTGCTAGGGGGTGGGGGTGCATGGGGACAGGAGTGGGGGCCTGCTGGCAGGTGCCCCGCACTGCTGGGGGGTGGGTGTGCAAGGGGACATGCGTGGGGGCCTGCTGGCAGGTGCCCCGCACTGCTGGGCGGTGGGTGTGCAAGTGGACATGAGTGGGGGCCTGCTGGCAGGTGCCCCGCACTGCTGGGGGGTGGGTGTGCAAGGGGACATGAGTGGGGGCCTGCTGGCAGGTGCCCCGCACTGCTGGGGGGTGGGAGTGCAGGGGGACATGAGTGGGGGCCTGCTGGCAGGTGCCCCGCACTGCTGGGGGGTGGGGGTGCAAGGGGACATGAGTGGGGGCCTGCTGGCAGGTGCCCCGAACTGCTGGGGGGTGGGTGTGCAAGGGGACATGAGTGGGGGCCTGCTGGCAGGTGCCCCGCACTGCTGGGCGGTAGGTGTGCAAGGGGAAATGAGTGGGGGCCTGCTGGCAGGTGCCCCGCACTGCTGGGGGGGTGGGTGTGCAAGGGGACATGAGTGGGGGCCTGCTGGCAGGTGCCCCGCACTGCTGGGGGGTGGGAGTGCAGGGGGACATGAGTGGGGGCCTGCTGGCAGGTGCCCTGCACTGCTGGGGGGTGGGGGTGCAAGCGGACATGAGTGGGACATGAGTGGGGTCCTGCTGGCAGGTGCCCTGCATTGCTGGGGGATGGGGGTTCAAGGGGACATGAGTGGGACATGAGTGTGGGCCTGCTGGCAGGTGCCCCGCACTGCTGGGGGGTGGGTGTGCAAGGGGACATGAGTGGGGGCCTGCTGGCAGGTGCCCCGCACTGCTGGTAGGTGGGTGTGCAAGGGGAAATGAGTGGGGACCTGCTGGCAGGTGCCCCACACTGCTGGGGGGTGGGTGTGCAAGGGGACATGAGTGGGGGCCTGCTGGCAGGTGCCCCGCACTGCTGGGGGGTGGGGGTGCAAGGGGACATGAGTCGGGGCCTGCTGGCAGGTGCCCCGCACTGCTGGGGGGTGGGTGTGCAAGGGGACATGAGTGGGGGCCTGCTGGCAGATGCCCCGCACTGCTGGGGGGTGGGTGTGCAAGGGGACATGAGTGGGGACCTGCTGGCAGGTGCCCCACACTGCTGGGGGGTGGGTGTGCAAGGGGACATGAGTGGGGGCCTGCTGGCAGGTGCCCGCACTACTGGGGGGTGGGTGTGCAAGGGGACATGAGTGGGGGCCTGCTGGCAGGTGCCCCGCACTGCTGGGGGGTGGAGGTGCAGGGGGACATGAGTGGGGGCCTGCTGGCAGGTGCCCCGCACTGCTGGGGGGTGGGGGTGCAAGGGGACATGAGTGGGGGCCTGCTGGCAGGTGCCCCGAACTGCTGGGGGGTGGGTGTGCAAGGGGACATGAGTGGGGGCCTGCTGGCAGGGTCCCCGCACTGCTAGGGGGTGGGTGTGCAAGGGGACATGAGTGGGGGCCTGCTGGCAGGTGCCCTGCACTGCTGGGGGGATGGGGTTGCAAGGGGACATGAGTGGGACATGAGTGGGGGCCTGCTGGCAGGTGCCCTGCATTGCTGGGGGGGTGGGGGTGCAAGGGGACATGAGTGGGACATGAGTGTGGACCTGCTGGCAGGTGCCCCCTACTGCTGGGGGGTGGGTGTGCAAGGGGACATGAGTGGGGGCCTGCTGGCAGATGCCCCGCACTGCTGGGAGGTGGGTGTGCAAGGGGACATGAGTGGGGACCTGCTGGCAGGTGCCCCACACTGCTGGGGTGTAGGTGTGCAAGGGGACATGAGTGGGGGCCTTCTGGCAGGTGCCCTGCTCTGCTGGGGGGTGGGGGTTCAAGGGGACATGAGTGGGACATGAGTGGGGACCTGCTAGCAGGTGCCCTGCACTGCTGGGGGGTGGGGGTGCAAGGGGACATGAGTGGCACATGAGTGTGGGCCTGCTGGCAGGTGCCCCGCACTGCTGGGGGGTGGGTGTGCAAGGGGACATGAGTGGGGGCCTGCTGGCAGGTGCCCCACACTGCTGGGGGGTGGGTGTGCAAGGGGACATGAGTGGGGGCCTGCTGGCAGGTGCCCCGCACTGCTGGGGGGTGGGTGTGCAAGCGGACATGAGTGGGACATGAGTGGGGGCCTGCTGGCAGGTGCCCTGCATTGCTGGGGGGGTGGGGGTGCAAGGGGACATGAGTGTGGGCCTGCTGGCAGGTGCCCCGTACTGCTGGGGGGTGGGGGTGCAAGGGGACATGAGTCGGGGCCTGCTGGCAGGTGCCCCGCACTGCTGGGGGGTGGGTGTGCAAGGGGACATGAGTGGGGGCCTGCTGGCAGATGCCCCGCACTGCTGGGGGGTGGGTGTGCAAGGGGACATGAGTGGGGACCTGCTGGCAGGTGCCCCACACTGCTGGGGGGTGGGTGTGCAAGGGGACATGAGTGGGGGACTGCTGGCAGGTGCCCTGCATTGCTGGGGGATGGGGGTGCAAGGGGACATGAGTGGGACATGAGTGTGGGCCTGCTGGCAGGTGCCCCGCACTGCTGGGGGGTGGGTGTGCAAGGGGACATGAGTGGGGGCCTGCTGGCAGGTGCCCCGCACTGCTGGTAGGTGGGTGTGCAAGGGGACATGAGTGGGGACCTGCTGGCAGGTGCCCCACACTGCTGGGGGGTGGGTGTGCAAGGGGACATGAGTGGGGGCCTGCTGGCAGGTGCCCCGCACTGCTGGGGGGTGGGGGTGCAAGGGGACATGAGTCGGGGCCTGCTGGCAGGTGCCCCACACTGCTGGGGGGTGGGTGTGCAAGGGGACATGAGTGGGGGCCTGCTGGCAGATGCCCCGCACTGCTGGGGGGTGGGTGTGCAAGGGGACATGAGTGGGGACCTGCTGGCAGGTGCCCCACACTGCTGGGGGGTGGGTGTGCAAGGGGACATGAGTGGGGGCCTGCTGGCAGGTGCCCGCACTACTGGGGGGTGGGTGTGCAAGGGGACATGAGTGGGGGCCTGCTGGCAGGTGCCCCGCACTGCTGGGGGGTGGAGGTGCAGGGGGACATGAGTGGGGGCCTGCTGGCAGGTCCCCCGCACTGCTGGGGGGTGGGGGTGCAAGGGGACATGAGTGGGGGCCTGCTGGCAGGTGCCCCGAACTGCTGGGGGGTGGGTGTGCAAGGGGACATGAGTGGGGGCCTGCTGGCAGGGTCCCCGCACTGCTAGGGGGTGGGTGTGCAAGGGGACATGAGTGGGGGCCTGCTGGCAGGTGCCCTGCACTGCTGGGGGGATGGGGTTGCAAGGGGACATGAGTGGGACATGAGTGGGGGCCTGCTGGCAGGTGCCCTGCATTGCTGGGGGGTGGGGGTGCAAGGGGACATGAGTGGGACATGAGTGTGGACCTGCTGGCAGGTGCCCCCTACTGCTGGGGGGTGGGTGTGCAAGGGGACATGAGTGGGGGCCTGCTGGCAGATGTCCCGCACTGCTGGGAGGTGGGTGTGCAAGGGGACATGAGTGGGGACCTGCTGGCAGGTGCCCCACACTGCTGGGGTGTAGGTGTGCAAGGGGACATGAGTGGGGGCCTTCTGGCAGGTGCCCTGCTCTGCTGGGGGGTGGGGGTTCAAGGGGACATGAGTGGGACATGAGTGGGGACCTGCTAGCAGGTGCCCTGCACTGCTGGGGGGTGGGGGTGCAAGGGGACATGAGTGGCACATGAGTGTGGGCCTGCTGGCAGGTGCCCCGCACTGCTGGGGGGTGGGTGTGCAAGGGGACATGAGTGGGGGCCTGCTGGCAGGTGCCCCACACTGCTGGGGGGTGGGTGTGCAAGGGGACATGAGTGGGGGCCTGCTGGCAGGTGCCCCGCACTGCTGGGGGGTGGGTGTGCAAGCAGACATGAGTGGGACATGAGTGGGGGCCTGCTGGCAGGTGCCCTGCATTGCTGGGGGGGTGGGGGTGCAAGGGGACATGAGTGTGGGCCTGCTGGCAGGTGCCCCGTACTGCTGGGGGTGGGGGTGCAAGGGGACATGAGTCGGGGCCTGCTGGCAGGTGCCCCGCACTGCTGGGGGGTGGGTGTGCAAGGGGACATGAGTGGGGGCCTGCTGGCAGATGCCCCGCACTGCTGGGGGGTGGGTGTGCAAGGGGACATGAGTGGGGACCTGCTGGCAGGTGCCCCACACTGCTGGGGGGTGGGTGTGCAAGGGGACATGAGTGGGGGCCTGCTGGCAGGTGCCCTGCACTGCTGGGGGGGTGGGGGTTCAAGGGGACATGAGTGGGATATGAGTGGGGACCTGCTAGCAGGTGCCCTGCACTGCTGGGGGGTGGGGGTGCAAGGGGACATGAGTGGGACATGAGTGTGGGCCTGCTGGCAGGTGCCCCGCACTGCTGGGGGGTGGGTGTGCAAGGGGACATGAGTGGGGGCCTGCTGGCAGGTGCCCCGCACTGCTGGGGGGTGGGTGTGCAAGGGGACATGAGTGGGGGCCTGCTGGCAGGTGCCCCGCACTGCTGGGGGGTGGGTGTGCAAGGGGACATGAGTGGGGGCCTGCTGGCAGGTGCCCCGCACTGCTGGGGGGTGGGTGTGCAAGGGGACATGAGTGGGGGCCTGCTGGCAGGTGCCCTACACTGCTGGGGGTTGGGGTGCAAGGGGACATGAGTGGGGGCCTGCTGGCAGGTGCCCTGCACTGCTGGCGGGTGGGGGTGGAGGGGGTCATGCGTTGGTGAACAGTAGTGCAAGCTGACATGTGGCTTGCCTGGGGGGCATGCCCATGGTGGATGGGCTGCCTGCGGGACATGAAGTCCCCTGTGGTGTGGGCTGCCTGCAGGGGCCGTGGAGGGTGTAGAGGGAACACCTGGGAGGACCCACACTGCCAATTCACGTGTAGGACTCCCCTCCACCCCAGATATACACGTACCCCACTCGCACAGTGCCTGTCGCGTGTGATAATTCCCGCGCACCCCCGAAATACACGTACCCCACTCGACCATGGCCAATCGCGTGTGAAACTTCCAGCGCACCCCAGATTTACACGTACCCAGCCCAATCGCGTGTGAAACTTCACGCGAACCCCAGGAATACACGCACCCCACTCGCACAGGGCCTATCGTCTGTGAGACTTCCCGCGAACCCGAGATTCACACGTACCCAGGCCAATTGCGTGTGCAACTTCACGCGAACCCCAGGAATACACGCTCCCCACTCTCACAGGGCCTATCACGTTTGAAACTTCCCGCGAACCCCTGGAATACACGTATCCCACTCCCCCAGGCACAATCGCATGTAGAACTTCACGCGCACCCCTGAAATACACGTACCCCGCTCCCCCAGGCCCGATCACGTGTAAAACTTCCCGCGCACACACGAAATACACGCACAAGCTAATTTTTCACACAGCGGGTGTCGCTGTTTGTCGTGTACCTCTTTGCACGTCATTTGTCCTAGGGGGCCACAGTATGGGACATTCATCAGAGCAGTATGTATATTTGTGCTTTTTGTTAGCGCACATTTTGGCACACATTTCTTTCCAGTGCAGGGACGCTACCGCCTGCCTTCATGTGGCGGACGGGTTTGGGTCAGTGCGCGTCTTTGCCCGTGCGCTGGTTTGCCCTATTCGATTCCATGAATACGTGTTGTAGGCGAGCGTGTGGGCGTTCCGCGCACTTGCCTCCTGTACTTCCCCCGTGACGCCCACATTTTCACGAGTTGTTCCCCATTCCGAGTGTTACGCCCCGTGTTCCACCTACTTTTGTTATGTGCCCCGCGCTATGTGCGCTTTCGCTGTGGCCTTAGCGCACGCCGTTAGATGACCTGTGCGCCAGCGTGCGCTGCCTGCGCTGCGCACTTTTTCAGCGCACATCCCTGATTTTACTCGCGCACGGACTTCCATGAATAGATGTGTGGTTTCCCTGCAATATTCGCACTTGCACTGCGATTTTCGCTCTTTCACTGCGAATCGCACGTTTTCGCAGGCTTGCGCCAAAATTTTCGGCGCGCATTAATTCCATGAATCGGCCAGTAAGTCAGTTGTTTCCAGTCATTGCATGATTCCGGGCCTTAGCAACCGTCTCTCAAATGACCCAAAGAATAGGACACATTTAATCAGGCTCAATAGCACTGGCCCAATATTTAAACGAATACACCTGTTAGTAATGTAAAGAAGCAGAACATGGCATACATCTCAATTACCTTAACAAAGTACACCATCGGCATCTTGTCGATCCGCTCGGATCAGCATGTTTTTTTTTGTCTAATGTACTTAATTGATTTGTCAAGTTACATCACTTAACCGGATGCTAAATTGTGTCTTTCCCATCCCCCATAGACCTCCCTCCTTATGCAACCCTGGCACGGTGCAAACAAATTCTCAAATATAGCTAAAACTGTACCTATTAAGCTCACTTGCAACTATGATCCGATGATGGAAAATACCAGAATCTAGCGAGCTACCATCCAGTCCAGGTTCCTAAAGCAGCCATCTTGCAACCAATCATTTCAAGTGAATTCTTCTGTCCAGCTGAGCTTGGCGGTTTAGGAGTAATTACTTTAGCAGAAGCTCAGGAGCTCCCAGTCGCACCTGACATGTCAAAGCCCTGTTTGGGGACACCAGGTAATTTATGAATGGCCGCCATTTGTTTTGGGAAGATCCAGCTGCCTCACCAATATTTTCCATTAGCTTCTCATGTGTCCTTATTAACCATCATGTATGCCCCCACAAATGTACATTTGGGGAATCCCTATTCATCCACATTGCCACAATTACTAATGCTGCAGCTAAGAGCACAGTGCAAGGCAGTTTTGCCTCTGGCACACGTAAAGTATATTTGGCTTTCACCATGATGCCAGATAACACCCATCTGGGCTGCCAGGGGAACGGAATGCCCATCACCTCCGAGTTAACATACTAAGCCCCTTTGTATAACGGTCTTAACCTAGGACATGCCCACCATTTATGAGGGAGAGTAGCCAACATTCTACATTCCCTCCAATAGTGATCTGTTTTCTCTGGGTAATACTTTGACCCTCATGGTGCAGTTACATGCCAAGGGAAGAGCAACTTGTATCCCAGTTACAGATCTTGCAAACATGTAGAAGAGGCTTTAATGGGAGTCCATATATCAGATCAGTTTTCATCAGAAAGTGATTTGCTTACATCATTCTGCCACTTAGTCATGTAACCCCAGTTCAACTTTTCCTAAGCTGCTGTCAAAATCTTAGAAATGTCGGAGACCAAATCTCCCAGTGGGGTATTTACTACCAAAAGTCTCTCACGCGGTAAAAGGTCTCTTGTCGCCTCCTGTTTATTTAGATTCTGAAAGGCCCAGTGACAACGTTGATAGTATTAGAAACTGTCTGATTCCAGCTAGTTTAATTCTGATTCACATTCCACAAATTATTCTATGGCACCCCCCCCCCCCCCATACCCCCAGAAGACACATAGTTGCCAACATGACCCATTCCATACTGTAGGTGCTTATCCAGCCCTGTTTTTTTCCTTTGCATTCTGGGACTTTCCCAGTATAAAACTCAGACTACAGCCCCCAGAATGCAACACAAAAACCAGGCCCGGATAAGCACCTACACATTGGAATAGATCATGTTGTCAACTATGAAGACTTCTGAAATACACCAGCCTTTGATTCCTCTCAGTGCAAGGAAGGAGCCCCCTTTAATGACGAGGGGATAGGATGAATAACTGTAGTTCAGAAGGAAGGTGAAGAAATGTTGAGAGGCCTCAAGGGAGAGCCAGCTCATCCCACTCAGGAAGTCTTGGCTACTAATCGATACATAGCGAGTTAGGACGTAGGCACCTGGCAAGCCATCGTTCACGCCAGTCTTTCATGGACAACCAGTGCTTCTCTGAGTCTACCCTGCACCACTCTCCCAATAGCCTATCATGTGTGGCTTGGTCATAGTCCCAAAAATGAGGTATCTGCAGTCCTCCTTCTTATGAGGCGCTAATAATACGGTCATGGAGATCCTGTCCTTTCTGCCTTTCCAAATAAAGTCAATTGACTCTTCCCAAAAGTTTTACTAAGTCTGATTTCGGCACTGGAGTGGGAATCACCTGGAATAAATATACAGTTTGTAATACATTCCTGATTTTACGAATGTTCACTCTTCCAATCCAGGAGGGCGAGAGTTTGCTTCAATGGCCTAAGTCCCTCTGGATTGTATCAAAAAAGGCATGGGTACTTTGCTTTATATAGATCCTCTCCCCTTCCTGTGGAATACTTGGTATTTCAAAGTATTTAATAGGTTTAGGGTCAAGAAAATGTATCCTTCAATTCCCAAACCTACCTACAAGCATTCTGAGTATCAGCCATGGAGGCGCAGATCGAGGCTTGATGCCTGCGGACGCGGTCAGTAATGAACTGCCATCTCAAGAAACCATAGTCCATTTCAGATGGGAGTGACGCGGTGCGTCACGACGTAGCAAGGTCCTTTATTTAATACTGCATCATTCTTCAGCCAAGAACGATGCAGCAGCTTCCTGTATATGGGACAGGCTAGGTTCCCAGGCGGCGTTCTCACAACGCTGCTTTTAAACATTGTTGCGGACCTGTTACAGCAGATATCCATTATTAACGTACTTAGCTGCTTGTTTCTTTCTTTCTCTTTCCTTCCTTCTTTCTTTCTTGATTCTGTTTTGGATCCACTACCACAAAGACTCCTCAGTGCTCCAGATTGATCCCATATCGCTAGGAGTGCCAGGTTGCAATGGTAAGACTATTCGACACTGTTAACTTGCTTTAAAAAGGACGCGACACCGGCGTGGGACGGACCTTCACTTTATTACCTCTGTCTTCTTTAACATACAATACGGAACTGCCGTCCCATTATTTGGCTCCTCCCAGTCCTCCCGCTTCCTGCTCAGTGTCTCTGAGGTGCCTTAAAGGCACAGAGACCCTCAGCGTCGTCCGCGGACAAATGTTCTGAGGTCGTCTTTAGCATTCTTGCACTAGGCGCATTGTCCGTCGTATAGCTTGTTGTGGGCGAGTCCATGTCTCGGCCGGCCCTGTGCCTCTGGGATTGTTGGGTAGTTCCGACAGTGGCTTTCCCACTGGCCTTGGAGGTGTCCACAAATCATGGGATTCTGTCACTTCTTGCTCATGTTCCAGTGGGTGAGCTTCAGATTCTTCACTTTGGTTGTAGGTCAACTGGTCGAATCTAAATGGTCGACAGGACAAATGGTCGACACCAAAAGGTCGACAGGTCGAATGATCAATTATTATTTTTTTTGCTTTTTCACTTTTTTTTGGGGGGGGGTCCCCCCTGACCCTCTTTTTTTTGCTAAAAACCCCTTTTTTCCCTAAACAAAAACCTAAAAAAATATATATAACTAAAAATAAATGTGATCATTTGTCCTGTCGACCAAATTGTGTCGACCATTTGTCTGTCGACCATTTGTCTGTCGACCATTTGACTAGACACCCTTAACTTTTGATGAGGTGCTTGAACTATGAGCAGTTTCTCTTTACTTCGTGGGTCGCAGTCTGTGCCGTCACCGTGATCCCCTTGAGTGTGGTTACCCTGAACGGATTTGGCTCGTACCTTGTATCAGTTTTCCTGTTAACCATCTATCTCACCAGGACTTTGTCCCCTATTAGGAACTCTTTCGGTTCGGCCCGCCTTCTGTTATCTGCATCGAGCTTGGCCCGTTCTTTGCCAACAGTGTCTCTCTGTATGACTTTGTTGTTGACTCCTTCTTGGTCGTCTGTGTTTCGCACAAGCCTGGTGTGGACTTTGACGCGCCTCATTATTTCGGCGAGCGGCTTGGTGGTGGCTTCATGAGGCGTATTCCGATAGTGCCTGAGCATCCTGCATAGAGCTTGGTGTGGGTTTGTGGCTTCGATGTACAACCTTTGAATGGTTTTCTTGATCGACGACATGAAGCGCTCCACCATCCCGTTGGCTTGGGGCCATCAAGGCTGGGCAGTCATGACCATTAAACAGGGGCCCGTTGTCTGACTTGATTGTGCGGGTTATACCCCACTCACTGAGGACCTTGTCAAAGACAGCCGCTACTTGTGGGTACGCTGTTGTTGCCACTTTCTTCACGATGGGGAATCTTGATTATTCATGGATAAATACGAGCAGATATTCTCCTAACATATGATATGATATATTTTATTTATAGCGCACCTATATACAAGTGTTTCAAGATGCAGAGAGGCAGGGGAGGGGAACAGGGTGTGCAAGAATGATCTTACTACGCCCAGTGAAATTGAGATCATGCAAGTGCAGGCGAGAGGGAAGGGGAGAAGTGCCAGGGTAAGGGGAGGAGGAGCAAGTGCAAGACATGGGATCAGACATTGAAAAACAAGAAGTGCGGCCAACAGGTGGCAGTGCAGGGTTAAGTGCAGAGACAAGTGTTAGATAAGGGCATGTAGGGGGGTTGGAGGGTTGCAGATACAGCACCAAGTGCAAGGTTGCAAGGAGGCAGAGCAGGTGTGCAACTGGGAGGACAGGGACCTGGGCCCGTGGTTCAGAGGGTAGCCAGGTAACCAGTGGAGTGCCAGACAGGAGATCAGCAAGGTAGCGTAAGAGAGAAGGCTAAAGCAAAGAGGAAAGTCTTGAGCTGCTTCCGGAACCGGAGATGGTTCTGCTCAAGTTTCAGAGAGGCACGGAGGCTGGTCCAGAGGGAGGTGCCAACCGAAGAGAGAGATATGCCCCCAACTTGTTGCTTGGAAAAGTGGCAGACCCTCAAGGAGTTGGAGGTGGAGGAGCGAAAAGCTCGAGTAGGAAGATACTTCTGAAGAGAAAACTGGAGATATTTTTATCCCAGGCCCCACAAGGCCTTGTGGACAATGCAAAGGGTCTTGAACTTGATCCTTGCAGCCACTGGGAGCCAATGGAGGGATTTCAGTGCTGGAGGGATACGATCCCTGGTCTTGAAGCCAAGGAAAATCTCTCAGTCCTGTTCTGGATGAGTTGCAGGGGACAGAGAGTAGAGGCAGGCAGATTTAAAAAGGGGCTGTTATAGTTGTCAAGCCTAGAGAGAACCAGAGCTCCAGATACAGTGAGCTTCTGGGGCAAGGAGAGGAAAGGAAGAATACCACTGAGGAGGTGCAATTGGTAGTCTGATTTTTTAGAGATGTCGGTAATATGAGGAGAGAAGGAGAGTGAGGAGTCAAAGATAAACCTGAGGTTTTTAGCCTTAAGGGTGGGGGCGGGAGGAGGGGAAGGTAGGCTGGCCAGAGAGTGGTGGGAAAGAGAGGTGCAGGTGTGCAAATGAGGAGGATCTTCGTCTTGCTGGCATTCAGCCAGAGATCATTGGCGGCGCACACTCCTGCATTGCCGACAGACAATCCGGGTTAAGAGAAGAAGAGGCAGTAGAGGGGAGCCTGAAAGCGTGCTGGGGGTCATCAGCATAGCATTGGAAGTTGGAGCAGAGAGCAGCAATGCGGTGGGCGAGAGGTGCCAGGTATTGGTTGAACAACCAGGGAGGGACGGTCAGAGAGAAAGAAGTCAGCCAGGCCAGAGCCTGATCACCGATACCCAGGTTATCACAGAGCCGGTTCAGCAGGATGGCATGGTTGTCCATGTCAAAGGCAGAAGAGAGATCAAGTAGGATGAGAACAGAGGGGAGATTATAGTCAAGGTTAGAGAGCAGGTCATCACAGATGTTTAGTAGAGCAGCTACTACTCGTCCCACGGTAAATCTGGTATGTGAGTTGTCTGCAGTGGCGTGAGTACTTCTGCTCTCGCTGTGCACTGGCATGGTAAACAGCTCTTCACCCAGCTGTCTACCAGTGAGTCTATGAACGGTAACCAGATGTTGCAGCGTAACTGTTTCTTTGTGTTGTCAGCCCCTCGATGTCCCTTATGTGCCGTCTTGATGACCCCGACTCTGAGGGTTGCGGTAAATGACTAGCTTGCACCCTTTCAGCAGTAGTGAGTTATCCTTGACTGCTAGTTCATTGTGTACCTTTGCAAGTCTCTCTAATTCATCTGCACTCACCCGCGGGTGACTCTTGATGGTGCAGCGGTAGTCCCTCCACTGGTTGTTGTTCGTGAGCACGATGGCTAGGTCCATGGAGGGGTCCGCTGCCGATGCTTTGGCAACTACCTCCAGTGACAGTGCAGGTGGTAGCGCATTGGCCGCAATGTAGTTGATGTACTCTGTTTCCCCTTTTCTTGTCGTAGGGGTGCCTGTCGGGTGGCACGAGATGTAGTCTGCAGGGTTCTGGTCATTCCCTCCCAGCCTATAGATGATTGTGTAGTTGTATTACTGAAGTCTGATGCCCCATCTCTCAATATTGGGTGGCATTTTCAACCGTGGGTTCCCAAATAGAGAGAGCAAGGCTGATGGTCTGTTATCAATGTAAATCTCTTAGTGATGATGAAATTATGGAAGTGCTCACACGCCCAGACCGCCGCAAAGCTCTTTCTTGGCCTGGGAGTAGGCGGATTCCGTGTGGGACGGGGCTCTGCTCCCGTAGGCCACAATTCACCAGGGGTGTGTGTCTTCTCCGCTGGTCTGTGCAAGGATGGCACACAGACCTACCGGGCTGGCATCTACGATGATCTCCGTATGCCATCTGAGGTTAAAGTATGCGAGTCATTGGGCCTCCACAAGTGCCTTTTTGATGTTTTCAAATTTGCTTAGCATTCGTCGGACCAGTGAAACTCAGTGGCCTTTTTTAGCAGCCTTCTCAGGGGTTCGGTGTGGGTCGCGTAGTGCGGGATGTATCTGAGGCAGAACCCTGCCATGCTGAGGAATGATCTTACATCTGCTACTTGGGTTGGAGCTTGAAGGTCAGTGATGGTGTTGACTTTCTCAGGGTCAGGAGTCATCCCCTTGTCTGAAAGGATGTGACTGAAAAATCTGAGTTTTTTCTTGCTGAACCTGCATTTCTCTATATTCAGTGTCAGGCCTGCATTGTGGAAGGCTGCGCAAGTCTCCAGCAGTGCTGCATCGTGCTCTTCCTGGCATGTGCCGAAGACTAATATGTTGTCGCTATAGTTTAGTGTCGATTTGATCAGGCAGATGACTTGTCTGATGGCCTCATGGAAAGTTTCTGCTGCAGAGGAAAGGCCAAAGTTTAATCAGCGATAGCGGAGCAGTCCTTCATGTGTGGTGAAGGTGGTGATGCTTTGTGAGTCCAGATGTAGCTCGAGCTGGTGGTACTCTTGCACGAGGTCCAGCTTGGAGAAAGTAGTCGCTCTGTTCAGCTGGACTATCATGTCCTCGATACACGGGCCAGGGTGTCGTTCAGGCTGGATGCCGCTGTTTGCCATTCTCATGTCGACATAGAGCCTGATTCGGACTTCCCCTTTCGGGACAATCACTAGCGGTGAGACCCACGGGGTGGATCCAGTGGCAGGTTCTACAATCTCACTTTGAAGTAGTTGCTCTAATTCCTGTGAGACGCCGTTCTAGAGATGGAAACCCACTCTCCTCGGGTGTTGTGGGACTTGGCGGATGTTCTCGTTGATGTGCAACTTGACAAGTGTTCCGTTGCGTTTTCCGAGCCCCTTGCATATGTCGGGGAATTTAGATTGGATGATCTCTTTCGTATTAGCGCCACCCCCTCCGGATTTCGGGTGATTGTGCATATGGTTTCACCGGTGGTCAAAGGCAATGTGGATGACTGGATCATCTCCCCTTCCTGGAATCGGATGTTGATGAGTCCAAGGCAGCTCACCATTTGGTAACTGAGTAGGCATCAGCCTTTCATGGGGCTCCTGATGACACAAATGGTGGTATCATGTGTTCAGCCTTTGTGTGTCAGGCGTCAAAATTTGCCAATCGAGTGTAATGGCAGGGCTGCGCCCCATTGGAATAACCTTGTTTTCTTCCTTGAGAGTTCCAGTTGTATCGGCATCTGCAGGAGCTCTTTTTACCCCATAATATTCACTGCTGCGCCGGAGTCTATCAGGAAGCAGTAGAGTCTGTTTGCCATGTTGACAGAAATTCTGGGTACTTCCCTCACCTCCCTATAATCCAGGATGAGGTTGACGTATTCATCAAGTTGACACTGGTTGTATTCAGCATGGTAGTCATGGTGATAGTAGTGCTGTTGGTCCCCATATTGTTGATATGGATGTGGGGGTTCATAATATTCATTGGCGTAACTGGCGTATGGGTCTTGCGGTGTGTATCCTTGGTTCGGGTCTTGAGGTGGTGTTTCTTCCAGTGCCCTTACGTGTCTTCGCTGGTTCTGGTGGTATGTTGTGTTAAAAATGTGTGCATAGCCCAGTGGCGGGGGCTGTCGGACATAGGGCCTTCCTTGCAGTTGGACGTTTGGTCGGGTGTGGGGAACAGTCTCTCTTCCCTGCAGACAGACGAAGTGTCCTCCTCTCCCGCAGTTGGAACACTTTTGGGTAAGAGCTGGGCAAGTGCGGGAAGTTCATCCCACACCGGTAGCATAGTCTGGATGTCCTGAGCGGCATCTGGCTGCTTGGTCTTCCCATGAGGATCCCCGGTCTCTGTTGTTGTGGCTGGATTGCTGCTATAGTCACATTTTTCTCATGCTTGGGCCCCGGTTTGCCTTCGATGGAGGCAGTTTGTGTGTCAACCCTCTCGAAACTTCTGGCCAGTTCACTTATTTCGTTGATGGTCAACGGCTTTTTGAGTAGTTGTTTCCGGAAGGCGGGTGATGTGCACCCTTTAATCACACATAGTCTTATTGCCTCGTCAGGGGAGAATAGGTAGAACTGGCAGTGAGCGCTTTTCAGGCGAATGCGAGTGATGAATTCGTTGATACTCTCCTCTGGTTTTTGTGCACATTGGTTGAATACATAGCGCTCGTGGTCACGGTTGGGTTCAATGGTTAGCTTTTTATTGACGGCATTTGTCAGGGATGGGTAGTCGGTTTTTTGTTCTGTGGGTATTGCCTTTACAATGGTCTTAATTTCTCCCTCCACTAGGTTGATGAACATGTGACTCAGCGCAGGGGATTTTTCCTTGCCGGCCGCCTTGACAAAGTGGTTGAAGTCCTCCACCCATTTAACCCATCTTCGCCCCTTGTCACTCTGCGGCAACAGTGTGAATGGGAGCGGTTTTCTGAGCAGGGAAACTGGTGTTGTGGTGAGGGCTTGTGCCCCTGGGCGAACTGGGGATCCTGAGCTGCTATTTGTGACTGGTTTGTGGGGTCAGGCACTGTGGCTTAGGGCGGCTGTGGTGGCGTGAGCTGGGCCGGGAGACATGTGTACAGTACCTCTGAGGTAGATCGTCGCATGGTGTCCCTGCGTGAGCTTGCCATCGGGGGTGCCGAAACGTGAGTGGTTCACCTGGAGCTGACTTTCTGCTCCTTTCATAGAAAAAAAGTCTCTTATTTTATGTTTCTCTTTTTGGGGGGAGTTATTCTCCCCTGTGTGTACAGCAGTTTCTGCTCTGTGGTCCTTATGAGAAGTGGGGTCACCGTGTGGGGGCAGTCTCTACTGCAGTTTTTTTGGTGGGGCGGGATCACTAACAGGAGCAGCTCCAGCTGCGTCGTCCTCGAGTGCGGCAGGGCTGCCGTGGGAATGGTCTAACAAGACCAGGGGAGTTGCTAGGTCCGGAAAAGACCTGGGGCTAAGCTGATGTTGGAACTGTTGGGACTGGGGGCTAGCTAGTCTTTTGGCTGTAGCTCCCGAGATTCTATCCGTGGCTACAACCAAAAGATCAGGGGCTATAGCCCCCTTAGCCCCCCCTAGCAACGCCCCTGAACAAGACCCACCCGCTGAGTTGCTGAAAGTGATTGCGGGACTAGCGGCCTGCAGGTAGCTGCGGCGGGAAAGCCGTGGAGAGGTGTGCAGTAGGATCACTCTGCTCACAGTGTCTGGAGGTGGGGCAGGATCGCCCTGGAGTGGAGGAGGAGCAGCAGCGTCAGTGAGATCGCCTCGCTGTGGAACAGGTGCAGTGGGATCCCCGGCCTGGATCTGGAGGAGCCAGTGTCAGCTTCCGATTCTACCACTGGTGTAATACCCTTCTTTCTCTCTTCAACCTCCTCACCTGTGGAGTCGAAATCCTCTTCAGCTGGACTGAGTGCTCGATGCGCCGTATAATCCTTTTCCTTTTTTCGAGGTTGAGAGTGTCTCCCACAAGAGGAAGCCACAGTGAGAGCGTGTAAATGCGCCCTGACCGTGTCCCCCTCCCGGGAGAGACAGGAAGGGGGAAAAAAGCCAGAGTAGGCAAAAAACCCCTTGGACCGGTAAGTATCCTGATGGCCGCTGGACGTGTATGCAGATGAATGATGGGAGAAGGCAGCAACCGGAACCAGGTGGAATTATAATGCAGCGAAAAACGCCAAAAGGTAAAGAAAACAAAGTAAAGGCAAAGAGCTGGAACTAAGGAATGGAGGTAGAGAGGAAACGAAAGACTGGGACCGGAGTAGGACCGGTAATAAGGACGGAAAGAGTAAGAGAAAAAATGCTCGAGGAGCAAAAGGTAAACAGCGTGTAGCAAGACCGCGGCAGCGAGGAAAAGCAGCTGACCGTGGAAGGTTGCAACGCGCTGTGCTCAGGGAGAGGAGTGGTTAAATAGCGCTACGGCGGAGAAGACTAGACCGCATAGAGAGAACGTAGCGTCAGCGTGACGGGAATCAGGAAGTCCCTAAGCGGCAGCGGGGCCAAAGACGCCAGGTGCGGAGGCGGCGCATGACAGTATGCCCCCTGCCAAGGCCCAGGCCACCCGGTTTGCCGGGATGCAAACGGTGAAACTTCCGGAGAAGGATAGGAGCGTGGATGTGTGCAATTGGTTCCCAAGAGTCCTCAGTATGTGAAAAACCTTTCCAATGCACCAGGTATTCCAGGCGCCCTTTGCGGTATCTGGAGTCCAGCAACCCGGACACTTCATAATCAGGAGCATCAGGTGAGTGAGAAAGAGTGGGGAAAGGACGAGCCCTTAATGACTGTTCGGCACTCTTCAAAAGAGATGCGTGAAACACTGGGTGAATCCGCCTAAGAGAATGTGGCAGCTTAAGGCGGAAGGCCACTGGATTGATCTTGGCAGAAATGGGATAGGGACCGATAAACCTGGGGGACAGTTTAGATGGGCGAGACCATCTAGGAAGGTATTTAGTAGATAACCATACCTTGGAACCAACCTCCCAATCAGGTACAACCTGCCGGTGCCGGTCAGCTTGCCTTTTGTAAGCCTGGAGGCTATCTCTGAGATTCAACTTGGCTTTGTCTTGGATGTCCTTTATTCGGATAAGTGTCTCTTCTACCGCCGGAAGTGCAGGTTTGCAGAAAAAATGTGGAATGATGGCTCGGGGATGAAAGCCATATGAACAATAGAATGGAGACATTTTGCTTGCGGAATGACTGGCATTATTATATGCGAACTCCGCTGTCGGCAGCATATCCACCCAGTTGTCTTGTTCCATATTGGTATAGCTGCGCAAATATTGTTCCAAGGTGGCGTTTAACCGCTCTGTCTGCCCATTGGTATGGGGATGATATCCTGATGACAAAGCGCGCTGAATATTAAGAGCGGCGCATAAGGACTTCCAGAATCTGGAGACGAATTGGCTTCCTCGATCTGATACAATCTTGTCGGGGAGACCATGGAGTCGAAACACATCTTTAATGAACACTAATGCCATACCATCGGCAGTTGGTATACCAGGGAGTGGAGAAAAATGAGCCATCTTGGTGAGAGAGTCGATGGACACCATTATGCATGTACATCCGTGGGACAAAGGTAAGTCCACAATGAAATCTGTAGATATATAACTCCACGGACGTTCCGGGATGGCATCTTGTTGTAGCAGACCTATGGGTTTCTTTGTGTTGTTTTTACTCTGACAGCAGACTCTGCAGGACTTGACATAATGTTTAACATCTTTAGACATATTAGGCCAATAAAAAGCTCTACTAATCAAGTCCAAGGTGCTGGTTTGTCCCCTATGGCCTGCTGTCTTGTGATCATGGCACCAGGACATTATGTCTTTTTGAAGAGGTTTGGATGGTATCCAGATCCTCTGTTTCTTCAGGAACAAACCATCCTTTTGGATCATGCCGCGAGGTTCTGGATGTAAGGAGACAGCTTCTTTTATCCGTTGAAACAGGGAAGAGATAGTGGCAACAATGCGGTTCCTGGGAAACAACTTTTCCGGGCAGGATGAGGCAACATGGGAGGAGAAAGCCTTTCTGGACAGAGCATCTGCCAAAGTGTTTTGGCTTCCAGGAATATATGTGATGGTAAAGTCATATTGTGAGAAAAAATGCGCCCACCGGGCTTGTCTGGAATTGATGCAATCCATTGACTGTAAAACTTGTAAATTCTTATGGTCGGTCCGGATTACAAAACGGTGGTTGCACCCCTGTAAGAGGTGTCTCCAGACTTCACAGGCTTTTTTCATGGCTAGTAGTTCACGTTCTATTACTGAATAATTCCGTTGACTCGGAGTGAGAGTTTTTGATAGATATGCTATTGGGTGTTCCGCGTTGTCATGCTCTTGTAGTAGAACTGCTCCTATTGCTGCGGCAGAGGCATCTGTCTCAACAATAAAAGGTTTGCTTTGGTCTGGCTGGCATAGGATGGGAGCGCTGCAGAAGCTCTTCTTCAAGAGTTGAAAGCTTTCTTCAGCCTGTGGGCTCCAAATGAAAGGCACAGATGTCTTCTTTAACAAATTGGTAATTGGTAGGACAGTGTTGGAAAAACCTGGCACGAAACGCCTATAAAAATTAGCCAGGCCCAGGAATCTCTGAACTTCTTTGACTGAGGAAGGAGCCTGCCAATGGAGAATGGCCTCAACCTTCTTTTGATCCATTTGTACTCCTTGTGGTGAGAGGATAAACCCTAAGTAAGGGATCGAGGATACCCCAAAAACACACTTTTCACGTTTGGCCAATAAATGATGTTTTTTAAGGCGCTCCAGGACCTCAGTGAGATGTAGTAGATGTTCTGACATAGACTGTGAAAAAACAAGTATGTCGTCAAGGTAAACCACAACTGAAATAAACAATAAATCAGAGAATATTCGGTCTATGAACCTTTGGAATATAGCGGGAGCATTGACCAGTCCGAAAGGCATAACGTAGTATTCGTATAGGCCGAATGGTGTCCTGAAAGCCGTCTTCCATTCATCTCCTGGACTCACTCTGAGTAAATGATATGCATTGCGCAGATCCAATTTAGAGAAGACTGTTGCTCCCTGTACAGATTCCAAAATGTCAGGAATGAGGGGCATGGGATATCTATCCTTACAAGTGACTTTATTGAGTCCCCTGTAATCGATGCATGGTCTGAGGTCCTTAGAATCCCTCTTTGGAATAAAAAACAAGGGAGCACCCGCCGGGGATTTAGAGGGTCTGATGAGACCGTTGCACAAGTTGTCATCCAGATATTTTCGTAAAGCGTCCTTTTCAGTCTTGGATAAAGCAAACATTCGTCCAAATGGGACCAGGGCATTAGGTATTAGCTCGATAGAGCAGTCCTCCGGTCTGTGAGGTGGTAATGCCATTGGAGCGGATTCAGCAAACACCATAGGGTATTCTTCCAATACCGAGTCAATGGAAAGCACCCCTATACTCGTGGGGAGAACAGTGGGAGATATCTTTACCTCCTGGTAATGTGCTTCTTTAAAGCAGTGTGTCTGGCAATAGCTGGAATTAAACTGCAAAGTGTTAGACTTCCAGTCGACATGGGGATTATGTTGTCGCAACCAGGTAATCCCCAAGATAAGAGGAAAATGGGCTGCTCGAATGATGTCAAAAGTAATGACTTCTGAATGTTGAAATATAGTCAGAGGAAGGGGTTCGGTTGTCTGAACAATGAGTCCTGAACTCAAAGGTGTGCCGTCTACTCCTTCTACTTTCTGACCGTGGCTGCGGTCTATCCGTGAAGCACCCACTTTGTCTACCCAAAGGGTGTCAGCGAAGTTTCCTGCGGCACCGCAATCCAAGAGAGCCAGCGTCTCTACGGGGCTGCCATTGATAGTAACCTGGACCGTTATAACCATCAGGCGGGAATCTTCAGAAGGGTTCGAGGAATCAATAGACATAGTAACGTAGGGACTGGAAGATTGCCCTCGATAACCCGTCCCCACTAGGTTCGAGGGTTTGCGTTTTCCGCCGGTTTCTTGGTTAGTTCAGAACAATTATGCACCGTGTGGCGATCAGAGGCACAGTAGGCACATAGGCCCTGTTCCCTTCTCCTCCTTCTTTCTTCAGGTGTTAAAGAACGGCGAGTAGTGCCGATTTGCATGGGCTCATCGTGAGGTTTGGGCACTGCCGAAGGAGGTGAGGAGGTCCTTGAAAAGGAGGTACGTGCTTTTCTTCTTTCTTGACGCCTTTCTTGCATCCTGAACTCCATCTGAAGGGCGGCCGTCATAAGATCCTGCAGGGAAGTAGGCCGAGGAAAGTGAGCCATTTCATCTTTTAATTCTTCTCGAAGTCCTCTGCGGAACAAAATAAATTGAGACTGTTCAGACCAACCCGTCTCCATGGCCAATCTCTTAAATGAGGAGATATAAGACAGCACATCAAACTGTCCTTGACGAATGTCCATCAAGTCTTCACCAGCTGCCATTGAGACTTCGGGTCTCTCAAAGGTTTGTTTAACAAAAGCAATGAATGCATCGAAATTCTGAAGGACAGGGTCATTTCCGGTGACTAGAGGGGTGGCCCAAGCTAGAGCGTTCCCTGTCATATTAGACACCAGGAATCCAACCTTGGCATGATCTGAGGCGTAGGTGCGGGTTCTGAAGGAAAAATACACCCTGCAAGCGTCAAGAAATTCTTTTAGGGTCTTGGGGGAACCATCATACTTCCCTGAAGACAAAGGCATAGGGGGCAGGTCTGTGTTGGGGGGCTCCCTTACTGCCACCATTTGTTTTAACAGATTGTTTTCAGTTTTCATATTCTGCATTTCTAGAGAAAGGCTTTGTACCGCAGCGATTAGTTCCTGCACTTGCTCAGGAGTAGCCATGATTGGTGTTTGTGGGCGTTGCAAACTGTCAGCTTCCGATTCTACCACTGGTGTAATACCCTTCTTTCTCTCTTCAACCTCCTCACCTGTGGAGTCGAAATCCTCTTCAGCTGGACTGAGTGCTCGATGCGCCGTATAATCCTTTTCCTTTTTTCGAGGTTGAGAGTGTCTCCCACAAGAGGAAGCCACAGTGAGAGCGTGTAAATGCGCCCTGACCGTGTCCCCCTCCCGGGAGAGACAGGAAGGGGGAAAAAAGCCAGAGTAGGCAAAAAACCCCTTGGACCGGTAAGTATCCTGATGGCCGCTGGACGTGTATGCAGATGAATGATGGGAGAAGGCAGCAACCGGAACCAGGTGGAATTATAATGCAGCGAAAAACGCCAAAAGGTAAAGAAAACAAAGTAAAGGCAAAGAGCTGGAACTAAGGAATGGAGGTAGAGAGGAAACGAAAGACTGGGACCGGAGTAGGACCGGTAATAAGGACGGAAAGAGTAAGAGAAAAAATGCTCGAGGAGCAAAAGGTAAACAGCGTGTAGCAAGACCGCGGCAGCGAGGAAAAGCAGCTGACCGTGGAAGGTTGCAACGCGCTGTGCTCAGGGAGAGGAGTGGTTAAATAGCGCTACGGCGGAGAAGACTAGACCGCATAGAGAGAACGTAGCGTCAGCGTGACGGGAATCAGGAAGTCCCTAAGCGGCAGCGGGGCCAAAGACGCCAGGTGCGGAGGCGGCGCATGACAGCCAGTGCGCAGAAGAGTACATCGTTGCCAGTTGTTAACTTGCTTTAAAAAGGATGCGACACTGGCTTGGGACAGACCTTCACTTTACTGCCCTCCCATTGCTTGGCTCCTCCCCTTCATCCCAGTCCTCCCGCTTCCCGCTCAGTATCTCTGCTGATCCTTAAAGGCACAGAGACCCTCGACAGTCACAGTGTTTGGACAAGTTCCTACCTTCTAATAGGATACTATAATTCCATTCTCTTGTCATTCTGTTCCACCTCCTGTAAAGTCTTACCAGCATGATCCCAGAGAGGGTGTGTCCAGTAGCACTCCTATCCAAGGAAATTGACCACATTGTGGTGCCCCCACAGTCGATTGGGTCTTTCCTTTTGCATTAGGAGTGTATAGCAGCCTGTGATTGTCGAGACAGTTCCACCCTGTCGTTTCTGCACTTGCCTGACATTAAGTAGCCCAATTGAAAAGGTTCACCCACTTTAAAGTGCTTTTCGCTTCTGGTTCAAGATTAATGTCCCATATGCTCAGATACATTTTTAAAACATTATTTTAAACACTTTATTAATTTCACAATACAACCAATAAGAATGAAATAATACGATTGTTCATAAAACATCAGAATTAAAATTGCTTTCTGAATCAATCAAGGAATACACTAACACATCTTCAGAATCCTATGATGCAAGCTTTATACTATAATGACTGCAATATAACACAGTCCTCACTAATACAAGTTGTCCTCAGACATACCAACAGAACACACCAAACAGCGACACAACGACAAACAACATAACAAAAAAAAAAAACAACATGCACACCCTCCCTCTATCCAGAATTCCTCTTACCAGCCTATTTCAGACGCAAGTGATTAAACAGTTACCCGCCATATAAACTTTTAAAAGGTGACCAGCGTTCCAAATAATCATTCTCTTTATTTCGTTTTCGAAACAAAATCTTCTCAAAGTAGACCGTGCTTGCCCATCACTCACCCAGCTCTCCACTCTGGGTTTTGTCAGATTGTGACAGGTTCACTTGTTCCATTTCATATCATGGCAACATCTCATGGTTGGATATGGGCAAAAAGATGTCATTGTCAAACATCGACATTTTAAATTTAACTTTCCCAAACATCTCTTTCTGTAGTCTAATTCATTCAGCAAAGGGGTACAATGTTAGCACAGAAAATAGAGTCAACACCCGTTCCTGGTGCTCCTTCCCAACTGCATCTCATCTATTAGATGTCCATTAACTCAAATCCTAGAGAAAGGATGTTTACATAAGGCTTGAATTTTTTTTCTAAAAATCTTTCCAAAACCCGTGGCCATGAGGGAGGAAAATCAGAAGCCCCAATCAACCATGTCAAATGCTTTCCCGGTGTCTGATGATACCAGAAGGGATGCGACACTGGGAAACCTCCTTTCCTTATCTAACAAATGTGATAGACCCCCTGGGGGGCAGTACTCAGTGGTAGGATCTCATGGGGAGGCACCACCCCATTGAGAGTAGTGGCTGTTTCGGGTGAACGCAGTACCCCTTTGACCCTTCCACCTTCCCTCAAAACCCTTCAACTCTCACAAAGACTCAAGCACCCATGTGATTTTGCACAATATCCCCAGTAAGAACTACTCGGACGGCAAAGAGGCGAGGAATAATGAAGATCACTCACAAAAACGAAGGCACACACTCTAGTTGTTTGAATGATCCCCTTGTCCAGTTGTCATTTAAAAGCA
Organism: Ambystoma mexicanum; assembly: GCF_040938575.1. Taxonomy (NCBI): domain Eukaryota; kingdom Metazoa; phylum Chordata; class Amphibia; order Caudata; family Ambystomatidae; genus Ambystoma; species Ambystoma mexicanum. The sequence continues at coordinate 91,883,518 of NC_090932.1, forward strand.
GAGAGGGAAGAGAACAATGGCATCTTCGTTTTTGGCTCGGCACTGGCCGAGAGCTTGCAAGGGATACGCAGATCAGCACAGCAGAGAAGCAGACGTGTCCGTAAGAAAAGCACACCCACAGAAGGCCCACAACAGACACAAGGTAGACCAGAGTAGAGGGAAAATACTCACCGGTAGCCAAGGCCGCTGGATTGCAAAGGAACCACCGCCGAACTGCAGAGGAGACAAGCGGAAGACAGAGGAAGATCCCGGTGAGCCAGAATAAACGCAGAAGCCCTTGGGAGACCCGTGAACAACCAGAGGGTGGCGGCCAAGAGACTTCAGGTCCTGGAGTGGTGTGAGAAACCTTAGGTCATCCTCACTTCTTTTTCCCCAACTTCCTCTGCTCAGGTGGCCAGGTAAAGTCCATCGCTTGTGGATCCCAACCCTGGGGTTGGATATGCGAGGGAGGATCACCTGGGTGGAGGAGACTGGGGGAATGAAGAAAGGGTGTCCTTGGGTGAGACATGGTATCCCCATTCCCTTTTTACAATGAACCTTCAGTTCCAGCAGACTTTATAGGTTGTCATCCTTTTCCCTTTTCTTCCTTTCAAAATGACCCTCAGAAATGCGATGCTCTAGCACCTTGAAGCGTCTCTTGTGCTAAATGGAATTACCAATAAATATCTCAGACCAAATAACCGGACAAACTCAAAGAATATGACAAAGTACTACTTTATTCTCAATGTATAAAGTAGGGTGAACTGATGAACAACGGACTGATGCTTGCACACTCACACTTGATTACACAGAGGTCTTACATCCCAATATGCGTAATTTATGATGTCATCCTATGTGGCAAACTGTAAAACCTATTGGCGGGAGGGATTGGTCAGGCCAGTGGTTTTCAAACTTTTTTGGCCTGGGCCCCCTGAGCAAAATGTGGCCAGGCCAGGACCCCCAAAAAGTGCCAAATGGACAGTAAGTGCAAATGGCTATGCAATATTGTGTGCCATTGTCACATCCTGCCCCCAGTATAGTCCCTGGGCTCTCCCCACCCCACCACAAACCCTGGGCTCTCTCCATCCTGCTCCCACCACTATCCCATGCCCCTGCCCCTATTTAGCTCCCAGCACAGTCCCAGGGCCAATGGCAGCTGGTGAATTTTTTAAGTGGAGGGGCATAAATATGCCATAGTGACCGAGCATAACGAGGAAGCCCAAACCAATCCAAGGATGTTCCAGGGAGGTCTCCCATCCGGGATTATTTTTTAAATGATGGGTACAAATGCTGCATTTTAGAGCACACGTTAAAAAAGAATTGGGGGGAAAGCTAAACATCTGTAAAAAATATGAAGAAGGCACACAAATGTTTCTGAAAACAATTTAGAGAACAAATGTCTACATGAGTTTAAGTGCAGTACTGCTGCCCGATTCCTACCTGTTTATGTCTCGAAAAACATGGTACATCACCTTGCTTATGTGCCTGCATACACAGTACAAAATAAAGATTTCTTCTGATAGAAGAAGGCAGCTGTGACTGAGTGAGTTCACTTGCATGGCATGCAAAGCTGATGAGCTTTTGGCACTGGGCGTCACTGCTGGAAGACTGGGAGGGCAAAGCAGGGCTGCTTGTTAAACAATAGAGAATTAAGGAGGCCACTAATGCAAAGATGATTATAGCCAAAACAAAGTTAGAGACCATATTGGTTTTGTCATGCAATTCTTTAAGGATTCACACACTTTCTTCAAAATTATGCAGAAACATTGGCACGTGTTACATAAGGACGATGATCACTGACAGACCACAATTCATGTATACCAGAGTGCAGACTCTGTCCATCTTTCTTAGTAACACGTGCCGCAGCTACAGGATCAGACTGGCTAAAACCAATTGGTTTCCACAAGTGTGGATCATGTAGCATGTGCAAACAGGCCCACAATAGTTGTGTTAGCTTCAGGTACAAAGACAATTCAAATGAGATACTTCATTAATTGCAGGACTACATATGTAGTGTGTGCAGTCATCTGCATATGCAATAGATTGTACATGGACAGAGAATCAGTATTGTGAGCTCTAGGCAGATGAATCTAAAATGTTGAACATACCATGTTGAAAGTTGTATATTACTGAGTCCTTAACATTTTGGGTTTGGGGGTGGCTGTACATGTCATTACAGAGTTTGCAAAAAGCAAGTTAATAGATGTATATGTTTTGCTTGAATGTTTATATGGATTATAAATAACTCGTTCTTTCATGGTACCTATGTAACAGAATGGTGAATTCTGATCAAGGTTAAGGTGCTATGTAAATACAATAAATACAAATACAAATGTATTTCTACAAATGAAGATCTGCTTTCTAACCTTGACTCTAGCATTCCCTCTGTTCTCATCCTACTTGATCTCTCCTCTGCCTTCGACACTGTCAACCATACCATCCTGCTCAACCATCTCCGGGATAACTTGGGCATCACCGATCAGGAATCTGGCCTGGCTGACCTCTTTCCTCTCTGATCGACCCTCCCAGGTCCAACTTGGGTCCTTCCTATCATCTGTCTTCCTCTCCACCTGTGGTGTTCCCCAGGGGTCTAACCTCTCGCCCTGGCTTTTCAACCAATACCTGGCAACTCTCACCCGCTGTATTGCCCTTTTCTGCTCAAACTTCCAGTGCTACGCAGATGACACTCAACTCATTTTCAGGCTGCCCTCTGCCACCTCCTCCACCTCTCTCATCACTGATTGCCTAACTGCCATCCAAGATTGGTGTGCCGCCAACGATCTTTGTCGTAATGCCAGCAAGACAGAGATCCTCCTCATTGGCACACCATCACCTTCCTTTCCCCTCACTCTCTGGCCGGCCTCCCTTGGCCCTCCTCCTATCCCCACCTGCGAGGCCAAGAACCTTGGTGTCACCTTTGATTCCACACTCTCCTTCTCTGCCCACATCGCTGATGTATCAAAAAGTCAAACAACCTACTGCACCTCCTCAGAGGTATTCTTCCTTTTCTCTCATTCCCTCAGAAGCTCACTGTCTCCCAAGCTCTAGTTCTCTCTAAGTTGGACTATTGCAACAGCCTCTTTCTTAATCTACCTGCCTCTACTCTCTGCCCTTTGCAACTTATCCAGAACAGGACTGCGAGACTTGTCCTTGGCCTCAAGCCCTGGGATCGTATCTCTCCAGCTCTGAAATCTCTCCATTGGCTCCCAACGGATGCAAGGATTAAATTCAAAACCCTCTGCATTGTCCACAAGGCTTTCTGGGGCCTGGGTCCAACATACCTTCAGCTATCCTTCCGCAAATACATCCCATCTCGAGCACTTCGCTCCTCTACCTCTAACTGCCTCAGGGTCAGTTGTTTCTCAAAGAAACGAGATGGGGGTAGATCTCTGTCTTTGGCTGGGGCCTCCCTCTGGAACAGCCTCCCTGCCACTCTAAAACTTGAGGAGAACCATCTCTGGTTCCGGAAGCATCTCAAAACCTTCCTCTCTGCTTCTGCCTTCTCCTCCCCTCTCCCCTGTTGATTCTACTCTCCCTCAGCACCATGCACCTGGCCACCCTCTGTCCTCCGGGCCCAGGTACCTGCTCATCTTGTCACCCTCACGCACTGCCTCCGGGCCACCCCCTGCACTGGGGTCTGTATCTGTACCCATACAGCCCTCCCCTTTTCTTCCTGCACTTTCAGACCTACATGGCCTGCTGCCATAAACCCAGCACTTGCCACTTGCTGGCTGCACTCCCATTGTTTGTTGCCTTTTTATTTATTATTTTATTATTATGTTTGTTTTTTCCTTCTTGCTCCGCACTCTCCTTTTGTTCCCCCTTCCATGCACTTCTCCCCCTTCTCCCTCTACCCTGCACTTGCACGTTCTCAATGTCACTGGGCCTAGTAAGAGCATTGTTTTTGTTCTCCCCTGTTACCCTTCCCTTGCCTTGTTGCGCTCTGAAACACTTGTGTATGAGCGCGATAGAAATAAAATATCAATATCAATATCAAAAATACAAACATGCACACAACTACTGATGTTCCAATCAAAGGACTGATCTTGGTCACATTTTATAATTGAACCCAAAGACAGATACAATTGAATCGAAATACAATAACAAATTCTAGCTGTGTGTTTTCATAAGTGTTAAAGCTAAGACAGCTTATCCTGGGCTTAATTTTACACCGAGAACACATTTTGGTAACAATGATTTGGGTCCATCAACACCGCTGATCGCAAACACAAACAATGCTTATATTAGACTTCGAACTCCAAGATGCACTGCGAGGATCGTGCGTGCGATGTTACTACGCCACCACGCATGGCACGTACCCTATAAACAGACTAAGCAATGGCGGCCACAATGCGAAAGCTCGCGGACCGCTCTAAGGTGCATCCAAACAGGACACCAGCTGACTCACGGTAAGCCGTTTGACAGCATTTATCCAATACTAGCAGTGCTGGTCATTGGGCCAGCTCTCGCCGGATCCGAGATCCGGCACCAGATGTGTAGCCGGATCTCAGGATTCGGCCAGCGTCAGCCACAAAAAACCCCAAACCTATGCTCTGTGCTGGGTTACATGGAAAAATAAAATTGAAAAAAAAAAAAAACGCCCGCGATGCCAGAGCGCTCATGGCGGCAATGAGCTGCTGAGCTTGATCCAGGTCACAGCTGCAGGACAAGCAAACTGTAACTTCCTCTGGTGACCCCATGTGAGGGGTCACCAGTGGAAGTTACAGTCCTCGGCCACGACCCGGTTTATTTATGTAATTTTTGTCAGATCCATGGACCCAGATTATTTATTTATGCAAGGTTTGCCAGATGCTTGTATCCGACAAACCTTGCATAAATAGATAAATATACAGGTATCCACAAACATTGCATGAATAAATACATAGCCCTATTAACATTGGAACAATGACACACGATGCAGCCACTCAACTGCTCTCAGAGGCGAGCTGCAGGAGCTTTGCGGATGCGGTTCAAGTACAAGAAAACGTTGCTTCTGGGAACAGAAATCTCCCCGTTTGAGTGGTACCACCCAATGGGGAGGTTTTCTTAATAAAATGGGGTGCAAATTGTGTATTTTAAATAATATTTACTCAGCAACACTGGTCAAAACTATTATCCACACAATGAAGTAACTCATCACCAGTGCCACGGAAGTGGTTTAAAATGGAATTCATATATAAAAAAAATGGTGCTGTTTTAAACTATTATTTTGGACATTTCCTTTGATCGGAGGTCAACTGCCAGCTCTGCCCCCAACCCCGCCTCCTCAGGCACCGACCCCCCCCTCCCCAAATACCGCCCCCACCCAGACCTTGAGGGATCCCCTACCACATTTTCTCCATTTCCACCAGTGAATACTAGTTGGCATTATTAGTTAAGTGGTCTGCAAAAACACAGTACCCGATAACATGGTATCTTCGAACATTATAGGCAGTGCAAATGTATGCAGCAACATTGAATGAGAAAACCAGCATTCCATAGCCAGGCAGCGGAAATGGAACGGGACCCCAGCAGACTCACGGTAAGCCGGTGGGCAGGGGCCAATGCTAATGGAAACTTACTGTTATTAGCAAACAAACATGCAGAATTGCACTACTCAACTAACCGTTAATTTAAAATATGTTAGGCATTGTTAATACTTGCAACATCATAGGTGGCGCTACAGAGCATAACTTACAGGAAAGCAGCTGCGAGGAGATGGTTAAACTATCACGCAACGGTATGTACACTAACGTGCAGTTAGAATTAAAATTACTATTGATTTTCATAACCAATGAGACCTATACTTATCCATGTATAGGTCTGTCTGAAAAGAGGAGGTATAGGAGAGCAAACGTAATGGTGATTTCACTATTACAATCATTAATACATGGCGGGCAGAGCAACTAATTTTAATAGCATGTTTCACTGCACGGTCTAACAAAGGGGGGTGTCATTGAATGGGCAGATGATTTGAGGGTGCACAATGACCACTAAATTGATAAACGCTTTAATACTTTAAGATGCTTTTGTTACATAATGGATGGTATGGGATCGACCTCTATTCACTTGCAATTAGCACTCTAGATTTGAGGAAGACAATGATACTAAGAGGCTGAAAGGCTCACTGAGGCACTTCTAGCACCCAGGGTGAGAGATAAGAATGGAACAACACATTTTACTATCAGCATTGATAACTTGTGGCATGCAATGGCATTTTGAGCACTCTGTAGTCATGTATGTTAATTTGTTGGGATTTAGTTGCCAACAGCCCGCAGTCACTAATGAGCACATGTGTCAATGTTTGCTTCCTTCCTATCCTTCCTGGCTATCGCTGATGGTATGTACCTTTGTACCTTGTTTGTTGATGGTATGATTCCAACGGCCATCAAATAGTTGGTTTTTCACTAACATGATAATTAATCATTTTGTTTAACATTCCTTGCTTTTATGTTAACAATTTGTTATGTGTGAATTTTGTTTTGCGCATTCAATGTATCATATCACTAACAGCCTTGAAAAAGACAAGTAGTCGAAACACGTGTTGGTTGTTTCAACAAAGAATTAAAAAATTGAATAAGGACACTAAATCAAGTGTTGATACATAATTGATTGTAATACTGAGGGCAATAGTTAATTGAGCTGATAGCAATCATACCCTGATTGTAGTATAGTCTCTGTTTTCTAGCACTCTGCTAAGCAGAGCGCTATATTAACTAGCACCTGTCATTACATGGAATAGAGCCATTCCATATATTGGAATATGCTGGTTAGCTAATTTTTGAGGTTGGATAACCGGTTTATCAGAGTTTAGACTCAAGATTCTAGACTCAGACTGTGGGTGCGTGACCCCCTGGACATGAGGCCATGGCTCCCCAGGGCATCACAACCCACAGTTTGAATACTGCTGGGTTAGAGCAACATATGTACTTAAAGAATGTATACAGGTTGATAATTCATTGGCTGTCCCTTATCTGTAAAACACACCTCGAACTACTGCTAAATACGTATAATACTGATTATAGTGGACAAAATGGCAGCGGATTGGTCTATGCAACATTGTATAGCAGGTTGCCCCATGCACTCACTGTTTGGTTGGCATCCCCACTTAACCTTGGACTTTCAGCTCAGCTAGCAGAATGCAAGGAAACCGAAACACAGGTGCTTGAGTCACGTCCCCACCTTCCCAATTAGTTCATCATCTCTCATCAGTCTGACCATAAGCCAAAGTTTTTCTTCTGTGGTTGGCCATGTAGTTGCTCTCTATTCTGTGACATTCAAGGTAGTATGAGCACATCACTATCTTTTAGGGGTTATTGCTCCTTTTGACCTCTAGAGACTTGCTCACCTGATCTTATATGAGCCTTATTCACTGTTCATTATCCAATACTTGGGCTCTTGCAAATGTTTTCTTCTTTAATCTAAGAGAAATATGTCTCACATGCATGGCTCCCTTTGTGCTTTGCAGCTATTCCTTGAAATAGCATCCTTGATCCAAGGCCAACATAGACTCCTCTTTGTTTGCACACAAATCTATATTCCAGCATCTCCTGACTCTGCAGCCCTGGTCTGGTTCTGATGTAGCTGAATTGAATCTTTACACAGCCGACTTCCATTTTCCAATCATGGCCGTCCTTGCCACGTCGTATTTTCCTCTATAGCAAGCTTCTATATGTCTCATCCATCTTGTGTTACTGCGTATTTACACTTATTCATCATCAAGTTACTTTATCTTCTTTTTACATACATAATAACTTTATCATTTCGTACATGTCTCTTGTTGCTTTAGTTACATCATTACGCTTAAGTATTTTCACATTGTTTCATTATGCCATTGTATACCTTCTTTATGCCATCACTCAGCCCTCGTTGCATTTCACTCCACACTACATAATGTCCAATGGTGCGTGCAGACATCCTTCCACTCTCTTAGTGAAAGGGTACATTTGATACGGTTGTTTGAGTGCATATCGTCTCGTGTACACTCGATGCGGTATAGAGACAACACAGGGTATCCCACATACAGCTCTTCTGCTGTTCTAGTATCGAGGGTGGTGAGGGTGCGGGAGTTACGGTATATGTGTCTACCTGCTCCTCTACAATACCATCATTATACTAGGACAAGGAAGAGATAAACTAGGAGGGTACCTCCTTGTTTGGGCAGGTTAAGCACACATCCCTTTCCCTTTGTTAATGTTAGGCAGAATCCAGGGCAGTTCTCTTAGGGAGCACTGCCCCAGATTAGGACTACAGGTGAGAGCAATAAATCCCTTTTGGTATCAGTCTGTACCACAAAGATTTAGTTGGTAGCTGTGGCTGAGCAGTCAGACTTATCTCAAGAGGGAGATGAGCAGTATTCAGGGTTGACACAATAGGTAGTACAGTACTATGGAGCAAGGAAACACTGACCAAAGTTTTGTATTAAAAAGAGAATATATATTTATTTTATACACTTCTAAGTCAACACATAGATCACAGTTAATAAAGACAGTTAAGTTTAGTCAAAAGAAAAGAATATACAACTCCCTATTCAATTGTAGACAAGTTTGCGGTATAGTGAAAACTGAGCAAAACTGCACAGTGAAACCTACTACAAATGGCAAACTACCAATTCAACAAAAGGGAGGGAAAGTACAAGTTCAACCGAAATATCTTCAGACACCCCCTAGCAACACATCCCTGAAGTTGTGTGAACAAGTAATGCACAGTAACACTTTAACCAAAAGACAAGTGAATGAAAACTGAGCAAAATGGCACTCCACAAGTTAAAACAGTAGGAAGGAAGAGGGGTTTAGAAGATTTAGGCGCATCAACACATTTCTCAATGAAAACTAATCTAGTGAGAGCAGATCTAACAAATCAGCCAGAGTCAATAGGCCTGAGCCAGAGTCAGTGGTACAGGACCAAGAGCTTAGGAGCAAAAATGTTCTTGTAGCTGCAGTCAAGTCTTTAGTAGAAAACTTTTGAAGAGGTAGATGCAAGGCGAAAGACAATGTTAAGAGAGAGGGCAGCCGACCCTACAAGTAGTTAAAGGATTTAAAACACCTTTAGGGCTAGCACGGAGAAAGGGCGGCCTGGCGGAACAATGTACCTTAAACGTGGAGAAGTGGCTCCTGCGGTGGCGGTTGTTCCTGGTAGTTCCTGCATGTCGAGGGGCCCAACAGAGGAAGAGAGGTTCTCGTCGTGGAGGAAGGTTCGAGTCCCTGCACTACTCAGAGATGAAACCAGCCATGGTGCTGCCAAACAAAGTTTAAAAGGTACGCTCCTTTTAATCGCGGCCCGGGTCGATAGCTGCCTGGCTATCCGGTCTTCAAGTGCGGGGCACTGTCGAGTCGACCAAGGCGGGTCCGAGGGTGCGATAGGTGAACTGGTTGACCCCACCAGCTCAAGGGAAGGAGGCTCCTGCGCTGAAGATCTCCTCTTGTCGTGTGGAAGAAAAGTGGTGAGACGATCCGGCAGGGCTTCACCGGTGGTGTAGATGCTGAAGATGTCTCTGGCTTCTCTTCCCTTCAGTTCCATAGTTCCAGTGGCGACGTCTTGCTCTTCCAGTCCCCAGGACCCTGCTTTTATGCAGAAAGAGACCCATTCAGACAGCCTAGCTGTCACTCACACAGTGGAGTGGTCTTCTTGGCGGGAGACCCTCCAGCCTATCAGGTTAGAGTGCGACCTGAGTTGCTGTGGCAACTCTGTCCGGGGGTTCCACTCCCCCTCCCAAACAACAGACCCACCCCAGACTCAGTGGTGCCGAAATGAGGGCTTCTTGGCAGAAGCCCGCCAAAAGGACGAACAAAGGATCCCCCACCTGGGTTAGGAAAATGGAGTAAGACTCGAGAAAGAAGTTTTATCAAAGTTCTGGCAAATAAAACCTACTGGAGTAAAGTTAATAATAAAATAAACCGGCGGTATGTTAGAGGCTGTCAGTAAAAGTGGTAGCCTCGAACAATGGGAAAATCCCATAGAGAAATATTTGTGGTCGAATATAAAAGGTAGTAACCACTGCCACCAGCCAGAAACCTTGTAGAGGGGGACTTTGAGGTACCCTCTCGAAAATGAACATAGGGGAAAAACTATTAACCCCTTCCAGTACTTCCATATTAAGATGGGGTGTACTGTTAAGATCATAACAATCGACTAGTAAAGTCAATGGGGACTTTACATGCCCTGGGACACAGTAGTCAGTCCCAGGGTATGGAGTCTATGTTTGAAGGTCGCTACGACACCCCAGTGTCACAGCACAGAGGGTGCTGTGGGACACACGTGCATAAAGATGGTTCCTGTGGGTGAGAGAAAAGATCCCATAGGCATTAAACACAAAAATAGCAAAAATGCATAAGAGTGGGGAAATGATTCTCACTCTTAGCAGGTAAAAAGAAATAAACCCTTCAAATCCAGCAAAGCTGCTGGGGGACTCTATAGGTAAGGGAAATTAGCCATAAAATGAGAATTCTCCCTAACAGTTAATACAGAAGAATATCAGATCTGTAATAAGACAAGGAAGAAACAACTGGGAATTATACACCCCTCCATTCAGCATATACCTCTTTCATACTCACAACTGTCCCACAATCATTCTCCTTTAAGACTGGACGAGGAAGAGTCAACCGGGAGTTATGCACACTTCCATTCATCCACACAACTCTGGTACTGGGACGAGGAAGAGGACTACGGAGGAATACCATTGGAAAGGTCAGGCATGTTCTGCTAATAGTTTCAACTATAACCAGGCAAAGGACTTACACCTGTAACCTGTTAAAGACCCACAGGTGTATAAAATGGGGGCCCGGTGTGAGAAGAGGAGTATTCCGCTTGGAGGGACAGAGGCAGCTGGCAGACCTCAAGCAGGCTGGGGAAGGGCCGATGAAAAGTACGCTGTGTGTTGCAGAAGGGTGAGAGAGACGCCGAGGTCTGAGCAGGCCATGAGAGGGTTGAGACACCTGCAGTTCACTCTGCCATGTGGCCACAGCTAGTGCTGTGAGACTCTGAGGGCTCCAGACCGCTGCACGCCACTGCAGCAATGTTTGAAGGTAGCAAGCATTGCTCACCGAAGTGCACAAACGGAGCGAGGAGAAACTGAACAGAGTAAAGAAGACACCCAGAGTAGCAGCCGTACGCCTGTGAGTGTGAGAAAGGGAACACTCCGACCGGGGCGGTTCGGGGTGGGAAAGGGATGTTTGAAAATGTTGAACAAACTAAAACGTTTAAGTATGTTTAAAGATCGAATTGAGGAATTTTGAATACTGAACAAGCTGCAAAGTGCATTTAAAAATGCAACAGGAATTATTGAATACCGAACTGAAGGAAAGATCGTAAAAGTATATGAAAATAGTGCACGAATGAAAGCAAAGTTATGAGCACTTTTGAACCAGGTGAAAGCAAAGTGATGAGCACTTATGAACAAAAAGAAAGCCAGTAATAAACATGTATCGATAAAGTGAAGGCCAATAAGGAGTACTTGTCAACTGAGTGAACAGCAAGTGATGAACATTAATAGGCATTGTGGAAGCAAAGTGGTAGAAAAGGATGAACACCACAGAGTGAGTTGGGTAAATATACGTTGTGATAAAGTTAAGAGACTGTTGAGGAGAAACAGAATTGAATGTTGATAAATGACAAAGGTTCAAAGAGAAAAAACCTGTGTTGGCAAGAAAGCCTGAAGGATTGTATGAAATCTAAGTTAAGGAAAGAAAAAGCCGAAATAAGGGTGAGCTCTGAAATACACAAGGTGTGGAAAACATGTGGTGGCAAAGCCAAGAGACTGTTAAAGAGAAGCAGAATTAAGTACAGACTAATGATCCCGGTGCATAGAGGGAAGATAGAATTTGGTAACGAAGTGCAAGGGTTATCGGTCACGTGCCTTGTAATGGGTGGATCGTGTGGTCAGACAACTGTGCCTAGACCGAGTGACCCCTTTTTCAAAGAACTAAGGAAAGGAGAAGTCCGAAGGAGAAGGGGCCACCACAGGAAAGGCCCCATAGGCCACTCAAGAGTCCTGGAACCAGCCAGGGCTCCTCTGCAAACAGAAGAAAATAAGTGGAAGATAAGAGCGGAGGGGGTCAGGAGCCCAAGGCTACGTAGCCCACAGACACCCTACTTCGCAACTTAATTGAAGCACGTAGCCAGGCAAAAGGAGGAGGGAAGGCACATCTCTACATATCCACCTCTCAATACTTGCCTACAGGGACACAAAAAGGAACCACAAGAGGACTCCCTAATGAAGGGGCTCCACGAAAGAGAGCAAACGGCCCTCCTGCCTGCATATAGGAATTGAGATAAACCTACAGGGACAGCAAAGTACCTAACTAGCCGGGCCCATCCGGCCACGGACCAGCCAAGGGGCAGGTGGCCATTCAACAAAAGGACATGACCCCTCCTCCCAGAAGCAGGCAATAGCAAGAGGGGAAATACGCACAGGATGCAAAAGAGCAACGGCCATACGCCCAAGCCCGCCAATGGCAATAAAGGAGGGGGAAAGGAGAGCAGGGCATAGACCCCAGGAGAAGATGAGATAAACACAGAAATGGGTTAAGAGACAACACTTATTAGCATTAATGTCCAAATCAAGAGGAAATGGGGTACAGGCCACCCCACAAAATCAGACACCCGATACAAGACTCCAATTTGATCCAGATGTGGACCAGCGACACTTCCACCAGCAATAAAGGGAAAGCGCAAGGGGAAACACCGACGGACCCAGATGCGACCCCCTTGCAGTCAATGGCAGCCACAAAGATGGACATGCAATCCTGGTTCAAGGATCTCCAAAAGAAATTCATGACCACAGTTCATGATCAATTCGATTCAATGAAAGACGAAATGAAGCAGGCAATTCAGGAATTAAGGACAGATGTAGCCAAACTAGAAGAACGGAGGGACACACTCGAAAGGGTGGTGCAAAATGTGGAAGAGGAAGCACAGCAAAACAATGAGACACAAGAACACTTGGTACACCTCACGCACAACTTAGAACTGCAGTGTGAGGACCTGGAAAACCGCTCCCGCAGATCCAATATTTGGATTAAAAATATGGTGGAATCGGTGGAAGAAAAGGATCTCAAGGTAGCTCAGAGGAGCTCTGCCAACGTCCTCTGGGTCTACCAAGGTAGAATCCACTACAGTTCGACTGCACCCACTATCCCTAAGAGCAGGAGTATCTACCCCATTAATCAGCACACTGTCCTTAAAGAAATGCTTGGTATTATCGGGAATCCTAGCAAACACCTCTGAGACTTTAGGCTCACAGGAACCCAGGGAAACAAATTCTACCTCAGAATCTATCCCACTGGGGAAGGAGTCTGAGGAGAAGGATGCTCCGGTAATCTCTTCTTCCTCATAGGAGGAGAAGGCCAGATTAGCAGAGTGGACCCCCAAGGTTTTGACCTTACATCTGGGGTCCCTCTTCACATGGTCACTTGCTCCACAAGCTACACAAGATCCACTGGGTCTTGGGACATAGGGAGACTTATCGTAACCATAGTTCTGTTTTGGAGGATAACCTCCACTACCCTGTGTGTTCTCTTGTGACTTACCCTTACATTTCTTTTTGTGGCTCTTTTGGGAGGAGGATTTATCAAATCCCCCACCCTCCTTATCTTTGGACTGTTTCATCTCCTTCTGCTTACCAGGATGAGTCTTGTCCTTATGGGACACTATGTGACAAGAAAAGAGCTGGGTTGAGAGGCACTCCAAAGAATAAATAAAGTTCAAAACAAAGTTAAGTAGCCCAAAAGGGTCTTCGATCGTGTATATGATTGTAGTACGTTGTATTTCAGGTGCAGGAGGGAGAAACCCGAGGCCACTCGAGGTTCAGCAAAACTAAAGCAGAAAACACACGCCGACTGTTGCTAGTCGGTAACCCTCTGCTGCACTCCTAGCGGGAACTAGTCCCAAGTGGAAGTTAAACCTTGTATACATTAAAGACTCCAGGTTAGGAGTGTTAGATGTACAAGGATGAAGGTCAAGTTAATTGTTACCAATTTGTGATTAGTTTTATCTAGTATTCAAAAGGCTAACAGTCTATCTGGGGCTCTGTCAATCTGTAAATCTACAGACAAGAAAACATCAGGCTGAGAGTAGACAGATATAAAGTAGACCCAGTAGGCAATATAACAAAACATAATCAGTTTAATCTATAGCATACTACTCCTTAGGAGTGTGTTAATACTGATTGCATTCACAGGTCAGTTTGTACAGGTCAATACTTCAAAAACAAAGGAACAAATTAAATTTGAGCTGAACACAATACAAACAAAACCTGTTTGGTTTAAGGAAAGAGCACATATTTGTAGTGTACATTTACACGGTACCAATGGTACAGTAATGCATATGCAGGGTAATCACCACCTTTGTGTTACCCTGCTACTGAGCAGTTACATTCACTCTGCTCAGGATTCCTAAGGACACTCCTTTAAGGTAATCAGTGCCTATGCGTTTCGGATTAATGAGAATCCATCTTCAGGGCAGGACGTGTTTTAGTTTCATCAAAGTTCAGTTGCAATTCCTACAAAGTATAAGGATACACTAATTAGGTCTAGAGCGTATTGGAGGAATCTATCATTTAACTCCTATAAATGGAAGTACACTGACCTGCTCTTCTTGAGAAGCAGGATCAAATCATAATCACTTGTATGATTGAAATAACATGAAATGCAGTTTGTAAGAGTTGAACCCTGTGCGTCAACCACTATTAAAGAGATACTCATACTTTAAAATGTGGTTACTCACCCAGTCACAAGACAACAGTGTCTCGCCGGGTGCAAGGACAGTGTCAGGCTCTAATGCCGGAAAGGAGTAGCTGGAGGCATTGAAAAGAAACTAGGTTACTGTCACCTCAAGGCATATAACAATATGCGTTCTATGAGTTTGGTAAACAAAAAACAGAAAACACTGTGGGTTCCAAAGATGTTATCAATGTCAAATAACGTAAGATCTACATTAACCAAGGCTTCAGGTGAAACAACTCAGAGTCAGTGTCCCCAGTGGTGGGCGTAAACTGTAATTTCAGCACCAAGTGCTATACAAAGCTGGAGACTATTCGTTGTGCTCACACGACAATCGTGACCATCATTATGTAAAAATCAAGCTACTCACAAGGAGCGGATCACCCGTCATACGCCAAAGCGAAAAAACGAAAAGGCAGCAGCTCGCACGGGCCCGCTGCACAGCACTCCCAAGCTAAATGCGTTGCCATGGGAGCGGCACGCAGACGCGTCCCCGTGCGGGGCCCCATCCTGGTGTGGGACAACAAGTCCCAGATTCGATCCAGCTTAAATCAAGCCACAACTGTAAAGTTGTATTCACCCAATACGTTGTGTCGCGCATGCGCGCTACGTGTTCTGTTGCTAGGGACGCGTTACGCTCTCAGTCTCTTGCATCTTGTATGGATCCCGGCCCGAACAGAACGAGGGGATACCACGACAGATATTCGAGCGGGTGTACTGAGGTGGGCACAGTGACCATATGCAGCAAGTAGGCTGCATTGTGGTCAGAATCATTCTTTAGATCTTAGAAGGGGAAGCTTTCTTAGCCATGGGGCGAGTAAGGGGCGAGCCTCCTTAGGTGTTTTGGGATGCGGGGGGAGGGGCAAAACGGCAGCAGGGAGCTGCCGGGTGCCCCTGCCTCCCGCAATGTTGCTACTGAACCACACAAATCACAAGTCGGATAGTCACAAGACAACCTGACTGGAACCATCCTGCGTGATTGTTATTCCAGTCTACAATAGATAATCAGATGAAATTCGACTAAATTCTACACTCTGGTAATTATTGGTTAATAAACCTCACATGGGTCACAGACCGCCACTCATGTTACATTGAGGATTCGAAGGCTCCCGGCTGAGTAGCCGTGCACAATCTTATGTTGAATCAACTACAAGATCAAATAACAATTTACTAAAGTAACAAGACAAACGTTCCCAATGCTAATCCAGTTCATACTCAACATGTTTACAGTCTCATATAAAAAGAACTCCGGTGTTTACTACAGGGTCAACACAAAATGTATCCCATTACATGATGTATTTTAGAAATCAAACATATAACACATATCTTGTTGGCAAGAATGTGAAATTCAGATTGAAAGTGAAATGTGTAAGCAGGCTTTTTAGCTGGCATCACACTGAGAAAACATTGTTAAAAACACTAATGCAGACACATGGTATGATCCACACGGAAATCACAGGAAACATATTAAATAGAATTCACAGTTCATGCCTCTTGGGCTGAGGCAATCCAACAGATCAATCCAAAAGACTTCCCTCTGGAGTAGTCTCATTTATACATCACCCCCTCTTGGACCCACTTTCACTTGTTCTAGGATCATGCATTTTAGTTGAGCAATAGAATGCCTTGCTTCCTGGAAATGCATTGCCACAGGTGATCTAAGACTTTTAGTTCGAATGTTGGACTTGTGTTCCGTCCAACGCAGTTTTGCCTTCCTTATGGTGATCCCCACATAATAATAGCCACAGGGACACTTAAGAGCGTAGACTACATTGGTTGAGTCACAGGTGCAAGAGTGTTTGAGTGAGATGGGTTTGCCTGTGTGGGGATGGGAGATTATGTTGCCTGGTATGATGTTACTGCAATGCTGGCAGTTGTAGCATGGTTGGGTTCCCTTGTATTTAGTTAGTGCTCCCTGAGTCGTAGGCAAATCTGCTCTGACTAAACTATTTCTTAAAGCATTGCTGTTTCTATAGGCGAAGATAGGAAGATTTTGAAAAAGTGACTGTGTCTGTGGGTCCATTTGTAACATGGGCCAGTTCCTTTGGATTATGTTCCTAATTTTCTGACTTTGCACTGAGTATGTGGTGACATATACCATAGAATTGTCTTTCCGGATGTTCCTAGATGTGAGTAGGGAGTCCCTTTCAATAGTGGCCACTCTTTCCTCAATTCGAGTTAGTGTGGTGGAGTTGTATCCTCGTTCTCGAATTTGTGACGCAAGGATGTTGACTGTTTCTGATATTCTGTGTTTTCAGAAATGTTCCTCCAGTACCTCAGAAACTGACTCAATGGCACGCTGTCAATCGTCCTCTGAGGGTGAAAACTTGTTGCCAACAGTAGGCTATTTCGATCTGTGGTTTTAGTGAAAATTCTTGTCTCCACAATGTTTTCTTTAACATAAATCTCAACATCTAGTAAATTGATCAGCGATTTACTCGTCTGAGTGGTGAATTTAATTCTCGGATGCATGGCATTCATCATGGTAAAGAATTTGTTCAGTTCATCATCTGGACCTGTCCAGATGCCAAACACATCATCAATGTATCTTACGAAGATGGATAGATGACGTAGCCACCTTGCAGATGTAAGGACGTTTTCTTCTCCCAAATGATACATGTATGTGTTTGCGTACGCTGGGGCCATTGCGGCCCCCATACTGGTCCCTGAGACTTGAAGATAGAATTTATCCTTAAATTGAAAGAAGTTATTCAATAACACCACCTTAAGAAGTGTCAACACAAACAACTTGTCACCTTGACAGTTTTCGCTCCTTAGAAGAAGCCATTCGACTGCTTCAAGTCCAGCCTCATGCACGATGTTGGTGTAGAGGGAGGTCACATCCATAGTGAAGAGAGTATCTCTAGTGATGACAAATTCAACCTCCTTTAGTTTTTTCAAAAAGTGAGTAGTATCTTTGATGTAGGTCGGGGTTTCTTGTATGAGCGGTTGCAGAACTTTATCCAAGTACTGGGCCAGTGGTTCCAATAGGCTGTCTGTTGCCGCTATGATGGGTCGGCCGGGGGGGTCCAAAAGTCTTTTATGAATCTTTGGGAGAATATATATCACCGGAGTGATCGGATGTGTCTTCTCCAGAAACCTTTGTGTCTTCTCTGAGATCACCTCTCTTGCTTCCGCCTCATCCAATACCTCTTTGATCAGGTCTCTAACCTGTTCAGTAGGATTGTAGTTGATTTCTTGATAAGTTTCACGATCAGCCAATTGTCGTTCGATTTCTGCGACGTATTTCATCTTATCCATCAGGACTAGGGGGCCTCCCTTGTCTGCAGGTTTAAAAATGATCTCACCGTTGTCGAGCAGCTTTTTAAGGGTTAGACGTTCGCTCATCGTGAAGTTACCTCTCTTTTTCGATCTGAAGGGAATTTTTTTAAATTTGTCCAAAACCATTTTCTCAAAGACCGCCAGTACGTGATTGCTAACTGGGGGATTGAAGACACTCTTTGGTTTAAGTTCTAGGAACCTAGAGGGTTCCATGGTATTTCCTGCTTCCTCAAGTTCATTAAAGAAAACTTTCAACTTTAATTTCCGTATAAGTTTGAAAAAGTCAATCTTTTCCTTCAGTAGACTGGTGTTATAGTAGGGTACAAATGAGAGGCCCTTCTGGAGGACTTGTAGTTCCATGCGTGACAATTGGTGGGATGAGATGTTAACAACTATGTCCCTTTCCCGGGTTGCTTCTTCCTCTCTGATTTTTTTCTTCCCTTTTCCACGTCTTGTTGGCCTTTTTCTAAAAAAGGAGCGGATATTGGTGTGGATTCTTCACCCCTTGATGTAGAGGGTGCGGACCCCCCAATGTCAGTGGTGGCTTCAAGTTCTGTGCTGGAAGCTTCTGAAGAGGTAGCGTCTGTATTCACCGGTCCAGTTCTTGGTGTGCGAGGTTGAAATGGTCTAACTGACCGTTGACCATAATATTCCTGCCAGGTGTAGACTATGTCAAGCTTGTAATCCTGGGTATCGCGTCTGAATTTGCGAACCTTCTTTGTCTCAAGTTCTTGTTTGTATTTGGCCAATTTCTCATTGGTATCATCCAGTACTTGTTTTAACTGGTCAGCTGTAAAGCTCTTACTCAACGTGTTCTTAATCGTCCGATTTCCTCCTCAAGGGATGTCCAACTGTGAGAAAGTTCTTCAATTGTCAACAAAATAAGGTCAAGCGAGCACTTGTTGAGGATCTGTCTCCATTTCTTTACAAAATTTGGATTCTCCTTACACAAGGTCGGTTCTAAGTTCACTCTTAATCCACGTGGGATCATTTGTGCTTTGTAATAGTGTGCCAGTGTTGTAGCATGTAGTTTCAGGTTTATCTCCCTGCGAATCTTCCACTCTAGTTGTTTGATTAATGATTCGGGTTTGTCGGAGCTGATCAGCTCATCTCCCGTTGTTTTGATGAGGCTTAATATCCTCTTAGCTTCTTCCTCGCTAAAGCCTAGCGATTCGGCTCTGTTGTTAGTTGTAGCATCTATTTTAGAAAAGGACATAATTTACTAAGATATGCACAGGAATTAGTAATATTAAAAAGTATGTAATGAGTGATGGTTAATAGATGTGGGTGCTCTCCCTGGTTGTGGCCATCGTTAAGATGAGAAGAAAAGAGCTGGGTTGAGAGGCACTCCAAAGAATAAATAAAGTTCAAAACAAAGTTAAGTAGCCCAAAAGGGTCTTCGATCGTGTATATGATTGTAGTACGTTGTATTTCAGGTGCAGGAGGGAGAAACTCGAGGCCACTCGAGGTTCAGCAAAACTAAAGCAGAAAACACACACCGACTGTTGCTAGTTGGTAACCCTCTGCTGCACTCCTAGCGGGAACTAGTCCCAAGTGGAAGTTTAACCTTGTATACATTAAAGACTCCAGGTTAGGAGTGTTAGATGTACAAGGATGAAGGTCAAGTTAATTGTTACCAATTTGTGATTAGTTTTATCTAGTATTCAAAAGGCTAACAGTCTATCTGGGGCTCTGTCAATCTGTAAATCTACAGACAAGAAAACATCAGGCTGAGAGTAGACAGATATAAAGTAGACCCAGTAGGCAATATAACAAAACGTAATCAGTTTGATCCATAGCATACTACTCCTTAGGAGTGTGTTAATACTGATTGCATTCACAGGTCAGTTTGTACAGGTCAATACTTCAAAAACAAAGGACAAAATTAAATTTGAGCTGAACACAATACTCAAACAAAACCTGTTTGGTTTAAGGAAAGAGCACATATATGTAGTGTACATTTACACGGTACACGGTACCAATGGTACACTAATGCATATGCAGGGTAATCACCACCTTTGTATTACCCTGCTACTGAGCAGTTACATTCACTCTGCTCAGGATTCCTAAAGACACTTCTCTAAGGTAATCAGTGCCTTGTGGTTGTCTATGTGACACCCACAAATCTGCTGCTATGGCAAGCTTCTTAGGATCTAATGCTTTGAATCTGCCAAATGCTGCTAAGCTCAGGGGAACAAGATGCACAAATATGTTCAAGCATGACAAGACATAACATACCCTCAAAGGTGGAGACCTTATAGCCTTCAACCCAGCCAGTCAAGTTCTTTAAAGAATCAGTCACATATGACACCCAAGTACTTCTTTCTTTCTTTTTGTGCTCTCTAAACCTCTTCACATATTGGGCAGGAGTCTTCACAAACTTTAAGATGAGAGATTGCTTAAACATTGCAAAATCTACTCTTTCAGCTTTTGACATCTCCATAATAGCACTACCGCCACAATGGGGTAGTCTGCTGAGCAATCATGCAATCTTATCAGCATTTACAACCTCTTGACACTCACATGCATAAACAAATGCATTCAACCAGTTCATAATGTAATTCTTCTCATCATACACACTGAGCAGATCTTTAGGACATCTTGGATGACAGGAGGATCCAGACTCATGTCCAGATCCCTTGGATCCATTTGAAACTTGAAGCTTGGCCAGTTCCAACTGGTTATTCCTTCCCGCTCCACTTTTAGCTTAGTCATGTGAAATTCAAGCTCCTTCTGCTTAAACAGCAGCTCTTGCTTCTTGAATTCCAGCATGGCCCCAGCATCCGAGCTTGCAGAGGAAAAATTGGACATTACACCATCCAGGTCCTCATGGGCACCATGAAAGAGGGCAGTGGCAGAACTGTCGGTTCTGCCAGTGGGAGCAGCGCCACCTCCTGCTGCACTCTCATCAGAGATTATGGCACTGAGTTGCATCTCTTTCCATTCCATACATTTCTGGATCATTTCCAATTGTGTACCTTGAGCCATTAAAGCTCTCTCAGTAGACATTTTTCTCAATGTTTCTGACTTAGAAGCATTTAAGGTTATAAAGGTACTTGTTTGCATTAAATTAGATAGGCCTATGGCCTTTACAGTTATCACTACAATGTACGATGAGTCCTGGGTAGGGGTAGCCTGAAATGCCTTCACTATGCAACACTGGATACCTTCAGTCCTATTCCACCGCTGTACACCAATTTGTTAAGACAGATTTCTGAACTCTGCCCTGGTGGGCAGAGGTTCAGAAGGCCAGCCTAGTTTCTTGGAACAGGGTAACCTTCTGGACAAGCCAGACCAATCAAGGTAACATTGGCGGCGGTCAAGACTAGGTCTCAGGAGGGGTGAGGGTGACTGAAAGACCTCAATGAGCACACGGAGTAAAGGACACTTACAAATCACTCCCAGTCAGGTGTGTATATATTAAAAATACAAATACATTTATTTCATGGCCTTTGAGATTCAACACAAAAATAAAATCACAGTAATACTTCTAAGCCAACACAATCCTATCAATATACATATATACAAGACCAATAGGGTCTAAAGGGTTAATGCACGAAATGGGTCCACAACCTAAAAAGGGAAGGAAGCAGGTAGTGCAGGTAGTCTTTAGGCCCTTCTGCATCAAAAACAATCCTAACTGAAAGGCAGTCCAATCCCTATGACGAGGGGAGCCTAGTGCTCAAATGTACTTGCAAAGGTGGCCCACGCTGTAGTTCAGATGGGCGAAACAGAGTCTTTTGAAGGGGCTGTAGCAGCTCTGGAAGGCAGGTGAGGTGATGCAGAATAGATTCCCACTTTTCGAGGAGGGTCTCCCCTTGAGGGCAGAGCAGGTTCCAAGAGTTGGGAATAGTTTGCTAGTTCGTACTAGCAGTGGAAATGAGGGGGGCACTCGGGGGCCAATCGTGTGTAAAAAAGGATGGATGCGTTAGGGGCCACCGTTAAGGGTTGCAATTACTCACCGATCCCCAGCGCACTCCGGACCACACTTCGGCAGTCAAGTCCACTTCGGTTGCAGGTTCAAATGCGGAAATCTCACGGCTCTGTGGCTTTCAGCAATCAAAGTTAGTGTTGATTCCCAAATGGGACAGTGGCAATTTCTCTGCTCCAGGTGGATGGATCAGGCCAGTTCCACCGTAGCAGGCTTCCGGGCACAGAGGGGCACAGCTGCAATGAGTTTGCAAAGTTTGTCACCACGGCTGGGCGACACGGTAACTGCATGTACTCCGGTTCAGGCGTTCTCTCTTTACTCCAGATCTGGGAACGCCAAGTGTATGAAATTTGGTGTGAGAGTGCCGTGAGCACACAGCTTGTACCAAGTTCCAAGGGCATCCTCGAAACGGTGGCGATATCAGGGCAGCGGTCCTGCGCAAGCTGGTCAGCCCACTGGTTGGCCCAGGGATACTTCCAAAAAGGCTTACTTGCAAGTTTTCATGAAGGTGCCGAGAATAGTTGGTCCCACTATTCCAATGGGTCGAAGCATCTTCGCAGACCTTCTAGAACGACCCGAGACAGAGGGGTCCAGCGGGACAACAGGGGCTCAGGGTGCCAAACCTTCCAGTGGGTCATCAGCGGTTCCTTGACTTGGCTTCTTAGTTTCAGGATACTTGGATCCTATCCTTCGTTCAGTGAGAACTCCAGAGATCGACATGGTATGGGTGTTTGGAGCCTTCTCTTATCTAAAAGCTCCTTCACGCCAAAACGAAGAGGACCCAATGGGAGATCTGCTCACATACAGGCATACCATACGTGGATCAATCATGGAACACAGTGGTCCCAGGCATTCACAGCACACCAGACTCTCTGGCACCCAGGATGTGCATTGGAACCAGACAGTCCAGCCCACATCCTGGAAGCACACACACACACACACACAAGGCATACAGAAGCCTGCGAAAGCTTGGTGTTTTGCGGGAGAATGCATGCCCAAATAAGGACTGACCAGGGTCAGCTCGACCTGGGGAAGGTCAAGGGGCCAGATGTCCAAAGGACAGGACAAAGAACCACGTGGCATGGCCATTTTGGAGTCAGGCCACCTATTTGTGCCAAACGCTGTAACCGCGGTTTACCTGGCAGGAAAGGGTTAAAAATACATGAAAAGATAAGCTGCCACCAGCCGTGTCCAAGGCACATCTGCAAAAAAAAAATCCTTCGAGAGTATCTAGGGCCTTTGGAAATGACAGGAAGAGAAAAGTGCATTGTACTGTAAGGTACATTGTGCACTTGCAACATTTTGCAGAAAGGTTGCAACACTGACAAGGACTAAAGGAAACAAAGTCTCCCAGTACTGACTGTCTTCAAGGGCATGTCCGTTTCCCCATAACAAAGTGAACGAAAAGCCCAGGGGAGTGGAGCAGAAGGCTATGCTCCTTTGGTAAACTCAGACTATGGTGTTTTAAACAAAGCAAAAAGTTGGGGTGGACACAACTCGAGGGAAAATAACCTATGATATGGAAATCGTTCCTAGCACAAACGACTAGTGAAGGCCCATGAAGAAGACCATGGGAATGGAAGACGATTCACCAAAGGAAGAAACATAATGGCAACAAGAAATGAAGGTGGCAAGAAAGCCGGCGGCTGCCCCGCTGACAGGGAAACAAGGTACCCAACGGGGTAAATCGAAGCATTAACCCGAAGGGACAGAATGGTACTACTATCCAATAACCAGAAAGCAGTCATGCACCCGGCAGGGGACCTTTACCGGACTCCGGGTGAGACATTTGGGGTGAATGTGGGGTTTAGGGTTCCCCCACACAGTTATTCCTGAGTTTGCAGAGGGTCAGGTGCGGTGGACACCTCGCTCGAGAAACCTTAGGTCCCTGGGCCCTGCTCGGGACTGTTTTAGGGGTGTTAAGCATAAATAACCATTTGCCTGGAAGCAGCAACTGAATCTGCACCTCTGCATGACATTTTGGGTGATAAACGGAGCCGGCATCCAGAGAATGCGGCCTTTGGATCTCGGCCCCCCGGGACCAAAGATGGTGGCCGGGACTCGGCTCTGAGCCCCGGGAGCAGGAGGGGCGGCGCGCAGAGTGTGAAAGTATCCACAAACTCGAGCGAGTGGTACTGGCGGCACCCGCGCTCCTAACCCCAGCGCCCCAACAACATCCCCTCCCCACCCCCTGGGGCTCCACGGAGTGCCGGTAACCCTCACTCATAGCCGTTGCATGGCACACGGGCCCCTGGAGCAGCCATCAGTGAATCGAGTGGGGAGGCGCTCCAACATCCCTGTGGGACTCAAGCAGACCATCGGGCACCCAGCGCCTGGTACCTCAGTCGTCGGCCGCAGCACAGCACACGCCTTCAGCAGAACGATCAGTCCGCGGCATTCCACTCATTGGCCGCAACGAGGACACATCAGCTTTCAGGCTGCCCGGACCCCATCACGAGGCATACACAACAGCCGGCAGATCCCGGAGACAGAATAAAAAGGTCAGCCGGTGGCCACGGCATCGAACACAAGCCAGGTGATCCTTTAACCTGGTGAGCCTGGCCTCTACAAACGGACCTCCCCACAGTGCCAAACGAGGAGGCACAGGTCCCTCACTGGGCAACCTCCTTCCAGCTGAAAACTTACACCAGGAATAGAGGTCAACCTCGACCCCAGCCACAGGACTGCCCTAGCACACAACTTTACCGCCAAGTAAGAAAAGCACTTGGTCGCCGCAGCCTCTAGTCTGCCACTTATCCATACAGAGGCACGGCTGCCTCTACGAGACTAGCGCAGGACAGGACACTCGTGGGGGCCCTGACCTCCAGCCTCTATCGGCGTCCCCGGAGGTGCTCCACGTTAGCAGAGGCAAACAGGGGGAAGCCCCCCGGGATCGAAGAGACCGCACACTGCCATAAACACCAGGACATAAACACCAGGTTAGCGGAGGCAAACAGGGGGAGCCCCCTGGGATCGAAGGGACCGCACCCCACCATAAACACCGAACACCTGGTGGGGCTCAGAACTGACCACCAACCCTGGGCCACAGGGTAGCTCAGACGCCCAACCTCCACCGCCCAACCTCCACTGCACAGGAGCCACAGGACGTCGCCGGAGAAGTCGGACTTCTCAACGCAGCCCAGGGGCCAGCCCAAACACGTGCAAAATCCCTAACCCCCAAGAGGGGCACAGCACAAAAGGAAAAAGATACCACGCTATACTGAGGAATGCTAGTCTACAATTGCTCCTATTCACCAGTCGCTTCCTACCTCAGACCCCACTATTTGTCATGATTCCTGCCCCTCATGTCCCCAGCCCTCCAAGATGTCAGGCTGGAGCCAGGCCACGATCACCTACATGGCCCTCAAGGGCCTCTCCATCCCTCCAAAGACCCACTTGGAGTCAGACTTGGCGCTTGTGGTACCAGACTCACTCACTCCCATAGGATAACATTGGGGATTGGACTTGTAGTGCATTGATGGGGACAAGATGGATGCCCCCACATATTTCGGTTCCCAGAACTGCATGTGCAGTCTAGTCTTTTGGGAGTGGTTCAACCCAGAGACACCTGGGATACCCAGAGACTATTTAAACCACGCCCAGGATGAGAAACATGCTTTGTGTTTTCTGCACCTGCAGCCTGACACTCACCGTGTTCGGATCGGTCTCCAGCAGGCCTGCATCTTTCTTCTGCGCTCAGCTCCTGCAAGAACAAGAACACCGTTAGGAACAGCCTTACCTTGCAGCGCTTCTGCCCATCATTCATCGCTCCTTCTGTTCTGCGGGCATCTTCGGCGGTGTCATTCCCATCCCGGCACGCCGCGTCCTAAGGAAAAGGGAAAAGAACAGAAAAAAAGGCATTAGTAAGCATTCAGCAAATCTTCACTTATTTTTAAAGACTGTACGAGCTTCAAACGCTTACCTGAATCCCAGCCGCTCTGGGGGAACTCTGTCTCCGGAACTTCTCATCCATCTGCAAGAGGGAAAAGACACTCCAGGTTAGCGTGGAAACATCTAGAGGTGCTGCATACCGCACTTACTCACAGCATTTCTTCTTCATAACCGGCATCCACGCTGAAAACATTGCGGCACCTAAAAGACACAAAAAAAGAACTCAGTTAATACAAATACGAAAGGGGTGCATCGCGCATCGCACTCTCACTCACCTTCAGAGCTACTCATCTCAGCAGCACGCCACCATCCTCGGACGCCGGCCATCATCTAAGGAAGGAAAGGAACGAAGTTAGAGAACTGTTCAAAAGACTCATTATACTTACCTGTCGGACTCTTGCCAGTGAAGTAACTAGGCAGCAACGAGCCCGCATCAATCAACGCGCCCCTGCGCTGACGGAGAGCACACTTTCCACGAAAACAAGGTGAGCTGTGGATCAAAGGGAAGGGTTGGACCCCAGGGAAGAACTCTCCCTGGGGCAGACATCTGGGACCCACGTTCAGAAACCAGACGCCCAACCGCACCCCAGGCAGCGGGCGGCTTTGCTCCACCCTGCAGACGCCCCAGCTCACCACGTGTGATAATGCCGAATACCAAAGGCAAAGCTAAAAACTCCGTCATGGAGTCATTCACTGCAGGCAAGCCCAAAGATCTGGACCAACAGGTCAAGGAACCCAGCCCAGGGTCCACTACACCTGAGAAGAAAGATAAGGACAATTAGATTTTAGGGGCCATCAGCGGGCTACGCTCCTTTATAGACACTAAAATCGGGGAAGTGAAAGCAGATGTGATGCTGATGCACCAAAACCTACACAACCTTACAGACCGAGTGTCCACCACAGAGGCAGCGCAGAAGGAGTCATCCGAGGCCCTCAAAGACATACAAAGTACAGTCCAAGAACTCGAGAAGTGCAACAGGTTCCTAGAAGAGAGGGCAGAAGATGCTGAAGGGCGCTCCAGACGCAACAACGTGTGCCTAATCGGAATTCCCGAGGGTATGGAAGGTTCCAACCCTACCAACTTTATAGAAACTCTTATACAACAAGAAATAGGCGCCTCCCAGCTTTCACAAGGCTTTGCGGTTGAGCGAGCACACCGGTCCCTACAGAAGAAACCACCTCTGGGATCCCATCCACGACCAATGATAGCTAGAATTTTGAATTTCCAGGACAGGGAACTCATTTTGCGCTTCTCACGTGAAGGGGGAGATATCAACAAAGGTAACGCCAAGATCGCTATTTACCCGGACTATGCACCCCTAGTACAAAGGGCAAGGAACTCGTTCGTCCAAATCAAGGCCAGACTGCGTCAGCTAAACATCAAATATATGCTAATGTACCCCTTGAGGCTCAAGATAATACATTAAGGCAAAGCAATCTTTCTAGAATCGCCGGCGGCAGCCACCATGTGACTAGAACACAACACCTTGGTGGATGGGGAGGAGAAGGCATCACGACCTGCGCGCCGAGCAAACTAGACAGGACCACCCAACAACAAACAGATGGCAAGGATCGACCCATGGATTGCATAATACAAGGCAGGAGGGAGTCGGCCCACCAGACCGACCCAAAACACCCCCCAGCGAATGGACTTGTGACAGCACACAGCTGATGCATCACATCCACTCAAGATAACCTGGAAGTGCCCCGACAGAGCGGGGGCACCCGAGCAATGTAGAAACTGCACGTCTGCTGGGTGCAGTTGGTCCACTTGGACAAGTTTGGTTTGTTTTATTTGTTGTTTAAAGTTAAAAGGTCCCGCAGTCCTCAATATAATCATCTTCCGGAGCCACGGGGCACACCACAACGGGCCGGGGGGCCAACTTTACAATCATGGCAGCTGACATTAAAGTATTGACATGGAACGTCAGGGGGATGGGGACCTTTATGCGCAGAAACAGGATAAATTCCTTCCTCAGAAGAAAACATGTACAATGCTCCAAGAAATACACCTCATCGCGGAAGTCGATTCCCGAATCCCAGACTGGTGGGAGGAGGACAGGGCTTTGGAGCGACATATTCCCAATATGCCCGAGGAGTCCACACATGGATAAGTGGCAATGTACCCTTCAAACTTTGGTCCAAGGAGGCGGACCCTGAGGGCAGATACCTTATACTTCATGGAAGCATTGAACAGAAGGAAGTGTGACTAGTCAACGCATACCTCCCCAATTGTGGAACCGCAGCTTACCTTACTAAACTGCAACTGAAGCTAGCACCCTACAGAGACTGCTTTTTCATATGGGGAGGCGACTTCAATTGTGTCCGTGACCCTGCTCTGGACAAATCCGCTCCTCCGACGCAACCAACCAACCAACCTTCCTCCGCCCCACGAAAAACCATACAAGAACTGGACCTATTGGAGGTGTGGAGAGACCTGCACCCCGAAGGTCGGGATTACTCATACTACTCGTCCCGACTATTTACTGATAGAAAAGGCGCACCTCCCCCAAATAGAATCTGCCTTCTACCTAGGCAGAACTATATCGGACCATTCCCCGCTCCTCATGGTATGGAAACCAAAGGGCCCTAGACCCCCCATACCGACGTGGCGGATGCCAACGGACACCCTAACAGATGGCGCATTTAAAGCAGAGCTCCGCAATAAAATAGTGGAATACATGGACAATAACGTGGGTAGTGTGAACAGATGGAGCACCATTTGGGAAGCCCTGAAGGGGGGAGGTCATAGCCAGTGCCCGTGGGATCCGGAGGACACACAAGGGAGAATTGGAGGCCGGCGAAGAAAAGATGAAACGACTGGAGGCTGCAGCCAACAAATCCAAAGAACTCAAAAGGGAAATGTCCACAACGAGGAAGGACTGCCAGGAGGCCTGGGCCAGATTAGCCAAATTTGACTATATTGCAAAACCACCACGGCCCACTCAGAGGGGGACAAACCAGGTAGGCTACTTTTGTGGCTGTGCAAAAAAGAGTGCCCGAAACCCCCAATCCTTGAAATCCAGGACCAGTCAGGTACCACACACATTACACAAACAGGGATCAACGAGGCATTCAGAAGCTTTTACTCCCACCTATATAGCCACAAATCCATCGTTCCCCAGGATGACATTTACGACATGCTAGAAGAAATAGGCCTCCCCACACTTGAAGATGCCCAGAGGGATACATTGAACCACAAGCTCACAACTGAAGACATACAGGAGGCGATTAGAGCACTGTCCACCTGTAAAACCCCAGGGAGCGATGGGTTACCCCCGGAGTTCTACAAAACTTTCGCAGCTGAATTAATTCTAAATCTAAATGAGGTCTACAAAGAAGCCTTCGATACCGGGGTGTTACCAAGCAGTATGAACGAGACCCTAGTGATCCCCATACCCAAACCCGGCAAACCAACCACTGAATGTGGCTCTTATAGACCAATAGCCATCCTTAATTACGATATAAAAATCTTCACTACCATACTTGCCAAAAGATTATCAAGAGTTATTGGGTCCTTAATACATGGGGATCAAAATGGGGTTGTCCCCGGCCATAGCACAACAGCAAACTTACGAAGGCTACAACATATCATAGCACAAACAACAGGCTCGCAGGAACTCTATGCAGTAGTCTCCCTAGACGCCATCAAAGTGTTTGACTCCATATACTGCGAGTGGCTGCTGGCTATCTTGAAACAATTCGGCCTGGGTGGATACTTCATCCACTGGATCGAGATTCTGTACAAAACACTGAGGGCCTGGGTAAAAACCGGGAGGATGGTGTCTGCACCATGGGACATACAAAGGGGCACCAGGCAAGGATGTCCCCTTTCCCCAATGTTATACATCCTTGGGCTAGAACCGCTGGCAATATTTATTAGGAAAAATGTTTTTGACGCAAGGCATAAACATTGGGGGCCTATACCACGTGATCTCACTATATGCGGATGACGTCTTACTTTACTTAAGGGACCCACAACTCAATATACCCACAATTCTGGAGGTATTAAGAAATTTCGCAAGAGTATCCGGGATATCATTCAACCCAGAGAAGTCCCGTATATTCCCACTGGCGGGATTGGTTGGGACCCAAACGTCAGCACTCCCAGAGGTCAGGATAAGTTGGGAACCACACACATTTAGATACCTGGGTATCAACACCCCCGAGCAGACACACGGGGGAAACACCCTGGTGGCAGTACAAAGGCTCAACAAATCAACAAGCTTCTGGACCAGACTTCCATTGTCAATGATGAGCCGAGTGGCCATCGCCAAAATGATAGTGCTTCCATGCTTCTTGTACTTCTTCCAAAATATCCACTACTACTTACCGTCCGCCTTCTTTCGGCTGATGGGTGCACTTCTGAAGGACATGGTGTGGGGGAGTTCCAGACACAAGCTCGCCCTCGGCACACTAATGCTACCATATAAGGCAGGCGGAGTCCAGCTCCCAGATTTAGAGAGATACTTCCTGGCAGCCCAACTCCCTTTCGTAGCCAAATGGCTCGCAGACGACTCCACGTCGGAGATCGACCTCTTGAGCCACCTAATAGCACCGGTGCGACTGAAAGAAATTCTCTGGGTCCGATGGAAACACTCAGCAAAAGTCCCCCTGCTTGTTCAGCTGGGCCGCAAAGTATGGGATAGAACTCTGAAGCTGTAAAGGATGGAGAACCCATACTCCCCAGAGACACCACTGACCGCCGATGCCTGTTCTAGCAGGGACGAACTTGCGCCCATACGTCTATGGGAACGGCACAGCATCTATACCTGGGGAGACATGTACGAAGGGGACTCCTTCCGAGAGTTCGACTCGAACAACAACAGACTCCCCAGAGGCCATCACCTACGCTACCGAATAATCAGAGAAGTGGCAAAACAAAAATGGAACGTATGGCCAGAAGAACCGGAACCAAATCCGACCCTAATGCATAACATGGGGATAACTGGAAACCAACCTCCAGGATATATGCCCAGCTCACAGACAGGCCCAACCCCAAGAGTGACGCCCTAAAGAGCTCATGGGAAATATAACTGGGAATAAGCATCACTGAACAGGAATGGGGAAGAATCCTACAGTACCCCAGAGAAGTATCAAGAAATGCAAGATTCTGATTAATCCAACTAAATGATCTCCAGAGAACTTACATGACCCCCAGCAGAATCGCAAAATTCAGCAGACCCCTGGCCCCGTTATGCCCCCGGTGCAACTCAGAGGACACAGGTATGGCACACATGTTCTGGAGCTGCTCAAAGATACAGCATTTCTGGACCAACATTGAACAAGCGTGCAGGAGAGCGGGCCTGACCCGCTACGAATGGACACCTAAGGAATGAATGCTTGCTGGGATCCCACCCACGGATAAGCAAGATCAGGCACATCGTCAAATTCATGGACATGGTCTGCATACTGGCCAAAAGGGCAATTGCCATGACATGGAAAACGTCAACTGGCCCCCGCTACACCAAATGGCTCAAGGAACTAGAACACTGGTCGGAGGCGGAAACTGGGCTATGGGGCGAAGGAATAACCAAGACCGGGGAAGGCCCGATCATGACCTATGAACCCTGGAAATCTCTGCTACGGGACATGTTCCACCCATCTGACGACAAACCCCCGTGAGCACAGCCATCCTATCCGAAAAAACTGACTTGGAGTAAACTCCACGATAAGCCGCCTCACCCCATCCAGTAAATGCAGCACCTCCCTACGGCAAGCTAAACACCTGCTCCGCTCCGCCCCCAGATCAACTCCAGCAGTAGACATGGGACTGTTACGACATTCGTTGTTTGTTAAAGTTATATCATTAGTTTTGTATTTTCTCCTTTCCCCCCTCCCCTCCCTCCTTATTCCTTTCTCCCCCCCCTTTTTCCCTCTATTTAAAGGAGAAAATCACGTATAAGTTGACCACGCCTAATGTATGTGTGAAATGCTAATAAAAATATTTTAAAATAAATTAGGGATGTTTAGGGGCTTACAAGTTGGGGAAAAGGAGGACGGGATGGTTCGAGGGGGGGAGCCGGAAGAGAGGAAGGGGAGCAGAGAAAGGATAACATGGAGGAACACAATTACGACAAAACAGAGATGGGGGCTGAAAATTTGAACTTTTAATGTGAGGGGTCTAAATACCCTAGTAAAAAGAAAAAAGGTGTAAAGTCTCCTCCATAGGGAAAGATACAATATCCTAATGCTACAGGAGATGCATGTTAGGTCTAAAGATAAAGGGAAACTCCACCTTAGAGGATACAGACACCTTATACAATCCAATGCGTTAGAAATAAAAGCGGGAGTCCTCATGGCGTTCCACAATAACCTAAAGATACAGGTACACAACACTCAAGCAGACATGGGAGATATCTATTTGCAAATGTGACACTTGAAGGACACCCATTTACAATAGCATCAATATACGCACCAAACATGGGACAGCATGGATTCATGAGGAATACACTATAAAAACTGGAAGAGCTCGCAAAAGGAGAGATAATATTGGGAGGGGACTTGAATCTAGCTTGGCAGCCCAACATTGATAGGAGTGGCAAGGGATACCAGGGTCAGGGGGCACCATCAAAGAAACTCCACCGAAAGATGGAAAATCTGGCACTCTGTGAAGTGTGGCGGGTGAGGAGGGGCCAACAAAAAGGGTAGACCCACTTCCCCCATGTTTACCACACGGTGTCCAGAATAGATTATTTCCGGGTGGCGGTGGGGCTAATGGGGAGAGTCCAAGGGATAGACCGAGGGCCCATCTCGATATCACATCACACCCCCCTCTGGATGGAAATCTCCCTACCAGGCAGGGGCATGGGGCTCGGGAGGTGGAGACTTCTGCAAGAGCTGCTCCAAGATCCCATAATGGAGAACAATATATGAGAAAAGATTATAGAGTACTTCGCCCACAACGACACAGAAGAAGTGTCACTATAAACCATATGGGAAGCCTTCAAAGTGGTAGTGAGGGGCCAAATGATAGCCCTGAAGGCACCCAAAGACAAGCAGAGGTTTCAATGGGAAAGGGAATTGGAGGGGAATTTACATGACATTCAGGGAGAAATAATTTGAAACCCCACAAATAATTTGAAGAATGCCCTGATGCATGTGCAGGGTCAATTGGAAGTGCTCTGTACGAAATGGGCTGAAAAGAGTCTACCATACCTAAAACATTGGTACTACTCAAAGGCAAACGAGGCCGACAAATACCTAGCTAGTCAATTGAGAGCCAAGCAACACACTCAAAAATGTCCAAAATAAAATAGGGGAGACACGGACACGCACAGAAGATATAGGGGAGGTCTTCAAAGATTTCTATCAGTCCCTCTATAAGTCGGATAATACATATAGCGAAGAACAAGAAATATATTTAAACACAATGGCCTTACAGCAAATAACAGAATCGGATAGACAGTCCTTAGACAGGGAAATCAGCGAAGAAGAGGTAAAGAATGCCATCATAGGACTACCACTAAACAAAGCACCGGGCCCTGATAGGTTCACTGCCACTTTCTATAGGAAACATGTAGATATTCTGACCCCATTCTTGACGAGGCTCTTCAAGTCGTTCAAAGAGGTGGGGCACATCACAGCATCAATGAACGAAGCTAAGGTGCTGGCATTACACCAACCGGGAAAGGATCCATCGCAACCGGGATCCTATCGGCCGATAGCTCTAATCAACCTCGACTCAAAATTGTTAATGGAAATCCTGGCAAACAGATTATCACCTCTACTTTCAGACCTGATAGGCCAGACCAATTGGGCTTTGTTCCTGGAAGACAAACTTACGATAATACAAGACAAATTATCCATCTGGTAGAGAAGATAGGCATTACACAGACCCCAGCAATAGTGCTATCACTGGACGCCAAAAAGGCGTTCGACCAAGTAGAATGGTTGCTCCTCTTCCGCATACTAAAACATATGGAGATGGGGGAACAGTTTATAAAAATGGTTCAAGCAAACTATAACTCCCCCTCCATCTGAATAAATATAAATGCCCTCTATCCCTGCTCCTATAAAGCATCTATCTGGAGCCATTCCTAATCAGATTCTAAGAATCAGACACCTTGAAAGGGGTAGAAATAGCAGGGAGGTCCCATAAAGTAGTAGCGTATGCAGGTGACATGTTAGTAGCACTCACTGATCCAACACAATCGCTCCCAGAAACGATACAGGAACTGGAAAGTTTTGGAGCAATATCGGTACTAAAAATAAATAGACAGAAGTCAGAGCTACTAATCTTAGCAGGACCCAAGGCGAGATTAGGAGACGGGCGACATGCCTACAACTAAGAATAGCAGACAAAGGGATTACATACTTGGGCATTACCCTCACGGCTTGGGTGGAGCACCTATATGGGGAAATCTATCCGCAGCTACTGGGAAGAATTAAACAAGACCTAGAAAGATGGAACCCTCTAATGATCTTGTGGTGGGGTCGAATGATTTTAATAAAAATGAATACCTTACCCAAGCTTGTTTACTACTTTCAGGCGATACCGATCTAGGTTCCCAAATCCTTTTTTAAAGCACTGACTAAGGCAATCATGTCATATATGTGGAAGAAAAAAAAAGTGAGTAGCAAGAACAGTACTGACAGCTCCAATGAATGAGGGAGGGCTTGCCCTCCCGCACTTCCATAAATACTATCAAGCGGCGCAACTGTGGGTATTAAAGGAATGGGTCTCGGGAGTACCACAATAAATCTGGGCCACACAAGACAGGGCGTTGACAGGAGCCCCACTAGCGGAGATCTTATGGAAAGGGGAACAACATAGACACCCACACCTACGAATTAGCGAATTGATGAAAATAGCTTTGGACATTTGGGACAAGTCGACCAAGAGGGGCATCCTAACGGAAGACCAGGCCCTGTTTAAACCCATGTTTGGGAACCCAGAGTTTCTCCTGGGAATGGAGAGGGGGGTATTTAGAAAGTGGGAAACTGCAGGATGCACAAAAATAGGGGACATGTTCCATGAACAGAACATCAGAACATTTGAGGATTGTAAATCGCTACTAGGCCTGACAGGTACAGACAGATATAAATATGAGCAGCTTAGACACTGGTTAGCGTCCCCAACCATCACCATGCCGCAATGAGACCTTACCCCCTTGGAAACATATGCCATGACCCACACAGGCTCAGAGAAACTGGTTTCAACGCTATATACATTTATAAACATACATAAAGAGGAGTTCCAATGGAGCTATATGAAACAGTGGTAAACTACTCTAGGGGAAACAATCCCGAGGGGGTCAATGGGAATGGCTAAGAAAGAACATATCCAAGCTGACGTGGGCAATTCAGATGAGAGAAATGTGGGTAAAAATGGTTGTCCAATGGCACTATACTCCGGAGAGGCTGAACGCAATGTACCCGCAGACGTCAAAGCTGTGTTGGAGAGGCTGCACAAGGGTGGGAAACTGGAGGCATATTTTGTGGGACTGCCAGAGAATACAGAGCTTCTGGGATGGAGTGAAAAACCAGTTGCAAGGGAGGTTTACATACATTGGCCAAGTAGGAGATAAAGTCTGGCTATGCGGGATGTGGGATTCAAGGTCAAAGACCTTGACAAAATCGTAGAAGCGGAGCTTCATGGGCCTAATGATAGCAGCATGGCTCACGATAGTCCAGAAATGGAAACAACGGTCCCCGCCAATGATATATGACTGGTTGCAGAAGGTGTGGGCACTGGTTACAATGGAATGGATTACACAAACTTCAGGGTAACTAAGAGACCTCCAGAAAGAATGGGGATCAGTGCTATCGTATCTACAAACTGACTATATGGCTCAATGATGCCCACACAAAATAAGAATGTTTGACATATTTGCATCATGAAGCGCTATCCTGGGATGAGAGGTGAAACGTTAGCTCATCCGGTGGGGCCACGAGGAGGGGGATGGTAAGGGAGGGGAGGAGTGGGCAGGCTTTGGGGAGATGATGTTGTTGATGTATTTAATTAGGAAACATAATAAAAATACGTTTTTTAAAAAAAGAAATACATGAACTGTGTTAAAGAAAGGCCATAGTGAACCCGACGGAGGGAGGCCCGAGATTGCAAGACGGATCGGAGCCTGGCGCAGGGAGATTGTAGGGGCGAAGAGCAATCGGCCATATTGCAAGGCTACCGAAAGGAGGGAACCCGGTCGAGGGTTGCCCGCAGTGAAAAGATGTTTAAAAGAACATTTAAATACTGCAAAATATATTTTAAAAAGGCTAGCGTGAACCCGACGGAGGGAAGCCCGAGGTTGCAAGATGGATCGGAGCCTGGCGTAGGGCAAATCCTAGGGGCGAAGAGCAATCGGCCATAGTGCAAGGCTACCGAAAGGAGGGAACCCGCTCGAGGGTTGCCTGCAGTGAAAAGCTGTTTAAAAGAACATTTGAATATTGCAAGATATATTTTAAAAAGGCCAGAGTGAACCCGATGGAGGGAAGCCTGAGTTAAAAGACAATCTGAGCCCGGCAGAGGGAGATCCTAGGGACGAAGAGCAATCACCAAAGGTACAGGAATACCGGAAGAAGAACCTTCTTGTTTGTTTGCCTTTTACTTTGTATTAACAGGCCTACTAAGGCAAGAGACTTTGGCAGGAAAGAACCTCAGCCTCTGAAGGTTTTGATATTATTGACCTGAACTGTGAACTTAGTGCTAACAAGGTCCAGGAATGTGCTGTGCTCAGATGTCCCGCCTTGCCCCGTGCTTAAAACGTGGGGAAGGGAGACCAAGCCAAACCATCCTGACTTATCATTTTGTGAACAATTCTTTCTTTTCTGGTGAACATTATCCCACACTGTTTTTGTAACTTAGTAGTAAGGATTGGCAATAGTTTTTTTTTTTTAGTATAGGCCCTTTTTATTTGACAAGACACCACTAGGACTGCCTTATTATTTGATGGTCGTAGCTTGCTCCAGTCTTAGAGTTAGGTTTAGGATAGGCATTTTATCTCACCCATTATAAGGTTCAATAAACACCCGTGAATTGTGATCCCTTGTATATGCCTTTACTATTGCCACCATGTGTTCCTTACAAAGGCAAGAAAACTTTGAAGCCGGACGAGGTGACTTGCGAAAGGGAACCTCGGGACTATGTGAACTATGTTGAACTCTTGGGGAAGGAAACCCGAGGCCTTTTTTTAAAAAAACTGTTTCGAACTTGGGGAAGGGGAAGCTGGAAAACGAGCCAGGAGCTGGAAGAAGCTCAGAACTTTATTTAGAACACTGTTTCTTTTGTTATTGACATCCCTACGCATTGTATATCTTTAGTTGTGAGGTCAAGTATGGGTTTTGCACACAGACAGACATTTGAGTTGGACTTAATTATGCAGACTATCCTTAGTTATTTTAGGTAGGGAAATCCCACCTTAGCATAGGGCAGGTTAAGCATTACTCCATCCTGACATAATAGAAAAATGAGTAATTTTTTAGAAAAGTAAATATGTTGTCAGTGTCTTACTTCATGATGCCTTTACAGCGGCTAGTCCCAGGGTTGCAGAGATCCTAGAGGGGGCATGAGGCTCGAAGCAAAGCACAGAAGGGATCTTCAATAGGGCAGAGTAAGCAAGTGAATGGGGTCTGGGACCCATATTGTGCAAGCATATCACAAACAGAAACTGAGAAAAATACGAATTTTGCATATGCAAGTGCTACTTACAGACCTTGGCCTGGAGTAAACCAAGGTTGTGGGTTGAATAGGAAAGAGAACTATAAGTGAAGGGGGTATGCAACCATGTTGGGGAAATACACCCCAAACAGCAGTAAAGTGTAATACGGAGCCTGCGTGAACAAGTGACACTCAGCGATCTTGGCAGGAGAGTAAACCAAGGCCGTGGGTAGCAGTGAACTGTGAAAACAAGAACGTGAAGTACTCTACTTGGCAGGAGAGTAAACCAAGAGGAGGGTGGCTCAGAAAGGGTCGCACCCCTCAACACAGCTTGGGAGAGAGAGCCAGGCTATTCTTCCCCATCGCACTACCTGGGAACTGGGTCTGCTCAGAAAGGGTCAGGGACATTCAACAGTTTGGGAGAGAAAGACAGGCTATTCTTCCTCGGCAAAGTACCTGGGAGCCGGGTACCATCCAGAAAGGGTTGGGGATCCTCAACACAGCTTGAGAGAGAAAGCCAGGCTATTCTTCCAATATGCAATACCTGGGAGCCGGGTACTGACCAGAAAGGGTCGGGGACCCTCAACACAGCTTGGGAGAGAAAGCCAGGCTATTCTCCCACAGTGTAGTACCTGGGAGTCAGGTCTGCTCAGAAAGGGTCACGGAACCTCAACACAGCTTGGGAGAGAAAGCCAGGCTATTCCTTCCTCGGCAAAGTACCTGGGAGCCGGGTACTGACCAGAAAGGGTTGGGGACCCTCAACACAGATTGGGAGAGAGAGACAGGTTATTCTGGGCTTGGGTGACAGGCCTGCCAAAAATAGATAAAGACCTATCTTGACCATGAAAGACAGAAACAATTTAAATAAACTTTGGAAAGACTCCAGGAAGAGGGAATCAATCCCTTGAGTCTGGTGGAAATGTTGCTTTCTTTTTCTACACCCCTTTTGGAACTTTTGTTTTGAACTGCAAAGCTGGGCTGCAGGTTGACAGCCAACAGACATTTCCCTTTACGTTAGGTTTATCTTGTGAGGAATAGATTAGGCACAGACAGTTTCATTAGCTACTTGTGTTGAGGAGGGAGACCCCTCTTAGAGGTAGGGCTAGTTAGGATTTCCTAAAACGCCCTGCATTTTTGTTATTAAACTCTTTGCAAATCAACATGCCACCCTTGTGTCCGACTCTTACTCTTACACCCTCACAGTCACTACTGTATCAAGTCAAGAACTATAGTCTGAGACAACAACTACACAAGACAAGGCAGAATTTAGTTATACCTTTGGGAACTCTACCCTAGGCACCACCAGTTTCACATTTCCTGAACTCTACCCTAGGCACTATCAGCTTCACATTTCCCGAACTCTACCCTAGGCACTATCAGCTTCACATTTCCTGAACTGTACCCTAGGCACTATCAGCTTCACATTTCCTGAACTCTACCCTAGGCACTATCAGCTTCACATTTCCTGAACTCTACCCTAGGCACTATCAGCATCACATTTCCCAAACTCTACCCTAGGCACTATCAGCTTCACATTGCTGCTATCAACATTTTAGGTCGTGTCTCACTATCAAATTGTTCAATGAGCACAGCTATTTGCATGGCTCAACAAAGGGCATTCTTTTCTGCAAGAAGTAAGCAAGACACAGAGGACTGTGTACTAAATGCGGCAAAAACTGTTCTTGTAGCGCATCTTTGGGACAGTCATTCATTAACCATTTAAGACACCTAAAGAAGGCAATGGGACTTATAACCAGGGTCCAAATCTCACATGCTGAGGCCAACATTGGAGAATGGAAGAATCTGCATTTGTTCATCGTTGATGCAGATGCACCTACCACGCCGATAACCGGACTCAGAATCCCCTGTAAGTGTCCATTCCCGGAGGTAACCTGATGTTAGCCACTTCCTTCCTCACATGACAGTAACTTTCCAGGCACAGTCACATCCACAATCATCCATTGTTGAAGCATCCATACTATGTGAACCCTTCCCAGCACACATGTGTCGAAGAGCAATGTCAGTATACTTCAGTGGCAAGCATCAAATCGCGCTGACCTAGTTCCAACAACTAAGGTGCCAGCAGATGCCAGCAGCCCTACTGAAAGTGGTCTCATAATGGCAATGATACATGTGAATATATTTCTATGTTATAATGTCTAGGCTAGTGAGAGAAAACATAAAAAGGCTAATGAAACTAGAAGAAACAAAATTTGAGGGAATGAAGAAAAGTAAAGACAAATACTTTTGAGAGAAAACAGAGACAAAATTGAATATTTGTTTACAATCTCCCTTTTGCACTTTATGTTCAACCAACACTTTATTAAACTCCATCCCTTGCTCTGTTACATGATCATGGGTTTCATGGGAACCAGTCCAATGCAGACTGACCTTTGTTAACTCACTTACATAAGGTGTAAACATTGATATTCATCAGAGTGTCCATTTTGACTGAAATCAGAAATGTTTGTTCGGCTGAAATAAACCATTTTACTCTCTCCCTTCATAGAAGGTCTGGTAGCATAAATATTGATAGCTTCTTTGTTTGCTCAACATCTACAACACCATAGTGTTCCTGTTATGACAATATAGAATAACAGATAACAAATGAGATAGAGAACAAAATCTCTTAGTACCCTGACGTGTCAGGGTACTAAGAGATTAGAAGTTAATAAATCAGTATACATAAAATCGATCGATTACATTACGAAAAAACACATGCAAATAAACTGTAAAACATACGTCAATTAAAAAAAGCATTGATGATGGTACAATGTATTGCAACAGTCTACAAAGGTGAAATCAATGTTGTACAGGTGCACAATTGTCAGTTTCAATACGTAATAGATTTTAAGTTCATACAACTAAGAACTCAAAGTTCAACTATTTGTTGTGTACTCAAATTCGTCTGGCGCCTGTGTGTTAATCCACAGGTTATAGTCTCGACATGTTTCTGTTCTTTTTCTAGCAAATGGCGAACATTCTTCAGGAGGTTTCACCTTGTTCACGTTCTACTGCTGTACTTGCAATAAACACTTTGTTTTATGGATATTATGGATTCTCTTGACCTGTCAATATAAAAACGATTGAAATAGTGTAAGCTATTAATGTTTAAGTTCTATTTCGGTTCATGATTTCAACAAGCAACTTTAGTGAACAGGTGTTTACCTACACTTGTTCTGTGGGGGCGCACAATACTGATATCAGTTGTTGGAAGGACTTTTCTTTGGTCCTCTGTCTTGCCTTCTGCAAAAAATGCAAAAAGAGATGCTTTTATTGTTGCCTATTTTAGTGCTCTATAACACTACCCTCCTCACGCAGTCTAACAAACATTTTCAAAGGATCGTACATACATTCTGACACACCTTTTTTGGCTGGCTTTCTTTATAATAGCTTGAGGTTGCTCTCTCTTCTTGATGGATGTCTAGGTAACCATGTACAGTTCATCTATGTTGCCTCCTCTGCGCTCTCCTCACAAGTCGTTGCAAGGTTTATTGTTCACCCTAACGGAAAGAGTGGAATAGCGTGTTTAAGAATGTATTCATCCCGTAAGCGCTATTATCTGCTTCTGTGGCGTCTCTAACATACACTCATAACCGTACCTTATTTTTATGGTTAATGTCGCATGCTCTCTTCGTGTTCGCCCGCTCTAGGTCTGCTGTGCGTTCGGTCACTCGGTATGCCGGTCTCGGATGATCGCTACAAGTTACGGAGAAAGGTCTTAGTGAGACTGTGTTCTGTATCATCTGTGTGTGGTCGGCAGTGTGGGATACTCGCGTGGGATGTTGCATGTTACCTTTATTCGGATGGCTCCTCACCTGTGGTGGCGTTGTCTGTCTCGTCTTGCTGTGTCAATCAGTTATGCGGTATAGGCTCGTGGGCTTGGTTGCAGGAATAATTAGCAGATTAATTCATATAGAATGCCATTAATATCACACATAGGAAAAATTTAAGTTTTTCTTTTATGGTTTCAGTTGCTAAACAGTATGCAACATGAAAAGCCCCCCTTTGCCCCATCAACACACAATTTCCGAAATATGTTTTTGTTTACCTAGATCACATATCTGATGAACATGTGGCATAAGCCCTAGAAGATTCCGGAACATTTGGGGTAACATTGATGACCAAATGAGTGACATTTCATGCTCAACACTTAACAGCCTTTCCTTTACCACTGACCAAAATAAGCACCATATAAGCACTGCGAGCTCCAAGAATAGTGTTTGCTACATTCAATACACGACTCTCTGAGTCCTGCTTACTTCTTGCTGAAAATAACGATTTTTGTTGAGCCAGGTAAACAGCTGTACCCTTGGAAGGATTTGGTCACCAAGACATGAATGTTAAGTTCCGCCCTGCGTCCCGCTACGCGGTGACGCAGGGCGTCCTAAATAAAAGCCCCGCCCCCGCGTTTGGGAGGCAGTTCCGGGGCCGACCAGCAACCTGTGTGGGTGTATGATTCTTCGGCTCCCGCTGGAGCTGCGCAACAGGCCGCGCAGCCTACCAGCATTCTGCCAGCCCCCGCGCGCGCAGGCCGAGGGCTGCCAACATAACAATGGCGACGAGGCGAGATGAACTCCACTACACGCTCGGTGTTTTGAAGGCACCCTAACGCCCTAGAGCCATCGCGGCGAAATTTTTGGACACCCGGTGGGGGTGGAATCACACACGTGACCCCCCACCCCAAAAAAAAATGTAAAACATTTTTTTTCTCTCTTCCTTCTCTCTGCCACTCTGTTTTTTGCCCCATCCACCATGACCAAAGCTCTTCCTCTGGGCACTGGAGAACCTGGTGGCATCTGGCATCCAACACCAGAGGGCAGCAACACGGAGTGACGGGAGCGCCAGGCCCTGAACTGTCCCACACAGCGCCTGGGAACGGCAGCACCTCCAAGGTAGGCCCAACGTCGCGGCACTGGTGGTCGTCGGAAGAACTCACGACAACACCGATCAGGTCCACGCCAACATGGCGGCTGGCACGTCCACGCCTGGGCCCACCACGCCGTCCAGAA
This sequence comes from Ambystoma mexicanum, assembly GCF_040938575.1. Classification (NCBI taxonomy): domain Eukaryota; kingdom Metazoa; phylum Chordata; class Amphibia; order Caudata; family Ambystomatidae; genus Ambystoma; species Ambystoma mexicanum. Next base: position 91,925,911 of record NC_090932.1, read on the forward strand.
TTGCGGCGAACCTGTCCATGACGTCACCTCCACCTCGCACACACGGGAGTTCGTCGACACTGGTCCAGCCGTTTGACCCATTCACGGATCCATCATCGAGCGGACCCAGATGGCAGCTGTGGATTCAGAAATTTGAGATGGCGATGGAGTGCAAAGAGATTACGGCGCCCAGGAAAATGAAGGCACACCTACTACTCAGCGTGGGTGACGAGGTACTGCGCATTTTCAACTCCCTGAACGTTGATGATGGCCAGGATGCATACCAAAGCGCGAAAGATGCCCTCACGGCTCATTTTCTCCCTCAACTAAATCCAGACGATGAGACGTTTCTCTTCTGCACCACCTTACAGGCAGCGGAGGAAACCCTTGATGCATATCACACCCGTCTGAGAAAGCTAGCCATGTCCTGCGAGTTCACGAACGTGGAGAGGGAGATTAGGAGGCAAATCATCAACGGGATACACTCGGAAAAGCTAAGGCGCCTGATACTTAGCGAAAAGGGTATTCCCCTACAGCGGATCCTTGAACTGGGACGTCAAAGGGAACTGGCCCACACCAGAGCGGCCAACATGGAGGCCACGCTACACAGACTGCAACCTTCTCTCAACACAGCTATGGTGGCCCGGATCACCAACAGACAATCCTCGAGGGACGACAACAGTGGAGGTTACGGCCAAAACATGTGGCAACCGCGCATTCCGGGGCCCACAGAGTGCGGCTGGTGCGGTGGCCCACGACATGGCCGTCGCAACTGTCCTGCTCAAGACACCACATGTGGAGCATGCGGCCGGAAGGATCATTACGCAAAGGTATGCCGATCAGCGGACACCCCCATACAGCCCCCACAAAACCCGCCGGAGAAGAACGCGACCAAGAAAAAGAAGCAAGCCAGCGCCAGAAGGGTCGCAGTGGCCAACTCTTTCACGGAGGATGAAGGGGATGATGTCTCGGCGATGCAGCAGGACCCCACCAAGGACATCGAGAGAAAAGGGAGGAAGGTATACCTGGTGTCTGCACTGTGCCAAGGTCGGGGACCACGAAGAAAAGCCGTCCGAAGGCGCAAGTGCATGGTCACCATCCAAAACCAGTGCATTCTCATGACCATCGACACAGGCGCCTCGGTGAACGTCATGCCCGAAAGCATTTTCCAGACTCTAAACCCTACACCAGAGCTGAAAAGCACAGACACTCTGTTGTATGCATACGGCAGTTGAAAGCCCCTGCCGGTGATTGGCAGGTTCCGCACTACGCTGGAACATGGAAAAAAATAGACTATGGTCCAAGGTCTATGTCGTGAAGGCAGGAATTGAGAGCCTCCTGAGTGGGGACGCAGCGGAGGACCTGGGAGTGGTCCAATCCATCTGCCATGTCAACGAAGACAAGGAGGTGGAGCAGATGCTGAACCAATACCCTGACTTGCAAGAGGGAATAGGCTGTTTAAAAGGGAAAACCATCAAACTTCATATTGATGAAACAGTGCAGCCGAAAGCCGTTAGGCACCGGAGAACGCCATTCCACATGAGAGAACAAGTGGGGCAGGAACTCAAGGCATTGGAAGAAGTGGGCATCATTGAGGAGGTCACAGGGCCCACACCGTGGGTCTCTCCAATGGTGGTGACACGGAAGCCTAAGCAGCCTGGAAAGGTGCGGATCTGCATAGACATGCGTCTCCCCAACACTGCCATTAAAAGAGAACGCTACATCACCCCAACGATCGACGAAATCGTGGCTGACCTCACAGGGTCGTGTGTATTCTCAAAGATTGATCTCTACGGCGGGATATCATCAACTCACACTCCACAGAGACTCTCGCTACATTACAACGTTCTCGACGCATTTGGGGCTGCGGAGATACAAACGCCTAAGTTTCGGAATATCGTCTGCTGCTGAGGTATTCCAGCAAACCATCCAGGAGATCATCAGAGGCATCCCTGGTGTCCTCAACATGAGCGATGATATTTTGATTCACGCCCCCGACAAAGAAATACATATCAAGAGGCTTCACGCTTTACTGGGCATACTATAAGATGCTGGGCTCACAATACACCGGGAGAAGTGTGAGTTCCTCAAATCGGAGATCACTTTTTTTGGGTACAAGTTTGGCAGCACAGGCATCTCCCCTGACCCGCAGAAGGTCGCAGACATTCAGGCTGCAAGCCCACCGATGACCCCCACAGAAGTGTGCAGCTTCCTAGGCATGGCCACCTACTGCGGGAGGTTCATCCGAAACCTGGCCACACTATCTGAGCTGTTGCGGGAACTCACCAAGGCCAACGTCAAGTGGGATTGGGGGCAGACATGCCAGGACGCGTTCGAGAGCATCAAGGACTCCCTGTCCGCCGACACCAAGATGGCCTACTATAGCACCGAGCTGCCCACAGAACTGTTCGTGGATGCAAGCCCCGTGGGGCTCGGAGCCATCCTAATGCAAGTCACGAAGGAAGGGGAGAAGAGACCGATAGCATATGCATCGAGAGCCCTCACAGAGACCGAACAAAGGTACTCACACATCGAAAAGGAGGCCATCGCTGTGCTGTGGGGGTGCCGGCATTTTCACCTCTACTTATATGGGCGTCGGTTCACGATGATCACGGACCACAAGCCCCTACTACCCATTTTCATGGGGACGTCAGCACACCATCCGGCACGAATCACCAAGTGGTTACTACACCTCCAGCAATATGACTTTGATCTCATCTACCAACCGGGCAGCGGAAACCCGGCGGATTTTCTCTCCAGGCATCCGCGAGAGGCCACCCAACAAGAGATCCAAGTAGCTGCAGAGAAGGAGGAACACATATGTCAAGTGGTGCACGCGATGAGACCCAAGGCGGTGAGCATCGAGGAAATCGAGGCGGAAACGCTCAAGGACCGTTGTTGTGACTTAGTGAAGGATGCCATCCTCTCAGGTGACTGGAAGACCTTCATGAGACACACGCAAAACAGAACAGCGGAAGCAAAAGGGTTTTTGTCCGGCATATTCACAGTCCGGCAAGACTTGTCAATCACAGAAGGTGGACTGATACTAAGAGGAAACCGCATCGTAATCCCTCTCAAAATACAAGACAGGATAGTGGCCCTAGCGCATGAAGGACACCAAGGACTGGTAAGGACAAAAGCCCGTATTCGGCACCGAGTATGGTTTCCCCAGATCGAGGAGCGGGTCGAGACACTCGTTAGCACGTGCCTATCCTGTCAGATAACGGGGGCCCCGCCAGAACCGGAACCAATCATATCAGCAGAACGTGGCCGCTCTCGCTGGGAGGCCATCAGCATTGACTTTTGCAAGCTACGAGAGGGCCTCCACCTGTTGGTGGCCGTGGATGATCACTCCCGATACCCGGAAGTTGAGATCGTTGAATCCACAGCAGCTGAAGTGGTCATTCCGGCCCTAGAGAAAATGTTCGCAACTCACGGGCTACCGACCTCAATCAAAAGCGACAACGGGCCACCGTTTACGGGAGAGGACTTCAAAAATTATCTACAGGACCTCAATGTAAAATATCATCATATCACACCAAGACACCCCCAGGCAAATGGGGACGTAGAAAGGTTTATGAGAACCATCAACAAGGTGCTCAGGGTGTCCAAGGCGAACGCCAGCCCCTGGAAGGTTGACCTCTTCCGATTCCTCCGGAACTACCGGGTCACGCCCCATAGCACAACCGGCATACCACCAGCGGACCTCATGTTTGGCACTGTCATTAGATCTTCGATCCCGCATCACCCAAGCAGGACCCCGGACGCGGTCAACGAGGAACGCACAGAAAGAAGGAGAAGGGATGCTAACGCACACATGAGTGGCAAGCGGAGAGCGAGGCCGTCCCATCATCAAGTGGGTGACCAAGTCATCATGATACGAAACCCCTCCAAGTCAAAACTTGATACCAGGTACGAGGAACTTCCGTGGACCGCCAGTGACCGGCATGGAACCATGGTGACTGTGACACGAGGACGCCGTCAAGTGACGAGGAATTCGTCATGGTTCAAGGCCGTACCCCGTACCCTGTGGACCGATAAGGAGGGCCATCGGGAAGGCAAGGATACTCAGCCCAGCGAAGAAGAGCCGGAGGCCATCCCTGAGGAGACAGGAGCGGGAGATGGAACCTGGGAGCCGTTGGATGCACCCGGCCTCGAGGGCCCGAACAGCCAAGGTGAACCAGAGCATGAAGCAAGGGGGAGTGCTCCCCGAGAAGGGCGATACCGGCTGAGAACAACGACGAGACCGCCAGCCAAGCTAAGTGACTATGTGTGGTAATTAGTGCCCCGGTGCCATGAACCCCAATGGCAGGGTAGCTGGGTGTCGAAGACTGTAAGTTCATGTTGGACTTCGCCGTTGTTGGTAGTTAGCGTTATGTTTGTTTGTTTTATAATAAAGGAGGAATGTTAAGTTCCGCCCTGCGTCCCGCTACGCGGTGACGCAGGGCGTCCTAAATAAAAGCCCCGCCCCCGCGTTCGGGAGGCAGTTCCGGGGCCGACCAGCAACCTGTGTGGGTGTATGATTCTTCGGCTCCCGCTGGAGCTGCGCAACAGGCCGCGCGGCCTACCAGCATTCTGCCAGCCCCCGCGCGCGCAGGCCGAGGGCTGCCAACATAACAATGACCTGAAATGCTGATAAAAGGAAATGTGAAACTGATCTTGCCTAGGGTACAGTTCAGAAAGGGATTACTACATTCTGAATTGTATCTCAGACTAGAGTTCTTAACTTGATACAGTAGTGACCATTTTCAAATTCTGACTGCTACTCCCATAACCTGTGAGATAGAGTACTGCACAATAGAACAAGAAACAGTGTTCTGTTTATATTCCTGGATACACCATAAGCGAGAGGTCTATCTGAATAAACACACACAGTTTTGGTTTCATTTTCACAGATAATTAGGGAACAATAGGGCCAATTAAAATGATCTATATCTCTCACTACATTACAGTAACCTGGAATTGTTGCAACGTCCACTGCTTTGGGGAAGGTACCTCGCATTGAGTATCAATTTTGTGCACTTAATGAGGAATTATATTAGTCTGTGAAACCTGAACAGTTTCGTTTATGTAGCAGTCTACAGACCAGCTTATAAATCCGTCCATATTCGGAACGATACAAATTAGTGGCTGTAAGGAACTCATGGTGGCAACAAGTAAGAAAGACAAGTGATCACAGTTCAAGGGTGTTTATTGAACAATGAATGCAGGGTGGGAAAACGGCTGATCTAAATCTAAGATGTGATAAGCTTCGACCATCAAATGAAACTAAGGCCGTTCTAATGGCTTTGTGTCAAATAAAAAGAGCCAATACTAAGAAACCCATTGCCAAGCCTTACAACTAATACAAAAAGGGTGTGAGAGAGTTCTCAAAGACAGAAAGAAGTGTTCTCAATAATAGGTCAAGATTTGGTAGCTTGTGACTCCCTTCTCCACGTTTTGAGCATGGGGTAAAGTGGGATCTTGGAGCACAGCACACACTTGAGCTTTCCTGGCACGAGTATGCAGTTCTGCTCCGGTCTATCAGGAGACTCGATGGCCAAGTCGTGTTTCATGCCAAGACTCTTGCCTTCGAGGGCCTGACGTATTCAATTATCAAAACAAAAGGTTCCTTCAACAAAATGAAAGTTTGTTTCTTCGTTTCCCTTAGGGTGAGGATTCTTCACCCCTGTGTCCCCCTATTCCGGGTGCTGACCCCTCTATCTTCAGCCTCCCTACTTGCTTCACAAATCTTAATGTCTTTTAAACAGTTCCAGTGGACATCCCTCGGCTGGGTTCACTCTTGTCAACACACTGTTTCTTGGGACCATAGACTTTGCCCCCTGTTCACAAGCATCCCTCGTCCAGGTTCACTCTTGCCAACTTCACATTTACTTTGGCTCTCAATGTTTGCAGGATTCACTTCCCTTTAGTTTCTCACAATGTGGGATTCACTTCCCTTGTTTTTCTTAACTGTTTGTAGATAAAAGTCTTTCGATTGTATGGGGATTTAGCTTGACCTCCTGTATGACCAATTTGACCTATTTTGGCGGCTCTCCTATGGCCTTCTGCTAAGTGTAGTTTCCCTCACATGGGGATCGACCAGAGTCTCTTGAGTTAGCACGCACGTGGTGTCAGTTCCCTCTGCAGCTGGTCTCCCCTTAACACTTTTACAGTTCTTTGAACTTGGTACAACTGCCACTTTGCGACTTTCATTCACCACAGCACGGCCCTTATCGGCTCTCCCCTCGACTCACCAGCTGTGATGAACCGCTTGGCTTTCCTTGTTACTGGAGTCAAGGCGAGTACCACGGTAGCAGGAGTTTCCCTCACTCCCGCTTATCAGTGTCGACACGCTCCATGTTCCGTTGACATCTGTTGCAGCACCCTTGGGGTATTGTCCTCGGTCTTACGATTCCCTCTGCAGTGGTTTCGCGGGTCTGCATTTGAAAGGGCGAGGTTGTATCCCTCCTTGTCTGCCTCTCGATATTCGCTGCCTTTCTCCTCCTCTTCAACTGACGGACCTGGATCGCTGTCTAGGTGTGCGGTCTGCCTTGCTCATACTGTGCTCTCTTGCTCCACCTTTTATCCCTGTGCGGAAGGGAAAGGGCCGTCAGGTGTGCGTGATTCTGATCAGTTGCCTGACTTTGCCTGACCCTTGTGGACCATAATATGTTTTCAGTCTAATGACCCCACCAACAGCTGCCCACTGGGGACTCCCCCTTTTTTCTTGAAAGTGACCCTTGTATTGCGACATGTCAGGTAAACGTCTCTGGTGGTAGTCCGTTCTCTGGTGTGTCATGCGAAAGTGTTCGTGTTGGAAAGGAGGGGTGCAGTGATTTTAAATGTCCTACGTGGTAGGATGGGGAAAATGTTTCGAAAGTAGGGGGATACCACGTCTCACCCGTCGGTGTCCCGTTCCTACTCCCCGAGGACCCCCCCTTCCACGTGATCCTCCCTCACTGATCCACCCCGAGGAACTGGATCGTAAAGCGATGGCAGTGTCCTGGCCACCTGGATGACAGATCGCTGGGGACTAGCTAGGGACACACCTTCAGGTTTCTCACATGGCATAGTAAGAGAATAAATCAGTGATGTTTGATAATTTGAGCCATCTCAACACATCAGGGACAACAGTAGAGGTCTAAGTAATAATAGAAACAGTTTGGTTAATTTTTGGAGCAGGTATTTGTGGTCTATTAGAACCCAGCAGGGGGAGGGGAGGTGGAAGCCTCTCAGCCAATGAGCAGGCTCAGAACAGGGGAATTACCAGCAGTAATCCCTCCAGCTCTAAGCCACCTCACAGCTGGATTGGTGGTCCCCCTCTCCTTTCCCCTCATCCCACAGCCACAGAATTCCCTCCACGTCCGCCCCCCTCACCCTCACTTACCTTCTTTTCTGTCCATTTTGGGTGCAGACGCACTGGGAACACTTCAGTCCCCAGCGCATCTGCTCCCATCTGCGACAGGTCGCCATGAAAAGGAAGAAGGGACTACACATAGTCCCTTCTCTCCTTTCCATGGTGGCCATATGTTTTTGTTTACTTGTTTTCCTATTTTGTTGAAAGGCTGCCATGGAAAGGGAGAAGGGACTACGTGTAGTCACTTCCCCCTTCCCCGGTGTCCATTTTTATTACTTTTTTTTCTGTTCCGAAATTAAATGATTTTAGTGACCCTGTTTTACGGACCGGGGTGCTAACTGCAAAAAACCTCTCGCAGCAGGGGCATTACCTGAAATGCTAATGTCACCCCTGCTCAGGGCTTATTGCTTAATTAGTGACAGCAAGAGTTCTGGCATGATCCATACCTGACATCCAGTTAGGAAGGGTGTAACAACGAGGGATAAACTGTCTCTCCTCACACTGTGCCAGAGAAAGAATAAAACCCCATGTCAAATGTTCCCCACACTTCCTAGTCCTAGAAAAGCGCAACCTCCTTATTGCTAGGCCATGCTATTGTTCTTCCACCGCCAATGCCAACTCTGTATTTCAGCACTGGTGTTAAAATTGCTGATATCAATTTAATGAATTTCCCCAACTAAATGTTACAAATATAGTTGTCTTTCTCATTGTTGTAAATCACTAATCAAAGCACTTGCAGTGCATTGCGAGGATCCACACTTGCACTTTCATAATCTTAGTAGCAGTATAAGCTATGAGCAGTACCTGAAAGAGCCCCGTCTATCTGCAAGACAGCCCAGTCTTCGTCAGGCACACCTTAAAGAATGCATAGTCTGGTTTCAGAGTGTGGCAAATTACCTCTGGCTCCTTTGGCAGTGCCTTCCCTACCTGCACATGTAAAGATTTTATGAAAGATATGAGGATATGAGCAAGTACATCATCAACCAAATGGGCATTTGAATAAGCACCATCAAGCGGTGGTGATGAAGGAAGTTTCATAGGACACCCAATTAGCACCTCATGCGGACTCAAACCCAGTCTTCTGCTTGCTGCAGTAGCAATATTGAAATGTCCTAGAGGCAAGGCATCTGGCCACTTCAGACCTGTTTCAGCACACAGTTTTGGAAGTTTATTTGTTCAGTGGCCATTTTGCCTTTCCACTGTCCCTGCTGATTGGAGGTGGTACGGGCAGTAGAGATTTTGTTGTATTTGAAGTGGCACACACTGTTCGTTCCTTCATCACCTGTCCAGTGAAATTTGTGTTCCCAACACTTATCATTCTGGCCGCCACACCAAATTGAGTTTTCAAAGTCTTCAATCACAAATGTAATCACTGTGACAGTGTCCATTTTGCTGAATAGCTGTCTTGTTGTGCGGTCTGCCTTGCTCATACTGTGCTCTCTTGCTCCACCTTTTATCCCTGTGGGGAAGGGAAAGGGCCGTCTAGGTGTGTGTGATTCTGATCAGTTGCCTGACTTTGCCTGACCCTTGTATTGGGACATGTCAGGTAAACAGCTCTGATGTTAGTCCATTCTCTGGTGTGTCTTGCACAAGTGTTCGTGTTGGAAAAGGGGGGGCAGTGGTTTTGAATGTCCTACGTGGTAGGATGGGGAAAATGTGTTGAAAGAAGGGGGATACCGCGTCTTACCCGTCAGTTTCCCATTTCCTCTCCCTGAAGACCCCCCCCTCCAGGTGATCCTCCCTCACTGGCTCACCCCCAGGAACTGGATCCAATAGTGATGGCTGTGTCCTGGCCACCTGGATGACAGATCCCCAGGGACTAGCTAGGGAGATTGTAGTAAAGCAATGTCCATACTTGAGTTAGGTTGCTTTTAAGTAAGTTTACTTCCAGTTACATGTCACACGACATAAAGACATAAGATAGATACTAAGATAGATCACCGGCACCCATCACCCAGGGAGGGAGGGACCAACTGACCCATAAACAGAACACTCAGCACAGCCTTCTCTCACTCATACATCAACATTCCACTTGGTACTTGCATGACATCACAGTACCAAGTGGCTAGCTCAGCTGGCTCAGGCAGTGCCTGAAGAGTGTGACATAACACATCTCCCTCCTTACCGAAACGTCTACACAAACAATAAGCACTTTACATATAGGCAAGTCACATCACCATCCACCATACAGCTTCACAAGAAATCCCACAGCTATGCAATTCCAAACTTCACCTACATATTCAGGTCACCCTCAATACCAATACAAATCACCTTCTGTCTATCCCTGCCACGGATAAACTCTAGACTCTCACCCTAGACACATGCCAGCCTATACACCAGGCTAAAGCTACCCTACAAACCAAACATTCGCTAACATAACATATATCCTTTCGCCCGCCCCTGCCACAGGCGAGCCTCCAGGCTGCCACCCTGAAGCATGGCTTGTGATCCTGGCGCAATACTAGACATCCAGGAAAACAACAGAATCACCATACCTATTGAGAGAATTCATAAAACCGCTAACCACTGCTGAAATATCACCACTATGCCTACATCACGAATATACAAACAAATACAACAAAAGGACTAGGCCAGAAGAGCCCAACTCAACCACACCAAGATAAACAGATCCTACAACAACTCGAAGATACTGGCCAGGCATCTCCAGGACCACCAACAAAACAGTGGGTTGGACTAAACGCTCAACTCAATGGCAGCACTGACGAGTCCCATAATCCTGACCTTGGGGTACCTTGGCCTGGATTTACATATAACACAAAAAGAAAACAACTACAAGGTAACTCTTCATCTTGGACAACATATTTCCGTTTAGCCAATGTTACCACCAGAGGGCGTCCCCAACCAGTACAACAGCTAATTCTAAGATAACCACTACCACATCTTCATCCAACAAAACCACCTGTCCATTTCAGATAAGAGTTGACTTCTTCTAACAGTGCACTACTACCATTCCTAAGATCTTCCTAAAATCACCCGACCACAACTCCCTCTCACCTTAGTGCACTTCTCCACTTACTCACTCCTGCACCTGAAAGGGCGCTACCCCCAGGATTTACCTTACACGTCCCCATAACCAAAAGAGGACTTTACTCACCATGCTTAAGTAAACAAAGGCGCTATCTCCGTATACAATGTACCAAAATCCACAACTACTATGGATCCTACCTCCCAGCAACACTTAGTCATCTTAAAACAAGTGTCCCTTGCCAACCAATCAACACCTAAATGAGGCGCTACCTCAATACCGTCAATTTAAATAAAAGCGCTTCCTCCATCTCATGGGGCACTACCTAATATACATATTTAAGCAAAAGCGCTACCCCATCTCAACACAGATGGACGGTAATCCTAACTGTCCTCACTCCTAACCTACCAAACAGATTAATGACCCAAAGTCATTTGAACATGAACTAAGCTCACATCATTCATAACCAGATACATATCCATCAGGTTTACTTATTCACAGTCAACCTTATGTACAATGTATGAACCACAAATGACATTTCTTTAGGCTTGGTGATTTAACATAAACATTTTCTACATAGTTCTTTTGCTTATCCATGTTTTGCATTAATCCTAAATGCAAAATATTTCCTACATAGTTCTTTTGCTCGTCCATGTCCTGCATTAATTCTAAATGTCTAAAAGTCCAAAAGTCTATAAAACTCTTTGAACCTAAAAATCCTCAATAAGTTACACTAGCACATTCACACACAAAGAGCTCCACACGGTATCACATTGCATTTAATTATGCACCTTTCAGTAAACTGTGTAAAATGTCCATAAACCTGCAAAAATGAAAGAAATTGTTAAATTCTAACTGCAGTGACTTAACCCATTCCATACACAGTCTCACCAGACCAGCATTTCTCATACAACAGTTTTCACCAAAGCTCACACTAATACTCATTACAACAACAACCAACATTGCATTAATTAAGTTCTTAACTTAACTTGCCCAAAAACCAGTGTTTCACATACAGCGGTTTCCACTAAAGCTCACGATAATGCTCACAGTTGTAACACCAATGAAGCATTAACCAGCAATGCATTAGTTAAGTTCTTGTCCTAAATGCAAAACGAAATGAACTCCATCTCAACATGCATTTAAGCTTAATACAGTCTCATACAAGTAGCATTGTACAACAATTTTACCAACATGTTGGCCGCTGCATGGCGCCTCAGTAGTGAGGCGGAGCGACGTTACCTGCACCCGACCTCATGAGCAAAGGATGCCTTCCACAGTACTTCGCCACATCGCCCGCTACATCGTACCCCTCACGGGCGGAGGATGTTTGCTGCATACCGAGCAGTACAGCGTTCCTCCCCACACAGTAAAATTAGAGCGCGTTCCCGAAACGCGGGATCGCTTCTCCCTTCCTAGTCTCCGTTCCATCCAAATCCAATTTAAACTCCTGTGCTCCTCCTGTGCTCTCTAGTAGACCAACGGGCCGTTGAGCTCCTGTGCTTTCTGCTCTATGCGCTGGTCCTTCACGCACTACTGAAAAGAGATCTGCTCAAACTCCCCAAGCACTGATCATCCGTGCACTGAACAGTCTCAGGAAACATACTTGGCACATATATATTATGTCCATTGTCCTTCCATTATGAAGCACATAAAGAAGCAATTATCCTTCCTTTACTTCATTTCTGTTTATGGGACCCTTCACTGCATACACACAGAGGAAAGGCTTCACTTCAAATTAAAAGGGACCCTTCCATCTTATTGGCGAGCCTTTCACCACTCCTGCAGTTCCATTATGTTCCTTATGGCTACAGACACTTCACTCCTGCTGAAAACAGGCTGCTGGTCTGTTCGTATAAGTCCGGAGGCACTGTTCTTAAATGGACCACCTCTACTTTTGTCCCACAATCGACCATTCTAGGGCCACCCTTGTTGCATGGACCCCTTAGACTTCTCATGCCCGGGGAACCTTCACTTCCAAGGCAATGGGCTGAAGGACCAGCACTCCCAATGCAACGGGCTGCTGATCCAATCTGCTATGGTCCTCGCTATGGCCCTCCTCCTCCCTCTCCTCCCTTGTCCGCCCTGGGTGATGGGTATGCTTACTTGGGGGCGGTGATGTCTTCTTCTTTCCTTGGTCCTGTTGGTTCCTGCACCCCCCGCAGCAGGTCTCTGCAGTCACCTTTCCAGCTTTCCTTTCTCCAGGGTTCCTCTTCCACAGATCCTCGTCGCCATTGTAGTAAAGCAATGTCCATGCTTGAGATAGGTTGCTTATAAGTAGGTTTACTTTCAGTTCTTCAGTTACATGTCACAGGACATAAAGACATAAGAGGGATACTAAGATAGATCACCGGCACCCATCACCCAGGGAGTGAGGGACCAACTGACCCATAAACAGAACACTCAGCACAGCCTTCTCTCACTCATACATCAACATTCCACTTGGTACTTGCATGACATCACAGTACCAAGTGGCTAGCTCAGCTGGCTCAGGCAGTGCCTGAAGAGTGTGACATAACAGAGATACCTTAAGGTTTCTCACATGGCACAGTAAGATAATAAATCAGTGATGTTTGATAATGTTGGTCATCTCAACACATCAGGGACAACAGTAAAGGTCTAAGTAACAACAAACAGTTTGGTTAATTTTTGGAGCATGTATTTGGGGTCTTTTAGTACCCGGCAAGGGGGGGGGAAGCCTCTCAGTCAATCAGCAAGCTCAGAACAGGGGAATTACCAGCAGTAATTCCCCCAGCTCTAAGCCACCTCACAGCTGGAGGCCGCCCTCTTGCCCTGCCGGGGACCGAGGTTGGTGGTCCCCCTCTCCTTTCCCCTCATCCCCCAGCCAAAGAATTCCCTCCCCGCCCGGGCCACCCTCCACCCCCACTTACCTTCTTTTCTGTCCATTTCGGGTGCGGACATGCTGGGAACACTTCTGTCCCGAGCGCATCCGCTCCCAATCTGCGACAGGTCGCCATGAAAAGGAAGAACGGACTACACATAGTCCCTTCTCTCCTTTACATGGCGCCCATTTTTTTGTTTACTTGTTTTCCTATTTTTTTGAAAGGCTGCCATGGAAAAGGAGAAGGGACTATGTGTATTCCCTTCCCCTGGTGGCCATTTTGTTTGTTTACCTTTTTTATTGTTTTCAATGGCTGCCATGGAAAGGGAAAACTGACTTCGTTTTCCCTACCCCGTGGCCATTTTTATTACTTTTTTTCTGATTCAAAATGAAATGATTTTAGTAACCCTGTCTTACAGGCCGGGGTACTAATAACAATAAATCTTTCGCAGCAGGGGCCTTACCTGAAGTGCTAATGCCCCCCCTGCTCGGGGCTTATTTCTTAATTAGTGTCAGCAAGTTTTCTGGCATGATCCTTATGTGACATCCAGTCAGGAAGGGGATACCAACAAGGGATAAACTGTCTCTCCTCACACTGTGCCGCAGAAAGAATAAAACCCCATGTCAAATGTTCCCCACACTTCCTAGTCCTAGAAAAGCACAACCTCCTTATTGCCAGGCCATGCTATTGTTCTTCCACCACCAATGCCAACTCTTTCTTTCACCATTGGTGTTAAGATTGCTGATATCAATTTAATCAATTTCCCTAACTCAATGTTACAACTGTAGTTGTCTTTCTCATTGTTGTAAATCACTAATGAAAGCACTTGCAGTGCATTGTGAGGATCCACACTTGCACTTTCATAATCTTAGTAGCAGTATAAGCTGTGAGCAGTACCTGAAAGAGCCCCATCTATCTGCATGACAGCCCAGTCTTCGTCTGGCACACCCTAAAGAACGCATAGTTTAGTTTCAGCATGTGGCAAATTACTGCTGGCTCCTCTGGCAGTGCCTTCCGTACCTGCACATGTAAAGATTTTATGAAAGATATGAGGATATAAGCAAGTCCATCATTAACCAGATGGGTATTTGAATAAGCGCCATCAAGCGGTGGTGATGAAGGAAGACGCATAGGACACCCAATTAGCACCTCATGTGGACTCAAACACAATCTTCTGCTTGCTGTAGTAGCAATATTGAAAAGTACTAGAGGCAAGGCATCTGGCCACTTCAGATCTGTTTCAGCACACAAGTTTTGAAAGTTTATTTGTTCAGTGCCCATTTTGCCTTTCCACTGTCCCTGCTGATTGGAGGTGGTACAGGCAGTGGAGATTTTGTTGTATTTGAAGTGCCACACACCGTTCGTTACTTCATCACCCGTCCAGTGAAATGTGTGTTCCCAACACTTATCATGCTGGCCACCACACCAAATTGAGTTTTCAATGTCTTCAATCACAAATTTAATCACTGTCACAGTGTCCATTTTGCTGGATAGCTGTCTTGCTGTGTGGTCTGCCTTGCTCATACTGTGCTCTCTCGCACCACCTTTTATCCCTGTGGGGAAGGGAAAGGGCCGTCAGGTGTGTGTGATTCTGATCAGTTGTCAGACTTTGCCTGACCCTTGTATTGGGACATGTCAGGTAAATGGCTCTGATGTTAGTCCGTTCTTTGGTGTGTCTTGCACAAGTGTTCATGTTGGAAAAGGGGGGCAGTGGTTTTGAATGTCCTACGTATTGGGATGGGGAAAAGGTGTTGAAAGAAGGGGGATACCGTGTCTCAGCTGTAAGTTTCCCATTCCCACTCCCCGAGGACACCCCCTCCAGGTGATCCTCCCTCACTGGTCCACCCCCAGGAACTGGATCCAATAGGGATGGCAGATCCCCGGGGACTAGCTAAGGAGACACCCTCAGGTTTCTCACATGGTACAGAAAGAGAATAAATCAGTGATGTTTGATAATTTGGGCCATCTCAACACATCAGGGACAACAGTAGAGGTCAAAGTAAGAACAGAAACCGTTTGGTAAATTTTTGGAGCAGGTATTTGTGGTCTATTAGTACCCGGGGGGTAAGTCTCTCAGCCAATGAGGAGACTCAGTACAGGGGGAATTACCAGCAGTAATCCTCCCACTCCAAGTCACCTCACAGCTGGAGGCCACCATCTCACCGCTAAGGTTGGTGGTCCCCTTCTCTTCTCCCCTCATCCCCCAGCCACAGAATTACCTCCC
Source organism: Ambystoma mexicanum (assembly GCF_040938575.1). NCBI lineage: Eukaryota > Metazoa > Chordata > Amphibia > Caudata > Ambystomatidae > Ambystoma > Ambystoma mexicanum. Next base: position 91,941,282 of record NC_090932.1, read on the forward strand.
CGCCCATGCTGCCCCCTTTACCCCCACTTAGCTTCTTTTCTATCCATTTTGGGTGCGGACATGCTGGGAACACTTCTTTCCCCATCGCGTCCGCTCCCGATCTGCGAGAGGTTGCCATGGAAAGGAAGAAGGGACTACTTGCAGTTCCTTCTCCCTTTCCATGGTGGCCATATTTTTTTTGGTTTACTTTTCTTATTGTCTTTTTTTATTGTTTTCAATGGCCGCCATTGAAAAGGAAAACGGACTTCGCTTTCCCTTCCCCGGTGGCCATTTTTATTACATTTCTTTTCTGTTCCGAAATTAAATAATTTTAGCACCCCTGTCTTACGGGCCGGGGTACTAATAGCAATAAGCCCCTCGCAGCAGGGCCATTACCTGAAGTGGTATTGCACCCCCTGCTCAGGGCATATTGCTTGATTAATGACAGCAAGTGTTATGGCATGATCCTTACCTGACATCCAGTTAGGAAGGGTGTAACAATGAGGGATAAACTGGCCTTCCTCACACTCTGCTGCAGAAAGAATAAAACTCCATGTCAAATGTTTGCCACACTTTGCAGTTCTATAAAAGCGCAACCTCCTTATTTCCAGTTCATGCTATTGTTCTTCCGCCACCAATGACAACTCTGTATTTCAGCATTGGTGTTAACATTGTTCCTATCAATTTAATTAATGTCCCTAACTAAATGTTACAGCTGTAGTCTTTCACATTGTTCTAAATCACTAATCAAAGCACTGTGCAGCACACATGGACAGAATGGAATGGGGCGTACAGGTAAAAGAAGAAGAAAAAGCAGGGGCAGGCATGATGTATATTGACGGGTCCTCAAGCATTGGCCCAAAGACAGGAAGACGTACTGGTGCGGCAGTCGTATGCTGCCGAAATGGGGAGTATGTAATAGCATCCCAGCAGCAGTTACCTTTGCACTGTTCAGCAAGGTCAGCAAAATAAGTGGCGATGATAAGAGCACTAAACATGATGGAGGGGCATGCAACAATTATCTTTTCCGATGCTGCCTATGTCACATCAACTATCATTCCGGACTGGCACATTGGGAAAGGAGGGAATTTAAAAGAAGTGATAGTTCTCCTGTACAACATGCAGAACTATTGAAGGAATTAATTGAGGCATTAAAAGTGCCAGTAGGGAGAGCGACAATAAAATGCGCCTCCCATACAGGAAAAAAAGACAGAATATCAATGGGGAACGAAATGGCTGACAGAGCGGAAAAAGCAGGAGCATATTTACCAGGGGAAGGGGGAGTGCTGCGGTACCCATAGGAAAGGAAAAGGGTGATACCGATCGCAGCAAAAAGAAAGCAAAATGGGGAGGAAGAAAGGGAGGAACGTTTCAACATGAACCCTTTCGTACACATAATAGAATTACAAGAAGTGCCAAAACAGGATAAATAATGATGGATACACAGAGAGTGTTCACTGTCACCAGCAGACCTGATTTGGCAGCAGAATAGCACAGGGACACCTGTGATGCCCAGAAAATTGTTAAATGTAGCTTTGGAACTGTTATATGTGATCTTACCACCACAATTACAGAGTGGTAAATTTCATCGCAGACAAAACACTGAAAGAAAACCAATATATATTTTAATTTTTTTATTGGGGTGGTCCCCTCCAAGTCCCCCTTTTTTTAACCTTTTAATGCCACGTCAACGCCATTCCGACCAATTTTGATCCCTTACCCCGCTACCATTTATTTATTTAATTCATGTTTGCACTGTTTTTCGGTGTTATTGTCTGCACTGAAATGTACCACTCTGTTTTGTTTGCAATAAAATGACTGGATACACTTTACAACAGCTGCATTTCCCCACTCACGCGTCCAAACAAAGCATAGCAGCGGAGTGAGGGATGGTACGTTTCAAACATGCACGAGTAAATGAGTTTGTGGGAAATTGTATGGTTGGCAAACAGTTTCTGTCTGGTCACACATTAAAGACATCAAGGGGAACAATACCACGGCTGGAAGGGTCCTTCCGGCACTTGCAAAATGACCATGTCGACATCCAAGAGAGATGTGCCTCCTACAGGTACCTAATAGTAGTTATATGACCATTTTCACATTGGCTTGAGGCAGGACCCTGTGCAAAGAATGATGCCAAATACGCTGTGAGGTTTTTAGTGAGGGAAGTAGTCGCAAGATGTGGCGTATGTGAAAAGATAAGATCAGATAATGGGCAGCACTTCGCCAATTATCTCTTTGAGGAGATAACACGTCTCCTAGGAATTAAACACACACTTTGCACAGTATACCAGCCGCAGGTGAACAGGATTGTGGAAAGGATAAATAGCCTGTTAAAAGAACACTTGGCTAGGCTAACAAATCAAAATTGCCCTTTTTGCCTCCCTCTTGCACTCTTTGCCCTCCGTAACACACCTTCTGTGGATCACCACCTGACTCTGCAAGAAATTGTAACAGGAAGGAGAATGCATGCACCTGTTCCTCCTGCACTTTCAATTTCAGACGCTAACCTTAGCTCTGAAATCCTTGCAAATTAAATGAAAAACTATCTGACTGAGATGACAAATGTGCTTCGCTACATTTCCCGCCATGCCCAGCAATCTACAAGCGTGCAACAAACATTGAAGAGACTGCACAAGTATTTCCACAAACACAGCCACTCTATCCGGGAGATAAGATCCTCATTAGTAAGAAAGTGGAAAGAGCCTTGGTTTTGTGGCCCATTGGAAGTAAACATTTTAACACCCACAGTAGTGAAGATAAAAGAAGTTGTGCATGGATTAATTACACCGATGTTCGACGAGAAACCAACAGCACGTCGGAAAGAGAAGGAGTGACCTGACAGGAAGTATAATTCAATTTACATTACATTTTGTTGATGTACTAGAATAAGTTGTTACAGGATACTCACAATGAAGATGGACAATGGACATGGAAAAAGAAAAAGGGCTGGGATTAGTGAGAAAAGTGGGGAAAAATAAAACATACTATATTGTTCTGCATCTTTGTTTTCTGTCTTATTCTTCTCTTCTGGTATTTAGCACATAATGATAGATTGAGCCCATCACCTGGTGGTGACAGAGAAAGTCGCGCCTTGTCGCGCCTTGAAACACTTGTGTATAGGTGCGTTATAAATACCATATCATATCATATCATATCGTAAAGACGCACTAAGAGAAGTGTGGCTAGCCCACTGGATTTATTAAACTCTGTCAGGGAAGGAGTAGACCTGGCCTCAGAAAATATGTGGTGTGGGGAAATAAAGAAAGTGGGACAGGGGGACAGCAATGATACTTGCCATGGGTGCTCATTGACTGCATACATCACATTAACGCCAAAGCAATTCTTGCCACAAGAAGTAACAGCCGAGGAGGGAAGGTGTCCGGGACACCTGGCCTTATACAGAACCAGGTGTATGTTCCAGGGACATGCGGTAGAAGTAAAGTGGATTGATGAGGGGGGGGGAGGTGTACGAGGACAACTTTATACAAATGGAAAGCATGCCCAGGAGGAGAAAAATGAGCACATCATTCAGAAATATGTAACAGGGGGGGCCCAAAAGGGAAAAGAGGGGGCCACTGCTGATAAAAGAATATATTGTAAAACCTCCATGTGCTATGATGTGCCCTGGCGCCACACCAGACCCTTGATGCAAATCCAGGGTTCAGTGTAACACATTGGGAAATCGGAAATATGGATGGCAAGGTGCCGTGCAGAAGGGCTAGTGGGCTTCGAAGAAAACGTGATTAAGAAAATAAATGCTAGCTGTAAGAATATTTGGAACAGTTATATACATGCTTGAACGTGGATAGACAAGAACCCCCGTCCGTAAAATATAAAGCCACTAGCACAATATTCTCTATGTTTTAGAGCCAATGGAACAATAATGCTGGGGATGAATAGCGGCTACAGGAGGATGATGGACATTGCGGCATTGCAGAATGGGACTGCTGCTGTGATGCCCACTTGGTGGGCATGTTAAGCAAGAGCACACACCCAGCTACCACCAGATTGGACAAGGAGTTTGTGCCCTGGTGACCCTTCATAACCCAACGTTAGTGGTGCCCCGTGTAGATTTGATAATGCTCAATGGACTGTCCACAGCTAAGGAGAAAACAGCAGCAGAAAAACAAATAAACCAACACAAGGTAACAAGGAAGAAGAGGTCCAGTAGTAACTATATCTTGGTGGAGTCTGCTAAGAGCCTAGAGAACATTCCATCTTATTTGAAACAGTTCAGCTCAGCATCTGTTTTCTTCACTTCTCTTCTGGTTCCTGGGGTGCAAGCTGCATCCAATGCAAAATGGCTGCAGATCACCTGCTACAAACTGCTCCAACTGGCAAATGCAACTGAAAAGGGACTCAACGCAGGGCGTGAAGATCTACGGGCTCTACTTTTGATGTCCCACCAAAACCGTTTTGTTCTTGAGCTTATGACGGCAATGGAGGGAGGAGTGTATCATAAGATAGGCAGCTCATGCTGCACCGCAATTCTCGCCAATGACGCTACAAATGGAACAATCGCAGAGGCGGTTGAGGAAATAAGAAAAGGGCACACGAGGATGACGAAAGAAATGCAAGACATTTCACCAGCAACCTGTTTGGATTTGTTGTTTGCCTGGGTGCCCAACTGGCTTGTGGCTATGTTTAAGATAACTATCCCTCGGTTTGTCACGATCCTCATCGTCACCTGCATCGTTCGTCTGATCATCCAGTGGTGTAAATGCCACCAGCACAAGAAAGGGGATGCAATGGCAATGCAGGTCAAGAAGGTATTAAATGAGGAACACCCCGGAGTGAATGAGAAATATTTTCAGCACCACCAGCAGACTTCGAGAATTACCATGCATTATGGGGGGAGTGTTCACCTGACGGGACAAAAATATAGCTTTTTGAGGAGTACTTGTACGAAGAAGAGGAGGACATGACCAGGATAACAAGGGCATGGGTGCGTAAAGAAAAGCAGATGAAAGGGGCAGAAGAATCGATCGATCAGGGGAATGTGTTAAAGGTGCTGATTCAGTGCCGGATAGGGGGTGCACCTACCAACTGCGGGAGTAAAAGAACATGCACAGTGGAGGTAGCCACACAGTGTGTAACACAGATACTCGGAGCAACAGACACACTGTACAAAGGACTTGAGAAGGGGGTGACGATACATGGGATGTAGATTTGGTCCAACAAACCACTCTATGACGAGCAAAAAGAGGGGAAGAATAAAACTAGCACAATCACAAATATGCATAGTTCGAAATCTCTCAGGGGGTGGGCTGGATCTGGAAACTTTCAATTTAAAACACGTGACCAGAACGACATGGAAGTGCAAAGGGGGGAGGAGGATCGATTTAGTCATCATATAGGAATTAACACAACCAGAACTGGGTGATGTTACTGCATGGTGGACAGCCAAACAAGCCGCGCTGCACGGCAGCGGGGAGGGAGGCTCTGTTCCGGTCACATGACCCCTGACTGTGGAAAGCGAACACTGGACTGAGTGGCATTCCTAGGAGGACCAATCAGACAGTAAATTCCTGAGCTTTGACGAGGGGGCCAGCCCTCAAAGTATCTACCACAAAGTTAATTATCTAACAGGTATAGTGTGAATGTCCCCTTTCCTGCCAGCTGCAAGGTGTCTTGTGTCCCGTTCTCAATGGTGCTGACCGATGGCAGTGTATTAAAGTTCTGGCGGTCAGCACAAATGTTTCTTCATTAATTACAAAATGTTTCAGGGTGGGTTGTGAATACAATGTGGTACCACATGGGGAGGTGAGGTGATGGGAAACCAACTGTTTGCACTTATGACGTTCTCACTACTTAAAGTAACTATCGAGGAGGAGGAGATTGCAAACCAATCAAATCCCTGGAAAGCACAGAAAAAATGCATTCTTCAACTCGCAAGTGTTTCTCTTAACTTCTGAATATTGTATTTCTTGTTATAAAACCATTTGATGTAGTCCATTTAGATGCCAGCCTCTCGATCAGAGCTAATCCACTGTTCTGTTTAATTTTTGCTCACACAGCTGTCATCAACAGCATTGCTTCTTGCCTGGTTTGTGCTCCATTATTTGAGTAAATTATTTTTATTATGAACTAAATAGCAGACCTCTGACTACACTCGTTTCCCTAGCAGAAATGCCACTGACTCAATGCAGAAACTGTTAATATTGCAGAGAAAGGCACATGTGATAGACGATATTTGATGTCCCAGCTCCAGTAGGCCATGGACTCACAACCCCAGGCACAGTTCTGTGGAAGATTCATTTCAAAGGAGATGTTTGGCAGCAGCTGTAGGCCATGCACGCCAGCTGAAATCCAGTCTGCCAGTGTTCGCGAGAGACCATGCGATTCAAAAAACCATGTGCATTCTGTGTTATTATCATTTCATTCTTATAACGCGCCACACACCCTTAGGCCTCAGGGTGCACAAAAAGACAAAAATAACACACAGACAAAACAATTATAAAGAACAGGAATACATACGGCTGCCAAGCAAGAGGGCACCACACTAATCCTTCTGGTTGAACAAATCTGTTTTAACAGCTCTGTTAAAATCAGGCAAGCGAGAAATGGCACGTACTGAGGTCGGCAAACCGTTCCAAACACGCAGAGCCCATGCATCAAATCTTGTGCCCGGTTGCAAGGGAAGTCAAGTATTCACAGATTTCCCTAGGGCTGTGGTAGATGTGGTCCTGACTCAGTGACAGCTAAGTTCCAAATGACATTCACAGGACACTGGCCCGCATCATGCACCCAACATTCTCCCGAGCACCACATGCACCCTGCTTTCCTTGGCCAACAGCGCAGTCCCACAGAAGCACACAGACGACTGGCGGCAGTCTTGGCATTACACCATAGAAATGTGGGGATGCCAGCAAAGCACTGTCCAACCACATTATGACATGGACAGTGTTCAGATACAGTGGCGTGTCCAGGGTGTGGCCTGGAGTGGCACATGCTACCCCTGGAATCTGATTGGCCACACCAGGTGGCACCCCACTATCCTAAACTATAATCATTATGTGTGTGTGCGCTCGTACTTCATGCCACCCATGCATAAGTCAGTGCCTCACTTGGGTCACCGCATTCTGGGCACACCACTGCTCAGATATTGCGTTGAGAGACTGAAAACGCTGCGCCATGTTGCCAACAGAGGAACTACCATAGAAACAGTCTAATAGCACCTGCTGGACACATTGGAGGTCGCACAATACATCTCTGTTAACCCCCCCCACAGAAGTGTACTAACCGGTCCACTTAAGCCCGGTCTAGATCTCCCAGTGCCTCGCGCTGGGCTCTCCTTACTCGTTAATGCCTTTCTGCATGCAAATCACAGCTCTAACATAGAATAAATGGTTCACGCTGTATGGCAGCATTGAAAATACAGCAGCGCAGCTCAACTGTGGGCATGGAAGGTCTCTTGGGGGATATTGGGTGCTTCCTTTCTTCACTTGCACCTCCTTCTGAGAGCCTTAGGGTCCTTTTCTGATCCACCTGTCACTGTGTACATAAGGGCTTTCATGTTTACTTAACAATCTGTTACCTTGGTTCTAGCTACTCGTGTCTTCAGCGGGATGAGATGGAGGCACCTGCTAGCAGGGGCGCAACAAAACCTACATTTCAGAGGCGCTAACCCTTGCAATGTTGGGAGAGGCGCTAACTTCAGAGACAGCTCGGATGGGCAAACTTACTTGTGTTGGGGTATCTAACTTATTTACGTATTCTAATGAGACTATTCTAGTGTAGAGTCAATGTTACAAGCAGTTAACTCTCTCCTTTAAGTCTGAAAGCAGCCACGAAAGGACTGCTGTAAGAATGAGCGGTCTCCTGTCCCCTCTGCCTTTCCAATTCCTCCCCTGGCATGCAAGTACTAACCCCACATCAGGATTTCTAAAAATGTATGCATATGAATGCAGGTACTAACAATGAAATATTGTATGTTAGTACATACTTGCCAACCCTACCGATTTAGGCGGTAGGATACTGCTTTTTAAGCAGATCTACCGCTTACCGATTTTCATGTCAACAACTATGGATTTACAGGCCTGGCTGCCTCTCTGTCTGAGGCCGAGAGAGCAGAGGGGCGTGTTAATGGCCCATCATCTCATCATTTTCATTGATGACAGTCAGAGTGGGCGCGCGTGGGCATGCCCCCGTGAAACAGACACTCTCTGCCCTATGTACTGCAGGCAGTCTTAGGGGGTCATTACGAGGTTGGAGGTAATGGAAAAACGATGTCAGTATTACCGGCATCGCATTCAGCTCTGGGCTATTCCGCCCTAAGAACCAGTATTAGAGGCACCGCTAATAATGGTACATCTAATAGCGGCAAGGGCGCGGGCATGCGGGCCTTCAGGCCGGCAATACCGGGATGCTGCTAACAGGAGGACATGACAAGTCGGGCGGACATGCAAATACCGGCATCATGAAGGCGCTAATAGGGGATACCGGCATGCCGGCAATACCAGCATTGCGAAGCACCCGTAAACTGCTATGTGCAGTGTTCCTAACTGCCACAGGTGCACACAATCAGCACAGTGGAGGCAATGGAGTCTGGGCCAGCACAAAAGGAGCACACCCACACACCACACCCCTTCCCACACCAAAATGATTCCACTAGTAGTAGCAATACTGGGGATGGAGGACATGCTTGCATTGCTACACCAGCAACAACAACAGCAACATCAGGCACCACAGAGGAGACGCAGGAGGAGAAGGAGGGTGAGACAGGCCCAACATGCCCCATCAGTGCAGCCAGTGGTACCACGCAGGCAGCCCCCAATCCCTCACATCAGAGCCAGTTCATTCAACCAAACCCCTGAGCAGATCCACACCCTGTACCGTCTGGACCAGGACACCATCACCACCATCGTGGACATGATACACAACGACATTGTCAGCCTCATAGAAATACGCACCACCATCCCCCCTCTACTGAAGGGAGTGTCGGTGCTCCACTTCCTTGTTACAGGCACCTACCAGCACACAGTGGGTCACATGCATGGCATATCACAACCCTTATTTTCTCGCATGCTGTACCAAGTGCTGGATGCCCTCCTGAAGCACAAAAGGGCCCATATATCCCTACCACGGACTCCCCAGGAGATTTTGACACAAAAGTTGGCTTCCATGCACTGGCAGGCATGCCAAATTGTATAGGTGCCCTTGACTGCACCCATGGGGAGTTGGTGGTTCGCATGCCATGGAGGTGGTGTACCGCATCTACAAGCAATACCACTCCATCAATGTACAGATGGTATGTGACGCCAGCAAGATCATCACACATTGTTGTGCCCGATATCCTGGATCAACACATGACTCAATGGTCCTGTGGAACTCTACGCTACCACGCTACATGGAGCGACATGCAGGACGACGTGCCTGGCTGCTTGGTAATTTGCATGACAGGCACATGGCAGTGAAATGGGGGGATAGATGCACACACCACCATGGGGTCATTGTTGATGTGACAGCACAATGTGCACATCACAAAACACTGTGCCCCAAACCATCCATAACTGAACATGACAAAATCCCATAGCAATGAAGTAAGCTGGACACCTATCACAACATGCCAAACTTAAAAACACCCCACATCCCACAACACATCCACCACCCATAATCGTACCTCATCCTCTGTAACACAATCCTGGAACATGCTGTGAATATTCACTATGTAAATGACTGCAGCAAATCACAACACAGGACAAGCATCCATGGGAGTGCACTGAACAATTTCACCAAGGGAATCCACTACTTGTCACAAGGCTACCACCACCACAGGAGTGCAGCATGTCACCATCATAATAATCAGTGCTGAATGCCTAATATTGCAGAGCCTACTGCCAATGCTGCCAGTTAGAAAATCAGACAGAACACTACACAACACAAATTTGACACAAACATTGTGGTATGCGTGCACAATGCATGAGCAACATCAAGGCAGTGTACACCGTGTATCAACTTAGAGATGCAACCCACACCACAAGTCAATGTCACAGAACACATTGAGGGCATGAACATTGTGTGCATACAACCAGGGACATGTGCATGTGAACCACAAATATCTGCAGGCGTGTGTGATAATTACAGCTGCCCATCATGAATTGACTAACACATACCTTATTTTGCTCCCATGCAGGTGATAGTGGCTATCCCTTGAAGACGTACTCCTCACCCCTGTCCGGAGCCCATAGAACAGGCACGAAGAGGACTACAATCGTTCCCATACCCGTACCTGTGTGGTCATCGAGCAGACCTTTGGCCTTTTGAAGGCACGGTTTAGCTGCCTTAGCCGATCGTGTGGGGCACTCCTCTACAGACATGAGAAAGTGGCCAAGATCATCATGGTATGTGTCATGCTGCACAACATGTGTATCCGACGGAACGTGCCCCTGCTCCCTGATATTGAACTGCAACCACCTAGTGATAATGGAGGGGATGAAGAAGATGTGGCTGCACATCATCGCGGTGCTGATGCACAGGAGGGACGTGCTGTGCGTTAGTCAGTGATTGCACAATATTTCTAACACATGGGTGCAGAGGCTGACATGAAAGTTGGACAGAGGGCACTGGGTGTGGGAGTACATGTACACTATGCACTGTATATGAATAAATGACACATATGCAATGAGGAATTTCCATTCAAGATATTTTTTCACACAACGGGTGTATTTAACTGTCTAATAAACATTAAAGTGCTCAAACCCTCCACCACACACACCTTTTCCCCCTCCTGCTCCCCCACAACTCCCCCACACACCCTCACCCCCTCCCCCACACACCCTCCCCCCCTCCCAATCCCCCACAACTCCCCCACACCCTCCCCTTCATCCCCCTCCCCCCACAAATCCCCCACACACCCTCACCCCCTCTCACTCCGCCCACAACTCCCCCACACATGGTGTCCAAGCAATTGTCTATTGCCGTCATAAGGCTGCCCCGTCTACATCCTGCCACTCCCTGCACCAGGTGGCGCCATGTCCGAGCGGCGCAGGGTGCGCGCCAACCAGCATAGGGGGCTGGTTTGCGTGGAGCTTGAAGAAGATAGGGTGGCCGCCTGCTCCATTCTGGGGGCTTGACGCTCAGCCTCCATTGAATCAGCAATGCGGGTGAGGACCTGCCTCAGGGCAGACACCTCCTCACACAATCTATTTGTGTTTTCCACAATGATCTCCCTCAGGGAGGCGGTGTTGTCGCGACCCTCCTCCCTTGCTTGGGCACTGTCTGTGACGAACTGTCTCACCAGGGCAGTGAGGTCATCCTGCTGCTGCGCAGCGCGTCCTGCCTGCTGCACCCTCGCCGGTTCACCAGTGGAGGTGGCGGGTGCATGTGTTACATGGGCAACTGCATTTGTGTCCTCTATGGGGCTCATGCTCCCTTGTATGGACTCCCCCCAGACTGCTCCGGGGTGGTGTCGTGGTATGAGTCGACAGGTGTGAGCTGGGGGGATGGGGCTGGACTTGGTGTAGCAGGTAGGTCGGAGTCGTCGTCCTCGACAGGCACACACACCTGTCCCTGCACGTCGTCATCTGCGAGGGGTGATGTAGCTGCCGCCTCCCCAACAGAGCTGTTCTCTGCAGATGGTGGCCCTTCAACTGTCTCCTCTACAGGTGCCACAGGTGTTGTGGGTACTGTGGTGATGGGCCTTGGCGGCACCAGTGCCGTGGCATCCAGGGCTGGTTTGGTCTTTGGTGCCTGTCGTGGCTTGTGTGGGGCTTTGGAAGTGGAAGGCATGTTACCTCATCCCTGGCCCTCTTCCGGGGTGTATTCGCCTGTGGCGGTGAGTCCCGGGCCTCGCTGTCAGGATCTGAGCCTGTGGGGGACGAAGAGAGGGATGGCATGAGTGATGGTTTGACAAGCATCATGCAAATATTTGTATTATTGCTCATCTACACGTTGGAGGGGAATAGGCAGTGGAGTTTTGATGATCAAGTTGCTTGCTATATGGGTGGATCATGCAGGCATCCGTCAGGGTCTCTCATGTTGGGGCGGGCGTATGCTTTGTGATATGCATTTCTGTTGTGGCCTGCGTGCATTGTGACTTATGGCATTTTCATATTTGTGTGGTGTGTGTCATGTATGACATTGCCATGCTGCAGGTATGTACATGTGTCTGTGCTGCAGACGACAACTAGGGTGGGAATGTGTATGTATTGGGCCATGCCTTGCCTCTTTAGACAGACAAATTGGTGGACTGTCATCAGACTTTGCATTACAGTGTTTTCTTAGGCAACTCGCCTCCTTCCACCAATGACGTGGTGTCACGCTCCATATCGCCCACGCCTTCGATGGCCTCTATGCCAATCGTGCTGGCACAGATCTCCTCCCACCGGCTCAGCTTTATTGGTGAGCTTGCTCCTCCACCAGTAGCCATGGCCTTGCTTCTGTTTGCAGACAGGATGTTCCTGACTCACAGCTTTCTGATTGAGCAGGCTGCAGCGGTTTTGTCCGCACCAGCCACCAAGCATTGGACTTTCTGAGCGCCTTTTTCCACCGCCTCCCCGCGGCTCCCCTGGATTTCGCAGCATTACCATCCAGGATCCCAAGCAGCATGCCATCGCTGCCCTACTTTGAGGACAGACTTTATTGATTAATGCATGAAGATTCAGTGTGTCCTGAAGAAGACGGTCCATAACCACTGATAAACCATCGAAACCGGTCGACCAGACCTGTTGTGGCTCCACCACAACACCACATGATATCCCCAAGACCAACAGGGGTACTGCACAAAATCGAACTCAGAACCCAGAAAGCATGGGCTTTCAGCACACCCCGTAGCCAGCGGGACTGTGCGTTTTTAGAAGAACAACTTTATGACTCTTGATCTACTCTTTGGGCAACCACCCATGTGCAAAAAGCTTTTGAGCCACCAGGGTGAAAAAATCATTAAAAAAATTCCTGATGCCTCCAATTTGCACATGCTAACCAAAATTCCTTGGTCTTTGACTGCGAGATCTTATCCCCCTCCCGTACTCATCTACTACACTGTTGGTTGCCCTCTCATCATCTCTTCTTAGGCTGCTGGTGCCAACACTACATGCGGTATATAGATCACTGCATGCATAGAGTTGAATTTAGTTCCTTTTTCTCTCCGTCCCAGACAGGCACTATATCCACTGCTGTCTGTGGTTAGACAACCCACCTTAAGCCCTCCCTTTTCCACCTCCGATAGGGTTTGGGTGTCTCACAGAGGGCCAGAAACAGCTTCTTATCCTGTGTCCAACGGCTAGGACTACCATCCAATTACCACAACCACCCCTCTCGTCGTGCCTTGATCTGCAAGCAGACGTATGTTTCCCCAGAAAACCGTTTTTTGTGTACCAGTATGCCCTTACGGTTTGGGCAGGCAGTTGTTTCCCCGGCTTTTTAAGCCCTAAATTGACCCTGTTGTTATTTCCTGACTCACAGGCGTAGGTCATCCCATCTCTTAAAGACGTCCTTTGTGGTGCGGGTGGTGTTGCCTAGCCCGCTGACCATTGGGGTGGCTAGTTCCCAAATTCCTTTTTCTTGAGGACTGCCTCACTCATGAGGCTGTTTGCAAATACAACATCGGCATTGTCAGCCAGGGTCTCAGCCAGCATGGTGAACTCATCCTCGTTAAAGCGCTCCTTGCGATGGCGGGAGGCGCATTTTTTAACTGCCTTCGGCATTATATAGTTGTTGGAGGTTGATCTATGTACTCAGCAATATGCTCCAGGTCCTGGTTGCTGAGGCTGCCAATGGATTGAGTTTTTAAAGATGGCCACTGTGCTCGTTCCCGTTCCTGTGCGATGAAGCAACTTCCGGTTCCGGTTATTTATGGTGACCGCTGATAGCGGTCACCGCTAATGCCGTTTCAATTGATTCCGGTAGTGCTGTCTGCGCTTTCCATGATGCCGCTAAGGGCCATTTTCAGGAGTTTAACAACATGCCGGTAATGTCGTTACCGGCATGGCACAAAGCTTGTGCACGCGTACTCGCAATGGCCCTCTCTTAGCAGGCTCTTTACTGCACAGATACGGTATTTGCTCCATGCCGGTAAGGACAGTTACTTACCTCCAAACTCGTAATGAGGCCTTTAGTGTCAGAGAACAGAGACGCTGCTCGTGAAATCCCGTGCCTCTCAGCTGCCAGCCAGTGTCTTCCGACTCCACTTGCATGGTGAGCAGCTATTCTTACGAATTCATCTGAGCTGTGCCTCTGCTGTAGTACATACAGCTTGCTAGCTGCTCTGCGAAAGAAACGCTGTTTCATGCCCAAATCAAAGGTGAAATCATTACTTTTTAAACTTGAGGGGTTGTTGTCACTTTTGACATGTGTCTGGCGAAGTCCATCAAGTAAGGCCACGGCTCTGAAAGAAAAAGGCAGCCGTCTGTCCGATCTTGATGCTTTTTCCTGTGTGTCTGGCAGATCAAGGGACAGTTGCCTTGCTTTGCTCTGCACAATTAATTCACAACTCCTAAATACAGACCGGATAGAATCTGCTGAGGAAGTGATCACAGCTTGATGGTCATTTCCCCTTTGCATTGGGCCAAAACGTGCAGGTATAAAGCTGCTTATGGAAACAAAATGGCCACGCTTAAATGGGGACTGTATTGAATAATCTAGTAAATATAGTGCGGTTGGAAGGAGGTAGTAAGGGTTCGCTCTGCCCTCAGCGGTACGGGATAGCCTGATCCAGGTTTCATGACACTGTTCGGGCCTATTTTAAGTGAACACTGGGGTCGAGGTGAAGGGATTATGAAAGACATTAACATCTCAGGCATGGTGAGTGAGCTTATAGCTCCAGGGGATCCCAAGGCGCGGGTGGGGGACAAATAAGGAGACACAAAACAAGGGGGCGGTGGGTTCACAAACAAGTGACTCGTTTAAACTGCCATGGGTCCCCCCCCCAGTGCCAAGGCCTTTTTTGGTGATTTCGGTATTTCACCATGCAAAGCCTTCTAACATTTTCTCTTTCATTAACCCCTTAAGTGCCAAGGACGAGCTAGCTCGTCCTTGGCACTGGGGAGGTAATCTCAAGGACGATATACCTCGTCATTGGCACTTAAGGGGGGAAACCGAGCTGTTTGTAGTTATTAAAAATGTGGCCTACAATTTCAGAGACCGTTTGAGAAAATGAAAGATTTGCATGATGTTAATATACACCCTGCTAAGGTAACATGTTTAAAATTTGCAAAAGGTCCCCCCAAAAACCTCCCAGAGTATTTAGTCGTACAAAATATTTTACTGTTTTTTTTTTCTCCAGTGAACACATTTCGTCATCTTTTGTTGCTGTTGTTTGATATCAACTATTGAACAAATACATAACAAAAGAAATGAACAGTCTGCAATCACCCGCACTCTTCCTTCTCCTTCATCAGATACCTTGAAGGGCACACTGAATTTCAACTCAGCCAATCAAATGTTACAGGTCAATGCTTGCCAGCCCTACCAATTTGGGTGGTAGGCCCCTGCTTTTTACACTGCCTCCTACTACCTACAGATTTCAGTGTCCAATTCTACCGATTTCCAAGCATGCCTGTCTGCCTCAGGCCCAGCCAGCCCAGCATGAGCATGACGCCATCCCCGGCACTCAGAAGGTGGGCTTGATAAATGGCCCATTCATTTGATGGATGTGTGCCTGGCTACAGATGATGTGACACACTCAGGTGCACAAAAACGAATCCAGGAAGCGAGGAACAAGAAGTTCATGTGTCAAGGACAGGGACGTCATCAGGGCCTTTCAACTTTTTCAGTTGAAAGGGGCCTTGAGCCTCAGGGATGTCCCCATCAACTGCCCCATGTTTCCAGTTGGCAGTCTTTTAACACAGCAATATATTTCTCTCTATATTACTTTTGTTCTAGGGCTTGCCTTACAAGCTGAATTTGTGGGAGCCCTTGAGGCCGTCACTTTCTTTGGGGTGTACCAAGGTTTTAACACCTTGTTGCCTTTTCACACCGGTTCCTCCACAGCAGGCATTTGCTGACATAGAAGGCTGTACAGCTTTTCAGTGGGTATTTCTTGATTCAGCTCCCTGCTGCCTGGCCATCTCGTGATAATCGGTGGCTGGTAACCCCCAGATCTATTTATTTGTCATTTAATTGTGTAAAATTGACGTGACATCATTTCCTGTGATGTCACCATTATGCTACTTACTATTTTTTAAACTTTAAGATTCCTACAGATTTCTGGTCACAGAACAGTTGGCATGTATGTTAGTAATTGCAGGGCCTTTGTTAACAGCGAAGCCCAGGAGCCGTTTAATATCTATGTCCTGTTCTTTCCGGCTATGTATGTCAGCCAGGTCGAGTCAACATAGACCAAAATTGCAGGGGTGGGGGGCTGTAGCATTGTCAGCTCAAGGGTGCTGCGCCACTGGGAACTGGCCACCCTCAGTCACAGCTCAGGCCCAACTTACATCCATGGTACACTCACGTGACTCACCCATATCATGCACGCAGCATTCACCCGAGATGTACATGCGCTCTGCATTCTCCAACATTCTAAAACTCACACAGATGGTGAGCAGAACATGAAAGGAGGCCAACAACAAGCAATCAGGAGCTCCAGAATTTGCCAAAGTGGCTGTGGCCACTACAACAAAGAGTGTGAATCCAAGATGGTGGACCACAGGTAAATGAGCTTCGGAGCAGCACCGGATTCCACCCTCCAATCAAGAGATGGGATGTTTCTAGTTCCCTGGTGAATGCTCCAACGAGAGTGCTTGCTCACCAGTCACCATGCCACATGGGTAATCGCGCGGGTAATCCTGAGTGTGACAGAGGCAGATTCAGAGAGAGAGACGTGGAAGCCAGGTGCTGGAAGTGTCTGATAAAGGACTGTGCGTGGTGGATGCGCGAGGAGGAGGGGAGAAGCACAGAAAGAGCAAAAGGAGAGCTGGTGAAGGAGATAAGGAGGCACACTATGGCGACGGAGGGCGGGAAAAGAAGAGGGAGTCAGAGGAAAAGGTTAATAAGGCAAAGAGGAGGAGTAAAGAGGAACTGGGTCAGGCTGGGCAATAAAATTGTCTCTGACACCAATGAAAAAGTGGCCCACAGTTGCAAATGGCAATTCATTCCTTTTGTGACACTGTTTGAGTACCGAAGGGGGAGTTGATTGTATTTATTCAGCAACACTGGTCAAAACTACTAGTCACATATTCATAAGTAACTCATCCAACTGGACCACATTGGCTAAAAAGTAGCCCACTTTGACCAAAGAAACGGGCCCTCAAAACATTTTGCGTTTTTGGTTCGGGCATTGCCCTATTGCCCTATATGCCAGTCTGAGCCTGAGGAGGAGGGGAGAACATCAGAAAAAAGGGAGCAGAGGTGAAGAAGGTAAAGAAGAACAATGGTTAATCCCCCTCGCTATCGTGACAGGGGGGTTTAGATTCTATTAAAGACAGGAGGCGAGTATTATGCATTACAATCTTTACTTCTGAAACACAGCCGCAAAGAAAAAACTTTTACAAACAAAAAAGTTTAAATAACAGAACTAAATAAAGTTCAAAGTCAAAGTAAGGGGGACCCCCCAATCCAACATGGAGGACAGGTCATGACCTGCAGGTGACCAATGGGCATGGACCTCCTCTATATATGTCCTTTACTTTAATCCAAACTCCTCTTTCTGCAGCTGTCTTCCACCAGACGCCCACTGCAACGGTCCAATTGCGAAGCGCAGAGAAAAAATAAAATCCAGCGAAATTGGAGGGATCTCAACCTCTCCGCAACCGGAAACTACGACAGCACTCTTCTGTGTAGGACCTCTCACCCGAAAGCTGAAACAATATGAACAGAACAGGGTGAGTGGGTGTATAAAAACAGAAAAGAGGGTGGGTGGCTGGCATAATGCTTGCCTCCTGTCTTTAATAGAATCTAAACCCCCTCTCACGTGAGTGAGGGGGATTAACTATTCTATGGCATGAGAGGAGGCTTCATGTTATGCAAGTTTAAAGCCCTTGCATCACATTAACCCCAACATGATCAATACACTTGTGATAAAATAACATAAAAATGTTTTGAATGATAACTTCCTTGACCGATCAGCTGCTTTGATAATTTGTTCCCCCGAGGCCACCCCCAGGAGAACCTCCTAACACCTTTAACTGCAAAGAACCAAAGGAGGAATTAACTCCTTGCTTCCGCATAACTTACTTAATCTATCTGGCAAAAAGAGGGGGGGCAGGGGATCTATCTGGCAAAAAGAGGGGGGGCAGGGGACCCCGCAAGGAGTAGCCATAGGAATAGCAGCTGAGAGGTATTAGGAGGCTAAGAGCCTCTCTTCTTGCACTCAAAACATTTTAAACTCCAAAAACACATAACTAAAACTCTTATGGAAAATCTGGATAAGAAAAAAGGTGGAAACCAAACGCTTACATCTCCTGAGAACAAAGAAAGTAACTCCCTGAGGAGTGAATATTTTATTGCCCAAATCCAATGTTCTGACCAGAGAACTTCTTAACAAGAACAAAAAACCTGACATGGATAACTTGGAAAACAGTTGTAGCAAAGATCAACCTTCATTAGAAAGAACCAAAAAACGGACACATCCCAACTATATGAACATCCCATAGAAGAAAAAATACGTATCCAAGGTGGGATCCTAATGCAAATGAACTTGAAGGCCCTGTGCACCAAGGAGTGCCTATCCACTGCCTCACCATTAACAACAACATGTCCCGTTGAGACAGAGGCAGTTATATGCATTCACTGACATGTAAATGTTACCCTTTTTAAAACAACTCCACCAGAGGTTTACCATCTCTACTGAAAAGGAGACACAGAACTGAAAATTGAGCCACACACCCACTAACCCGGCAGTTCCAAGCTGAAGGACACCCTGACTTACTAGAGCAGTGGTCTTCAAACTTTTTTGGCCAGGGCCGCCATGAGCAAAGTTTTGGCAGGTCGGGACCCCCCAGAAATGCCAAATGGACAGTATATATTGTGCGCCGTCACCTGCTCCCATCACAGTGGCTGGGTCCCTCATCCCACTCCTACCCAGTCTCTGGTCTCTCCCCACCCCATCACACACCCTGGGCTCTCCCCCACTCTGCTCCCACCACTATCCCATGGTTCCCGCCCATTGTGCTCCCACCATAGTCCCTGTTCTCCCACCATAGTCCCTGGGTTCCCCTCATCCCGTTCCCAACAGAGTCTGAGGGCCAGAGGCGGCTGGTGATTTTTTTAAGTGGAGGGGCATAACTATTTTCCCCAAAAATGCCATAGCGACCGAGCATAGTGAGGGAGCCCGAACAAATAAAACAGGGTTCGGGGGGAGGGGGAGTTCCCCCTGTGAATTTTTTGAAAATAATGGGTTAAAATGTTGCATTGTAGAGCATACTTTTAACAAAAAATTGGTAAATAACCAAACAGTTTGCAATAGGTGCTGGCGGGCCCAGGGAGCAGGCATGACATTTTGTACTGGACATCTATGATAGATGTCCAGTAAAAAGATACCATTCCTGGCCCCTGGGCCCCACTGGGCCTAACACAATCAACATGATTATGTGTGTATGCAAGGCGCTGCACATTCATACAGCTATCATTCACACAAGCATCCATCACCATACACTCACTCATAACATAAGCATACACGCATCCATACACATGTTTAAATAAAAACAATGAACATAAACGTACCTTCTGCATTGGCCTGCGTGTGGGTGCTGAAACGCCCTGCTCCAGGCTGCTCTGTCCGTATGTGCGAGGAGGCGCAGGAGCTCCCCCTCGGACATACAGACATGCAGTGCCCCAGCCAGCATTTCCAATGAGCTATGCAATGCTGGCGAATCAAAACGCTGCAGCACTTGCATGGCTCAGTGAGCATGTGCGGCTGGGGAACTAAACTTAACTGTCAAAGGGAAACAGTGTTTCCCTTTGACAATTCAGCCAGCCCAGGAGCACTCCATCAGCTGGAAAAAGCAGCTGAGGGAGTGCTCACTGTTTCACTGGGCTGGCTCCTTAGCTCCTCCATAATGGGTGAGGGGCCACTGGGTGGGCGCCCCCTCGCCATTATGGATGAGCCGCCAGGCTCTGACTGGCCTATAGGGCAATGCCTGTACCAAAAATGTAAAATGCTAGTGAGGGCCAGTCAAAATGGGCCACCATTTTAGCCAATGTGGACCAGTTTGATGAGTTACTTAACTATGCAGTTAGTAATTTTAACCATTGTTGCTGAATATATCACAATTTACTTACATTTTAACACAAAGCACCCCTTGGGTACTATTGAAACAGTGGGCCTCATTACAACCCTGGCAGTAGCTGTGCAGGTAAAACCGACACGGCTGCCGCCAGAGTTGCATCCGGGTCCGGCACAACAAATGGGTAATTACCGGGTCATGCCGAGTTAGGCGGACCTGATAATTGCCCTTTCGCGGGTGCCGGTACCGGTAGAGCCCCATTCCCATTTGAGCCCCATAGGGCTCAATGGGAATGGGGAGCTCGGATGCACTGGCACCGTTAATAATGGTGCCGGTGCATCCGACGAGCTGTGCTCACGGGTACCGCACGGCCTGCCAGGTCAGACCTGGCAAGCTGTCAGGCACCCGCGAGCACAACTCGTACTATGGCGGTACGGTAGCAACGGTGCCAGTAGCTTACCGGCACCGTTGTTACCGTACTGCCATAGTTGTAATGAGGCCCAGTCTGTGACGAAAGGAATGAATATCCATTTACAACTGCAGGCCAATTTTTCATTGCTGCCTGAGACAGTTTCATGCTTCAGCCCAACCATGAGAGCCACCCCTGCCCATTTCTTCCAATCACAAACAATCCCCACAAAAAAAAAAATATATATATATATATATATATATATATATATATATATATATATATATATATATATATATATATATATATATATATATATATATATATTTTGTTTTTTTTTTTTGTTTTTTTTGTTTTTAATTTTCTTTTTTTAAATATTTCATGCTGAGCTCTCAGGGGCCCCCAGGGATGCACCCGCAGACCCCTAGGGGGTCGCGCCCCACAGTTTGAATACTGCTGTACTAGATGCTGCCCCAAAGTCCTTAACGACAAAGATAAAGTCTTTGTGAAAAACCCTCGGAAACACCAGGAAGAGAAGAAATGTTCTAATTAACAAGAGACAGGAGTCCCTAAGGGACCAGCACATAAGGAAAACCTGCCGGGGCAAAGAGAGGCCACGGGTGGAGAGGGAGAAATATCCACCTCCAATTCTAGAAGGGCTGGGAACCACCCCCTGGAAGGTCAACCCTAGCGTTGTTGTCTGCCTGCGCACCTGAACCATGACTCTTGTTACCATAGCAAAGGAGAAAAAACATACGAAAGAAAAATGGACCCGACCAATCTTGGAGGAAAGTGTCGGAAGGCGGTGGACTGGGAACCAGACTCTAACTGCAGAGCCAGGAACTTAAGTCACAAGGCAAAGAGAAACCCTTAATCGGACCCCAAAATACAAGATCTTGGCAAAGAGAGAACCCTGTCTAACATCCAGTTGCTCCTGTCCTGGAGATGTCTGAAAAAACCAGACCGTAACAGAGATGTTAACTCCCAGAAAATACTCCACCTTCAACACAATGTCCCAAACCAGACAGAAAAACCAATGTCCCTGATTAGATCTGCTAGGTCCTTGGATCTGGTGCCCCCAAGATGATTGATGTATCACACAGCCGGAATATTATCCATCCGCAAAATTGTCTTGATCCTAGAGAAAAACTCTTGACTACAAGAAAGCTCGCTAACAGCTCCAGACAGCTGACATGCAGTTGCTTCACTAAAGTGGACCACCTTGCTTTAGGAACACCCTTTCATATCTTGGCACCCCCAGCCCGGACTGCTGGAATCCGAATCCAGAAGAATCTCCAGAGAGGGAATGGAAAATGTGCCCTGCCATTCCAGGCATCGATGAGCTTGAACCACTAAAGGAGCTCTGGCCTGACCTCAGGGAACAGAACTGTAACTGAGAGGAAGACAGATTCTTGCGAAGATGTTTGGTTTTGAGGCGTTATAACGCCCTGTAACGGAGAGGGGAAAGATAACTCAGACGGAACTAACCACATCCTCACAACTCAGGCTAGCTGTCTGAGGGGAAATCTCCCTTTCGAGGGGAGAAAATGAATTACTTCCTTACCTAGGAGAACCTGCCATCCGGCAGGATAAAGACACGGAGATCAAACACGTCTACTTATAACAAAACAAACCCATGACTGTAGAAGGGACACCACTAATTGTTGTCAAAGAAGTATTATCCGAAACCCCTTGGAACTGAGGTGAGTTATCGCCAGCTTCATTACCTTGGTGACTCACCAGGTGGCTGATGGGAAAGGCCAAACTGAAGGGAGGGACATTGGTAAGTGTGAGCCCATCAGTGGAAATGAAGAAGACACTCCTGATGAGGAGGAAAAACAGGAACCACCCGGCTCTAACTTGATCATACAACCCGCCGGTAGAAGGGAGCAAATGAGTAAAATAATCCCTTCCACTTTTAGTAGTTACAAATATATGTTAGAACTTGTAAGTTAATCACTGGTCGAAATTCCCCACCGCCTCATGTAGTGAGACCCGGGCTATCGCGTTCACAATTGAGAAAAACGTGAAGTACGCTGGTACCACCATCCCTTCGAAAAATGAGGTCACTGACCTCGACACTATCCAATTCTGCTTGCCTTACTGAACACTGGGGAAGGAGGCAAGGGAGAACTGACAAAAGAGAGGAAATACTCAAAATAAACCCTCTTTAACTGACTGCAACCCGCGGGGATTGAGGTAAATGCCTCCCAAGAAAATCGTGGCCAGCACATGAGGCATTACAGGTGGTGCCCTAGGTCTAACAGGACCTCTGCCGGCACAACCTCTCCAATGGAGGCAAAAAACTGTGTTCGAGCCCCTCGAGCAGAGGAGTAATTGTGCACACCTCTTGATGCGCCTTGTCGGGGATGGGTAGAGCCCAGGGAAAAAACAGCCAAAGGAGAGGGCTCTATTCCCCCTGACGGGCAAAGATTTTAATAAAAGCAACCTTGCCTAATGACAAATTGGGATGAAGTCACGTGAGAAAAAAGGACATTCTGTAGAAATGTAGGTGTTAGTGATGCCGAGCAGGCAAACCGTTCCTAAAGTCCAGCCCCGCAGGACTCGCACATCCACAGGCAAAGCCCGTACCAAAGGCTGGGTGACCTGACCCAACACATTCAATAAATTGCCTCGACAACTCCTAAAGGCCTTATCTACCCACTTTTATGGGGTCTGTCCCCTTTGTTTGGGACCAAAATGATAGCCTGAAGTGGTCTATTCCTGGAAAGAGGGCTACCTTTATAAAGAAATAATGATGAAGAAAGATGAAGAATGCTATCCCCCCAGCAACAAGACTGACACTTTTTGTGGATGAAAACTGGGAGATCTAAGTGTTTTCTCTGACTCCTTTCCATGGGAGGAGGCGGGGGGAATGGGGGGAGACGGACTGATTTGTCCTGTAACATGATTGGATATACTAATGCACCTAAAGGGAGCTTGATCTGGAATGAAGACAAAAACTTAATTGGAAGGTCTTTCATAGGCCCACTAATGCTGTCTCACTTTTATTAGAAGGAAAAAGAAATTATTTTACCTGTACTTAATATAACCGCAAACCCAGCAGGTAAGGGTTAATATTTCTTAAACACGGCTCATATCCTCGCCGTAACAGAGGAAACATAGGAAAAACATACTGCGCAAGCACACATCCAAGCTGCTCACCCTAGCAGAGTGCGGCACTCAGCAGCACACAAGCTGGTAACCTCGCCCTATAATTCAAGCACAGTCTGAAGCCGAGCAGGCCGTGGTATTGAAAGACCTAAGAAATATCGAGGCTTACTACCACAAAATGAAATACGCCAATCATGAGTTAGAAAGATACAAGTATCTTATTTCTGTACAGAGTCAAAGCAATCAGATAGCTATCTGGCTCCCAACACCTCGCAGTGTGTACCAGCAGACACAGTGAGGGGTGAGAGTGCTGAACATCTTAACATGGTCCTTTTTATACAGTTTTCAAATAGTTGTCCAGCCGCTCTCCAAACTGAAAAGTTACATGATAGGGTTCCCAGTTCACATGTCAAATATTACAATATTGTACAACAAATTAAACAAGTTTGCATGTCCATGAAGTTACAATGCCATTGGTTGTCTGATCCAAGGTAAGCCTTATTTTAAGAATCGCTACAATGCAGTTCAGCAAAAACAGACGATCTGAGTTTGTTCTACATTGTCTCGTTGTTTATATGAGGATGAGGCTTGTGAGCGCAGACAACACTTGGATTGCAGTTTGTTCGAGTCACAAGGTTTCTTTGCATTGAACAAACAGTCTGCTCTTGGTCAGCCTAAATACTGACGAAACTCAAAGGTCGTTCGACTCGGCTGCAAGTTGAAAACACAGTCCACCATTTTAGAACACGGAAACAAGAGTTGAAATCAAAATGGCGGACGATTCTTAAAATGGCGGCAAAGTTGATCAAAAATATTTCCCAGAAAAATACCATAATCTTATAAATACATTTATTATCTTCTTATAATGCGCTTAATACCCATACGATTTGAGTTTCTAAGCACGGGTACAGTATTCAAACCCCTGTTGTTCTGCGTGGTCTTGCTTCCAAGACCAAATGTTGCCCTAGAAATCCCCCCCCATGTGCAACACCTGAAGCAAAAGCTTCTGAAAGGCTTGCAATGGGGCGGGGGTGGGCGGTACATCTAAATCATCAAATAAATGCAAACATATTATATTATATTATAATATGTATATTATAATATATAGCCCCCAAACACGCGTCAGGCCAGAAGCAAAAGCTTCTGACAGGCCTGCGCGCTTTGGGCATGGAGCGAGCAGCCCTCCGGCTCCGATACCAGCAACAGCGCATTCCATAAATCAAAAAGCCCACGCGCGCCGGGTCTGAAAGCTTCAGGACAGAACCGCGCGCATTGGGCATGGAGTGTGCGGGCCCGAGCAGTGCCGCTCCAAAGGCAACACATTCCATCGCCCAAAACCCACGCGCGTCGGGCCTCAAGCCAAAAACCTTCCGTCAGGCCAGCGCACGTTAGGTGAATAGGACAGCAGAGACAACTCTGTGGGAAGCAAAGAAAACAAACTTCAAAAAAATGAAGTGGCGGTCGCTTGCGACCTCACAGATACTTCTCATTACAATAATAATAAGAAAACATTTAAAAGTGAAAGCAGTAAAAGTGTCACTACAAAGTAAAACACTACTCTACACAATATAATATAATATAATGTACAATATAATATACCCAGTATTATGCCAACAATTGACTAGCATGCAAGGCACAACTAGAAGGAGTGACTTAACTGGAGGGTCCCTGCCCATTGGTCACCTGCAGGGCATGACCTGTCCTCCAGGTTGGTGTCCCCTTACTTTGACTGTCAACTTTATTTAGTTCTGTTATTTAAACTTTTTTGTTTGTAAAAGTTTTTTCTATGCTGCTGTGGTTCAGACGTAAATATTGTAATGCATAATATGAAGCCTCCTGTCATACCATAGAATTTGGAGGAGGGTATAACATCTGTTAGAAAGAGACAGAAAAAGAGAGAAAGAGATGCGGGAGAAGAGGAGGAGGTGAAAAGGTGCCATACGGGAAGAAATTCAAGGTGAGAGAAGAGGGACATTAAGGAGAGGACGGACCAGTGGTTGAAATGGGCGGGTGTGGTTGGGAACTGTGATCCTCTACTTTTTTTAATTTAGTTTGACCATTCCTATACTTTTATTTTAAAAAGAAACCGTTCTGGGATGGTTTCAATCAAAAATCAAAGTGGTTATATGTGATCTTACGGACCACAAAAACAGAGTGGACAAAACATCGCAAAAACACTGATTTATTTTTTACCCCCCCCCCCCAACTCCCCCTTTTGTAGACCCTTTTAAAGCCACCCTAACCCCATCCCGACCCAGTTTAACCCTTTACCCCAATACCCTTTAAATATTTATTTAATCTTTTCAGTGTTTTTCAGCGTTATTGTCCGCTCTGTTATGTACCACTCTGTTTAGTTCGCACTAAAATGACCGGACATAAGAGTGTAGGAATAAGCTGAACTTGTGCTACATTCCCAGCAGGCACCTTTGTTTTTTGCATTCGCCTTACTGTAGATTTGAACCTGGGACCTGCTGCATCATCTCCAACCTCAAACGACGGCAGAACGGCTGGGTTGCTGTTATTCTTTCAGTGGCCTGCTTGGCACAACCCCGTTATATAGCCATGCTGCCGCAGTAATCAGATGTTTTCTTTTGCATTCAAGCAACATTCGTGAAGATGCTGCAGGCACAGCTATATTTGCAGTTGATGGGTAGGTGGGAGGGTTGGCTTTAATGTTTAGAATGCAAGAGGTGCGAATGGTGGGTGATTAGAAAGGGGACGGTGCGTAAAGCTGCCTTCTCTGGGGGACAATGAATAATGGTAATGGGGTATTTTCTTTTACTGCATTTCTTTCAGCCTTTACACAGTGGTGGGGTGGAATGAAGGAAAGGCGGGACCCGGGTATGGGGTTTGTATTGCGTGTGGGACGGGGCATGGTAATGGGGTTTGTAAGGAGCAGGGCGGGTCAGCAGGGAACATAGTTCCACTACCTCTTTTCGAACACTTCATCCACAAGGAGTGAGGTGAAACCTTGAAACAGCAGGTGGGAGGAGGAGGAGGAAGTGACGGTAAGAGGAAAGAGAGAAGAGGTGGACCCTTGCCCCTCCAAAACCATCAAGGACAATATTGACACACTCGCTCCAGCCTTAGCCAACCTCTGCAACCTATCTTTTGCCGCTGGAGTTTCCCCTCTCCTCTCAAGCACTCTATTGTACATCCTCTGTTCAAAAAACCCTCCGCCAACCCTTCTATTCCGGCAAACTATTGCCCGATCTCCATCAACCCTTTCCTGGGAAAAATCGTGGAGAAGGTGGCTATCACCCAACTTACCCTCCCACACTGAATCTGTTGGTTGTCTCCATGACCATCAATCTGGCTTTAGAGCATCCAGAGGCATGGAAACTGCTCTTCTGAACACCCTTGAATAACTGCTCTCAAATCTTGACTCTAATTCTCCTTCCGTGCTCATTCTTCTCGACCTCTCCTCTGCTTTCGATATGGTAAACCACAACATACTGATCACCCACCTCTGTGATACCCTGGGCATCAAGATCAGGCCCAGGCGTGGCTTACCTCCTTTCTCTCTCACCAGCCCTCCCAGGTCGAACATGGGTCCTTTCTCTCCTCTATCAGTCTCTCTACTTGTGGCATCACCCAGGGATTTAACTTGTCCCCCATAGGGTCTCTACCGTTACCTCTAACTTTCAGTGTTATGCGGATGACACACAGCTCTCTTTCAAGTTACCCTCTGCCGCCTCCTCCTCCTCGCTCATCCCAGACTGTCTATCCGCAAGTCAGTTTTGGTGTGCTGCTAACGATCTCTGCCTTAATGACAGTAAGACAGACATTGTCCTCATTGGGACCCCTGCTCCTGCTTTCCCACTTTCACACTGGCCGGCCTCCCCTGGCCCCGCACCCTCACCTACCAATGAGACAAAACATTGTGGAATCATCTTCAACTCCACTCTCTCCTTCTCTATGCACATCTCAGACACACCCAAAAAGTCGCACTACCAACTGCATATACTCCGAGGTATTCTACCTTTTCTCACTTTCCCCCAGAGGCTCACCTCTCCAGGCTGGACTATTGCAACACCCTCTTTTTCAGTCTTCCTACTTCTACTCTCCGCCCTCTGCAACTCACCCAGAACAGAACCGCAAGACTTATCCTTGGCCTCAAGCCCATCTCTCAGGCGTTGGAATCCCTCCACTAGCTCCCTCTGGCTGCAAGGATCAAGTTCAAGACCCTCTGCATAATCCATGAGGCATTCTGGGGCCGGGACAACGCTTTCTTCCTAAATACTCTTCCTCTAGAGTCCTCCGCTCGTCGTCCTCCAACTCTCTGCGGGTGAGCCGCTTTCACAAACAGAGATTTGGGGGTAGATCTTTATCCTCTGCAGGTGCCTCCCTATGGAACAGCCTCCCTGTCCATCTCTGTCTTGAGCTGGAGCACCTTAGGTTCTGGAAACTCCTCAAGACCTTCCCCTTCTCATCCTCCTTCTCGCTCCCTCTCCCCTGCCAACTCTGTTCTTTTCTCCACCATCCTTCCTCCTTCTCCTCCCTTACGCCATTCAGTTTTTGCTGACTGGTTGCCTGGTTCACCTCCAGGGCCTTACAGGTCCCAGCCCGCTACCCCCCGGCCAGTCTTTGCACTTGCCTCCGAACCGCTGCACCATGTTCAGCATTACAGCACTTTCTGCTTACGCACTATAAGTGAGGCATTCTCTCTGCACTTAACCGAAGCTCTTGTTGGACTGGACAAACGTGTTCCGCCCACCCACTCTTCCTCGCACCTCAGTCTGTATGCATGTGTTACCTATATGTACTAAGACGAGTAGTTTGTCTGTCCTGTCCCCCCATCCTAGCTGGGTCAAAACTGTAACACTTCATGTACTTGCACTAGGAGAAATGCTGAAAGGCCTAGTATGCTAGTTTCCATTTTAGATCATTTGGAAACCTCAAGGCCTAAGAATGACTACTGCATTCCCTTGTTCCCTTCCCGCCTTGAAGCGCTTTGAAGCACTCCACCTGTGTATAAGTGCTGTATAAATAAACAATTACAATAATAGCAGGTCAGAGCATGGCCGGACATTGAGTAGCCAAGGAGGAGAGAGAAATAGGATGAAAGAGAGGATCTGAAGACCAGCGAAGAGGAAGGAAGAAGAGATCAAGAGGAGGCGATGCCCAAGAATAGGCTTGTCTGAACCCAAACACCTCCAAAGAGCCTGATCCTGGTAGTGACTGAGCATTGGACACACATGCTCTGTTCAGATGGCCCAAGGCAGGAGTGGTGGTGGCGCAGGTTTTCACCCGAGACGTGAAACATACTGACTACTTCTTTGAATGCCAAGTAAGCAATATCACCATCCAAGACAGAAGGGAGGCACTAAAATGACAAAGAAAGAGAATATATTTATATCTGTCAGGAAGGTGGTGTCTAAGGGAGAGAGGAAAGAACTGAGGATCAGAGTCCAAAAGAGAAGTTTAACCTGTATTTATTCTGTAGAATTCCACTAAATTACCACGGTTAAGCCTAATCCCATAGTTTTCTGTTTGTTGCATTAAAAACAGTCTAATCATGGAACTTGGCTTTGAGTTATTTGTTGATCCCACACCCAGGCCATCTCTCCTCAACTATTGCTCTGGAATCTATCTAAGTCCCTTCAGAGTCCCAACTCAATCAATGGACTCCAGTTATTCCAAAACACAGCTGCCTGCTTAATCTTCTGCTTTTGAGGTCAGGACCACATCTCCATTGGCTTCCCATTTAGCAAAGAACCAAATATAAGGGCCCAAGCCCCATCCACCATGCCTACAACAGTACTGGCTGCAATGTCATCCTTGATAAATTCCAGAAACATATACTACCAAGATCACGAAGATCAACCAACAAAAGACTTCCGGTTCCACCCAAAGCCTGCCTCCGAGTCCAAGGTAGGCATCATTGGAACTCACATAGCTCACATCTGGGACCTATATGACCAGCTGCCCTTCACTCTTCTTGTAAAGTGCAATTTTCATTCCATGGCATCTTCTCGCTGATGAGGACCAGGTTATGGGAAGACCAAGAGAAAGGAAAATACCACTAGCCTGTGGATTGGAACAGCCAAGGTTTTGTTGAACCGGTACAAGTGCAGGCAGCAGTAAGAGGAGTCCAGCTCAAAAGGGAGGGTTAGTGTGGACAGTCAGACAACCACAACGTTTCATCAGCATTCTTTTTTCTGGTTTGGCAGAAGGACAAATTCTGGCAGGTAATAAACCTCATCAGTTCCATAATTGCCTGGTTCACAGGTATTTCAAAATGGGGGCATTCATATCCTCAGTAGCAGGCTACTACAGGAGGATTGGATGGTTTGGTGGGATCTGGAAGTCACCTATCTGTCAATTACAGTGGTCAGGTCTCGCAGGCGCTTTCTTCGATTCGAATGACAAGGCCTCTTCTGGGAGTTCACGATCCTGCCCTTCAAGCTCTACTCAGTAGCCTGGTGTTTAACGAAGGTGATGAAACTAGTGGTAGAACCACTCAGGAGAGTGCTGGGTGTGCATGATACTTTATCTGGTAGACAAGGACGATCTGCGTACACAGGTGGGCATGGCTGTACACCTTCTGCAGGAATTAAGCTTCTCTGTGGCAGCCTTCCCTTGGGTGCTGCAGGGGAGCCCTCCCTGTTAATGGAGCAGCCACAGTTTGCCTGTGTTAGAATGGATTTCTAAACTCTGCTCTGATGAACAGATGTTTAGGAGGCCACCCTTGTTAGTGAAACAGAGGACACTTCTGGGAAGCCAGACCAATTCACGGTAGCTTGAAGAGCAGTCAAGGCTAGGTCACAGGAGGAGTGGGGGTGATCAGAGGTCTTTGATAAACACAAACAGTAAGGCAGCAAGAATTGCCCTTACACAGTAGTGTACGAAAATATACAATGTATTAGGCCCAAGAATAAACACAAGTGAATAATTAAATGCACAGTAAAATCAACAACACTTTGTAAAATATGTAGAGTCACTTTGCTCGATGCAGTAAAGTGTGGAATCCAGACAAAACCTGTAAGGGAAAAGGGCAGGAAACTTTATAGCATTGACAGTCTTCAGAAATGGTTAACCCTAACTTTCGAAGTCCAGCCCTACGATGTATGGAGCCTTGTGCTCAATGTTCGATGTATGCCTAAAAGCACTCGGTTGTGCGTAAAGTCACAAAGTACATTTTCTAAGCAGCTGGCAAGGTTAGAGGAAGGATTCTGAAGCGTGAATACAGGTTCCAAGAGTAAGGGGAGAATCTGCTGCAATAAACAAAGCTTTTCCCAACTTTCAGAGGACTTAAGGAAGCCGCGGCTACCCAAGCAAAGCAGAGGACCACAAGAGATCCCCTGTCCGTATAATACAATGGATGCACAAGAAGCCACCGCTAAGTGGTTTCAGTACTCACCGCTCTTAGCTCAGTTTGGGTCCAAATTGGCTGGTCTGGAGAGGGTTGCCAGAGGTACAATTACACACCCTTGATTTAGCTTCAAAGTGCACAGGCGCTCTGGGTGCAGATGTGGGTCTGGTTTATACCAGGAGCTGTATCTCTCTTCCCGGTTAAAGAACAAAGAAAACACTGATACAGCTGGTCTCAGGCACAAGAAGTAAGGCAGGAAAAGCACCTTCAGCGACCGTCACTGTCGCACAGTGATGACGGGGGGCACGACCCTCACAGTCTGACGCAAGCTTCTCTCTTGCGGCCCATAACAGCTGGGATGACATTTGGCGAGAAGTTGCTTTACAGTGCATGCTAGGATTCACCAAAGGTTTGAGGCATAACTCAATAAGACAACGTTCCTGCACGTGTGCCAAGGTTCGAGCTGGACAGACCACTGGATGGCCAAGAGCCACTTCGGAACAGGCTGTTTTGTAGGGCAACCAGTAGGCGTCAAGAGTGATTGGTCTTACCACTCCAAGGGGTTTAAGCACCTTCACAGGTCTTCGGAGATGAATCGCAAATCTGGGATCTACCGGGACAACAACGGGCTCAGGTTGCCAACCTTCTTCTGCGTGGTTCCGGATAGCCCTTGGGTCTGCTTGGCTCTTCTGGATACTTGGCTTTGTCTACAGGTCAATTTGGACGCATTGCTGATCTCTGGGTCAACATTCAGAACACATCCTCATATCCACAAGTCCAATGAGTGCTTGCACCCAGCTGGCCAATGAGGAGATCTGTCCCATTCCTGTCCAAAGATATGGCTTTCGTGGGCATCTGCATGCCCAAATAAGGAATTCCCGGGTCACAAAAACCAAGGGGAAGCCCAGCCGACAAAATGGCCAAAGTAGTTGACAAAAGACCTTGTGGCACAGCCATGATGGACACTAGCCACAGTCATGAGCCAAACGCAGTAAGCGTGGTATGGCTTGGTAAAATGTTATAAAATACACTAAACAGATTCTGCAGCCACCAGTCCACTCCTATACACATTGTACAGTCACCAAAAAAAATCCTTAGTAGATGACTAGGACCCGAAAACGCAAGGCCTCCATTGCACGGTATAGTAATGCAGATTGTGCAATGAAATACAGTTGCCAAAAGTGGCAACAAATTCGAAAGACTAAGAGAAACATAGTTTCTCAGTACTGACAGCCTGAAGGACGTGCCAGTTTCCACATACCGACCAGCAAAAGCCCAGTGGAGTGCAGTCAGGTCAGGATGCTGCAACAAAAGCAGCAGGTTTGGGGATTGGGTCCACAAATATAGAAGTAAATTAGCAGTAAAAGAAATGTGCCCTAACAGCCGGCAATGGTCAGGCAAGGTCATCCGCTACATGCTCCGCTGTGCTCTCCAGCTCCCAAAGGGGCATGACCCAGCGCTGGTGTCATTGAGAAAACACTGGCACAGAGGGCTCACCCTTGCCTGGTTCTGCTCTGGTGTTGGAGTGCTGCCACCAGCGCCCTACTAAGGATGTAGCACCGGAGTGAGATTCGAGTACACAAGCCCTCAATATAGCCAAAGTAACACCATGGTTACTTTATGCATGCAAAAGGCTAAACATTCAATACAGGGCCACACAGCCTACAGACACAGGCTCTGATATTAGAAACTAATCTAGTGCTTGAGCAACTAAGAAGTACCGAGGGTTAAAAACTGACCTGGAGCTGTAGCTTGATGACTGGAACCATGTGATTCTTTTCAGCTGGAGCTAAATTTTTCATGGGGGTTGCTGGGAAATGTAGTTGCCCTTTGAGTTATGTTTGATGTTTGAAGCTTTTGAATGTTTGCTGCTTAAGCTCTCTAATAAAGAAAGAGAAGCATGATGTTTGCCCTCGTACCTTTAATGGCTCCAAAGCTTTCCTGTAAATTATTCAGCAAAATCTTCACTCCTCAGGTTGACACGGCTGCCTTCTTATCTTTTAAAAAAGCTCTTCATGATTTCTTCTCCAATAAGATAGTTATTTTTTGGAAAGCCGGTGGTCGGTGCCTCCTGGGACAGTTCCCTGTTGATGATGATAGCTATCCTTTTAGCAATTACAACACAGATACAATCTCAACAAAGCAACTTGTTTAAAAAATATCTGCAATTTCATTATGCACAATTTGATTACGACTACTCACTTGGAATTACCTGACTTATTTAAGAGCTGAATCTTTGGTTTTGGATCAATCTCATTTATTAATTAATGAATAGTTTAAAACACGCTTAACATCCTCCAAGCCCTACAAGTATAACTTCTTTGTGATAACGTTAATTTAGAACTAGATATTGGTTGATGAAGTAGAAATGCTCCTGATGAATTTAGTGAAATGTTGTGAATTTCATATTCTTTTTGTTTGTTTTTTTTTATTATTGATAATCTGTCCAGATCATTTATTTTCAGGTCCATGTTTGCCTTTTATGTAATTTACAAGGCAATTGGATGAAATTGCAATAGCTTTTATGAGTGAGTTAACCTCATTATCTATATATATAAAAGTCCAAAATTGTTTGTTTGTTTGTGGCTTGGCAAAGCGTTGGCGTATGGGAGGTGAAGGCGTATGGGAGGCAAAGGTGAGGCGTATGGGAGGAGAATTAACCCAAGCGGTGAAGGTGAAGGCAGCTAGCATTCCAGATGTTTCCAAATTGTTGCTATATAAAGAAGTGCAGCAGGCATTTCTGTTACTCTCTTACGAATAGTGCTAAAGGGTTATTTCACAAGCGGCTTAGTGAATATTATCCTATCAATAGGTTCAGGATATGTTTCCGGGCACAGTTATTGAGTACAACTCAATTGATACAGTGGTGGATACCGACGAAGCTGTAAACTATCCAACAGAATTCCTTAACTCACTTCAACCCCCCCCTCGGAATGCCCCCACATCACCTTCGACTGAAAATTGTGTCACCCATCATGCTGCTTCGCAATCGCGACCCACCTGGGCTGTGTAATGGCACAAGGCTGTGTGTCAAAAAATTGCTGCCCAACGTAACTGAAGCAACAGTGTTGGCCGGGAAGGGAAGAGGAAATAGATAAGGTGTATACATCCCCACAATCCACTCATTCCCATGGACATGCCGTTCAGTTTCAAGCGCCTACAGTTCCCCGTCAGGCTGGCATTCGGTATCACGATCAACAAGGCACAGGGCCAGTCAATCAAGTGCACTGGTACCAACTTGGAATCTCCATGTTTCTCGCATGGGCAGTCATATGTTGTGTGTTGTAGAGTGGGTTCCCTGAATCAGTTGTATATCTTTGCTCCAACTGACAAAACAATACATTTTCTTTATAAACAAGCCTTACAATGAACATGTACTTTGGTCATATTAAACTTTAGGTCCATAGTTGTTAGCACCGTCGGCATCATGTCACCCATCATTCTGC
This sequence comes from Ambystoma mexicanum, assembly GCF_040938575.1. Lineage (NCBI taxonomy): Eukaryota > Metazoa > Chordata > Amphibia > Caudata > Ambystomatidae > Ambystoma > Ambystoma mexicanum. The sequence goes on from NC_090932.1 coordinate 91,975,653, forward strand.
TCAGGAACCGCCATGTTGTTCTCACGTACAGTTAGTTATGTGTTTCAGAATGAGTTTTTAAGAAAAACAAAACATTGTCAGGCCGATTCATGGAATAATTAGCGCGGCGCAAGTGGGCAAAAACGTGCGAATCGCAGTGGAATAGCGAAAATCGCAGTGCAAGTGCGAAAATCGCACGAAAAGCAGCGCACGTCGATTCATGGAAGGCCGTGCGCGAGAAAACCAGCGGATGTTCGATAAAAAAGTGCGCGGCGCACGTTGGCGCACAGGCCATCTAACAGCGTGCGCCAGGTCACAGCGAAAATCGCACAGGCCACAGCGAAATTCGCACATAGCGCGGCGCACGCAACAAAAGTAGGCGGAACACGGGCGTAACACTCGGAATGGGGAACAACTTGCCAAAACGTGGGCGTCACGGGGGAAGTACAGGGCACAAGTGCGCGGAACGCCCACACGCTCGCCTACAACACGTATTCATGGAATAGAATAGGGGAAAAAAGCGCACGCTCAAACCAGCGCACAGGCACAAACACGACCGCCACAAGAAAGCAGGCGGTAGCGTCTCTGCGGCTGTAAGAAATGTGCGCCAAAAGGTGCACCAACAAATAGCACCTATATACTGCCATGATGAATGTCCCATACTGTGGCCCTCCAGGAAAAATGACGTGCAAAGGGGTACCCACAAACACGGACACCCGCTGACAAAAAATACGTGTGCGTGTATACCGGGGTGCGCGGGAAGTCTCACACGCGATTTCAGCAGGGTACGTGCATCACAGGGGTTTGCGTGAAGTTATTCACGCGATCGGGCCTGGGGGAGCGGGCTACGTGTATTTCAGGGGTTCACGTGAAGTGTCTCACGCGATCGGGCCTGGGGGAGCGTGCTACGTGTATTTCAGGGGTTCGCGTGAAGTTTCACACGCGATCGGGCCTGGGGGAGCGGGCTACGTGTATTACAGGGGTTCGCGTGAAGTTCCTCACGCGATCGGGCCTGGGGGAGCGTGCTACGTGTATTTCAGGGGTTCGCGTGAAGTTTCACACGCGATCGGGCCTGGGGGAGCGGGCTACGTGTATTACAGGGGTTCGCATGAAGTTCCTCACGCGATCGGGCCTGGGGGAGCGGGCTACGTGTATTCCAGGGGTGCGTGAGAAGTTCCACACGCGAATAGCCTGGGCGCGTGTATTTCAGGGGTGCGCGGGAAGTTCCACACGCGAATAGCCTGGGCGCGTGTATTTCAGGGGTGCGCGGGAAGTTCCACACGCGAATAGCCTGGGCGCGTGTATTTCAGGGGTGCGGGGGAAGTTCCACACGCGAATAGCCTGGGCGCGTGTATTTCAGGGGTGCGCGGGAAGTTCCACACGCGAATAGCCTGGGCGCGTGTATTTCAGGGGTGCGCGGGAAGTTACACACGCGAATAGCCTGGGCGCGTGTATTTCAGGGGTGCGCGGGAAGTTCCACACGCGAATAGCCTGGGCGCGTGTATTTCAGGGGTGCGCGGGAAGTTTTACACGCGAATAGCCTGGGCGCGTGTATTTCAGGGGTGCGCGGGAAGTTCCACACGCGAATAGCCTGGGCGCGTGTATTTCAGGGGTGCGTGGGAAGTTTTACACGCGAATAGCCTGGGCGCGTGTATTTCAGGGGTGCGCGGGAAGTTCCACACGCGAATAGCCTGGGCGCGTGTATTTCAGGGGTGCGCGGGAAGTTCCACACGCGAATAGCCTGGGCGCGTGTATTTCAGGGGTGCGCGGGAAGTTCCACACGCGAATAGCCTGGGCGCGTGTATTTCAGGGGTGCGCGGGAAGTTTTACACGCGATTTCTGCACGGTACGTTTATTTCAGGGGTGCCGGGGAGTCCCACATGTGATTTGACAGTGTGGATCCTCCCAGGTGTACCCTGTACACCCTCCACGGCCCCTGCAGGCAGCCCACACCACAGGGGACTACCCTGCATCCCTGGTCATGTCCCGCAGGCAGCCCACCCAACATGGGCATGCCCCCCAGCAAAGGCACATGTCTCCTTGAACTAATGAACACCAACTCATGTCCCCTTGCACCCCCACCCCCCAGCACTGTGGGGCACCTGCCAGCAGGCCCCCACCCATGTCCAACTCATGTCCCCCACCACCCCCACGCCCCAGCACTGTGGGGCACCTGCCAGCAGGCCCCCACCCATGTCTCCCACCACCCCCACACCCCAGCCACCAGGGGCACCCTCCACCAGGCCCCCACTTATGTCTCCCACCACCCCCACACCCCAGCAGTGCAGGGGCACCCTTCACCAGGCCCCCACTCATGTCTCCCACCACCCCCACCCCCCAGCCACCAGGGTCACCCTCCACCAGGCCCCCACTCATGTCACCCACCACCCCCACCCCCCAGCCACCAGGGTCACCCTCCACCAGGCCCCCACCCATGTCTCCCACCACCCCCACCCCCCAGCCACCAGGGTCACCCTCCACCAGGCCCCCACTCATGTCACCCACCACCCCCACCCCCCAGCCACCAGGGTCACCCTCCACCAGGCCCCCACTCATGTCTCCCACCACCCCCACACCCCAGCAGTGCAGGGGCACCCTCCACCAGGCCCCCACTCATGTCTACCACCACCCCCACCCCCCCCAGCCACCAGGGGCACCCTCCACCAGGCCCCCACCCATGTCTCCCACCACCCCCACCCCCCAGCCACCAGGGTCACCCTCCACCAGGCCCCCACTCATGTCACCCACCACCCCCACCCCCCAGCCACCAGGGGCACCCTCCACCAGGCCCCCACCCATGTCTCCCACCACCCCCACACCCCAGCCACCAGGGGCACCCTCCACCAGGCCCCCACTCATGTCTCCCACCACCCCCACACCCCAGCAGTGCAGGGGCAGCCTCCACCAGGCCCCCACTCATGTCACCCACCACCCCCACCCCCCAGCCACCAGGGTCACCCTCCACCAGGCCCCCACTCATGTCTCCCACCACCCCCACCCCCCAGCCACCAGGGGCACCCTCCACCAGGCCCCCACTCATGTCTCCCACCACCCCCACACCCCAGCAGTGCAGGGGCACCCTCCACCAGGCCCCCACTCATGTCTACCACCACCCCCACCCCCCCAGCCACCAGGGGCACCCTCCACCAGGCCCCCACTCATGTCTCCCACCACCCCACACCCCAGCCACCAGGGGCACCCTCCACCAGGCCCCCACTCATGTCTCCCACCACCCCCACACCCCAGCAGTGCAGGGGCACCCTCCACCAGGCCCCCACCATGTCTCCCACCACCCCCACACCCCAGCAGTGCAGGGTCACCCTCCACCAGGCCCCCACTCATGTCTCCCACCACCCCCACACCCCAGCAGTGCAGGGCCAGCCTCCACCAGGCCCCCACTCATGTCACCCACCACCCCACCCCCCAGCCACCAGGGGCACCCTCCACCAGGCCCCCACTCATGTCTCCCACCACCCCCACCCCCCAGCAGTGCAGGGTCACCCTCCACCAGGCCCCCACTCATGTCTCCCACCACCCCCACACCCCAGCAGTGCAGGGGCACCCTCCACCAGGCCCCCACTCATGTCTACCACCACCCCCACCCCCCCAGCCACCAGGGGCACCCTCCACCAGGCCCCCACCCATGTCTCCCACCACCCCCACACCCCAGCCACCAGGGGCACCCTCCACCAGGCCCCCACTCATGTCTCCCACCACCCCCACACCCCAGCAGTGCAGGGGCACCCTCCACCAGGCCCCCACCCATGTCTCCCACCACCCCCACACCCCAGCAGTGCAGGGTCACCCTCCACCAGGCCCCCACTCATGTCTCCCACCACCCCCACACTCCAGCAGTGCAGGGGCAGCCTCCACCAGGCCCCCACTCATGTCACCCACCACCCCCACCCCCCAGCCACCAGGGTCACCCTCCACCAGGCCCCCACTCATGTCTCCCACCACCCCCACACCCCAGCAGTGCAGGGGCACCCTCCACCAGGCACCCACACATGTCCCTCTGCCCCCAGGTCCTGACGATACTCAATCATGGCAGTAATGGGCAGCATACCCAGCACAAACACCCAGGCAAGGATTGCATCCACCCACATAGTGAATGCAATTACATGATACAACCCCAATGGCAAGTCTGTAAATGAACACATGTCCGTCACACACACATACACAATGGGTGCAAGTGAATGTCAAAACCCATATCATGACATGTATGAAACCAATGAGAAAATACCACAAGTGAAAGTTAAAAAAACATGTATTAAAGATGAAAAATAAGTAAAAAAATCAAACATACAACAATGGGGATAACAAAATAAATGGTCCATGTCCGAGAACAAATGTAAAAATAAAAAAAACAAAGTAATCCAAAAACAAATGTTGTCCAAAGCAAAATCATATGGAAGTAAAATAATGAAAAACCATTTCCTCATGGTGAACACAATAATTAATAAAAAAAATGTTTCTTCAAAAAGCAAACTATATACACGAAAATTCCAGGGTCCATGAGCCCAACACCATAAATGAAACCTACTACTACCTAATGAAAATAATATATACAAAAAAGTGGCCATTGTCCGAGCGGTCCAAAAAAACAAAAATTAATAAAGGAAACCTAACACTAACTAACTAAATAACTATATACAAAGGCAGCGGGCAAGTCCTGCGGCTCACTCGGTGATGTTGCTGGCCAGGGCATCATCGAACTCCATGTCGATGTCCTGGAGGCGGGACTCTGTCCTGGCCCCGAGGTCTCGCAGGGATAACCCCATGTCCAGCTCAAACTCCCTGCGAGCTTCCTCGAGGCACTCAGCCCGCCTCAACGCCCGACGCATGGAGAACTCCGCCCTGACCATGGTGAGCCGCTCCTCTTCCGCCCGCTGCCGCTCCGCACCTATCCGCTGGACCAACTGCTCCCACACGGAAGACACCACCATCCCAGGGTTGCCCTGCCCTCCGGCCGATGCCTGCCCCTCTGATCTTGAAGGCCCCGAGCCATGATGCCTCCCACGTCGAGCCTGCTGCTGCCTCCGACGCCACTGCCTCTGCCAGCACGACGGCATCCAGGCTGATGGAAACCACCGACGCCGTCGTGCACGTGCCCTGCCTGATGATGCTGTCACATCTTCCATCTGTTGGGGTCCAGTTGCTGTGTTGTCCACCCCTGCTGGACCTCCGACTCCCAACTGTGGCAGGGATGGGATCCCCACCGAGCTGGCTGCATTGGTCGGGGCAGGTCCACAGGGGGCCCTGGTGGCATCTGGGCCGGAAGACGGCAAGGAGAACGACTGGTGTATAGCCTGCACAGAGGAGGAGAGGGCTGCCAGATTGGACAACACATGCAGAAAACCCCCGAACATGGCCGATCCCAATTGGGCCACGTCGGCACGGTGCACTTCGTGATGACGTGCGTCCTTCTCCCGGGAAGCACGCACGGCATCACGAATCACAGCCGTGCGCATCGCGACCCCAATCAGGACCTTCTCCACACGGCCAGGGGTTCCCACGTCCGCAGGTGGAGGGGAGTCAGGTGACATGGACATCCCCTCTACCTGCGGACGGGCCTGGGACGGGGCATCCCTGCTGGTGCATGGTGGTGCACTCACAGGGTCAGGGACAGCGACATGCACAGGCCCCTCCACGGTGACCCGTGCTGCCTCCTGCCCCTGGCCCTGGACTGCACCACTTGCACCAGCAGGGATGCCCCCACCAGGCCCCATGTGTGCCCCAGTGGCGGCCTCCTCCTCCTCTGTGCAAACCACCAACCTGGATGGCTCCTCACCGTCTCCCACCGTAGCAGGCCCCTGTGGGGGCTCACCCACCCCTTCCGCTGCAGCCGTGGGGGCATCCCCGCCGCCTTGCTCCACAGCGCCGTCTCCGCCCTCTTCTTCACTAGCCGCTGCGTAGAGGGAGACAAAGAACACAAGCATCAGGGCACTGTACAATGGTCCCCTAGACAGGAAGCAATAGCAGATGAGCACCACTGTCAAAGTACACTTCCATCATGTCCCTCCACAACACATGGGTCAGTCCAGGCAAAACACACACAGTAACAGGCATGGTGCATGCCATGGACATTTCCATGCATGTCCAATGGACTCTTGAAACATTCAATGATATGTAACTCACATGCATCATGGCTCATGCCTATCACATGCACACACTTCACCTCAGTCACATCCATCTGGCCCCAAACACACCAAACACAGCGGATACAAGGGTAATTTGGCTGCTTTACTGAATCTGTGCATTGTCACACACATGTGTCATGCATCCATGGCATGCACAAGTCACAGACACGCAGGTCAGGCACACAGACATGGCTACCATATATGTACCTGGCATCAGCACCCATCCCTCACCCCCACCCATGTCCAGGTACAGAGACTGGCATGCTCTCATGTTCAAAATCTGCATAGGGCTCCCCATGCGGCATTTGAACACATGCAACAACCATGTGGGTCACACATCACTGGTCGCACATGCATTACCATGATGTCCCTGCACACATACATGCATACATGGCCTATGGCACACATACAGGCAAGTATCATAGAACCAGCACACCGCAACATGCCCTGTCTCACACAGTAATGCTTGGACACTTACCGCTCAACTCCAGACGGGCCTCCCTCTCAAGGATCTGGGCGTGGAGCGCTGGGCGTACGCGTTCCAGGACCCTCATCTGGATGGAACTCATGCGGCCCCGGCCCCCCTCCACGAGGCGCCGGGCCTTCACAAGGGTCCTGGACCTCAAGTCCTCCCAGCGCTTCTTGATCTTCAGGACGTTGCGGGTTGCCACCCCCTCCGCGTTGATGGCAACCACACAGTCGGCCCAGATCCTCTCCCGTCCTTCCTTGCTGGCGCGGGACGATCCAAAGAGGGCATCATACTGCCCCAGGACATGCTCCACCAGGACACCAACTTCGGTGGCAGTGAAGCTGGTGCCCCTCTGCCCCTCTGGCCTGGGGTTGCCACTGGTGCCAGATGTGGAAGTGCCCGACATGGCAACCCCAGAGGCAGGTGTGGGTGGGCAACTGGGTCCTGGGGCTGGGCTGTGGAGCGATGTAATCCCAGTCGGGAGTCTTCAGTTCCAGCAGGGGTGGACACAGCAACTGGACCCCTGCAGATGGCTGATGTGCAGGCACCAAATGGCAGGGCACGGTGGCAGCAGGCAGGCAGCAGCAGATGGCACGTGGGAGGCTGCTCGGGGCACTGGGGGGCAGTAACTCGGCCTTCTGGGCAGGAGCGTGGTCTTCCGTGTGTTTTCGCGTGGCCAGCTTGATACGGAGTGATTTGGCACGTGAAAATCCTGCACGTCAGCGTGAAATCCGAGGAAAGGCCCTTAGCGCGTAAGCACGCATACGCGATTCTATTGGACCAGATTCCCTCAGCGCGTAAGCGCGTCCGTGACGTGACCCGCACGGGTGTTCCCCACTCAGCACGTGATGACGGGGCACACGTGGAAATACTGCACGTCAGAGTGTCATTGCGTGTAATTGGACAAAAGTGCGCGTACACGCGATTGGCCTATGTACGTGTATTTCATGGGTGCGCGGGCACTTACACACGCAAGTACGTCAGCGAACCTGTATCCCGTGGTGCGTGTGAATTTCCACACGCTATTGGACTGGGAACTGGATTCCAGGGGTGCGCGGGTCACACGCTCGCCTAGAACACGCGCAAAGCATAAATTTGCGCACTTTAACAATAACAAGCTCAGACGCCAGGATGAACATACCGTTCCTAGCAGCAGTGGCAGTGGGCTACCAAAGGAGGAGGAGGAGGATAGTCAGGGCCAGAATATTCACACCCAGAACCAGCCTTTTCGGGATGCCTGATGACCAGGTGTATGGGAGGTACAGGTTTCCACCACACATTATACTGGACGTGGTGAGTGAGTGGGAGGATGACCTCACATCACCCACCCTGTGCTCCCAAGCACTCAGCCCCCTGGAGAAGGTCCTCAATGTACTGCACTTCTTAGCCACTGGATCATTTCAGCGGACAAGTGCCATAGTGGGTGGGGTGTCACAGGCCACCCAGTCACGCTGCCTACACCAGGTCTTGAACATCATCACTGCACGCCCATCAGTCCGCAGGCACATATACCTGCCCAGAACACCTGCAGAAAGGCATGCTGCCGCCCTGGATTTTTACGGTGTGGCACGATTCCCCAAAGTGCTAGGTGCCATCGACTGCACCCATGTGGCTCTACGTCCCCCCAGGGCATCTGAGCACATCTATAGGAACCGCAAGCACTGGCATTCCATCAACGTGCAGGTAGCATGTAATGCCAAGGGAATCATCACCTCAGTATATGCCAACTATCCCGGCTCCACCCACGACAGCTTCATTTACCGAATGTCCACCCTAAGCCGGGACCTAGAAGCTGGGCGGCATGGCGATACATGGCTGCTTGGTGAGTATGTATGCCACTGCACATGCATGCATGTTGGATACTGAGCAAGGTCACAACCCCACCAATGATACCAATCACCACCTCCACAGGGGACAGTGCCTACCCTCTCAGCCCCCACATGATGACGCCAATTCGGAACCCCACCACGCCACCCGAGGTAAGATATAACACAGCCCACATTACGACCGGGGGCATAGTGGAGCGCACATTCGGAGTGCTAAAGTCACGCTTCCGCTCCCTTGACCGTTCTGGCGGCCAGCTGTTATACGCTCCCCCAGTAGTGTGCAGGATCATAGTGGCAGCATGTGTCCTGCACAACGTTGCAACACGCCGGGGCCTGGCCGTGGACATGGTGGTGGCCCCACATCCCCAACCACATGCACAGCCGCTGCGCATGGGAGGGGAAAGGGCACGGGGGGAGGCAGCCCGTACACAGCTAGTGGCTAATTACTTCACATAGAAATCACACCCCTGTGGAGTGCACACTGCCCTGGCACATTCCATCTGACAATCAATGATGACTCAACCTGACACTGATCCTGAATGTCTGGAGAATGAACCGTGAATACCATATCAGCCTGAGATTGTTCACCTGGAAGTGTCACAATGTGTGCATCCCTACCCACACAGACACCACCAATGCAGTTTTGTGAAGTTACACATTCAAGCAGCTAAAATGAATACCCACTTGCAAAATGCAACAAGAGGACAGTGCCATGTCAGCCAACCCAACCCCAGCACCGCCACACGACACACCGTGCCATGTCATGCTAATTGCAGGTAAACAAAGTAATCCCCACAACATGACACTAGTCTCACTATGTACAGTGTCCCAATTAGAAACCTGCAACACCTGAAATGCTCACAGCAATGCCGGACCAACAACATACTTGAGCACGTACTACCATTAACATGACATCACAAATGTTACATATTAGTAGTCTCACCACCTGGAAATGCCTGCACTCCCACCACTACCAACTGTGCAGTGTTGGCGCCATGTAGAGTTGTAGGTGCACTGCTGCCAACATGGACCCCATCTCCAGACTAGAGGTCCTTGTGTAGACATGAGGAAGGGACCTGCAAATTGGGAGGTAGACACAGAAGAAGAGTTACACATCAATGCAACATGCAGTGTACAACACAACAGCAATATGCACTAGGAATGTATACACAGTATTGACTACAGACTGCCCACACAGCTCATGGGAGTCCAACGTCACTGTGTAATTCACTGTCACTTGGGCACACCCTTTGCAAGCCCATGGAAACGGGAAGCAGGAGGGGTGTGTGTGACTCAAACCCAAGCATCTGAACCAAATACATTACAAGCCTGCATGTGCCCAGCCACAATGCAGCGTATGCCCACAGGAACCACGGAAGCCAACAAATCGTCCCAAAAAAATTGGGAATAAAAGAAATAAAAATAAAAATAAAAATAAGAAACAATCAAAAATGGCCATTGATGGGCCCGGGGGGGTTGGGGAGGCCACCCAGGAGGTCCGAGGGCAGGATGCACACCAGAACCCACCTGCGTGGATCCTGGGAAGATAAAACACCTCCATGGGCTCATGGCCCACACGGCTACCCTATTGTGGGAGTATCACTGCTGTCGCTATTATCACCCTGTGCAGCTGCATCCGGAGGTGGTTGCACTATGGGAGGCAGCCCACGCAAGGCCCTAGTCTGCTCCTCCATGGCTGCAAGCATGCGGGTGTGGTAGGTCTGGTTCTGGAGGATGAGTGTGCGGAGGTCCCCATGCAACAACTCACGGGATGCCCGGACCTCCGCCCTCGTTGCCTGCATCTCAGCTGAGAGCGTACGGGTGAGACGCTCCAGCTGCTGTTCTGTCCTTTGGTGTGTTGAAGCCTCAAGCTCAACAAGAGTCGTCCTGAGGTGAAGGAGCTCCTGCCTCAGGGCTTCCCTGTGGCCCTGGGACTCAATGGAGATGGCCTCCTGCAGAGTCGCCAGTGCCGCCCGCCTGTCCCTGTTGGACCCCAACATGTCCTCCCTGTGTGACTGGCAGATGGAGTCGGTTGCCTGCTCTAGTCGCTCCATCAGCCTTTCTGGGGGGACAATGGAAGTGGCCACCCTATCCATGGCCTGAGCCATCATCTCGGATGATGCAGCCTGTTGGGTTGCCATACCGTAAATGGATTGCTCCCATGCGGTATTGCCGGGTGGCGTACGGCCACCACGTCGGCGGGCACCACACCTGCCTGGGGCAAGGCGAACTGCGCCTTGCTGTGCCGGCACTGCCTGAGGCTGCAGGACTGCATTCCCCCTCTGATCTGCTGGCCCAGGAACCGGATCAGATGTCGCAGAGTGTGACCCTGCATCCGTAACCACCGAAGGCGTAGCTGCCAACACTGACATCCCCATGGAGGGTTCTGACCCTGGTACAGGTGGGTGAGACAGAACAGAATCCCTCCCTGGAACACTCACCTGCGACGGCACGTAGGTCTCATCCGAATCAACACCTGAGTACAGCTCGGGGGAGGTGCAGCCAGAGACACCCCTTGAGAGCACGACCTGCAGCACTTGTGGGTTCTCCCCCACCACCACACCACGTCCCTCACTGGTGGTTGGTCGGCCCTCGGACCCCTCCTGGGTCTGCACCATCTCCACAACCCCAGCAGTATCAGGTGCGTCTTCCCCTGCAAAGACATGAAAACAAAGAAATGGAAACAGGCATTAGCACCATGGCACACAATGAGGGCTGAGAAGCAAGAGAACCAGTACTTGATTGACACATGTCCCACATGACTAAAACCCTCCCATGCATGCACCCTCACTGCGTATGAAGTGCAGGCAAATGGCACACACTGATGACACCAAGATGGAAGATGAACACATTTTCTGCATGCTGCCTGGCAGTGGCATCACACATTGGCCTGTGATTGCCAGGTGATACACACATGCCATCACACAGATGGCATGTACCATTGCTATTGAGTGAAGATGGAGAGGAGGGCAGCACCTATTCATTCAGTCCAGTTCCCGCATGTAATCGCTTTTCTAATTCTAACAGGTCAGATTTTTCACCTGGAGCTGCCAGTCTCAAATGGTCCAATTGCACAGGGACATGTGTGTACAAATGATATCCAGGTAACAAAGTCACTCCACTTTACCATAGCCATGTCAGACATGTGACTAGTGGACAGCGACATGCCTAGTGAAAGTGGTGGAATGCAAACAAACTGACTGAATGAACAGTGAAAAATAAGCAACTATGTTGTGGCAAGGTGACACTTCAAGGGCAACTGGCGTGCAGTTGGGCTAGATGTCTACTGTTGGCAGAAGGGATACTGCTATGGCCAAATGCAGCTGCGCAGGAAGTATTGCATGAAGCACATGGCTGACCCATACGACTCAGGCGCACACACTCTCACCTGGCACACAAACAGAAGCCCTCACACACACACCATGCACATGGATGACACACACATGCATGTGCACTCACCGGACAATGCCTCGTAATCAGCCAGATCTCCCACGCCTTGGATCTGTTCCTCCGTGACGTAGGTCCCAGCGACTGACTCATGTGGAGTGAGTTCCATGTCTACTACTGGAGACCCACCTCCAGTCACTAGAGTTGTGGCATGACTTGAGGCCAGCTTACTCTTTGCCCTGCGCTTTAGGTCATTCCAGCGCTTATAGCAATCATTGGCTGTGCGCCTCACGATTCCAAGGGCACTTACGATGTCCGCAACGGTCTGCCAGTGTGCCTGGCGTTGTGCAGGTGTGGTCTTGGATCCTGCAACAATGACCATCTCGTTGTCATGTCCGGACACATACTCGACAAGTGCATTCAGTTCGTCATCCGTGAAGCTGGGCTTCCTGGATGGGCCGGACTGTGTAGCCGTGTCTGGGGCATCAGCCTGTGCCGGACGAGCACTCTTCCTCTTCCGCTTGGAAGGTGGTGGTGATCCTGAGTGTCCTGCGCCGCTCTGGACACTAGGGGCAGGAGCCCTGGTGGACTCTGTATCAGGAGTGTGGGATTGCACACTCGGCATGGGAGTTGGTGCAGGCATTGGCTCTAGTGTGATGGTGTCAGGGGGAATGTCAGCAGCATGGACTAGGACCGACACTGTCCTGGCTGGGTGTGTGAGGGCTGGGGTGGATGGAGCCGCAGCTGCCCCTGCAGCCTCTCCGCCCTGCCTCCTTGGTACAGCAGATGACCTTGCTGGCCCAGATGCACGTGGCATGGTGACATCAACGTGCACCAGCGCACGTGTCATAGGCCTGCTGACCTGGAAGTCAGCCATGGAGTCAGCCAGATCTGGTGCCACAATGGGCTGGTCCAACAAGGGCTGAGCATGGATGGTGTCAGCCACATCAGCCTCAACGGGAGGGGGGTTGGGGGATTATGGGTGCCCTTGACTGGTCCTCCACACATGGGGGGACAGGCTCACCCTGCAAGTAACGACCACGTCCCCTACCGGATCCACCACGGCCACCACTTGTGGCTCTTCCACCTTTGCCACCCTTACGGAATCCTCGCCTCCCAGCCATGGCACTGATGTAAATGTGCGTATGGGAGTGGCTGGAAACTATTGTCCTGGGCAATTGGGGGTCAAAGGGGTTGGGTACCAGATGGTAATTGTACCCTAGTGCTCTTGCAAGGCTGATTGTAACCCCTGGGGAAAGATGACGGGTCACGCTACGCACAGGAGCCCCAAAAAAGGGAGATGACGTGCACGCAACCCCTCCTAGACCACGTGTGCAGAAAGAAAAACCTGCACTACGCTGTGGCACCCAGTAACACAAGAATGAACGTATGCGTGTCACACGCAGCCTAGAATGACCTCTGAAGGGGTAGGCTACACACGGGGCAAGCACAGATGTTAGATACGTGCGTGACTCACCGTCTGCCTGGTAAACGAGCGTGTAATAGGAGCACGTTTGGTTGGCAACACCCCCGCCAAAAGAAGATTTGTACGCTGTCTGAGGAGACAGGACAACAGTAGAAGGGAACACTGTTTGAGGGAACAGGCCCAGGTAAACCAGTAAAAGCGAAAAAAGAGAAAAAGCTGTCAGAGGTAACAGGGAATACGAACTTGAAACGCCGTGAAGTAAATCGCGTGTGAAACGACAAGAAGTACAGAATTCACCCACTCGCTCTCCACGAAAAGCACGTACAAGGAAAACGTGTTCTACACATACCTTTTATACAGGGCCACACGTCCAGCGTCACTTACGCGGCGTGTATGCGCTAGGGCCATTTCCACCAATTACACGCTTTGTCACTTCTGCGTGTAGGGACATTTCCACCAATTACACGCTTTGTCACTTCTGCGTGTAGGGCCATTTCCACCAATTACACGCTTTGTCACTTCTGCGTGTAGGGCCATTTCCACCAATTACACGCTTTGTCACTTCTGCGTGTAGGGCCATTTCCACCAATCACACGCAATTACACTCTGACGTGCAGTCTTTCCACGTGTGCTCTGTCATCACGTGCTGTGTGGGAAACACCCGTGCGGGTCACGTCACAGACGCGCTTACGCGCTGAGGGCCTTTCCTCGGTTTTCACGCTGACGTGCAGGATTTTCACGTGCAAAATCACTCCGTACCAAGCTGGCCACGCCTACGCACACGGAATACCACGCTCCTGCCCGGAAGGCCGAACTACTGCCCCCCAGAGCCCCGAGCACGCTCCCACCTGCTGCTGCCTGACTGCCTGCTGCCCCTGCACTGCTGGGGGGTGGGGGTGGTGGGAGACATGGGTGGGGGCCTGGTGGAGGGTGCCCCTGGTGGCGGGGGGGTGGGTGTGATAGGGGACATGGGTGGGGGCCTGGTGGAGGGTGCCCCTGGTGGCAGGGGGGTGGGGGTGATAGGGGACATGGGTGGGGGCCTGGTGGAGGGTGCCCCTGCACTGCTGGGGGGTGGGGGTGATAGGGGACATGGGTGGGGGCCGGGTGGAGGGTGCCCCTGGATGCTGGGGGGTGGGGTTGTTGGGAGACATGAGTGGGGGCCTGGTGGAGGGTGCCCCTGCACTGCTGGGGGGTGGGGGTGATAGGGGACATGGGTGGGGGCCTGGTGGAGGGTGCCCCTGGATGCTGGGGGGTGGGGGTTTTGGGAGACATGAGTGGGGGCCTGGTGGAGGGTGCCCCTGCACTGCTGGGGGGTGGGGGTGATAGGGGACATGGGTGGGGGCCTGGTGGAGGGTGCCCCTGGATGCTGGGGGGTGGGGGTGTTGGGAGACATGAGTGGGGGCCTGGTGGAGGGTGCCCCTGCACTGCTGGGAGGTGGGGGTGATAGGGGACATGGGTGGGGGCCTGGTGGAGGGTGCCCCTGGTGGCTGGGGGTGATAGGGGACATGGGTGGGGGCCTGGTGGAGGGTGCCCCTGGATGCTGGGGGGTGGGGGTGTTGGGAGACATGGGTGGGGGCCTGGTGGAGGGTGCCCCTGCTGGCTGGGGGTGGTGGGAGACATGAGTGGGGGCCTGGTGGAGGGTGCCCCTGCACTGCTGGGGGGTGGGGGTGATAGGGGACATTGGTGGGGGCCTGGTGGAGGGTGCCCCTGGATGCTGGGGGGTGGGGGGTGTTGGGAGACATGAGTGGGGGCCTGGTGGAGGGTGCCCCTGCACTGCTGGGGGGTGGGGGTGATAGGGGACATGGGTGGGGGCCTGGTGGAGGGTGCCCCTGGATGCTGGGGGGTGGGGGTGTTGGGAGACATGGGTGGGGGCCTGGTGGAGGGTGCCCCTGGTGGCTGGGGGGTGGGGGTGATAGGGGACATGGGTGGGGGCCTGGTGGAGGGTGCCCCTGGATGCTGGGGGGTGGGGGTGTTGGGAGACATGGGTGGGGGCCTGGTGGAGGGTGCCCCTGGTGGCGGGGGGGTGGGTGTGATAGGGGACATGGGTGGGTGCCTGGTGGAGGGTGCCCCTGGTTGCGGGGGGGTGGGGGTGATAGGGGACATGGGTGGGGGCCTGGTGGAGGGTGCCCCTGCACTGCTGGGGGGTGGGTGTGATAGGGGACATGGGTGGGGGCCTGGTGGAGGGTGCCCCTGGTGGCGGGGCGGTGGGGGTGATAGGGGACATGGGTGGGGGCCTGGTGGAGGGTGCCCCTGGTGGCGGGGGGTGGGGGTGATAGGGGACATGAGTGGGGGCCTGGTGGAGGGTGCCCCTGGTGGCTGGGGGGTGGGGGTGGTGGGAGACATGAGTGGGGGCCTGGTGAAGGGTGCCCCTGCACTGCTGGGGGGTGGGGGTGATAGGGGACATGGGTGGGGGCCTGGTGGAGTGTGCCCCTGGATGCTGGGGGGTGTGGGTGTTGGGAGACATGAGTGGGGGCCTGGTGGAGGGTGTCCCTGCACTGCTGGGGGGTGGGGGTGATAGGGGACATGGGTGGGGGCCTGGTGGAGGGTGCCCCTGCACTGCTGGGGGGTGGGGGTGATAGGGGACATGGGTGGGGGCCTGGTGGAGGGTGCCCCTGGTGGCGGGGGGGTGGGGGTGATAGGGGACATGAGTGGGGGCCTGGTGGAGGGTGCCCCTGGTGGCTGGGGGGTGGGGGTGGTGGGAGACATGAGTGGGGGCCTGGTGGAGGGTGCCCCTGCACTGCTGGGGGGTGGGGGTGATAGGGGACATGGGTGGGGGCCTGGTGGAGGGTGCCCCTGCACTGCTGGGGGGTGGGGGTGCAGGGGGACATGAGCAGGTGTGCAGGGTAGTCCCCTGTTTTGTGGGCTGCCTGCAGGGGCCGTGGAGGGTGTACAGGGAACACCTGTGAGGACCCACCCAGCCTAATTGCGTGTGATAATTCCCGCACACCCCTGTAATACACGTACCTGGCCAAATCGCGTGTGATAATTCCCGCGCACCCCTGTAATACACGTACCTGGCCAAATCGCATGTGAGAATTCCCGCGCACCCCTGTAATTCACGTACCCAGCCGAATCGCGTGTAGAACTTCCCGCACACCCCTGTAATACACGTACCCTGGCCAATCGCGTGTAGAACTTCCCACGCACCCCTGTAATACACGTAGCAAGCCAAATCGCGTGTGATAATTCCCACGCACCCCTGTAATTCACGTACCCTGGCCAATCGCGTGTAGAACTTCCCACGCACCCCTGTAATACACGTACTGCAGGGTCGCTGCGATACTCTGCGCCACGGCTGGTTTGGGAGCCTGAAATCTATGAATACGCTGTGCGCGGAAATCGGTTTTAGCGCACGTGCCTGGCGCAGACAATCGCACGCGGACACTCTGCGCCAGCCGCTTGCGACACTTTTCTGCGAAATTCTATGAATTACCCTGTGTGTTGTGTAGTTCATAAGAAAATATTTTTAAAATATGAATACTAAATAAATGAAAATTGTAATGCATTTTTTTTCTTTTCACCTTACTTTTGGAGACTTTCCCGAAAAGTGTAAAGTTACCTTAAGGGATTTCTAACAAATTGTACCTATGAGGAAATGAAATCCTGGGCAATGGCAGGTATATCAGCTAGTAAAGGATAAAATTTGAACTGCTGTGAAGTATTGACTACCATGTATTGTGCAACTTTG
Source organism: Ambystoma mexicanum (assembly GCF_040938575.1). Lineage (NCBI taxonomy): Eukaryota > Metazoa > Chordata > Amphibia > Caudata > Ambystomatidae > Ambystoma > Ambystoma mexicanum. The sequence continues at coordinate 91,992,568 of NC_090932.1, forward strand.
ACATCATTTTTATGTGTGATTTAATTGTTATGGCGAAGGATGAACTGCAGTTGTTTTAATTACTGCTATCTCAATAGTGTACATTAGAAAGATTTATTATTGTTGGTACTGCCACAGGATGGGTGTAGATAAGGTTTCTTGTAAACCAAAGAAATATTAACTACATCTTATATTGCTAGTATTTTGCAGAATAGCTCTTACTGTGCTGTTTAAAGGCTTCAATTACCTCAAAGTTCTTGCTACACCATCACAATCATTGACACATTTTATTAGATGTCACCGAAAATACCTAGATGGTATCCTAATGTGGTTCATGAAAGTTCAGGATGTGGGGAGGAGTCAGCCAATCTAATTCACATGTTTTTTAATTTGCTGAACGTTATCACCTTTCTGGCAACATGTCTTTAATGTTGCTTTTGGCTATTGTAAATCAGGTACCATTTGAGCTATTTCTTTCCAACTTTGATATCCACATGCTGCATAGTCACTATTTCTCTTATCTGAGAGTCGATTTTGGAGCAAATATATTGGACCTTTGAGAGGTTTTAATGCAATTCCACCTGCCTGTTTTTAAGTGTTTCTGCTGCCCAGATCACTATTTCCCTTGCTGGTACACAGAGGAAATCCCAAAACTCAAGGTTGATAAACGCAAAGCATTTGATGCGTGGAAAACCTCCAGCCTCTAAACGAATAGGTAAAAGTACATAATGGCTGCAAAAAAGTATAGAGACGCCATCTATAATGCAAAGAAACTCACATATGAGCATAGAATTAAAGATGCCAACTCAAATACCAAAGAACCTTTTAAAATCCTAAGAGAACTGGAGGATCTCTGTCCTGCCACCTCTCTACCATCTACGGATAAAACATGGTGCACAGCCATACAGGACACCATGAATAACAAAATATTAAAGATCCAGGATGAAACTCTCGCAAAATGAGAGACTCATGGCAGAGCCCCTCACGAGCAGTCCCCTAGGGCCAATATAAACTTTACATCATTTGCATTCGCGCAGGTGTACCGAGACACCCCCGGCCTGCCCATAGATTCGGGATTGGCTCTGCAGTACTTTAAGACGAGATAGCTGCACCTCGAGATGGATGGGGGTGCAGGGTCTCTTACTCCAACACCAATCAATAAGGACAACTCAATGGTTTGGCAAAGGGGTCTCTTTTTAATGCGAGTACAAAAAACGGGGAAACATGGAAATCGACAGCAGTGCGACAGCCCGTCTCGCTTCAACTCCCTCGAACTTCATACAAAACATAACGTTTATACTCAAAACACATCATAATCTGACGTGTAACACTCAAAAAGTTAACATGCAATTCTATTGGTTGGGAAAAGGTAACTTTAATAAAGGTGCTATATCTGTATATGGTAACGGAGTGAGGGGATTGGGTAAATACTGTCAGGTGGGCATCTAAGCCCTTCCTTCATAAATGACTACTGTAAACGTCACTAAAATTACAACGTCTCAATGGTTCTACTAACTATAGGACCCTAGATTATTTGGTCCACTGTGATTGGGTTGGCATCATCCCCATGCATAACTCTTTACTTTGCCTAACAGCATGCAGAATGGTCAACCAGGTGCAGGACATCCCTTAGCTCACCCTGCCTTCCTTCAATCAATCATCACTTTATGGGCTATGTGTCAATTAGTTCACTGTGGTTGGCCCTGAAACTGCATCTTCCCTCTGGAAAAGTTTTGATATCTCTGCCTGGGCCGGTTCCAGGTGTAGGTGTAAAACCGTGCCTCCTTTCGCTCGGCTGGTCCTGTGCTAGTACACCATGGATTTGCCTCGTTTTTCTCCATTTGTGCATTTGATTTTTGTTTCACCCTGCCACCTGCATTCGCTTTTTTATCTCGATTCTTCAGAGGCAGGATATTCTGTTCTTAGTTTCAATTAAAGGTAGCTACTGTCTACAGCTTCTATCTATGTGACCTCAGCTTCCCTGGCACGAGCTGCCTCTGCCGAGTTTCGATTCAGCCTTTTTCCTCTTGATGCTAGAATATGAAACTTCTTGCGTTTGGCCTATAATAACCTGGGTTGGTTCTGCTTTTTATGCAAAGTGGACCCGCACTTATAGTATTGTGCTACGTTTTGAGGTAGATTATGTACAATGGCGCTTGTCGCTCTATTCTTCTACATAGCATAGCAAGCCACACTGTTTTCTTTAGCTTCTTGCGGTTCCAAACATATGTACAGGCGTTAACTGGTTGAATAGCTTCATCATGCTTTCAGCTTAAGCTCTGTCGTATTTCAACAATGTTCTCTTCTTTTAGTTTCATAATATCTTTATTCGTGGCGTTTCGTCTCTTTGTGTCAACCTTGGGTCATCATGTCTTCTATCTGTAGGTTAGTCTGGGCCCTTGCAACGTCACCATTTGCCCTCCATTAATGATTTTCTGGTTTCTTCCTGTACAGTACATAAACAATCTTCATTTCGTTTAATTTGCTAGTAGTTTTTTTTTTCAATGGGTACCTTACTTCCCATGGTTGTCTGGTTATTGGTACTTCAATAGGTATTGTTCTTCTGATAGGTACTGGGCAGAGCCCTACTGCGGCTCTCTGCTGGTTTATTTGTTCATCATACGTCACATAATTTGGTGTGAATGTTCCTGGCACTTCGAAATGGGCGACTGGAGTGCATGCTATATTTGGGACCTCCTCTACACTCCCCCCTCTGGTCGATTTATCTACCACTTCTATTTTCTCCTTTGGATTCATTTTACTTGGTTCTTCTGTATTAATCTTCATATCCTCTTCTGGGCTCATTCCCTCTTCATCTTCTGGTTCTGTACATGATGGCTTCAAGAAGTGTCTTTTTGGCATCCATATCTCTATCACTCCTTTCAGGTTTCCTGCTGTCTTTACATGTTCGTCTTTGTTCCATGTCATCAGCTGACATTGTCCATTTGGGTTGCAATAAATCCATTTTCCCACATAATTTCTGCATTTCCTGGGATAGAGAAACTTTGTTCCTTTTGGTGCGTGAACACTGGCCTTCACGATGTCTCTTATTTCTTCGTCAATCAGATCTCTGGCCTTCCATCCTGTGGTGACATCAATCATGATCTTCATCTCTATGGCTCTCTTTGCAGTCTTCTGGCACAGTGAGATTATTATCTTGATAACGCAAACTCCTAGCAATATCATCACTTGTGAGGCTCCTAGGAACTTGAATGCATCTGCCATCCACTGTGGAACCCATGAAAACAGTGATCCAAACCAGCTGTCATCATCAACTTCATCGGTTTCTTTGATCATCTGGTTCTGTAGGTTTGTCAGCATTCCTATAGCCTCTGGTAAGGTTCCATTTTCCTTGTCGTGAGAAGGTATAAATGTGCAACATGATTCTCCTATTTTGGCACAAACTCCTCCATCCATAGCTGTGATCATGTCAAGTACATATCTGTTCTGGAGAGTTTCAGTCGGATGGCTCTTAGCTCTTCCTTGATTGCATTGAATCCTTTTATGGTCGTGTTGATCGTTTGCAGTAACTCCTATCTGGTTATCTGCAACCATTTAGTATTGGTGCCAACTTGGAATCTTGGCATGAAGATTGTCGTGAACACTGATGAGGTGAGGCTGAACAGCCGGTGTTCATACGGGATTGCATAAAAAGCTTCTTCTGATTTGGCAGAAAAGTAATTCTCTCTCTTCATTCGAGTTATCAGTTCCACAGATCTCTTCTTCCTCAGGTGAGCATCTGCTTTCGGGAAACTGTCAATGTTCAGGTCACCTTTCGGGATCACTAATGCTGGAACGTGGACATTCACAATCGTGTATATGCCTCCCCAGTCTCTTGGCAGTCTGATGTATGCTTTGGATCCACATTCCCAATAATGATCCATGATCACTGCAGTTTCATGAACCATTCCTGGAGCATCAAAAACTCGTCCATAGTTCTGATTCTCTCCCATCTTTCTTGTGCAATTGTTTCTGAAACAGAATGTTGAGCTTTCCACTGGTATTATCTGCAAGGGTCCTGCTCTGTCTTCTACCCATGTCAGCAGTTTTGCAAGCTTTGGCCACAATGGCTTGTAGCCGTTTTGCACAATGTCGACAGTTTCTTTGTAGAGTCCAGTGATCATCCAAGCTCTGCAAATCACCACTCATTCCTCCCATCCGTCTAGTGAAAGCACTGTTCCCCGAATCTGCATTGGGGCTCTGTTTTTCCACTTTCGAGCTTCCTCTGGAGTTTTTCCTTTGACATGGGTTTACTTCCCATGTTATTCGTGGTCCTTTAACTCCAGGCTTCTCGTATCTGATCACATGATTCCTCGTATGAGCTCCGTTTCTTGTCTTAATGTCCTGAACATAATCATCTTCATCGGGATAGGCTGTTTCGGTTGCCCATATCAGTGAAGCGTCACTTCCCATAAACTGGCCTCTAGTTTTGCACATGGCTACATGTGAAAGACAGTGCGCTGTCTGGACATCAATTTCTACAGCCACGAAGATCTTGGACTTTCCCATGCTATAGAGTAGGAGAGCACAAACATAGCATTCCCCTTCGGAATTTCGTCTTCCAACTTCCTTCATGTGCTGGTATCAAATGTTGTTTCCTAGGTGTGCTGTGCTATCCAGGCAATCATTCAGTTCATTGTCATCTTCATGCGTACTTCTCTTGATTATTAAGGTTTTCATGTAGTTTGCTATTACTACGTCTCTGAATGCATTTGTGTAGCTTTTTCTTGCTGGAGGGTTCTCAGATATCCTGATCCAAGGTGCAGGCCTTCTCATCTGCGCCATTTGAGTGGACAGAAGTCTGGCATCTCTTCCTTTTGCTTCATACATCTTTTTCCTGCTGGATGCAAGTGCCCATACCCACCAACCTGGTACTGGTCCGGTATTTGGTTGTACTGTGGAACTGGTACTTGTCCCTTGTGCTGGAACGTGTATGCTGGGTACTGCAGTCTCAGCGGTTTCGTCCTTCATTTCCTCTTGTAGTTTACTCTTTTCTGCTGCTTTGGTTTGGGGTTCTGCAGTCATTAATGCTAGGCCTGTTTCGTGTACATTCAGTGCTTGTGTGCGTGTAGTTGTCAGTAATTTTTCTTCATTCAGTTCGTACCGACCCTGTCGCTGGCTTTCCTGCTCATTAGTTACCACAAGAGTGTGTGTATCATTGCTAGTCACATCCATTTCAAGTTCACTCACTCCACCATCAGATCTTCTAGGGACTGGAATGACTATATAAGGTCTGGGTGCTTTTGTGGGTTTTATGCGTATATCATTAGGTGGTGCATTGAAATTGGAACGCTTTGTGCACCAATATAGAATGCAGTTCTGATTGTTAATGACAGTAAAATAATGATGAATACAATGCATAAGTACATAATGGTTTGATACGTGAGGCGACAGCATTTCCTTCCAGAGAAGCCAGGGTGCCTCTCTTCTTGTGGGAGGACCAGGTTGCTGCTCTGCGCCCCCATCTTGATCATTCACCAATTGTTGATGTTAGTATTTCCTTATTCAATGTCGCCCTTCAAGTTCTGAGTTTAGGAGTGTTAGTTGCTCAAAAGGTGTTCCCCTTCCCCTTCTTGCATGCGACAATTGTCTTTTATTTCAAGATACATTTCTTTTGCTATGACTATGGAAAAGAAATCAATTTAAGTAATACTTTGGTGTGTCTTTTTTACTGTGCATGTTCAAAGTAGGTGAGTTCCCAATCCACCCCCTGAATCTGCTTCAGTCCTGAGGACATGCTGGAGACTAGTCAGTATGAAGAAATATTGAAAGCTACCAACAAATGGAGTTCTTGACTCTGTTCCTTCGATCTGTCCCTCGGCGGAAGGTTTCACGATCTTCTCCTAGGGACTCGATGGAGATTGGAAGTTTTGATTTGAGCTATAATAGCATGCAAGAGCAGGTTTAGCTGAGTACTCTTTACTGGATCTCCGAGAAATGTAATAGACTGGTCTTCCCACTAGCTCTGGGAAGTCAGTCACTAGGTGAAACAGAACATTATGCGCCAGCCTGCTGTCCTCTGGTGATAGAGACATCGGTCAGGTCTGTGCTGAGATTCAGGATTGTCTGTTTTTTCCTTGATGTAAACAATGTCTGCACTGTCCGTTTGCGTGAAATGCGACCAAAATGATTATGTTGTTTAGGAGACGACTTAGGTTTTCTGTATTCATTGGATCTTGAAGGAATGTTAACGTATCCGTTGTTCTCCCAACAATAGATGGACAGTCTTCAATTATGCGAAAGAACAATGTGTTGATGAGCTCATCTATTTCCGCCTGTGTTGGGAACATTTGCTTCTTTCTCACTGTACTCGGGGAGTACACTGAATTGTTCTGCAATGACAGTAAGCAGTTGCCTTATTATTTTTTCGTTTTCAGGATCTTGGAGAAAGTCTGCCACACTTGTGATCCTTTCTACTAATGACGGGTATGATCTTAGCACTAGGTTGAAGTAAGTAACTATGTCCTTTGTGATGTCTCTACCGTGGGACACCATAAGTGACTTCCAAATAGGGTCTCAGTGTGGAAGGAACTAGGGTATTGTATCTTATTTCAATTCATGTGTCCTTGGTCAACATTTGGCATACTTTTCTAATCAAGGCTTTTTAGCGTGCCTCAGTCAAAAGTTCATAGTTAATAGACTACGTTGTGGCTGATAAGCAATATTTTCTTCTTCACCCTGCAACTAGGATGCACAGAGTGTCCATTTTTATGTCCTTATCCCCTTTTTGCTTAGAGGAATGTCCACAATGAAGCCACAATCTTTTGGCAAAAGTTCTTTGTCTTTACTTTGCTGGTCATGCGTCCTTTTTCCTCATCATGGATCTCGTCTGCACGTGCTGTGGTTCTTCCCCGTTGTTTGTTGATTCCTCTCGTTGGGGTGCAGGCTCTTTAGAGTAAGCTTCAACTTGGCTATTCTCTACTTCAACAAGCCATTGATCCTCTCACATATCTCATTACCCTCCGGATGATATGCCGATGAGAACTTGTGCTTTATACCAAACAGCAAGCTAATCTGCTCAAACACTGTATTAACAAAGTGGGCCCCATCATCTGATCGCATGACTTCACACACCCCCCATCTGGGAAACACTTCCCTCACTAAAAATGTGGCAGCACAGGTAGAGTCTGGGTGTGTACATGGACCTGGTTCTATCCATCTAGAGAATGAACACACCACAACAATTAAGTATCTGTACCCGTTGCATATTTGAATCATGTCGACGTAATCGACATGCAAGTGCTGAAAAGGCCCATTTGGCCTGAGGATGACTCCTCTTATTACTTTTAATGTGTGCCCAGCAGTGAATTGCTGGCAGATTATGCATTTCACCATAAAAAAATGCAACATGCTCTGCTAAATTCGGTAAGAACCAGTCTTCCGCAAGTGTTGCTGCTAGATTCTCTTTTGTCATGTGCGCCGGGTAATGTAACTGCTCAAGCGCTATTTTTAATAGGGCTACAGGCATTACTGGTTTACCAGTGCTGTCTTGTCGCCACAAGCTGTCAGAGGGGTTTAAAGAACACCATCAACGTTTCCACAGGTTTTTCTCTCCCTGCGGTGCTTCCCTTTGGAGCTCCATTAATTGGGTTTGCCCTAGATCGTTATAGGCTTCGGAAGTTGCTCGAGCAACCATCATCCTTTCATTTGTGCACACCATTTTCACTTCCATAATCGTCTCACTTTTGGATGCCATACGCTTAGCTTCTGTGTCTGCTGCTTGGTTCCCGCGTGAGACAAAATCTGTCCCCTTGGTGTGGGCGGCACATTTCACACCGCTATGCCCACTGGGAGCTGTAGTGCCTTAATCAGCCTGTCCAATAAAGCTGCGTGCTGCACTGGCGTGCCATCGGCTCAGAGGTAGCCTCTCCTTTTCTAGCGCGCTAAGCCTGCGTGCACTGTTGATGTCACATAGGCAGAGTCACTGTACACTGTTACTTCCTGGTCTGCGTGATTCTCAATGGCGAGTATCAACGCCAATAATTCTGAAGCCTGTGCCGAATAGTGAGATGTAATTCATGCACTAAGAAGTACTTGAAACTCTCCATTTGCTGTGTGATTTATCACAGCAACACCTGTGTATCTTTGCCCATCACTTTGTTCGATTCTCGATGACCCATCAATAAAGACGATCTCTCCTCCTGCCAAGGCATTTTCTTTCATCCTGGGAATTTCATCATAGAATTCTTCATAGTTCGTGGAGTCATGTATCGGCTCTCCCTCAGTGATTGGTTCTGCGATGAACATGGCTGGATTTACTATCTTACATCGGACTATTTTGATCGATGGGCTTGATATGATCACTTTATAAGCAGAAGCTCTTTGAGATGTCAATGTGCCCTTTGGTTTCTCTAGAATGGCAAATAGTGAGTGCTCAACGTACAACGTCATGGAGCATCCCATCACAATGGTTGTAGCCTTTTCTATGGCGAACGCTGCGGCAGCTAAACTTTGTTTGCATGGGAAGTGGCCTCTCATTACTGGGGCAAGATTCCCACTGTAGTATGCTAGGGGTTTGTACCACAAGGAGGTTCTTTTAGCGAGCACTGCCATAATGATGCTGCCATTTGTGTGCGAAAACAGGTAAAATTCCTCGACATAATTGGGAATTCCGAGAACTGGAGCTGTACAAATTGCTCTCTTGAGTTCAGCAAACCCTTCCTCCATGGCTTCAGACCATTCAATCTTTTCCTTTGTCACTTGGGCCTTCTTTAGGGCCTGAAGTAAAGGCTAAGTATAAGAGCTGTAATCAAAAAACCCATGCTCTAACATAATTGCATAGGCCTAGAAAGCTCTGCATTTGCTTTATTGTGTGTGGCTTAGACGTGTTCATTATGGCTTCAGCCCTTTCTGGGGTCACTTTCTTTCCTTCATGTGAGATCAGCTGGCCTATGTACAGCACTTCTTGTTGACAATATTGTAACTTTTCCTTTTCAACTTTATATCCTTTCTCAGCCAATATAGTCAATAGCCGAACAGAATTGTGCCTGCACTGTTATTCTGTAGTGCTGCAAATTAGGATGTCATCCATATATTGTAAAATGACACTTTCTAATATAATATTGCTCAAATCGATCTGCAGGACTCTGTTGAAAATAGATGGAGACTCACAGTACCCTTGTGGCAGCCTCGTGCTTTTCAGACGCATTTGTCTGAACGTGAATGACGTCAGATCTTGTGAGTCACGGTGCAACAGGATTGAGAAAAATGCATTTTTCAAGTCAATCACCGTGAAATATTTTGACTCAACTGGTATTTACATAGAATTGTAGACGGGTTAGGGACTAAAGGGAACTCAGCCTCAACAATATCGTTTATCAGTCTAAGATCTTGAATTAGCCTCCAAGACCCCCCCTTTGATTTCTTGACAGGATAAACTGACGTATTACATGGTGACTCTGACGTCACTAAAATGCCCTGCTGCATCATGGCAGAAATTGTCTTAGAAATCCCTTCATCTGCCTCTCTGGACATGGGATAATGGTAGGATTGCTCCTGGTTAAAATTTAATTCTTACTTCTCCCACCCCCTTCAAGAGGCCTAGGTCACAGGGTCCGGTAGTCCACATTGAGACAGGCACTTTAGCTATGTCGTCATCAAAATATATGGGACGTTTCAGTGCTAGCATCATTCTCTGAGGTACCTCTCTTTTGATCATTTTTACCAGAAAGGTGAGGTTTACCTCTACTATTGTCTCTCCCATTTCTGCTTGTTCTTCAAACAGATCATCATCGGTGACGTCAGTCACTTGATATCCTTCTTTGATGGCGATAATCGCGCACCATTGTCTGCCCTCATCATCGTAACTATCAACCAAAACCACTTTCCCCTCGCACTGCGGCAGTGTGTATTATTAAGGGAAATACTTGTCCCTCCTCCTCATGTATTGGTATTCTCGGTCTGAATAAGAACTCATCATGGGTTCTCATTACTTTATCTGCAAGGCCTGGCCAATCCCGCCATAAGCACATGCATGCCATATGCGAACGTTTCTGGATCTAATGGTATGGACCTCATGGCTATGTGTCCTGAGTATGCTCTAATTATTTCACATACATTCGAGTAGTGCATTCCTGGAGTTGAGCATACTATGCCCTCCTCCGTGAACAAAATTGTCATGTTCAACTTTGTCATTAGGTCTCAACCCAAAATATTTACTGGGGTCTGACGCGAGTATAATAAGGGTACATTCATTTCGCACTCTCCTATGGAGACTGGGAGTGTGTTTGTAAAGCGAACTGGGAGTGTGTTTGTAAAGCGAACTCGACTGTGAGCTCCTGTAAAACTCTATGGCCTCGCCGGACAAGGAAAACTTGCCTTCACGTATGCACAAGCGTGTTGCACTCATGTCTACTAGGAAGGAATCATCTTTGCCCCCTATAACAACATCCACCCTAGGTTCCCTATGAGGGTCTGACGTCACTGATAGGATAGAGCACATCAGGGTTCCCAGTGAGCTGTCCTAGTTTATATACAAGTTTGGCCCAGTGTGCACTTGTAGATTTTCCCCATTCCCATTGTTACTTCCCCTTCCTGGGTGTTGGGTCTGCCCTCTGCTCATCATGTGTGACACTTGCAACGGTGCCTGTTGGATTTGTCCTTTTGGAAAACTGCCCATGCTCTGAGGTTGCACTCCGTGCTGCGCTCCTGGCGCTTGTTGTTGCACCGTGTGATTCTGTGCAACGCCCTGTTGTACAACTACAGGTGGATTTGCCATGCCTGCTCCCATCCCTTGGCCATTCTGCATCATGCCTTGATTTCTGCATGTGCGCGCCAAGTGCCCTGTCATTCCACACAGCCAACATACTGGCGGTGGTCGGATTATTAGCCCATTTGACATATCTGTGTTTCCAATTTGCAGGTTTTGAAAGCCTCCCTGATTATTTTGGAAGCCTCCCTGACTGCTCTGCCATCCTCTTCCCCTAAATCCTCTCCCCGTGGGTAAAATACTACGTTACCCTGATTATTCTGTTGTGGACTAGCCACCTGCTGCATGCTTTGTTCAGCTGTGTTAATTAGCATCGCTTCTTGAAGAGAATACTTTGATAGTTTCTTCTGCACCAGTTTTGCTTCCTCACCCTTTCGAGTTGCTTCCTTCTTTCGATTCTTTTCCTGTAATAGTCTACAATAATGTGCGATAGTCAACTGTATTTCAGCCCAAGGTTTAGCCTCAACTCCTACCAATTTCTTGAGTTGTTTCTGCACTGGTTCTGGCAATCCTTGGCACAATATATGTCATTATAGCTCCCATATCAGAAGTATCTGGGTAAAGTAATTGTAGTGCTTTCCATACTGCTGCTCTGCAATTGTTAAAAGGCGCTCCGTCATGTGTGGTATTGATTGTGGTTACACCAGGGTACCCTGCCCGTGCCCACACATTGTCTGCTCTCTCACCAAGTATGGCAATTAGGAGACCCTTAATGTCCCCTATGGCTAACGTGTCTCCCCCTGTCATTTTTTCTAACTCATGCATCCATTTTCCGGCTCCCGATGTCAGCATTGGAAGCTTGTTTTTTAAGTTTTCCCGATCCATGTGTGGCCATGGAATATATTGTGGTCTTACTCCCCCCTTCTCTAGTAGTGGAAACTGGAATGCGTAGCCCTCTTTTTCTTCTCTCATTGTTCTCCGGTCTATAGCAGGGGTAACATTCCTGCATCGCCGTCTACCTGGCAATGTCCTTAGCCTGTCCACATAGGGCGGTGAAGACACCCCCCTCTGACTGCGAGACACTTCTTCATGTCGGTCAGACTGTGTGGCTGACTCTGATGCCCTCGGTGCAGACTCGCTAGTATCTGACCATCGTATCCCTTTTTCTCTTGGGAGACGTCCTTCGTTCTGTCTCCCTCCTTTTTTCTCGCGCTCCTCTCCTTCGGAGTTGGACATTGTGTGTTCCCGATTTATGCAACTTCTGGTATCCTCTTTATTCCTACTTATTTCTAGTCTATCCAGGGATAGGTCTTTATTCCCACTACTTCGGGTGACATCCTCAGTGTCATACAGTTGAGTGCTTTCCAAGCGCTCGTCTTCCCTCTCTCCTTGGGGTATTTGTTCTAGCCCCATTTCATCATATTTTATCGATGGTTTTTCCAATGCTTCTGGTGTCGAAATCATCGTCAATATTCGCCCTAGACGTACCTGGTACTGAATCGTATGCAGGAAAACATTCTTCAATGTCTTCCCAGTCTACAACTGGATCGGTTTTTTTAACTTCCCTCCCTAAATATTCACGATCATGTGCTCTCTGTCTTCGCTTACGTTCGATATCGTCAGCAAATTCTTTGCCCTTCCTCGCCTCTTCTCTGACCCCATCTTCTTCCTTTCTCTTTTCATTTCTACGTTCATCTGCCCTTCGTATTTACGCATCTCTTCGTCTTTCTATTCTTTTCTCACGTATTCTTTGCTCTTCCTCTTACCTTTGCTGTTTGTCTGTCTTGATCGTAGGCTGCTCTTGGGTTGCGATTGAGCTGTTTTTCTTGCTCCTCGCGATATAGCTGCTCTCACCTTTGTCTGTCTTTCCTTCTTTATCCTTTCGTCTCTTAATTCCTTTTCTTTCCGCTTTCTCTCCATTTCATCTAACCTCTCCTTTTGTCTTGCGTCATCAATGCCTTTACCATTGAATTTCAATAACATTTGTCCTCCCATCCATTCGTCCTTTGCGAATGCTATCTCATCAGTTCCGTCTCCGCTCCCTTTCCATTTCTTCCCTTATCTCTCCTTGTCGGGAGATTCACTTGTCTGTGCCCGGTCTTTCCTTTCATCATCTCGCCTCCCCTTGTCCCTTGGGACTGTGGAGGTAATATTCTAATCCTTATCCTTCCCTTGATTTTTGTCACTACTATGTGTAGGTGACTCATATGCAGGGTTGCTGTACCCTGTGGCTGCTTTAAGTTCCCTCAACGGGTATAATCCCTCGACCTTACTTCCTTCATCTTTTGTTTCGGGTGGGGCAGGTGGTGTGGTAGGCGTCTCACGCCCCTCAGTGTATACATTAAGTATCCAATCTGTTGGCGACTCTTCCTCCTTTACCTGTTCGTACATTTTCCACAATTCAAGAATAGCAAGGCGTTTTTCTAACTTCTTGCCTGTATATGTGACATGCAAATATGTCGTAATTTGTTGTAAGACGACTTTAGATAAAGACCCATTTTGTGGCCACGGCATAAACATCTTATAGGCAGTACCTTTAACCCACTCGGTGCTATACTTCTTTAGCTTGGGTGTGTGTTTTGGCAATTGCTTGCATAAGTGTGCTAATGTAGTTATGTCTTCCATGTTTAAATATGTTCCCTTTCCTCTTATATAACACTTGCAAATGCTTTTGTGTGGCTTAAACAACTTGTGACAATATGAGCGAGCACCAAACACTGCAAGCTCCAATCCAAATTTTCACAATTTTGTTTGACATATTCCAATTTATTCAAAACCATCAATTTGTGTGCGATTCCATCTCAGCTATTGGATTGCGCAAATTTGTTTTTATCCGTTCTCTTAAAAAAAATTCTTTTGGCTCGCAAAAATTCTCCATAGGGGATAGAGTCAATCAAAGCTTTAGGGTGATGACTCTTGGCGTGGACAATGGAATTGGAACTTGTGGGTTTACTATACAATTTAGACATAATCTTGTCATTAACTACCTGGAATTCTACATCCAGAAATACAAGATTCTGTTGGCTATATGAGTGAAGCAAGAAACATTAGTCATAGATTTGTTAGACGTGGCTATGGTAAGAATGCCATCTCTAGGAGCTTTACGAAAGCAGCCTCACTCACGAGGGAATCCTTGTTGATTAGAAAAACTAAAGTCAAAGACAGAAAAATCAGGCTTATTACAGGGTTTAACCATCATGCCAAAGAAATCAAAATGATTATGAAAAAACACTGGAAGGTGTTGCTCACTGATCCTCATCTTAGCTCAGTGTTGGATGACTTTCCACAGGTTACTTATCGAAAGGCTCCCACTCTCAAAACCATGTTATCTCCAAGTATGGTCAATACTAGGCCAGCAGTAAATACAGGGATGATTCAAAAGAATAGATTTGGTTTTTATAAATGTGCCGATTGTAAACTGTGCAAGCATGTATCTATAGTTCCTTTTAAGAGTGCAAATGGCCAATGTTGGAAATATAAGCATAGAATTTCTTGCATCACCAAATATGTTGTATATGCCATCACCTGTGCTTGTGGTCTCCACTATATAGGCTCGACAATTGGTCCCTTAAAGATGCGGATCCTCCAACATTATAGAGCCATAAATAATGGGGATCTAACATATCCTCTGACGAGTCATTTTCAAGACAAGCATAATGGTGATGTGCAATTCCTATCCTTCACGGGGTTGACCCATGTACCACCAAACAAAAGACTGGGTAAACATGAATTGAAATTGAGACAGTTAGAAGCTACACTCATATGCAAATTTGACACCTTGAAACCAAAAGGCCTGAATATAGATGCTAGATTGTATGTGTTTTTGCAATCATGAGCCGGCTAATAATGAGATGATATTTTATACCTTTATACATTTTTATATCTTTGAGTCCTGTTACATTTATTGCTGAATTACTGTGTCACTAATACAGGATTTGCTATCTTCACATTGTGAAGAGTAATGGTTACTCATCTTTGCACTGCACTTTATCTAACGGATGTAGAATAGAGGAATTGTCATTTACACGTTGCAATGGACAAGAATAGGAACATTAATATATTGCACTTTATGGTAATTTATCAGAATTGAGCTGCTATTGATTTGCACTGAGGTACTAACATAGGAAATGTTATTTGCTATTTGCACATTGAAAGAAGCTATTATATGATTAATCAATTTGTAGCTGTTCTCTTTTTATACTCTGTTTATACATTGATTTGAGAAAGGGCACTTGCCTGGAAGATTATGATTATTTTTCACATACACATATGAGTGGATATCCACTTCTCTTATGTATTTAAGTTGGAACAATAGGGCATTTGCCCTCTTATAAGTAGGTTGCTGTTGTTCAGCTCGTAGTCTCTTGGCTTAGGAGCTCTTACCCCATATGGGGGGGGCGGATGCCTAGTAGTGGCCATTTGAGCCACTGTTAGTCATTTTGATGTTATATGAGCACACTTGTGCGCAGATGTTACACATTAAATAATTATGACATTTTTTAAAAAATAAGCAGTTTCAAGCTTTTCCTCCATGCAGTTTTCATTGCGGTGGCCACTAAATAGTCCTAGTGTTTTTCCAGCACGTTATGTCTTTGCGGTTGTGCTATTACATATATCTATTTCTTAGATACTTGACCATTCCAATATGGACGTCATTGAGTTGGAGAGATTTCTTCTCTTGTACTTGCAGCAGTCACATGACCGCAACACGCACGTGATGTGAAACGCACGGAGACGCTCTGTAATTGCTTTTTGGTTTTATACTCCATGATGTGCAAGCCGCATTTGGATTTTAAAAGGTCTGAGGAAGCCTGAGCATTCAGGCGGAACGCGTGACTTTTCATCCACCCGTGGGGTGAGTGCTTTGTGACACCTTGCGTCTGTCACAGGGGTGAACTATTTAACCCCTGTTTTTGTAATGAGCTGTATTATGCCTAAATAAAATGACATTTTACAATAGCTAAAGTCTTGTGTGCTGGAATACTTTTTGCATATGCCTGCTGGGCGGTTTTTTGGAGTGCTACAACCGTGCAGGGGCTTGTGCGTTTTCTCTATTTACGAATTTGGCTAAATTCGTTTTTCTAGCACCAGCCACTAAATGAGGGAGAGCGCCATCTTTTAGCCAAATTGGTTCATATATATATATATATATATATATATATACACACACACAGTCTTCTCTACTTCTAACTATATTTTTTTTTCCTTCCTCCTCCCTCTGTTACCTTTTTCCCTTACTTGTTCTAAGGCATGCACTGTTTGCCAAAGCACAACATTTTTGTTTTACTCACTGTTCGCATTCTTCGTCTCTGGACCCTCGGGATCAACAACTTCGTTAACGCATTCTTCAGCTTTTCACCCGTTCAGCTGCCCGTAGGAATGGGAAGGGATGTGTTGGGAAAATGGGTCCCTTCAGGCCCTTACTGCAGTTTTCTTGCTTACACTATCATTGTCTAAGGGGAGCTTCACGGTCTACTCAGCCGAATGGCAAAGGACTTGTGATATTTCCGAAGACCTAGAGTTACTTTATGTCGACGGACAATAGGTGTCTTACTTCAACCAATAATCGATAGTTGATAAACCATCCGATCTTTGCTACCAAATGTACCGAGAGACCCCCGGCAGGACCATAGAGTCGGGGTTTGCTCTGCAGTACTTTAAGACGAGATAACTGCACCTCGAGATGGAGGGGGGTGCAGGGTCACTTACTCCAACACCAATCAATAAGGACAACTCAATGGTTTGGCAAAGGGGAGTCCGTTTAATGACAAGTACAAAAAACAGGGAAACATGGAAATTGACAGCAGTGCGACAGCCCGTCTCGCTTCAACTCCCTCGAACTTCATACAAATCATAACTTTTATACTCAAAATGCGTCATAATCTGACGTGTAACACTCAAAAGTTAACATGCAATTCTATTGGTTGGGAAAAGGTAACTTTAATACAGGTGCTATATCTGTATGTGGTAACGGAGTGAGGGGATTAGGTAAATACTGTCAGGTGTGCATCTAAGCCCTTCCTTCATAAATGACTACTGTAAACGTCACTAAAAGTACAACATCCCATTGGTTCTACTAAATATAGGACCCTAGATTATTTAGTCCACTGTGATTGGGTTGGCATCAACCCCATGCATAACTCTCCACTTTGCCTAGCAGCACGCAGAATGGTCAACCAGGTGCAGGACGTCCCTTAGCTCACCCTGCCTTCCTTCAATCAATTATCACTTTATGGGCTACGTGTCAATTAGTTCACTTTGGTTGGCCCCGAAACTGAATCTTCTGTCTGGAAAAGTTTTGATATCTCTGTCTGGGACGGTGCCAGGCATAGGTGTGAAACCGTGCCTCCTTTCGCTCGGCTGGTCACATGCAAGTACACCATGGATTTGCCTCGTTTCTCTCCATTTGTGCATTTAATTTTCGTTTCACCCTGCCACCTGCATTCGCTTTCTTATCTCGATTCTTCAGAGGCTGGATATTCTGTTCTTAGCTTCAATTATACGTAGCTACTGCCTACAGCTTCTATCTATGTGACCTCGGCTTCTCTAGCACGAGCTGTCTCTGCCGAGTTTCGATTCAGCCTTTTTCCATCTTGATGCTAAAATATGAAATTTCTTGCGTTTGGCCTGTAATAACCTGGGTTGGTTCTGCTTTCTATGCAAAGTGGACCCGCACTTATAATATTGTGCTTCGTTTTGAGGTACATTATGTACAACGGCGCTTGCCACTCTATTCTTCTACTTAGCATAGCAAGTCGCACTGTTTTCTTCAGCTTCTTGCTGTTCCCAACATATGGAGGAACTCCCGTCCCCTGCACACTTTCACAAGCTCAAAATCAAGAGCCAAACAATTTATGTTCACACTGTCAGACTAATGTATTAAGACAACAATATATTATTTCGATAATAATGAATTTAGGCATATGTAACAAGTACTTCAACATGGTATTGGAAAATCTCGGAAACAACAACACAACATGTTATCCCTGCTAACCCTTCCACCACTTGTTCTTAAACAATTTCATAACCCTAGTTAAGGGTGTTGATAAATCTGTGATTTTATAGATTTACGTGACTAGAATAAGTACATTCCCCCAAGGTCTTCCTGTCATCTCCTAATGTAAGGAGTAGGAGTAGTAATATATTATTGGCTTTCCCCACTAGTAAGCTTAATAGAATAGAGCATAGATTACTTTCTAAGAGCATCAACTCATAATCTTACCCAGAAACGTGCTGTCATAGGACCTGGTAATTTAAGGTAGTTCTTAATGGATGATTATATTAAATCAAGGTCCAATGGGGTTCCTATGTAAAAAGTTAAAAGAACAAGCTATCAGTGGATTGAGGCTTGGAATGAGTCACAAATATGTTTAAAAAGTCAGCAGTCCTTACCCTATAGAGTAGGGCAAAGTGCCCTATGCTGTATGGTTGCCAGATACTACAGCAGAGGCCATAAGGCTTCTGCAGAACCCGCAGTACAGCCTTGCTCAATCTGAATGGCAACATGTTAGAATTTGTAGATAAAGGAAGCATGGCACTTCTTATGCTCATTGACCTGTCTGCAGCATTTGACCTGGTGGATCATAACATACTGGCCAAAAGGCTCATTCTTTCAGCCCACACTTCACCCTCATTCTAAAGGGGTGATATACAGCAACCATGCTGATGATACTCAGTGTCTCATCCCATTGTCAGGAATTTACATCAGGGGGACTGAGGCTATTCTCCCTCATCCAAAATTGAATGATGGACAATGGATTGGCGTTAAATGATGCTAAAACAGAGGTAATGACTGTGAGCTCAGCCGCACGACTGAGGAGATTGTGGCTGGATTATAAGGAGTTTGTTATATCTGCTTCTGTCATCACTACTCTCTCCAAAGTCAAAACGATAGGTGTGGTCATTGACAAAGAACTTACTATGAAAGCCTTTGTGAGTTACCTAGTGTCCTCTATCTCTTACTATCTAAAGCTTTTGGCTCAACTGAGGCCTTTTTTGTCCCAGGAAACTGTGCCACCATTGCCCGGGCAATCATAGGCGCTAAACTAGACTATGGTGCAAGTCTACTACGGGGGCAAGTAAAGCGGAAATGATGAGCCTTCAAATCATCCAGAACAATGCTGTCAGAATTGTATAAGGCCTTAGCAGGAAGGATCATGTCTCAGAGGCGAGGAAGGCGTTGCATCGGCTGCCTATGGTCAGCAGAATCTCTTTTCGTACCCTTTGTATCACGCACAAATGTTTTTATGGAATCAGTCCTGGCGACCTCTCTAACCGCCTAGCCTGGCTGCCCCTACGAAGGGCTCGAGGTCCAACAACGTAGGTTTCCATCCAACTCCCAGGGCTAAGCTTGATGCTGTTGCTCAGGGGTCTTTCACATATGTGGCCCAGAAATACTGAAACACATTGCCCCTGACCTGAGGCTGTGCCAGTCTCTACCCAAATTTAAACATGGGCTAAAAACCCTCCTCTTCCACTGACTTCCTGCCTAATCCCGGAAAGGATTCGGTTTCCTTGACTCAACTAATTTCATGTTGTATGTTATGCTTGCACTATTATGCCTACAGGATTGTTTTTAGGCGCATTATAAATAAAAAAGAAATAAATTAGTCATTTTTGAAAAATTCATTGTTTTGACCCTGCTGCAATTTTGTTTTGACCCAGTTTAGGGCTGTACATAGAGAAGGTTGTTCAGTAAACAGATGTTTTCCCAGAGCTATCTGGGTAACACCCTACAGCCACTAGTTAACCTAGCAAGGCAACTGCAGCTCAGGAGACTGGTTGAAGAGAGGTGGTATATATGAATACTATTGCGGAAAGCCACAGTCAAAATGTTTTTGGATGAGCTCATAACGTTTACAGATCTTTATAATTCAGGTAGATAAAGAGAATCTTTCTTGTTTATACTGAACTAAGTCAGTATTGTATTTGTGTGGCAGTATATCAATTTATCAATTCATAACATAATACGTTGGTGAAAAATTGCAAACCAAATACATAAGGAAAAGAATCAAAACATGAGCTCTACGCGTTTCAGGATATTGTTACGCTCACCTGGTATCCACGGGACGCCACCCAGCCCTGGTTGGATGATGTGCACTCTCGAACCCTCTCCCAGTCCCTTGGTAATGCCTCTGGTTAAAGATGGGTCTTAATATTGTAAAAGGTGGACTCTCCGTCCTGCTCCTCGTGTCAGGGGCTCGTAGATGTATGGTTGCCACTGGTTGTGGATATTAAGGAAATCACCAAAGGTTTGGATCCCACGAGGGTGCCTGCTTGGTAAAGTACACTGATCTATAGATAAAGATATATAGAAAATAGGTTTGTAATCTACTCTTAAAGGCCTGAGCCTTTTAGTAAAAAGAAGGACCTAGGTCTGGAGGGAATAGGACACTCCACAGCAAGCCAGCTGTATTACGCAGCTCCTGTCTTCATCCTTAACATGTTCCTACAACTCAGACAAACGAACACTAGGCGAGTTAATTTTTACTGTTACTCGACCTGACTCGTAGATAACCCCCTTCCCCATATATAATATAATCACTAGAGCAACAGTACTACAGTTTCTTGACCACATTCTCTATCATAGGTGGCCCATCTGAAGGTTACATAAGCACCCAATTGAGGGAATATGCATAAAGAACACTATGGGCCTCATTACGAGTATGGAGGCAGCCATGGTGCTTTTAGCACCATGGCTGCCTCCAAATCGGGCTCCATTACCGGGTTCCTGCAATGGGGACTTACCGGGTCATTCCGACATAGGAGGACCTGTTAGTTCCTCCTTGCAGGAACCATTCCCCATTCCCATTTGAGCCCCCATAGGGCTCAATGGGAATGGGGAAGGCGCTATTAACGGTACCACAAATTGCAAAACAGAATTACCATTTTTATGCATTACTGACCTATGGTACACTTAGCAAGGCCTACATGAACCCACACCACTGCAGAAAATCCTTCCCCTGCTACATTTCCCCTAACCCTATCTGGGCAGAAACCTGAAGGTATTCTCACTCCTACTCCCCCTGGAACCTCTTCTCAGGTGGCCAGGGAAAGGCCATTGCTTTTGGATCCTGACCCTGGGGGTGGAAAAGCGAGGGAGGATCTCCTGGGTGGTGGGCTCATGGGGATTGTGAGTGGGGTGCTCACAGGCAGGACATGGTATCTCCCTTTCCCTATTGACAACTAGCCTTCCCCTCTCCAGGCCTTTATAGGCTACTGTAAGACCTCTCCCCTCATCTCCCCACATTTGACCTCTGAAAGTACTGGGATGAGGAAGAGGTGACTAAAAGTAATGAACACTCAAACTTAATTTCAACACTTTGGTACTAAGACAAGGAAGATGACTACAGAGGGCTGAGAGAGTCAGGCATGTCCCTTTAACTATGGTCAGGCAAGTCTAATTAGGAGTCCACACCTGCAGCCTGTCAAGGGGTTGCAGGTATACAAAGGGAGACCTGTGGGACAGCAGAGAAAGCAACAGGGAGACCTGTGTCAGCGAGACCAGCAGAAGACCTGTGACGTGAGGAGGCAGCCGTGATGGGGCCTACAAGGAAGTCAGAATGCCCGCCGATGCCCAGAGGACCTGTGGAGCCGAAAGCAAGTTAAGCCGTTAGGCTACCACAGGCGTGGGGGCCTCAGCGTTGGGAAGCATATTGCTGATCCTGCTGGCAAGTAGGAAAGTAGAATGGATAACGTTTGCATCCATGCCGGGTAAGCAGAGTCAACTCAACTGTGTAAGGTTATGTGTATTCTGGCCAGACAGGATGAGCCTGCCAAATGACTGGCAGGAACCTGAATGGCTATACCTCTTCTATGATCTGTTTATGAGGGTAGGTAACACACTCCTCCAGAGACAGCTGCACCTCAGGTATCTGTCCTGTGCACAGGCATCAAAGGAGCATACACTTTCAAAGGGCATAGCCTCACACCAGGGTGCTGCATTTCTAAAGGCCTTTGATCCTAGTGAGAAGCGAAGGGAAGGGGATTAGTGTAGACAGGAGGGCTCTGTACAGTGGATGAAGACTTCTACCATCTTGTTTCTCTCTGCCTCTCTCTCTCTTCTTCCTGTCCCCTCCACTTCCTCTAGAGCAGTGGTCTTCAAACTTTTTTGGCCAGGGCCCCCCTGAGCAAAATTTGGGCAGGTCGGGACCCCCCAGAAATGCCAAATGGACAGTATATATTGCGCGCCGTCACCTGCTCCCATCAAAGTCGCTGGGCTCCCTCATCCCACTCCTACCCAGTCGCTGGTCTCTCCCCACCCCATCACACACCCAAGGCTCTCCCCACTCTGCTCCCATCACTATCCCATGGTTCCCGCCCATTGTGCTCCCACCATAGTCCCTCGGTTCCCCCATCCCGTTCCCAACACAGTCTGAGGGCCAGTGGCGGCTGGTGAATCTTTTTTAAGTGGAGGGGCATTAAGGGGAAGTTCGGGGGGGTTTCCCCCTGTGAATTTATTTTTAAATAATAGGTTAAAATGTTGCATTGTAGAGCATACTTTTAACAAAAAATGGGTAAATAGCCAAACAGTTTGCAATTGTTGCTGGGAGTCCAGGGGGCAGGCATTGATATTTTATTTCTATCGCGCTCGTACACAAGTGTTTCAGAGCGTGACAAGGCAAGGGAGGGGAACAGAGGAGAATAAAACAGCGATCTTACTAGGCCCAGTGACATTGAGAACGCGCAAGTGTGAGGGGAAAAGTGCATGGAAGGGGGGAGAAGTGGAAAGTGCGAAGCAGAGGAGAAACAGATAAATAATAATAAATAAATAATAAAGGCAACAAACAGTGGTAGTGCAGCCAGCAATTTGCAAGTGCTACGTTTAAGGCAGCAGACAGGGTAGGTCTGATAAGTGCAGGAAGAAAGATGGTTCTCCTCAAGTTTTAGAGTGGCAGGGCGCTGTTCCAGAGGGAGGCCCCAGCCGAAGACGGAGATCTACCCCCAGCTTGTTTCTTTGATAAACGACTGACCCTGAGGGAGTTGGAGGTAGAGGAGTGAAGAGCTCGAGAGGGGAGGTATTTGCGGAGGAATAGCTGAAGGTATTTTGGACCGAGGCCCCAGAAAGCCTTGTGGACAAGGCAGAGGGTTTTGAATGATAGATGTCCGGTAAAAAGATACCATCCCTGTCCCCTGGGCCCCACTGGTCCTAACACAATGAACATGATTATGTGTATATGCAAGGCGCTGCACATTCATACAGCAATCACTCTATCATTCACATGAGCATCCATCACCATACACTCACTCATAACGTATCCATACACATGTTTAAATAAAAACAATGAACATAAACGTACCTTCTGCATTGGCCTGTGTGTGGGTGCTGCTCCAGCTGCTCTGTCCGTATGTGCGAGGAGGCGCAGGAGCTCCCCCTCGGACATACAGACATGCAGTGCCCCAGCCAGCATTTCCAATGAGCTATGCAATGCTGGCGAAGCAAAGCGCCCCAGCACTTGCATGGCTCAGTGAGCATGTGCGGCTGGGGAACTAAACTGAACTGTCAAAGGGAAACAGTGTTTCCCTTTGACAGTTCAGCCAGCCCAGGAGCACTCCATTAGCTGGATAAAGCAGCTGAGGGAGTGCTCACTGTTTCACTGGGCTGGCTCCTTAGCTCCTCCATAATGGGTGAGGGGCCACTATGCAGTTAGTAATGTTGACCATTGTTGCTGAATATATCACAATTTACTTACATTTTAACACAAAGCACCCCTTTGGGTACTATTGAAACAGTGGGCTTCATAACTACTCTGGCGGTAGCTGTGCCGGTAAAACCGGCACGGCTGCCACTGGAGTTGCATCCGGGTCTGGCACCCGCGAATGGGCAATTACTAGGTCATGCCGAGTTAGGCGGACATGATAATTGCCCTTTCGAAGGTGCCGGTAGATCCCCATTCCCATTTGAGCCCCATATGGCTCAAATGGGAAGGGGGAGCTCGGATGCACCGGCACCGTTAATAACGGTGCCGGTGCATCCGACGAGCTGAGGTCAGACCTGGCGGGGGCTGTCAAGCACCCACGAGCACAACTCTTACTATGGCGGAACGGTAGCAACGGTGCCGGTAGCTTACCAGCACCGTTGTTACTGGTCCGCCATAGTAGTAATGAGGCCCAGTCTGTGACTAAAGGAATGAATATCCATTTACAACTGTGGGCCACTTTTTCATTGTTGCCTGAGACAGTTTCATGCTTCAGCCCGCCCATGTGGGCCACCCCTGCCCATTTCTTCCAATCTAAAAAAAAAAAAAAAAAAAAAAAAAAAATCTTTTTTCATGCTGAGCTCTCAGGGCCCCCCTGGGATGCACCCGCGGACCCCTAGGGGGTCGCGACCCACAGTTTGAATACCACTGCTCTAGAGCAAAGCACTTTTGGTGGGATGTCAGAGGGGCAAAGTCCACTTCTTTCAAGAATAGGGATTGGACCACTAACTAGCTTTAGTCCAATCACCTGCAAACTTTTACAGTTAAAAGAAGGGGTCTCCCACCACTTCTTTGGAATCATCTTTTGGACACCAACCCTTGAAGATTTTGTTTGGATCCCGCAGGGAGAGCATTACTTTGCAGAATCCTCCAGTTGTGAGAGGAAGTCAAGTACTCTAAGGCAGAGTCAAGTTCTGTCCCTTAGCCACGGCCACCATTGGGAGTGAACCTGCCAGCCACAGCGGTACCAAGCACCTCACCGTGTTGAAGGTGCCAGCCTCCCCTGTGTTTGGGAGCACGAGAAAAGGACTCATCTTGGCTCTGATCCCCTGGATTGGGACTACAATTTGAATCACTAGGACCCTCTGACGCTGCCTTTTGCACCCTTCCGATATTCTAATTGCGCGCACAGCACTAAGAAGTATGGTTCAGCGCTGGCAGATCACCAAGTACCGTAGAAGGCATTATTAACTGCTAACTGCCCCCTTAGTCCATCTTTTGGGCCCTAGATTCATTACCTGAAGCACCACATCTTGGTATCTTTGCATATTCTGCTTTCTTCCTACAGGGATGGATTTTTGTGGTGTTTTCTATTTAGTTACTACTGTACATGGTGTGTATGATTAAAGTGCATCTAGTTCTATAGAATATTGATTGGTTATTACTTTATTGTGGTTGCTACTGAATCACACCCCTCGAGTGTGTAGCCTTCCCTGGCCCACAAAATGCGAAGGAGGTATCTCTTAACTGTGTCTGTTTTACATTTATGATTGCGTTGGCTCTTGGTTTGTAGAACTGTGAGGGCAGAGCATGGGATTTAGCCTCTGGTCATGCTTGGACTCCTGCAGGGCAGAAGTAGAGAAGTGCTGTTGGTTGAAAAGTCAAGGCTGTGTGTGGGATGGTATCAGAGCGCTTAGCTGTGCATTGGGTTGATGAAAATCTCTTAATATGCCCACCAGGTATGGACATATATAGGTAAAACAGTACCTTGAAATAATTACTGTAACACATCAGCATGGAGTCTGAAGGTGACTGGGGACTGAGCAAGGCGCAGCACAGGCATTTAGTTGCTCGTTCAGGGGAAGATTAACAGAGCAGTGCCATGACAAACAGGGCCGTGAACCGTCACTGCATCTCTGCAATACAGAACAATGGGGCATTTGCATAGAGCATAATGCACTGTGTGTTGAACAGGCAAAAAAATGGGGGTGGCAGAGGAGGTGTTCGAGGCAAAGATAGCCTCCTTTGTTTCTGCAACACACTTGGAAGGCATGAAGGGTTGCGAGCCTATGACAAGGACATATATTACAAGGGTGCAGCCAGCGGAGCCCAATTCTGCGCCTTTCTACATAGCGTTTGCGGCTTGCCTAGTTGCTTCGTGGAGCTGTGCTATGTTACGCTTAAGTAACTGCCAGCATTTGGGAGATTCTGAAGCAGAAATTGTGAGCACGCAGTGTCACTCTCACTGGGACACTGCGATTGCTCCACAGCAATCTATCACACTTTTTCTGCGTCTCACTCTATTTTCTGGCACGATGGGACACTTTGGATCTCAGGGGTGACGTTTAAGGAATGGAATGTTAGCGGGCACACCACAAGACACAAATAGAACTTGAGTGGACAAAGAAGGTAGGAAGGGCCAAAACATGACAAGTTGGTTTCAGTACACTTAACAAGCTGTTTGTATTTTGTTAAAAAGATGGCACTGTGCAAATTCAGAGCAACTGTAAGAAAGGAAAGGCCAACGTGAAGTTAATAAACAGCTAGCAAGTCACCGTCAATGGCGGCAAAGGGTACAGCAAAGATGCTTCCAAAGGCCTTCGGTGTAATGTGTTTTAATGTTCGTCTTCCATTCAACAGGTATTTTGCACTCATTGTTGTGCTGGGGGATTTAAACCTATTAATGAAAGAAATACATAGACGAAAGAAGCAAACAGTCCAATGTTACCTCCTTCCCTCCCCCATCCCCCCACACGTGTTTTCAAGAACAACCCCCACAGTGCCCTGAGCTGCATCTCCGCCGCACATGCGCGGTACAAACGTCAACATAACATGAGGCCTTCTCCCGTGGCGGGGGCACTGGGCAGCTGCTGGGGGCAGAGGGAGGGTGGTTCCCGAGTGGGCAGGCAGCACAGGCAGTCTGAGTGATTCAGGCAGCTGGTGAACACACGTGGAGACGTGTTCATGTGTTCCCGACATGAGTGTGACTGGCCGAGCCTACAGAGAGAGCCCTAACTAACATAAAGAGGGCCTCGAGGTGCTCTTTCCAAAAGTATTTTAAAAGAATGACTTCAAATGGTGTATTTTACAGCCCAATCATAGGAAAAATGAAACAAAAAGCCATCTTTACAAACAGTTTTAAGGGGACGTAACACATGGAAACAAGTAGATGCCAGGTCATTCATTTCCATGATGATTAATGTGGACAATATGATAAAAATCCATCTGGCGTGTGTTATGAGGCATACGCCTGTAAGAGAATAGCCATATATAGGGGTCTCTTGATACGTAGGTGAGCACAAGCGGACACCCATTACAAAAGAACTAGGTCTCCTATATGTTATTTACTCCTGGCCTCTGTCTCCATGATCAGTAACGCTGCCGACAATAGAAGTTGTCCTACCCGTAATCCTCATTACTCCTAGTCCTTCTCTTCCTCGTCCCAACACTTATCAATGAGGTGTCCCACCTCCACACAGGAACCCTATTTCTGCTCATAATTTCCTCAGGCCCCGCCTCCTGCGCATCCGGGCATAAGAGCCCACCTTTCCCAAGATCCACCAGTAAGTAACACTGCCTAATAGGCCCATTCAACAATGGGAAGGGTTAGGTGGGGAAACTCGTGCTGGGACAAGGAAGAGAAGCACTAGGAGTAATGAAGATTACCAGTAAGTAATCTGAGCATTACCTCCAATTCCACTCTTCCACGTCCCAGCACTTATCAATGAGGCGTGCCTACTCCAGAGAGAATGGGCCAAGCACAAAGAAAACCACCAAAAGGCAAATGGAAAATGCAACCCGACCAACACCAATTTGTTGAAATACACATATTCAGACAGTAGCAACAAGGTATTTCATAATAGCACATAGCACTCAACTCACACGCTTTTGGCGGGTGTCACCCGCCTGTAAACAGCTGACTCACCCGCCAAGCCTCATGCACGCCCATTCGTTTCAATGGGCCTCTCACCCGCCAAAAATAAAATCGGGTGTTTTCACCCGCCTTTCCGACATAAATGGTTGAGAGCTATGATAGCACCACCCTCAACACACCCACCCCAAAGACCCCTGTCTCCTGGCGGTGAAGATTCAAATGATAGTGTGTAATGAAAGTGTGTGGATCAGACCAGGTGGCGGTGCAGCAAATGTTCCGGATAGGAACACCGCAGGCTTCATCCCAGGACGCAGCCATCCCCCTCATGGACCTGCCCTGCACACCAGATGGAAGGGGACACCCCACAGAAGAGTAAGCCAAAGCGATAGCATCCCAGAGCCAACAGCTGATGGTGGGCACAGACGCCTTCCGCCTGGGCATCGTCCCTCAAAGGTAGCAAAGAGGGTAGGGGAGGAACAAAAAGCCCTAGTGCGTTCCAAATAGAGCAGAACCGCCCGCCGCACATCAAGAGCGGCCCAATGAACCTCCTCCAGAGAGGAGGGAGAGTGGAAAAAGGAAGGAAGAACAATCTCCTGGGAAAGATGAAACTTAGAAACCACCTTAGGAAGAAATGATGGGTGGCACGTAACTACCAGGTAGGGTGCCTCATAGGAGAGGGCACCAAGCTCCCCTAAACGCCATGCCAAAGTGATAAACAGCAGGAAAACCACTTTCAGCGTGAGGAACCGAAAGGAAACCTCAGACAAAGGCTCAAAAGGAGAAGACAGCAGAGTCCGAAGGACCAGCAGGAGATCCCAGGATTGCAACCCAGAAACAAGGACAGGCCGAGCAACAGAAAAACTCCAGAGAAGGCGACCCACCAAGGAGTGACCACCCACAGCCAAACCCCTAAAGGCACGAATCGCAGCCCACTGAGCCCTCAGGGTGGAGACAGAGACCCAAGTCAAACCCATCCTGAAGAAACTGCCGCACAGGAGCCTCAGAACCCAAGGAGGAGGAACCGCCATGACTCAGACACTAGGACATGAAGTGCCCCCAGAGCCTCTCGTAGGCCCTCAAGGTAGAAGGAAGCCAGTCCCTCTTGATGTGAGAAACCACTTAGTCAGAGAGCCCCCTGAAACTAGGCACACCCTTTCAGCTTCCAAGCACCCCAGACCAAGTCCTTGGGACCCTCAATCCCTAAGGGGCTCACCACCGATCCAGATTCCCAGCAAGAGGCAACATGGAGGAGACAGCCAAGTCCAGGAGAAGGGGGAATTCGCACCTGTGAGGCCAAAGTGGAGCAATGAAGATCAGCACAGCCCGACAGTCCCGGATGCGTAGCAACGCCGTCTGAAGGAGAGGGAGGGGCAGAAAGGCATACATAAACCTCGACAGCCAGGGGGTGGATAGAGCATCCACCCCCCATTCCCCCACAGAGGGGAAATGGGAGAAAAACAGGAGGACCTTTGCAGACAGGAGGGAGGCAAACAAATCCACCAAAGGAGTCCCCAGAACCCTGCAGATCCTCTGAAAGACCACCTACCGGAGCATCCACTCCCAGAGTGGAACACCCGGATGAGGCGATCCGCCACCACATTGTCCCATCCCCTGATGGGACAAGCAGACAGCGGCAGAAGAGACTATGCCAAAGTACGGAGGAGAAGAACAAGAGACCCCATAGACCATGACAGGGAGCTCCACTGGAGGTTGATACATGCCACAGTGGCAGTATTGTCCGAGTGGAGAAGAGCCTGCCCCACCAAGACCAGGCAAAAGGACTTCAGAGCCTTGAAGGCCGCTAAGAGTTCCCTCCAGTTGGTGGACCTGGCCGCGTCCCCCTGGGACTACTTGTTACGCTCACCTGGTTCCCGCAGGGGCGTTGAACGGGACTGAACAGCAGTGGTCTGTAACGCTCACCTGATTCCCGCAGAGGCGCCGGTCTTGACTGGGTGAATGCCGTATCTTCAAAGGTGATGTGTAACACACGGTTGGCTCTTTGGGCTGGACCTCTGTGCACTGTATGTCTGACTCGAAGAGTAAGATGTCTGCAGATAGAAAATATGGGATTAATGAACTGGGGTTATTGGGTGCCTCTCTCCTCTTCCCTTTCTCTTCTCCTGTAGAACCCCAAAGGTTAACGCCCTCACCTTAGGTAAGTGAACGCCGAGCTCTCCATCTGCCTCGGGGCAGGGTGCCGTAACCAGTTCCTTCACTGGATAAGGGTGCAGGCCTCTTGACCTCAGAGGACTGCTGTCCGTCATTAACTGCACGAACGGTAAGTTCTGGGCGCTTCAAATGTGTTAAAAGTCTTTTGTAATGATATCTCTTGTTTTGCAGAGTTCCGGCGATGGCGGATGGCGGGCTGATGAGAGTTGAGGATCGAACCCGCGTGAGGAATAGAAGCGCCTGGAAGCACGTAGGTAAGCGCTTGTAGCCTGCTTCACGATGCGCACTAACTGTCCCTTTTATCTTGCAGGTACAAGTTCGGAGCTTTAGAGAAGCTGAAGGGTGCTGGAATACCCACTGGATTCGGCGTGGGAAGGAGTAATGGCATGTGAGTAATAAAGTTGCCCAATTTCTTTAAACGCACCTTCTTTTGTCTTTTAGATGCGGGATGCAGCGCCGAAGGCCTCCGGAGCGTGCGAAGAGCTGGTAAGCTTTTGTCTTTCAGATGCCGGAATGCAGTGCGAAGACCTCCGGAACATGCGAAGAGTAGGTAAGCCTTTGTCTTTCAGATGCCGGAATGCAGCGCGAGGCATTGGTGACAGCCGATGGACCAAGTAAGAGATGCGCTGCCACTGAAGACCGTAGTGCTAACTGTTCTTTCTTTGTCTTTACAGGTGCTGCTGAAGACTGGATTCCAGGATGGTAAGCCTTTGTTTCCTTAGGCCCAGGATCAGAAGCAGAAGACACGATGAGCGTTCTGCTGCAGAGAATGCAGAATAACACAAAGCAAGATTCATCCATCGGGTGTGGTTTAAATAGCCTCCTGTAGTGCTTAGGTGTCTCCTTCCACAGCCACGCCTAGGTAAGAAAAGAGTTCCTGCTTTTCAGAAGAGTTCCAGTGTTCTGAACCTAGGGAGTGGCTCCTGCCCCACCCAACAGGAAAAGTAGTCCCAAACAGAAGAGTATCCGGGGTTCAACTGGCAGGTAAGTAAGCAGCATGGTCTGCTGCAGGTAAGTCCACCCAAGCATTATGAGCCCGGCGCTTCCAGCGCTGGGACTGGGCATCTTTATGAGCCTGGTGTCACTGGCGCCAGGACAGGGTCCAAAAGGTCCCAATTGGGACTGGCTGGCACTCGGAACCGGGGTTATGGGTCTGCTTCCAAGGGAGTCGGGCAAGTCCTGATCTTTTGGAAGCAGAGATCATGACAGCACCCCCCCTCAAGGCCCCTCCCAAACCGGGCTTCTCCGGGGGTTTGGGCTTGTTAGGAAATGTTCGATGAAATCTTTTGATTAGACGAGGCGCGTGGACATATTCTGCAGGTTCCCAGGATCTTTCTTGGGGACCGTAGCCTTTCCAGTCAATCAGGTAAAATAGTTTAGATTTGGAGATCTTGGAATCCAGGATGCTTTTGACTTCAAACTCGAGTTCTCCATCAACTAGAATAGGTTTTGGAGATGTAGTTAGTCGGGTTTGAGGTTGCACGGGTTTTAATAGAGAGACGTGGAAGACCGGATGTATCTTCATGTGAGGGGGCAAGTCCAACTTGACCGCTACTGGATTTACTATGGTAGTGATGGAATAGGGACCAAGGTATCTTGGGTTGAATGTGCGTGGTCCTTTTAGAGGTAGATATTTGGTGGATAACCAGACTTGATCTCCTATTTGATATTGGGGGGCTTCCTTCCGATGTTGGTCTGCTCCTTTCTTGTATTGTTCTTTAGCCCTTTGAAGGTGAGAAACGGCTTCCTTAAAGGCTTGGGTGATTGTAGAATGCAGGTGGTCTACTGCTGGTGTTCCAAGATCTTGGAGTGGATCCAACTCCGAGGTTCGAGGGTGACTACCGTATAAAAAAAAAAACGGAGTCTTCCCAGTTCCCGAGTGGACAGAGTTATTGTAGGCATATTCGGCTATCCAAAGGATATCTTTCCAAGTTTTTTCAATTTGTTGTAGCATGCAGCGCAAATACTGTTCCAGAGTTTGATTGGTCCTCTCGGTTTGTCCGTCGGTTTGAGGGTGGTGGCTGGTCGAAAGTCTCACATCAATTTGAGCCGACCGACAGCAACTTCGCCAAAAATGAGAAATAAATTGACTACCTCGATCCGAAATTAGAACTGAAGGAAAACCGTGCAGTCGGACGATGTTTTCGAGAAAT
This sequence comes from Ambystoma mexicanum, assembly GCF_040938575.1. Taxonomy (NCBI): domain Eukaryota; kingdom Metazoa; phylum Chordata; class Amphibia; order Caudata; family Ambystomatidae; genus Ambystoma; species Ambystoma mexicanum. The sequence goes on from NC_090932.1 coordinate 92,024,029, forward strand.
TCTCGGCCAGAGTTGCTGCTGTTGGTAAGCCTTTGAGTGGAATGAAATGCGCCATCTTGGAGAATAGGTCCACGATTACTAGGATCGTATTGTATCCGGAGCATGGAGGTAGATCGGTGATGAAGTCAATAGAAAGCGTATGCCAAGGGCGAGGCGGGATGTCAATAGGGCATAAGAGGCCGGCTGGTTTTTCCTTTTGACTCTTGTTTTGGGCGCATACTCCACAGGACATTATAAAGTCTCTGATATCTTTTTTCCAAGACGGCCACCAGAAGTAGCGCTTGATCTTTTCCGAGGTCTTGGTCATACCGGGATGTCCTTCCATTAAAGAATCGTGATAACAAGAGATTACCTTTTTCTGTAAATCTGTGCTGAGCAGGTATAACCGTTCTTGGAAATATAATAGGTTGTCCTTCACCGTAAAGTCCTTTCCTTGCAGATGCCAATTCTGTATGTCTGCTGGAGTTACCAGTAGCCTGGCTTTATCCTTAACTTCCTCTATGGATTGTGTGGCGATTACACCTAGAATTCTTTGTTCGGGAATGATAGGTACAGGTTTAGGATTGATCAAATGTTCTTCCACTCCCGTCCGAGAAAGGGCATCAGCTTTACCGTTTTTTGAACCAGGTCGATAGGTAATTATGAAGTCAAACTCGGTAAAGAATAGTGCCCAACGGAGTTGCCTAGAGGATTGAGCTTTTGCGGTTTTCAAATATTGCAGGTTTCGGTGATCTGTAATCACAGTAACGGTGTGTCGGGCCCCCAGAAGATAATGCCGCCAAGCCTTAAAGGCGGACTTGATAGCTAGAAGTTCCTTATCAGTAATAGTGTAATTGATTTCAGGAGGCGAGAATTTGCGGGACCAAAATGCCACGGGATGCAACTGATTGGTTACTGGGTCCTTTTGTGATAGAACTGCCCCCATGGCAAGGCTCGAAGCATCAGTTTCAACGATGTAGGGGAGTTCTGGGCGAGGATGTTTTAAGATCGGTGCAGAGATAAATCTAGTCTTCAAATTCTGGAAAGCTTGTTCCGCCTCGGTAGACCATTCAAAACGTTTGTTTTTCTTTAACAAGGCGGTGATGGGCTGGACTATTCGAGAGAATTCGGGGATAAACCTGCGGTAAAAGTTAGCGAAGCCTAACATGCTTTGAACACCTTTTACGGAGGATGGCGATGGCCATTTGAGAATTGCATCGACCTTCTTTGAATCCATACGCACTCCGCTAGGTGATAATATGAATCCCAAGAATTCAACTTCAGTCACGTTGAAAACACATTTTTCCAACTTAGCGAAAAGTTTGTGTTGACGCAATCTCTCGAGGACCATTTTCACGTGTTTCCGATGTTCAGTTTCCGATGAAGAATAAACGAGGATGTCGTCAATGTAAACAACAACACACACATCTATGAGCTCTCTGAGGACATCGTTCATAAAATATTGAAAGGCGGCCGGGGCATTGCAAAGTCCGAAGGGCATGACCTGATATTCAAATAGCCCATACTTGGTGCGGAAGGCCGTCTTCCATTCATCGCCCTCTTTTACTCGTACCAAGTGGTAGGCTCCTCTAAGATCCAGTTTTGTATATATGCATGCTTTTCTGACTTGGTCCAGGAGTTCAGGGATCAAAGGTAACGGATATCTATTCTTAACGGTGATCTGGTTCAGGGCGCGATAATCTATACAAGTTCTAAGGTCCCCTTCTTTTTTTGGAACGAAGAACAAAGCTGAGGAAGCAGGGGACTTGGAAGGACGAATAAACCCATTCGCTAGGTATTGATCCAGGTATTGTCGGAGGTGAAGATTCTCAGGCTCGGTGAGGGCATAAATTCTACTACAAGGAGGAGTAGATCCAGGTATCAGGTCTATCTGGCAGTCATAAGACCTATGAGGAGGTAGAGAGTTAGCCTGATCCTTCCGGAAAACATCTTGGAATTCTAGGTATTCAGGAGGTAACTGGGGAGCCTCCGAGGAAATTGCTGCCAGTGCAACACCAGGTCGAGGGTGACAAGTAGAGACACATTCTGGAAACTGAACCGTTCTTGCTCGCCAATCGATCTGAGGATTGTGCTTCTCTAACCAAGGAATTCCTAGAATAATCTGGAACTGAGGGGCCTTGATCACATCGAACACGATCTTCTCATGGTGTCCATCTTGACTTACTAGCGTCACTTCTTGGGTGGTATGCGTTACTGGTCCGGAGGCTATCTCCGTACCATCCACCGTAGTAATGACGTCCTTTACAGCCTTTGGACAAAGAGTCAGATTCATCCTCAAAACCATTTCATGATCCACATAATTGCCAATGGCACCGCTGTCGACGTAAGCTTCAATCGCATGTAATCGATCCGGATGTTCAGGGCTAATGAGGACCATAGGTATCACGAAATGCGAGGTCACGGAACTGGTTTTAACGCTCGGCAAGAGGACCTCTATTCTTGTCGGGCGAGGTCGTTTCCCTGCTCAGAGTTTGTGACCCTGGTAACTGCAGCTCCTACTGCCTTCTTGGCTGGTTTCACCGGACAGTCTTGAAGAAAGTGCCCCGAGTTTCCGCAATAGAGGCATAATTGCAGCTGTTTTCTCCTTTCCCGCTCCTTTTGTGTTAGTGGTCCTTTCAGGCCCCCTATTTGCATGGGTTCCCCAGAGTCTACTCCTTTGGTAGGAGTTGGTGGTTTGGAAAATACTCGAGCATCAAACTTGGAACGATCGGCCTTCCTGTTCTGCAGTCTGTGGTCAATTTGAACGACTAAGTCAATATAGTCCGAACAGTCTTGCGGGGGATTCACTACTTGGGCTAACACATCTTTGAGCTCTCCACGTAGACCTCTATAAAACAGCGTAATCCTTTTGTCCTCAGGCCATCGAGTTTCCACTATCAGTCTGTTGAAAGACGCAATATAAGCCAAAAGGTCTTGATTACCCTGTCGCAATGAAAGGAGCTCATTGTCCAAGGCCTGCCCCTGTGAATGTCTTGCAAACAGTTTTTCCATACTGAGCTGAAAAGCTTGAGAATCATGGAGAACCGGATCATCTTGATTAACTAGAGGGATCGACCAGTCTGCCGCATTGCCACTAAGGTACGAAAGCACGAAAGCTACCTTAGCTTGATCAGTTGGAAAGGCTGCTGGCCGGCATAAGAAGTGCAACCGGCACTGATTAATGAATACTGCAAACCTCTTTGGGTCACCAGAAAATCGTTCGGGCGGAGCCAGAGGTACATTCCCAGGTAGGTTGATCTGCACTGGGTTCGTAGAGGATGTTGAAGGAAGATTTGCCCCTGATGCGGGTAACGGAGTTTGTCCGTCTTGTGACTGTAGCAATTGTCTAGCGAGATCGTCTGTTCGCTCCTTGGAAATAATCAGTTCCCTTCTTAGAGCATTCGTTTCCTGACGGGCTGCATGCACTTCTGCTCTTAGTTCCCCAAGTAACTGGGCTAGTTGGTCGGTATCCGAGGTTTACATAGCGCCTGGGTGGGAGTTTTGCGGTAGGCTTTGTGTTCTGTAACGCTCACCTGATTCCTGCAGAGGCGCCGGTCTTGACTGGGTGAATGCCGTATCTTCAAAGTTGATGTGTAACACACGGTTGGCTCTTTGGGCTGGACCTCTGTGCACTGTATGTCTGACTCGAAGAGTAAGATGTCTGCAGATAGAAAATATGGGATTAATGAACTGGGGTTATTGGGTGCCTCTCTCCTCTTCCCTTTCTCTTCTCCTGTAGAACCCCAAAGGTTAACGCCCTCACCTTAGGTAAGTGAACGCCGAGCTCTCCATCTGCCTCGGGGCAGGGTGCCGTAACCAGTTCCTTCACTGGATAAGGGTGCAGGCCTCTTGACCTCAGAGGACTGCTGTCCGTCGTTAACTGCACGAACGGTAAGTTCTGGGCGCTTCAAATGTCTTAAAAGTCTTTTGTAATGATATCTCTTGTTTTGCAGAGTTCCGGCGATGGCGGATGGCGGGCTGATGAGAGTTGAGGATCGAACCCGCGTGAGGAATAGAAGCGCCTGGAAGCACGTAGGTAAGCGCTTGTAGCCTGCTTCACGATGCGCACTAACTGTCCCTTTTATCTTGCAGGTACGAGTTCGGAGCTTTAGAGAAGCTGAAGGGTGCTGGAATACCCACTGGATTCGGCGTGGGAAGGAGTAATGGCATGTGAGTAATAAAGTTGCCCAATGTCTTTAAACGCACCTTCTTTTGTCTTTCAGATGCGGGATGCAGCGCCAAAGGCCTCCGGAGCGTGCGAAGAGCTGGTAAGCTTTTGTCTTTCAGATGCCGGAATGCAGTGCGAAGACCTCCGGAACATGCGAAGAGTAGGTAAGCCTTTGTCTTTCAGATGCCGGAATGCAGCGCGAGGCGTTGGTGACAGCCGATGGACCAGGTAAGAGATGCGCTGCCACTGAAGACCGTAGTGCTAACCTGTTCTTTCTTTGTCTTTACAGGTGCTGCTGAAGACTGGATTCCAGGATGGTAAGCCTTTGTTTCCTTAGGCCCAGGATCAGAAGCAGAAGACACGATGAGCGTTCTGCTGCAGAGAATGCAGAATAACACAAAGCAAGATTCATCCATCGGGTGTGGTTTAAATAGCCTCATGTAGTGCTTAGGTGTCTCCTTCCACAGCCACGCCTAGGTAAGAAAAGAGTTCCTGCTTTCCAGAAGAGTTCCAGTGTTCTGAACCTAGGGAGTGGCTCCTGCCCCACCCAACAGGAAAAGTAGTCCCAAACAGAAGAGGATCCGGGGTTCAACTGGCAGGTAAGTAAGCAGCATGGTCTGCTGCAGGTAAGTCCACCCAAGCATTATGAGCCCGGCGCTTCCAGCGCTGGGACTGGGCATCTTTATGAGCCTGGTGCCACTGGCGCCAGGACAGGGTCCAAAAGGTCCCAATTGGGACTGGCTGGCACTTGGAACCGGGGTTATGGGTCTGCTTCCAAGGGAGTCGGGCAAGTCCTGATCTTTTGGAAGCAGAGATCATGACATGGTCTCCACCAGCGTGACTCGTAGGGCGGAGATGGCTGACTGGACTGGCCCTCCTAGTTTTGTTTGCTTGACCCGTAAAAGTAGTTTCCTGAAAACAATAGAAGGGAATTAGCCATCCGTGGATTGCGAAGATACCTGCACCCAATTCGCTCCCACTGAACACCTCCGATATTCCCTTTATGTCCTCACCTTAGTGCTTGAAATGAATGGCTCTCCATCCTGCGCTGATTGCAGGGGTGCGTAGAATGCCAGTTACTCCACTGGATCGAAGGAATAGGGTGAGTTCCAGACGAAATAGGGCTCTGGGGAATGTGGCGTGGAGCCGTAATTGTATAGTCTTTAGAGTTCCAATGTCTGCTATTTACTCATTTCCCTTTTCCTTTTTTTATCTTGCAGCTTGGTCCAAAAGGAATTCTGATTGGCAGCAGGTTGCGCTAAGGTAAGAGTCTGTATTACCCAGCACTGTCTGGTAGAAAATAATGGTGCTAAATGTCTCTAACCAAGTGCTTTTGTCCTTTTACAGGTGCGGCGTAAGAAGATGCTGGATGCCGAAGAATTATACCTCGGGGCAGCAAATCAAGTAAGTGCCTGGCGGTAACCAAGATTGTCTATGTTTGCTCTCGGCTCACCTTGTTTTTTCTTGTCTTTCTCTAGGTACTGAGAATAGAGCTACGAAGAGATGTAAGCTGCGCCGGATCGTGTAGATGCTGTGAAGACTGGCAAGTATGGCGCGGCACAGCTGCTAGTGGTGCGACGCGTTTATTTTTTCAAAGTCTTTTTCCTTGTGCAGGGATGCAGTGGATTCAGGAGCTGATGAAGATTAGAAGGTAGGTTCTTGCTCTAACCTTTTCTTGTTCTTCCCTTCTTCCCAGGATGCGGTCCGGATTCGGAGCGGGCGTGGCAGGTAACAGGATGCTGGCTGTAGGCACGGTGAGTGTTACGCTGCTGAATGCAGAATAACGCGAAGCGTGTACTGCTCTTCGGGCGTGGTTTAAATAGCTTCCAATGTATTCCCAGGTAAATAGTTCCAAGCACCACACCCAAGTAAAAAATAGTCCCTGAAGAAAAGTATTCCTTCCCTGGCCTCACAAAGGCCAATGCTTGAGTTCCTTGTGGCATGGTCTGCATGAGGTAAGTTTGATTGTATGGGCCTGGTGCCTACGGCGCCAGGACTGATCCCATATAAGAGCCAGGCACCTACGGCGCCAGGACTGAATCCATAGAGCCCCTAACCGGGGCTTTGTGGGTTCCAATAAGGGGCTGGAGGTCTGCCCTCTGGACTGAAGGGCTTGATCCGGAAGTCCGGGGGTAGGCATCATGACAGCACTCCTCCCAAAGGCCCCTCCTAAGGTTGTCCTTCTCTCTGGTCCTGGCTTATCTGGGAAATTCCGATGGAATTTCTTCACCAACCGGGGTGCATGAACGTGATCGCTAGGCTCCCATGACCTTTCTTGTGGCCCATAACCCTTCCAGTCGACTAAGTAAAAAAGTCTTGATTTGACCAGTTTAGAGTCCAGAATGTCTTTAACTTCAAATTCGGGTTCCCCGTCTATTAAGATGGGGCCTGGTGATTTGGCTAGTCGTGTTCCAGGTTGTACTGGTTTCAGGAGTGAAACATGAAAGACGGGGTGAATACGCATAGTTGGAGGTAAGTTCAACTTAACGGCCACTGGGTTGATAATGGCTTTAATAGTATAAGGTCCCAAGTATCTAGGGTTAAAGGTCCGAGTTCCCTTTAAAGGTATGTGTTTCGTAGTGTAAGCGGATTCAATTCAACACTACAGCTAAGTCAATGCCTAGTCTGGGATACTGAATGGAAACCCTTATTGATATATCTTTATGTCCAGTTCATGAGTTCTGGATGACTACCCCTATATAACACCCCTCTCTTGGAACCCCCCTGACACCACTGAGCCAAGAAGTAGTTCTGTTTTGCAAATTAAAAGGTTTATTTGATAATTTAAACTATATATATATATATATATATATATATATATATATATATATATATATATATATATATATATATATATATATATATATATATATACATATATATATATATATATATCACACTTTATAATAAATTAATAATTGAATATCACACTTAATCTGAGCAGTAATCAATAATGGATAGTCTGGCACTAGCACACTCCTTTATAATCAATTATGAGTGGTTATAGGATGGATAAGATAGCAACAATACTTTTATGGTTTCAAATGGATGCAAGGTGGAATGAAAATGCAGTACAGAAAAAAAACTTGATATGATTTCAACAAAACAATGTAATCACTTTCTTCTGGCAATCCACTCCCCCCCTTTATGCAATGCAAGGAAATGGAAGAAAAGCACACAGTTCTCAGAAATGCAATCAAATGTAATTCAGTTCACCCCAGCAAGCTTAGACTACAGAAGTTTGAAACACAGGCCCAAAATGCTTTTATATGTGCTGGCAATGAAGTGAGGAATATGCTGAAAATGGTTTTAATTCCCTTTAGGAGGTTCAGGGTGAGTGAAATATACTTGGGATGAGTTCAGGCTCACTTTAGCAAGGATCTAGGAGTAACTAGCAGGTTAAACGAATTTTTGGCAAAGGAAAGCAAGGAAGCTGCTGTTTTCACACGTGGCTCGATTTTTAACCAAATCGCGAATCGCGGCAAAATTCGCGAATGCGTGAATCACGATTACGGCAAAAGTATCGTAAGTAGCAAGTCGTTTCTAAGCTTGTTGTAAAGCTGAGATTCTAAGCTTTCAGAGGAAAGTTAAACCAAGTTCCTAGCCCAAACGGTTCCAGAGATACGGACGATTAAATAAAGGTAGTTTTTCGGATTTGAAATTTTAAAAGTTCAAAGCGACAGGTTACAGCTTGCAGCTAGAAAATGACAGGTGACAGCTTTGCAAATGACAGGTGACAGTTAGGAGGCAGTTCTGGTTGGATTAAAATAGTTTGGATTATATTATTTCAACTAAGGGATAGGTTCTGCACAGTTCTGCTAGGTACTCATAATATAATTTTAAAAGGAATGGGCCTCCCCACGGATCTGGTCAGGTTTTGGACTGGACTCCGGTTCTGGTCTCGGCACTTCACAGTGATCTGGGTCAGCTCTCTGGTTCTGCTAACAGCGGTCTGGGTCACTCTGGATCTCTGGCCTCTGGTTCTGGATACTGCTCTGCTTTCTCTGGCTACAGCACTGCTTCTGGATCTTTTTGCACAGCTTTCTCTGGACCCAGCACTGATCTGCACGGCTCCTGGATGCTGCTACCGCTGTTAGGTCTGCTGGATGCTGAGGCCTACTGAGAAGAGTTCTCAGTTTGTGGGTTTAGGCCCTTGCTTTGAGTTCTGAATCAAGTTCTTTGGACTTTTAAAGTCTAAGTGTTGAATCTGGGATCTTCTGGATGTTGTATGGTCCGGCAGAGCGCGTTGCGGCAACTGGATTTGAAATTCCCTCTCTAGCTTCCAGTGGCTCTTTTTATGTCTTTTGAAAGTGGCTGTGTGTGCAGCATCACTAGCCAGCCCCTCTCTCAACTGCCCATTGGTCAAGCTTTCCTTTCTCTCTTGATTGGGGAAAAGAAGTGGAGTGTCAGAGCGATGTCATTTAATGGCTTGCAGAAAGGACACTCCCCTGTCAAATTACACACAATCTATATTTGACCTAAAGACATATTTCATAGATACACAGTGGTTTGAAATTACATGCACCCATCACATATCACATGAGGTATACCCTGTTCAAACTCTGCTCTTCCTGGGGGCTTGCATTCAGAAATGGCAACATTTGGTGCTTTTTAGTGGGTTTTGCAACATCGGATTTTTCTCCAGATTTATACACATGTACACGGCCTGTCCATACATACTCCAGTAAACTCCCATGTCTCTAGCTTAAACACAGAGTCTGTAGTATACATAAATAGCAGGGATTTGCCCCAGAACCTCACACAAATTGGAGTTTGGGCTTGAATCGAAGGTACATTTTTTAAATGAAGGCTTTCAAAGTTATACATTCCTGTCATTTGATTACAAAGAGTTATCAGTGTTTCTGTAAAATATATATTTTGCTTTCAATTCAGTTCTCAGAGTGTTGGAGTCTGCCTCCAAGACTTGGGTGGGTCAGGGACCATGCCTCTGCTGGCAGGCAGGCCTTTGTTGACAGGAAACAGTCAAAATCAACATATTCTATTCAAGTGCCAGAGCCAGGTCTCCAGGAGGCTCCCAGTCAGTCTGCCTTCTATCAATCAAGAGGTCATGTGAGATTCTAACTCCTGGTGTGAATCTCTGGAGGTGAGAGGTTTCCCAGCCTTTGGCCTGTTAATTAAATCAGATTGTCTTCTGGGAACAGCATGTGGTTAAGATTTTAATTAACTCCCAGCCTTTGATGTAAAGGCCTCTCCTGCAACTCCTGACATGCAGTTTCCCTGTCAGAGTTTAGACCGCTAGCGCCGCCCTCAGTCAAAAGCGGGTACTGCATGCAATTTCGGGATCTTTCTTGGATTAATGCATTCTAAACAGGAATGGTTCTTACATGGTAGTAAATCCTTGCTTAACATTGTTTTGATGGGGCTCCTTACAGTAAAATGGTTATGTGGAACCCCACAAAAGGGTTGAAACTTTAAAGTGGTCCGATGAGCCACGTTTTCAGCAACTTCTTGACATCCGTAACAGTGGATTTTGTTAACAAAGATCTTTCTTTACACTGGTGGGTGGCAAGTTAGGTAACCATTTTGGTGTGCGCACAAACTGCGTGGTTCTCCTGGATTCTGGCGCACATGTGGGCTTTTTGGCCATCTTGGATTTTCTAAGCCCACAGCACCAAATGTTGCAGCATGATAGCTCAAACGTGGGTCAGGACACCCAACAAAGCCCCCCCACCCGACTGCACTTTAAATTTGAGTCGATGGGGAGTCGGGTGCACAAAAGGTGATGACCCACGCACTGGTATGTCCGCATAATCTCCTTCCAATTCTGCAAATGGCACAGTTCAGCATCTTTTCCTCCATCCGGTATTGATCGATCGGTTCTCCTCGCCGGTGCTCATGGGAATATTGGGCGGTACCACGGGCCCCTTGCGTCTCTGCTCCCGGTCTCCGGATCGTCCTCCTTGGCCAGTCTCCAGGTTTTCTTTCTCCTAGGATGACAAAGGAAGAGCGGCAATACCTATTCATGGACATTTCTCCCCCACCATTGATATAGTGGGGTGGCATATGTATTTTAGAACTCAACAGATATGAACATGCACATTTTTTTAAATTAAGAGACAGGAACACAAACTTGAGAAACACAGAATTTGATAGGCTATATGTAGGATCTTTTAGGGTTGGAATTGAATTACTCCGGATTACTCTGGAGCGGTACCCTCTGGGATTGCAGAGGACTCCTCCAGTTGTTGCAGAGTGTGCCTGGGATGGCAACACTTCAACTGGTTGATGTGGACCCACTTGTCTTCCCCCTCTGCCAAACCGCCTTTGGGGATGCGGATCTTGTAGGCCACAGGGGAGATCTTGTCTATAATCTCAAACGGTCCCTTCCATGTAGGCAAAGATTTTCGCTGTTTGGCCTGGTTCCTTTGGAAATTGTATAAATAGACCCGGTCCCCCACCTGATATTCCTTCCTGGAAGTTTTCAGGTGGGATTCCCCTGAGCATAGGCAAAAGCATGTTGAAGGTGTTTCCTTAAATTCTCCACATACTCATGAGTTGTGGAGGCATTTATTAGTGTCTGCTCTTGGGTCCTGTAGAGCAAATGCTGCGGAAGCACCATCTTGCGTCCAGTCATCAACTCGAATGGTGACATTTTGGTTGCAGATGAAGGGGTAGATCTGATGGCCATTAGGACCAGAGGTAATCGGATATCCCAACTTGGCCCAGAATCTGCCACAAACTTTTTTAAGATGCTCACAATGGTTCGGTTATATCTTTCTACTGCCCCAGAAGAAGCTGGCCGGTAAGCAATATGCAACTTCCTTTTGACCCCCAGTATCTCCCACATCTTTGTCATTACTTCACTGGTGAAGTGGCTACCTCTGTCTGACTCAATCCTTTGAGGTAGACCAAAACGGGAAAAGATGTGGTTAATCATCAAGGCAGCTGCTGTTTCTGCCTTGCAGTTTGGGGCTGGGAGACATTCCACCCACTTGGTAAACAAGCATGTAATGGTCAACATGTACTTGTTTCCTCTAGTCGAGCGAATCACAGGGCCTACAAAGTCGATTTGCAAATCTGACCATGGCAGTGTCATTCCCCTCTTTTGGAGAGGTGCCCGGTGTGTGAGGGATGTTGGCTGAAATTGTGCACACACAAGACACCACTTCAAGTATTGGTCAAGGTCCCGCCCCATGTGTGGCCAGTATGCAACCTCTCTTAAGATTTCCAGTGTTGTGTGAAACCCCTATGACCGGCGGTGGCCGCATCATGGGCGTGACTTAACATCAGGCTTCGGAATGAGGTAGGAACCACCCACTGATCGTGGCCAGCTTTGGATTTCCTTACCAGCAAACCGTCTTGGATTCGGAACATTTTTGGACATTTCATCAACACTCTTAGGTCCTCTTTCCCAATGTAATCGGTATCCGTCAGGGGAAAGTTCTCAGGTTCCTCAAGGTGTTGGTAAAACTTACCGATAATTGGATCCCCCTTCTGAGCTGTAATCAAATCAGCATCAGGGGTCTCCTTGCTCCATTGGGCAGTTGAAAGATCATTGTGAGCATTTTTCTGGGACCTAGTGATAGCAGTGACCTGGATTTCCCCCAACAGGGACTCAATCTCAATTAGATCCCCTTGGATGGCCCCGGTTTTGGCCAGCTGATCAGCTAAGTCATTTCCAGTTTGGTCTGGTCCCTCTACTTTGGAATGACCCTTGATCTTTTTCCAGTAGATGTTCATCCCATTCGATGTGACCAGATCATCAATGTTTTGGATCAACTTCCCATGTTTCAAGGGTTTGTTGTTAGCACATAACATGCCTCTGGTTTTCCAATTAACCAGGTGCTCCACAAACCTGTTCCATACATAATCAGAATCTGTGATTATGACCAGTTTGTGGAGTTGATGCTGGACAGCAGTGAGGATGGCCTGATGCACAGCCATCAATTCTGCCACCTGACTACTTCGGGGACCAATTTTGTATCCAGCGGAGGGTTCTGGGGACTCATTCACCCATGCATTCCCTACGCCAGCCACCAGTTCTTTCTCCCCGTTGTTGTCAACATGGTAAGAGCATCCATCCACATAGACAGTGGGCATTCCCTCATACTTGTCCTCTTCAAAGACTTTGTGTGGGGAATTAGGGTATGCCTCCGTGTTGTCCTTGATTTTTAGACTTTCGTCCTCGAGACAGTTTTCTCTGGCACAATCATGCAAGTCAGCCAGACCTTGCGCGAGGGGACTCTTCTTGTTTTGGCCATATCTGACCTCCACAGGAAAGCCTTGCATTGACAGAATCCAGGAAGTAATTCGGGAATTACTCACATTTCCGGCCCGGATTCTATCACTTTGGAGATATTGCAGAGGCTGGTGTGGAGTCTCCACTATGATGTGTTCCCCCTGGATAAACGGGCGGTAATTCTTCAATGCCCACACCGTTGCCAGGAGTGCCTTCTCACAATCGTTGAATTTTTCCTCCACAGAGGATAAGTTTTGCTCGCATAGGAGATTACTTTATTGACCTTGTCATGCTTTTGGTATAATACTGCCGTCAAGCACGTATTAGAGAACCCCGTCTCCAGGGAGAACTCCTTGTTTCTGACAGGGTAAGCTAGGCAAGGCGCTTGTGAGAGGCTTCTTTTGAGTTGTTTTACCGCCTCGGCTTGTTCTGGACCCCATTCCCACTTGACCCCCCCTTCAGGAGATGAATCAGGGGTCTGGTGATCTCTGCGTAGCCCTCAATGAACTTTCTGCTGTAATTAGTCAGTCCAAGGAGGCTCCTTAGTTCCCGCAGAGTTGTGGGGTCTTTCAGTTTCTGAAGTGCTTCCACTTTCTTTTCCTGGGGACAGAGACCCTGAGGAGTAATCTCATGCCCCAAGAAATTAACACGGGTTCTACACCACTGTGCTTTCTGAAAGGAAAGTTTTGCTCCGGCGGCCCTCAACTGGGTCAGAACATAACGGATCTCTGCTATGTGTTCCTCCACAGATGAACTTTTGATGAGGACATCATCTACATAAGCCAGGTTACCCCTCGCACCCAGGTCGGGCATGGCCTTATGTAGGAAAATGTTGAATTCATTGCCGGAGTTGAGGTATCCGAAGGGAGTCCGGGTCCATGTATACTGCTGGCCCCCAAAGGTAAAATCCAGCTTGTATTGGTCCTCCCTACTGACCGGCACGGACAGTATCCATTGGTCAGGTCTATTGCAGTGAATACCTGTGACCCCTGGATCTGGGCCAGCCCTTGGTCAATGTAGGGCAGAGGCCATCAGGAAGTATGAACCCGTTTGTTGAGCTCCCTGAGGTCGGCGCAGAGTCTCCACTGGCCGTTTGGCTTCAATATTCCCAGCACCGGATTATTGAAGGTGCTGTGTATTGGACGGATTATTCCCCGGGACTCAAGGTTCTTAATTATTTCAGTAAGGGACTCCATTGATGCGAGAGGCAAGCGATATTGCTTCACAAACACTGGAGTCATGCCAGGGTCCGTGGGGATTGTTGTTGTGTGGATGTCGGTGCGGCCACAGTCATATGAGTCTACCGCAAAGAGATCTTGGAAATCCAAGAAAACTTGTTTCAACTTTTGCTTCTGTTCCAGAGTCACACAGGCATCAGCTAGGTTGACTCTCTCTTCCACCATCTGCCTGAAGCCTGGAAAGACTTCTGGTTTGGCTATCTCAGCAGCCTCCTCCAGCTGGGTGGAGAAGTCCCTGTTCAGAGTGCTGATTTGGACTGGAGGCCTCAGGTGGGAAAGGCAACCCTCATGGACCTGGAAAATCACCTCATCCCTCCTGAAGTCACAAGTCACATCTTCCTTACCATAGGGGCAAGAAGTGTACACCAGGAAGTTCCCCCCATGCCGGGTGAAAATCCTGTCTGGTGTTGTGTTGTCATCACTGTCACCGTCAAAACAGTCCTTGGGGATTGGTCCTAACAGTTCATTTCCTAGATCAACGGAAAAATGTCGGTCATCAACCGCCATTCCAATAATGGTGCCTGCGGCTAGAGTAATACTCTTTAAGTCGCTGTTATCCACCTCTATTGGAATGGTGTCATGTCCTATGTTGACTAATGGAGTTGGGTTTACCCCCAACCCTTGCTGTTGGAGAGAAGCATTTAGATGTATATAAGCATCAGGGTTTTGCAAATATTGTCCTCTTTTAACTTTCACTTCCAGGGAGAATTGTCGGGTCCTTTCTGGGATGGTGACTTCCTCTTTAATCTGAATTTCAACTGCATAAGGTAGCAATTGAGCTGACCTAAATGCTTTTTCTGGATCATCAAAGCCCACGGGATTATCCGCTAATCGGGACCAAGCTTTGAAGTTTATTAGGTCCAAACTAATGGCAAAGCGATTGAGAATGTCACTGCCTAAGTAAAAAGCGGCAGTGACGTCTCGCACGACCCAACAATTGTGGACTATGCTCTTTTTGCCAATGGAGATTTTGAGCATACACCTGCTTGGCAGGAGATGTTTGGAATTAGGTGCTTCCAGGTCCATTTCCCATTTGTCTATCAGTTTGAATGTGGGAATGGCTGGATCTTTTGGGAGTTGGCAGAACATGGCTTTGCTGATGAAGCTCTTACCGTTGTTCACACACACTCGAGCGAGAACAGAGTCCTTCCCATGATTTAACTGAACAGGGATGAACAACTGCTCTCCAATTTGCTGAATATCAGCCAGGCTCTGAGCTGATTTCACCTCTTTCTGGACTATAGGAGTTGGAGTTTCTGATTGTGGATTAGTAAAGAATTTCAGGGTGTTTCCTTCCAGTGCGGAATACCACCTTAAACTGGAAGGAAGGTTGATTTTCAGAAATAGAGAGGACCCCCCATCACCAGTCTGTTGTCCTACTGCTATTACTGTCACGTCGGGAGTTTGGTTGTTCTGGAAGTGAAATTCTACTTGGTCAGATTTTTGTTCAACCATGTGGCAGGTGCCGTTTAAACTAACATGGTTGACACTCTGTTTTAATTTTATTGGTCGGCTAGTCTGGGTCAAGAGGACCTTGTTTACACAATCTATTAGGGGTGACAACCTTCTCAGGAGGTCATTCCCTAGCAAGCAAGGGGTGCCCTCTGGAGTCACTACTATGACCGGGTGTTTCACCTTGTGTCGCCCAATTTTAATGTCCAAGTCTGCAGTCCCCTCAACGGGAATTTCCTTCCTGTCAAAGTTCTGCAGTTGTCCAGGAAGAGGAGAGGAATACGGTAATTCTCCCCCCTTCCGGCATTTAGTTCCTCAAAGGCCCTTTTGGACAGAAGGGTAGCTTGGGATCCAGTGTCTACCAGTGCCAAAATTGTACCCTGCCCCTGTACTTGTACCGGGGCATAGTATCTTCCCTCCTTCTCCTCAAGGGGGCACAGATAATGCGCATTTTTGGACAACTGGTGGGCTAACTTTCTGGTTTTGGACATTGCTAGCGAAGAGATTTGGGCAGAATTCTGTGGAGAGCCTTGGGAATCTGAAAGAAAAAGTTGGCAACTGGAGATCAGAGCCATTGTGGGTTCCCCTGGTTCCGGTTCTGGGCCGCCCCCCCTTTTTGGAGGCAGTCACCAGGATGGGTTTGAACCAGGGGATTTTGGTATTGTGGGTTCTGGGATGAGATGATGGGCGGCGGTAGCTCAGTCTCCATATCTCCCCAGTTTATATTGGAATCTTTTGGGACCCATTTTTCCTTGGGAGGAGTTCCCCCATCTCTGAAGGAGAAGATCCTTTTCCCAGGATCCTCTGGGGATCCCTCTCCTTCAAATTGGAAGATCTGTATTTCTTCCACAAAACGGCTCTGTTTGGGTACTTTGTTTCTCCTACCCCCCCTCTGCTCCTTTGGAGGCAGACTTTCAGGGGCAGGGGATTTTGTTTCCGGTTCCTGGGTTTCCAGGGGCTGTTTACGAGTGGGGAAGGAAGCTTCCTCCAAGGCCTTACACCCACCTTCCCCCTGTGCCACCTCCCTGGGAACCGGTGGGTTGTCGGGGTGCTGCCCCCGTCATTGCTCTGGAGCACCAGGCCCAGAGTTTGGTGCATTCTGTGCCGGCATGCCCATCTGAGGGTTCTGCTGAGCCCTTAGCACGTGACCCAGCTCCTGTGCCATGTTCTGAACCTGGCGCTCTAACTGGGAAACCCGCTCAGGCTGATACGGGGCCCTGTTTTCTCCCTTGGGCTGACCCCGGGAAGGGTAGCTATCCCTTCTCTGGTAATACCCCGGATTGGGAAGATTTGGGTACCCCTCCACCCTTGGCCTCCCCTCTCCCGGATTAGGTTGTCTGGGCTCAGGGAATTGGGGAAAGAAGGATGGATGATTTTGGGGTTGGAAGTTGGGTGGATACCTGGGGAAAAAGTTCTGCCCAGGATTTGGAGAATTTCTGCCCTCCTGTGGGAAGTTAGGAGGGAAGTTCCCTGGGTTAGGTGCTTGGCTGGATCCCCCCCTTTGGGCTGGAGGAGTCCACACATAACCCAGGATGGGTCGATTTCCCTTGTAACGGGAACTTACATAATCAGGAGAGCGAGGGACCCCATTTGTGGGGCTGCCTCCTTGGCTCCCTGTCTGTGACTGGCCCGAGGACCTTCTGGGCCTAGCATTATTAGGTGCAGGCAGGTTTTTAGGCCCCCCCATCTCCAAATCCAAAACGGGGGCAACCTTTACCTCTGCCACCTTGGCAGCAGCAGGGGTGCTGTTGGTTTTGGGGTTTTTGGGCTGGTTTTTGTTTTCCACCGGTTTCTGCACCTCATAGATGCGGGTGGCTTGTTCAATGACCCATTCTAAAGATCTTTTCTCATGAAAATCTCTCACGAGCTGGGTCATTATGTATTTGGGCAAGGCATGGAAAAAAGTATTAACAAATTCTCTGCTGTCCGTGCGCACCCTTCTGGTGGTCTGCGCAAAAGCACGCTTTAATTCTTGAACAAACTCTTGTGGGGCCTGATCCTCCCCACATTGCAAATTGTAGGCTGCCTTGCGAGCCTCTTGAGGATTTCGGTGCACAGAAAAATGTTTCAAGATGGCCGCCCTGTATATGGACCACCTTGAATGGTTTTGATCCTCCAGCCCTGCAAAGAAACTGGAGTATTCTGGTGAGAATGTCCATTTGACGTACTGGATGCAGCTACCGCTGTCCTTCAAATGGAAAGTCTCCATCATTTGTTCATAGAGCTCCAAGTGTTCCCAAACAGAATACTTGGCGTTCTTATGATAAGGCGTGATGACACTCCTTATTGCCTTTATTTGCTTCAATGGGTCCTTAAGCAAGGCCCTTTTTGCCTTATTGGCCTTTTTGGTTCGGGTAACCCTGGTCCATTCGTCTTCTGACTCAGAGGCACTGCTCCCAGAGGTTCCCGTCTGATCTTCCAGGTTTTCCCGTGTTCTGCGAGCCTGGGAATGGCTGGCAGAATGTGGGGACCTGGTCTCCTGTGTCCTGTGGCGCTCAGAGGAGTCTTCAGATCCCTCCTTGCTGCCAGGATTTGATGGGTACCCCCCCACTGACCTAACTGGGCAGAGGTTTTCAGGATGCCCTTAGTGGGCCTACCTCCTGGGGTTCCCCGCTAAACTGGACTGTACTTGGGTGCCCATACCCGGATGCCTGCCCATCCATTCCTGGGAGGTACTGGCCTATGAGCCCCATACTTCTAGCTGGATAGTAATCTGCCATCCCCGTGGCCCTGTGCTCATGTGCGCCAGGGGACATGGGGGTGGCAGAGTCCAAGGACTGGTAGAGATGAAGGCCTCTGGCACTAGGGCTCCTAAGGTTATGCTCAAGAGTCTCTCTTTCCCAGCGAACCTCATCTCTATCCGCCCCTGTTCCCTGTTGCCATGCAAGAGCCTGTGCTTTCAGTTCCTCAACTAAGGCCTTACTAGACTCTATCAGTCTCTCCTGCATGGCTACCTGTTGTTGGAGCCTATCATTGTGCTGGCAGAGAACCTCATTATTTCTCTGCGTTTCCTGATTGTTCCTGGAGCACTGGGCCAGTCTTTGCTGCAGGAGGGTTACCTCCTGAGTCCCATCTCTACTGGCCTGCTCCTGTCTTGCCAGAGCCTCCTCCACCCTCCTGGTGTGCTCTAGCAAGTCCTGGTGTTCTTTTTGGAGGTCACCCAGTCCCTGGAGGGCCAGGTGATTTTCTTCCATTTTCCTTTTTAAGTGGCAGACTTCCTGGCCTAAGGTATCCCTTTCCTGACTAAGAGCCTGCATCTGTGCCGCCAGGTCGTCCCTTTGCCTTTGGAAGGCACTAGTTTTCTGGCGCTTCTGGTCAAACTCTGCCTGGGTATCCAGGTCTTTCAAAATCAGTTTATTGCTCTCTGCCTTCTCCCTATCTAGGTGGCTTTGCAGGGTGACTACCTGCTCAGCACATGCCCTATTGTAGTCTAACTGTTGCTCCAGCTTTTTCTGGCTCTGCAGTAGGGAGTCCAAACCTTCTTAGTACTCCTTCTGCAAGGCCAGAAATCTGGTATCCTGGTCCGCCTTTTCCTGTTGCAGCACATCCATATCCTCCTTTATTTTAGTGATGTACCGTCTGCTGTCATTTTCTGACTCCTGGCTCCTGAGCAGCCTCTGCTCAGAAGAGTCCAGATCAGATTGGGCCTTCTGTAATGCCAGCAGTTGCCTACTCGCCAGATCTTGGCCTTCAGCACATTTGTCCTGCATGGCTCCCATATGTAAATATAAATATGTCGCTACCCTGGCAATCTTGTTGTGCTCATCCTTGGCCTTAGGGGCCATGTATAGTTCACTCAGGGCCACATGTAAGGGACCCTGGTCTCTCCATGTATCTGACCCTGTTTCAGTGATCTGGGGTGCGATTGCCTGCAACCAGACCGTCTGGTCCTGATGAGTCCACTCACCTCTCACAAATAGCTTATGTAAGAAGTGCTCTCTGGCTATTTTCATATCTACCAAGGTCGTCATTCTGGAATTTGAGTTCCTTCCTGACTTACAGAAGTTTGTATTTTATTTTGCAAAACAGACCTTTTCCTTAGAGCGTTCCTTTGAGGAGTGCTTTACAGCGTAACACAGCGTGGTGATCCGACCGGATATGTGTATCTGGTCAGCTGGCACGCTGTATTAATCTGCACAAGTGATAGATCTAACCCAAACGTCCGGCTCGAGCCCCCAATTTGTAAGAGGATTCAATTCAACACTACAGCTAAGTCAATGCCTAGTCTGGGATACTGAATGGAAACCCTTATTGATATATCTTTATGTCCAGTTCATGAGTTCTGGATGTCTACCCCTATATAACACCCCTCTCTTGGAACCCCCTTGGCCCCACTGAGCCAAGAAGTAGTTCTGTTTTGCAAGTTAAAAGGTTTATTTGATAATTTAAACAATATATATATATATCACACTTTATAATAAATTAATAATTGAATATCACACTTAATCTGAGCAGTAATCAATAATGGATAGTCTGGCACTAGCACACTTCTTTATAATCAATGATGAGTGGTTATAGGATGGATAAGATAGCAACAATACTTTTATGGTTTCAAATGGATGCAAGGTGGAATGAAAATGCAGTACAGAAAAAAAACTTGATATGATTTCAACAAAACAATGTAATCACTTTCTTCTGGCAATCCACTCCCCCCTTTATGCAATGCAAGGAAATGGATGGAAAGCACACAGTTCTCAGAAATGCAATCAAATGTAATTCAGTTCACCCCAGCAAGCTTAGACTACAGAAGTTTGAAACACAGGCCCAAAATGCTTTTATAAGTGCTGGCAATGAAGTGAGGAATATGCTGAAAATGGTTTTAATTCCCTTTAGAAGGTTCAGGGTGAGTGAAATAAACTTGGGATGAGTTCAGGCTCACTTTAGCAAGGATCTAGGAGTAACTAGCAGGTTAAATGAATTTTTGGCAAAGGAAAGCAAGGAAGCTGCTGTTTTCACACATGGCTGGATTTTTAACCAAATCGCGAATCGCGGCAAAATTTGCGAATGCGTGAATCACGATTACGGCAAAAGTATGAGATTCTAAGCTTTCAGAGGAAAGTTAAACCAAGTTCCTAGCCCAAACGGTTCCAGAGATATGGACGATTAAATAAAGGTAGTTTTTCGGATTTGAAATTTTAAAAGTTCAAAGCGACAGGTTACAGATTGCAGCTAGAAAATGACAGGTGACAGCTTTGCAAATGACAGGTGACAGTTAGGAGGCAGTTCTGGTTAGATTAAAATAGTTTGGATTAGATTATTTTAACTAAGGGATAGGTTCTGCACAGTTCTGCTAGGTACTCACAATATAATTTTAAAAGGAATGGGCCTCCCCACGGATCTGGTCAGGTTTTGGACTGGACTCCGGTTCTGGTCTCGGCACTTCACAGTGATCTGGGTCAGCTCTCTGGTTCTGCTAACAGCGGTCTGGGTTACTCTGGATCTCTGCTCTGCTTTCTCTGGGTACAGCACTGCTTCTGCACAGCTTTCTCTGGACCCAGCACTGATCTGCACGGCTCCTGGAGGCTGCTACCGCTGTTAGGTCTGCTGGATGCTGAGGTCTACTGAGAAGAGTTCTCAGTTTGTGGGTTTAGGCCCTTGCTTTGAGTTCTGAATCAAGTTCATTGGAGTTTTAAAGTCTAAGTGTTGAATCTGGGATCTTCTGGATGTTGTATGGTCCGGCAGAGCGCGTTGCGGCATCTGGATTTGTAATTCCCTCTCTAGCTTCCAGTGGCTCTTTTTATGTCTTTTGAAAGTGGGTGTGTGTGCAGCATCACTAGCCAGCCCCTCTCTCAACTGCCCATTTGTCAAGCTTTCCTTTCTCTCTTGGTTGGGGAAAAGAAGTGGAGTGTCAGAGCGATGTCATTTAATGGCTTGCAGAAAGGACACTCCCCTGTCAAATTACACACAATCTATATTTGACCTAAAGACATATTTCATAGATACACAGTGGTTTGAAATTGCATGCACCCATCACATATCACATGAGGTATACACTGTTCAAACTCTGCTCTTCCTGGGGGCTTGCATTCAGAAATGGCAACATTTGGTGCTTTTTAGTGGGTTTTGCAACATCGGATTTTTCTCCAGATTTATACACATGTACACGGCCTGTCCATACATACTCCAGTAAACTCCCATGTCTCTAGCTTAAACACAGAGTCTGTAGTATACATAAATAGCAGGGTTTTGCCCCAGAACCTCACACAAATTGGAGTTTGGGCTTGAATCGAAGGTACATTATTTAAATGAAGGCTCTCAAAGTTATACATTCCTGTCATTTGATTACAAAGAGTTATCAGTGTTTCTGTAAAATATATATTTTGCTTTCAATTCAGTTCTCAGAGTGTTGGAGTCCGCCTCGAAGACTTGGGTGGGTCAGTGACCATGCCTCTGCTGGCAGGCAGGCCTTTGTTGACAGGAAACAGTCAAAATCAACATATTCTATTCAAGTGCCAGAGCCTATTGTGTGGTCTCCAGGAGGCTCCCAGCCAGTCTGCCTTCTATCAATCAAGAGGTCATGTGAGATTCTAACTCCTGGTGTGAATCTCTGGAGGTGAGAGGTTTCCCAGCCTTTGGCCTGTTAATTAAATCAGATTGTCTTCTGGGAACAGCATGTGGTTAAGATTTTAATTAACTCCCAGCCTTTGATGGAAAGGCCTCTCCTGCAACTTCTGACATGCAGTTTCCCTGTCAGAGTTTAGACCGCTAGCACCGCCCTCAGTCAAAAGCAGGTACTGCATGCAATTTCGGGATCTTTCTTGGATTAATGCATTCTAAACAGGAATGGTTCTTAGATGGTAGTAAATCCTTGCTTAACATTGTTTTGATGGGGCTCCTTACAGTAAAATGGTTATGTGGAACCCCACAAAAGGGTTGAATCTTTAAAGTGGTCCGATGAGCCACGATTTCAGCAACTTTTTGACATCCTTAACAGTGGATTTTGTTAACAAAGATCTTTCTTTACACTGGTGGGTGGCAAGTTAGGTAACCATTTTGGTGTGCGCACAAACTGCGTGGTTCTCCTGGATTCTGGCGCACATGTGGGCTTTTTGGCCATCTTGGATTTTCTAAGCCCACAGCACCAAATGTTGCAGCATGATAGCTCAAACGTGGGTCAGGACACCCAACAGTAGCCAACCAAACTTGGTCTCCAATCTGATAATGCAGGGCTTCACTTCTATGTTGATCTGCAGTTTTCTTGTATCTTTCTTTAGCTTGTCTCAAATGTTCTGTTGTTCTTTCAAAGGCTTGTGCAATAGCAGCGTGTAGATGATTCACTGCGGGCATTTCTAAGTGTTGAGGTGAGCAAGTTCGGAGGTCCGAGGGTGACGCCCACATATGGTATAAAAGGGTCTTTGTCTGGTTCCTGAATGCAAAGAGTTGTTTTATGCATATTCAGCTATCCATAAGATTTCCTTCCAGTTGTTTTCGGTTTGATGTAACATACAATGTAGGTATTGTTCAGGAGTTTGGTTGGTCCTCTCCGTCTGCCCATCGGTCTGGGGATGATGGCTGGTTGACAGCCTCACGTCGATTTGAGCAATTGACAGCATTTTCTCCAGAACTGTGAAATAAACTGGCTACCTCGATCGGAGACCAATATAGAAGAAAATCTGTGTATTCGAACTATATTTTCAAGAAATTCCTTGGCCAAGGTCGAGGCTGTAGGTAGCCCTTTCAGAGGAATAAAATGAGCCATCTTGGAAAAAAGGTCCACTATGGCGAGGATGGTGTTAAATCCATTACACAGAGGGAGATCAGTGATAAAGTCTAAAGATAAGGTGTGCTATGGTGTGGGTGGAATGTCCAATGGTTGTAAAAGGCCAGCTGGTTTCTTCTTCAAGGTCTTGTTTTGGGCGCAAATACCACAGGACATCACAAATGTTTTCACATCTTTTCGCCAGGTCGGCCACCAAAATTGTCTTTTAATCTTGGCTTCTGTCTTTGCGATTCAAGGGTGTCCTTCAATTAGAGCATCATGGTAATTGGAAATAACTAATTCTTGTAGTTCTTTGTTTGGTAGAAATAGACAACCTTGATAGTACGGTAGATGATCGTTAACTGAATAATCCTGGCCTTTGTTTGACCAGTCCTGCAAGGCTGCCTGATCGAAAAGTTGTTGGACCTTTAAATGGATGTCTTCCAAGGTTTGTAGAGTTGTTTTGCCCAGGATTCTTTTCTCTGAAATTATAGGCACTGGTTCAGGATTGGAATATGCTTCTCCCATTCCAATAGGAGGTAAGGCATCTGCTTTACCATTTTTACAACATGGTCGATAAATAATCACAAAGTCAAATTCCGCAAAGAATAAGGCCCATCTAAGTTGACGTGAAGATTGGGCTCTGGCTGTCTTTAAATATTGCACATTTCTGTGATCAGTGATTACAGTGATGGTATGCCTAGCACCGAGAAGATAATGCCGCCAGGCCTTGAATGCAGACTTGATAGCCAATTGTTCTTTGTCGGTAACTGCATAGTTTAATTTGGGTGCCGAAAATTTTCTTGACCAGAATGCTTCTGGATGAAGTTGGCCAGTTTCAGGATCCCTCTGGGAAAGAACAGCCCCCATGGCTAAACTGGACACATCTGTTTCAACAACGTATGGAAGCTTGGGACGTGGGTGCCTTAAGACAGGTGCAGACGTGAATTTTTGTTTTAGATCCAGGAAGGCCCTTTCTGCTTCTTCTGTCCATGAAAAGCGTTTGTACTTTCGCAAGAGTGCTGTGATGGGATGTACAATATGTGAGAAGTCAGAGATAAATCTGCGGTAGAAATGAGCAAATCCAAGCATGCTTTGTACTTCTTTAACCGAGGTGGGTGAAGGCCAATTAAAGATGGCGTCCATCTTTCGAGAGTCCATTCGAACTCCATTTGGGTTCAGGATAAATCCAAGGAATTCCAGTTCTGTAGAGTGTAGAGTGCTGGCGTAGTTTTTCAAGGATTGCACGAACATGCTTAATATGGTCTGATTCAGAGGAAGAGTACACTAGGATGTCATCTATATAAACAACGACGAAGCCATCACTTGATACTCGAACAATACGTACTTAGTGCGAAAGGCGGTCTTCCATTCATCGCCTTTTCTTACATGTACCAGGCGATATGCCCCTCGGAGGTCTAACTTAGTATAGATACAAGCATCCTTTACTTGGTCCAGTTGTTCCGGGATAAGAGGCAGCGGGTATCGTTTTTTTACCGTAATTTGGTTTAAAGCGCAATAATCTATACACGTTCTATACACGTTCTAAGGTCACCTTCTTTTGGCATGAAGGATAATGCTGAGGCTGCTGGGGACTTGGATGGGCGAATAAAACCATTGGCAAGATATTGATCCAAATATTGTCAAAGGTGAAGGTTTTCGAGTTTTCGAGTTCTTTAAGGGCGTAAATTCTACTGCATGGAACTTGGGCACCAGGTATGAGATCGATCTGACAATCGTATGATCTGTGAGGTGGTAGCGTATTTGCTTGATCCTTCTGAAAAATATCCTGAAAGTCTAGGTATTCCTGAGGTAACTGACTAGTTGAATTCGTGACTGAGCCCAGGCTTTTGTTCAAAGTTTTTTTTGGATAACAAGTGTGCACACAATCCGGGAAGGTCATTCTCTTTTCTCGCCATTCAATACAAGGATTATGCGTTTCCAACCATGGCATTCCCAGAATTATTTGGAACTGTGCAGCCTTGATTAAGTCAAACACAATACTTTCTCGATGCCCATCTTGATCCAACAGCGTCATCTCTGTAGTGGAATGAGTTACTGGTCCAGAGGCAATTTCAGTTCCATCGACAGTTGTGATGACCTCTGTTGCGATCTTTTTGCAAAAAGGTAGGTTCATCCTTGAGGCCAATTCGTGGTCCATATAGTTTTCTATGGCTCTGCTATCAATGTATGCTCTTACTGCGTGCATATGAGATGGCTGCCTAGGATCAATAAGGACCATTGGTATGATGAGATGCGAGGTCTGAGCGTCCTTCTTCATGCTCGGCAAGCAGACCTCTACGCTTGTCGGGCATGGTCGTTTCCCGAGTCAGACTCCATGAGGCTTTTGTCAGCAGCTCCTATCACCTTCTTGGGTGGTTTTACTGGGCAATCCAGTAGGAAGTGTCCCGAAGATCCACAGTACAGGCACAGTTGTAACTGCCGTCTCCTTTCTCTTTCCTTTTGAGTCAAAGGTCCCTTAACGTCCCCGATCTGCATAGGTTCTGATGCATCTGTTCCCTTGGGGGTAACATTATCCTTGGGCATAAATACCCGATTCTCGAATTTAGCTCGATCAGTCTTTCTATTCTGAAGTCTGTGATCTAACTGGACAACCAGATCTATATATTCAGAGCACTGCTGAGGTGGATTCACCACTTGTGCTAGAACGTCTTTGAGCTCACCTCTAAGTCCTCGATGAAATAACGTAATCCGCTTTGCCTCTGGCCATCCGGTTTCCACCACCAACCTATTGAAGGTTGCGATGTAGGTCAACAGATCCTGGTTACCCTGACGTAGGGACAAAAGTTCGTTATCCAGGGCTTGTCCTTGTGAGTGTCGGGCAAACAGCCTTTCCATGCTTAATTGAAAAACCCTGGAAATCCCGAAGAAGAGGGTCATCCTGATTGACTAGTGGAATTGACCAATCTGCTGCACTACCGCTGAGATAAGATAAAACAAAGGCTACCTTTGCTTGGTCATTCGGCCTAGAGGTCTACATAGAAAATGCAAGCGGCACTGGTTCATAAACACAGCGAACCTATTTGGGTCCCCTGCAAAGCGTTCAGGTGGTGTTAAGGGAATATTTCCTGGTAAAAGTACTTGCACAGGGTTACTTGTTTGAGCGTGAGTTGGGGTACCCCCGAGTCCAAGTAGGGGGGTTTGCCCAGCTTGGTTTTGCAATAGTTGCCTAGCAAGATCGTCAGTGCGTTCCTTAGACACAATCAGCTCTCTCCGGAGAGCATTGGTTTCTTGGCGGGCGGAATGCACTTCGGCCCTGAGTTCTCCCAGTAACTGCGCTAGTTGGCGAGTTTCTGAGGTCTCCATAACACCCAGGTGGGAATTTGTATTGAGGCTTCGCGTTCTGTTACGCTCACCTGGTTCCCGCAGGGGCGTTGAACGGGACTGAACAGCAGTGGTCTCCACCAGCGTGACTCGTAGGGTGGAGATGGCTGACTGGACTGGCCCTCCTAGTTTTGTTTGCTTGATCCATAAAAGTCGTTTCCTGAAAACAATAGAAGGGAGTTAGCCATCCGTGGATTGCGAGGATACCTGCACCCAATTCGTTCCCACTGAACACCTGCGATATTCCCTTTATGTCCTCACCTTAGTGCTTGAAATGATGAGCTCTCCATCCTGCGCTGATTGCAGGGGCGCGTAGAATGCCAGCTACTCCACTGGATCGAAGGAATAGGGTGAGTTACAGACGAAATAGGGCTCTGGGGAATGTGGCGTGGAGCCGTAATTATATAGTCTTTAGAGTTCCAATGTCTGCTATTCACTCATTTCCCTTTTCCTTTTTTTATCTTGCAGCTTGGTCCAAAAGGAATTCTCCTGATTGGCAGCAGGTCGCACTAAGGTAAGAGTCTGTATTACCCAGCACTGTCCGGTAGAAAATAATGGTGCTAAATGTCTCTAACCAAGTGCTTTTGTCCTTTTACAGGTGCGGCGTAAGAAGATGCTGGATGCCGAAGAATTATACCTCGGACGGCAAATCAAGTAAGTGCCTAGCGGTAACCAAGATTGTCTATGTTTGCTCTCGGCTCACCTTGTTTTTTCTTGTCTTTCTCTAGGTGCCGAGAATGCAGCTACGAAGAGATGTAAGCTGCGCCGGATCGTGTAGATGCTGTGAAGACTGGTAAGTATGGTGCGGCGCAGCTGCTAGCGGTGCAACGCGTTTATTTTTTCAAAGTCTTTTTCCTTGTGCAGGGATGCAGTGGATTCAGGAGCCGATGAAGATTAGAAGGTAGGTTCTTGCTCTAACCTTTTCTTTTTCTTCCCTTCTTCCCAGGATGCGGTCCGGATTCGGAGCGGGCGTGGCAGGTAACAGGATGCTGGCTGTAGGCACGGTGAGCGTTACGCTGCTGAATGCAGAATGAGTTCCTTGCGGCATGGTCTGCATGAGGTAAGTTTGACTGTATGGAATTTTCATGGCAGCAGACTTCTGTCGCGCGTCCGTCTTCCAATCCGTGTAAGAATGTGCAGACGACCCCCACAATGGAACCCATGGACATGGCGGCTGCTTTCAAACCATCATATGCCAAGTCATACAAAAACTCCATTTGAGACTTGACGGCCGGTAGAAGGGGCGCAGGATCTCAGCCCTACCCCTTCAGGGCGGACTTCAGACTCCCAAGGGCAGCTTCCGCCATGTATGAGGCATATGTGGCAGCCCATGAAGCCAAATGAGCCTCTCCATAAGGCTTCCTCAAGGAGGCATCCACTTAACGATCCGTGGGGTCCCAGTGAGAATCGTTCGATGCCAAGGACGACCTTCCCACCAGACTGGGAATGGTGTCATCCACCAGAACCACCTGCAGCAGGGCCATCTCCTCCCCCTGCAAGTGATACAGCTTGGCAAGGAACCTGGGGACCGCTGATTTTTTTCCGGATCACCCCACTCCCTCAAAATCTCAGTTTTCATTTCAGCGAGAAGTGGGAGACCCTTCTTGAGAGTGCGCTTAAACTGGCGCAGAGGGGGCCGAACCCCTCCAGCCAGAGTAGACTGGGGTGCAGAGTCCGGAAACCCCACATAATGGGATACCTGAAGAAGAGCAACCTCCGTGGCTTCCTTGTCCAGGTACTTGCCCTTGAAATCAGTCACCTCAGGGAATCGCCCAGGCTGCAGGAAGAGGCGCCCGAACATGAGGAAGAGGAAGGGGTCACTCCTTCCTCTTCCTGAATCCCTTCCTCCTGTAGGGCTCTCCGAAAATCATGCAGGAGCCGGTCCTCTGGCACTCTACACCCCCTCTAGGAGGGGGAGGGGAACAGGAAGAAGAGGCATAGGAAGGTGAAGGAGAGCGAGGCTCCATATGGCGAGACTTGGAGGAGCGCTTACTCATAGCACCAACAACCAGAAGCTGAAGCCTGCAAGCAGAAAGAAGCAGCTACAGAGGAGGAAGACCACAGAACAACAGGAGGCCCCTGCACACAAATATATCAGCCACAGCGGGAAAAGACAGGTCGCTAGGCAACCACAAACCCAGCACGGGAGGCCAGGTGCACACCATCAAGCCAGCACAGAGCATGCCCCCCACTCCCTCTTATCTCCGCCCGGGTGAGGACCACCCCAGGCCATGCAGACCTGTAAGGCAAGCCGCTCTGCGAAGCCCCACAGACCATGCTCCCGACAGGGGTGGGCGACCTCGACCACCACCACCGGCTATGCCGGCGGCGGTAGTAGGGACTGGGCACCCCGCCCATACTCAATGGGGGGCCCCCCGGAGAACTCCTGCCAAACCAATCAGGTCCCCAAAGTCAGGAAAAATACAAACTATTGGGTATTTGGGAAGGTGGGCTGTTATGCCCGGAGGCGGGAGGTGGAGGTGGTGGGGCCTGAAGAAATTAGAAGTAGAAAGAGGGTTCCTGTATGCAGGTGGGACACCTAATTAATATGTGCTTGGACGAGGAAGAGTGGATGTGGAGGTAATGTCTTGCCTGCACCCAACACAGAGGTTGGAGGCTAGGAAACAACCAAATTAACCCCACAGTTTAATCTGCAAAGATGTTTCAGTGTAGAGGTGTTTAATGGCAGCTACAAAGCTCTTAGGACGCCCTCTAGCCGTCATCTTCGACCATAGACGATCTCGGTCTACGGAGTCGAAGGCTGCCTTCATATCTATACAGGCCACATAGAGTCTTGTTCCCTTACAAGGGGCCTCATTACAACCTGTGCGGAATGCGTTTAACGGCACCGGTAATGGTGCCGGCGCCGTTAAACACATTCCGCATTATTACGGAGGTCCCCTCGCGGGACCCCCTCTGGACGTCTGGTTTATCCAGACGTCTAAAGCGGGTCCCGCGAGGGGACCAGGGAGCTAACAACAGGCCCTCTTGTAATGGGCCCATTGTTAGCTCCCTCCCCATTCCCATTGAGCCCTATGGGGGCTCGAATGGGAATAGGGAAGGACCGGGCCCAGGTTCCCTGAAGGAGGAAATACCGGGCCCTCCATACTCGGAATGGCCCGGTATTTCCCCATTCAGGGAACCCGGACCCGATTTTGGAGGCAGCCATGCCCTTATTAAGGGCATGGCTACCTCCAAAGTCGTAATGAGACCCAAGGTCTTTGTTTTAAGCAAGCTAATAAGTAGCAGATTTAGGCCACAATCTACATTGCTGACAAAACTAGTTTGCCTCAGGTCGTATGCTTCGGAAATGGCTATCCACTCCTTAAGTCGTTTCAACAGTACTTCTGCAAATATTTTTCCTAGGACATCCAGGAGGGCAATGGGCCTGTAGTTCTTGGGGCTTAGTCTATCCCCTTTCTTAAACACTGGGACCACTATCGCCATTTTCGATGAGATTGGTGTTTTACCAAGCTGGGAAATTCTGTTGAACAAAACCATGCTGAAATCAGTCCGTAGTTCAGTTGTTTCTTTTAGAATGGCGTTCGTCATGCCGTCCGGGCCAGGGGCTCGAGACGGGCTTTCTTTAGAGATGATACTCCTAATTCCGTCTCTGTTGAAGTTGAGATGCCACAGCTCTTGCTGTCCCGGTCGGTCCCACGGTCAGGTTATTTGTCTTATGACCAAATAGGTTTTCAAAATAGTCAACCCAACCATATTCATGAACCACTGTTTTCTTCTTTGCCGTTGAGTAGTGACCATAGGTTTCTTTGAATTCTTGGTCATAAGAACATGCATCATGCGTACAGCATCAGTCTGCTAAAGAATGGCTCTCTGGGAAATAACCCAGTTTCGATGTTGTTGTTTAGTCTTCTTCATTTCCAGGTGTCTTGCTGATACTGGGAGGGTTTTTCAGATCCTAAGGTCTCACTGTAACTGATGCTTCTTTGTTGAAATAAGGTCATTGAAGACATTTTTTTTAAAGTTGTTTTGCCTCCTTGATTGTGTTCTTCTCTAAAGACTGCCAAGCAGGATTCATATTCAACTCCCTCATCCAGGTTCTCTAGCCAGTTTTTCAAAGTCTTTGTCAGAACTGGGTCTGACTTAGCGTTAATTCACAGCCTGTTTTTGCCGGGTTCCGGTGATACTCTGTTTCCAGAGATTCCCACTAGTCGTTTGTTCATCTCTCTTGCATGGTCTTAAGCAAGATAGGATCATCGGGTTAGGATCACCTTGTTTACTTTGGAGAATCTGCATGGACAGCACCCATGGGAAGATACAACCAGTCACGAAGAAATAGTGAAGTGTAGCACCAGCTATGGCAGAGTGCTACGGTGTGCCGCCCTCTAGGTCTCCCATCACTTGGCCGTTTACCATGTGTAAGCCCCTAATTTGGGATTCCTCTAGCCATTTCTGGAATCTTGAGACTTTTCTCTTGTGGGCGGTTTTCCCGGCGCCCCTGTTTTTTTTCCCAGGGATGTTGAAAGGCAATCAATATTCAGGTCTCCACAGAGATGCATCGATCTATTGAGTTCTTAGGTCATCAACCCATTTCATTACTATCGAGTTAAAGATGTTCGAGTCCTTGACATTGGGATTACAATACAAGTTGAACAGGATCAAAGTACCTTCTGTAGGGTTAGGGAGTTCCACTAGTTTTATTATTAAGATTTGAATCAACGGGTTAGGGTGTATCATTCTCACAACCTTTCCCATTGAGTTGTTCTCACCAGCGTTAGTAGCCCTGAGATAGGTCTCCCTTTCAGATCCTTAGTTGCTTGTTTCAAGTATCCCTTGAATCCATCCATCAGTGGAGTTTCTCTTAACCAAGACTCCTGAAAACACAGAATATCTACTTTGGTCAGTCTTGGATTCAGTGATCTGAGCAAATGGGCGAATTCCCTGGAATTTCAGGATCCAATCTGGAAGGATTCTGGGCCCTGACCCTTCTCACTCTAGTCACTCGCAGGAGCAGCAAGAGCTCTCGATAGCCATCCCCATGAATCTTCTTTAGGCAGCCTTGCAATCATGTCCTCTCTCCCACAGGTGATCTCCTGCAATCTTACATTAGTTTTTCCTTTTATGGTTTTTGGTCTCAGTGCCTTTCTTTTACGACCATTAGGCCCGAATCTGAAGCTTAGCTGTTCAGGGAGTCGTGTTCTTTTAAATCAAAGCTGAAGGCCCTCAAGTCATCATTTGCCTTCGGCATAACAACTATCAAAACAGAAGAAGACATGTACAAAAGGAAACTTTCATTCTCTTTTTTGCATGGAAAATTCACAATCTGGATGTCTTTTCTATTTGATAACCCTAAGTTGGGGTACATTGTGTAGGAGGCTCGTAATGTTGGCTCGGTTTAATATAAGGCCATCATCAGCCTTCAGTACTCTTTCCCAAAATATATTATAAAAAGCCTTTTGGCCTACTTGAAACTTTAGTCGGTGCTTCCCCTCCACTCCCTCGCCAATCGTTCTTAGAGAGCGATCTCTTTTCTCACTTTTGCAGTGAAGGGTCCCTTCTTGAGTGTGCAATCCTTTTCTCCAACAACTCAGATTGCCTCTCTTGAGGCACTCTTCAAAGCTGTTTTTTCCTCTTGGCTTCTAGAGTTTCGAATGGTTTATTACTTGAGGGGTCACGGCTAGGTCGTTTAGTCTCCTCACTCATTATGGAATCTGATTGAGGGTCGTCTCCTGGTCTTCTGATTCATATTCCTCATAAGCTGATAGCTGCTAGAGTGGGTCTTCCTCAACGTCTGAGTCCAGGGTTTCCACCTCTATTGATCTATCAGTCTTTGGGTATTCACGCGAGGGGTGGGTAGCTGGGGCCACCAACCATCAGGTCCGCATACTGTAACAATTATTAAGTAACAGTTTTTCAGGGATGGTCCAGGCCTGACATGGTAACTGTGACTTGGAGCAGGTCCCAGAGAGATTATGGACAGCTGATGCTCACAATGTAGGGCTATTGCAGGGGGTGATGCTGGTCCGAATATCACTCAAGCCAGGTGTTTCCGCTGGCTAAAGAGTATCTGTTGTCCAAAGAGACAGAACAGGACATACGTGACACCATTGTGGCACTCCTGAATCCACCTCCCCATGCGACAGAGCTATCTATCCAATCAAAAAGGGAAAAGGGGGGAGTTGTAGGAGGATACAGGACCTTTGCCCTCTAAATGACATTGTCCAAGCAGAATTTCCTATAGTTCCAAATCCTGCAATGATACTATGCAGCACCCCCCAAGGAGGCAACTCACTTCACTGTGGTAGATCCTAAGAACGCCTTTGTCTCTGTACCCTTGCACCCTGATTCGCAGTACCTCACCACGTTTACACATGGGGGAATGCATTTCGAGCACACCAGATTGCCCAAAGGGTACTGTGAGTCCCCCAGTATCTTCAACCGAATATTGCATGCAGTCTTAGGAAACATTCAAGTGCCCATTACCATTATTCAGTATGTTGACGATTTGCTGGTGTGTAGTGACAGTGAGCAGATTCCATCACCCTCCTGCAGCTGCTGGCATACAACGGGTACAATGTCGGTAAGGCAAAGTTGCAATATTGCCTCCAAGAAATGCTCTATTTAGGGCAGCTGCTATCTGTTCATGCGAAGAAAATTATACCCGATTGTGCTGCTGTAGTGTGCAGCACTCCCCAGCCCAAAACTGTCAAAGAGATGTAGACATGTTTAGGGTTGTGTAATTACTGTAGGACATGGATTCTAGATTATGCGGCATACACCAAGCCCCTGTTTCAGGGCCTTAAAGAGGCTCAAATGAATGACCATTAGGTTGCATGGATGGAGAATATGCTCACCAACTTTAACGCCCTAAAAGAAGTGATCTCCACTGCCCCAGTGCTGGCTACCCCTGATTACAATGTATCTCTTTTCCTATTCAAATGGCCAATTAATGACCGCAGTACTGCCCACAAAAGAGCACGATGGGCCACAAGCCATTGCGCGGACTGCTAGATTCTGTGATGCAGGGCCAGTTGCCATGCGAACAAACGCTTGCTGCAGCTGCATTTGTGATTGAGAAAAGCTCCACAATTGTCATGGGGTACTGGAGCATGCAGTGTTTGCCATTATGGAGCATTCCGAATCAACTTTCACCACGCAGCGGGCGTCCACGTATGAGATCATCCTGTCCAGCCCGAACATTCATATTGTGAGGTGGAAAACTGTAAATCCTGCCACCTTTTTGCCAGAACAGTGTATCAAGGAAAGCCTTGCAGCGCATGATTGTTTAACATTTGAGGGGGAGGAGGATGACATCCCAAAGGCAAGAGATAGTCCACTCGAGGGAGAGGGGGTTGATGCTTTTCGTTGGTGGGTCAGCAACTATTTAACAGTGCACAGGTTTGAGGCATACTGGGGCAGCAGGAGTCCGCCTAGTGGATGGGGTCTATGAGGTATTGGTACAAAAGAGATTACCCATGCACTATTCGTCCCAAGAAGCAGATCTTGTAGAGCTCATTGAGGTACTTATGGCATCTCAAGGGTGCTGCGTCACTATCTATTCTGACTGGCCTACGTCACCACCAGGACTGGCATGGTGGAATAGGAGGAGATTTAGGAGGTCCGATGGGTCCCCGGTACAACATGAAACACTACTAGATGAAATAATTGACACACTATCCCAACCATCCTTGACAGTGGTGGTGAAATGCACCGCCCATAGTAGCAATACAGACAAGGTCTCACTCAGTAATGCTGCTGCGGATGTGGCGGCCAAGCAAGCAGCATATTTACCGGTGCTAAGTGTCCCTGAGCATCCAGTGGTATCAAAGAGCAGGGAACAACTGCCAGACTCCTACAATTCCTTACCGATTGCACAACTAATTGAATTGCAGGGACGAGCCCCAAAGGAGGAGAAAGAATTGTGGTTGAAAAGGGGATGCAAGCAGTCCCCTACAGATTTATTGCGGCGACAAGAAACATTGGGCAAAGCAGTTATGCCACACGAGTTGTTGCAGGCCACATTCGACCAGCTGCATCATTCATCTCATGTGTCAAGACAACATATTGCTGCATATACAGGACTGATTTGTCCCAAATCTGCAGGACACAGTCACTAAAATTATTGTTAACTGAATCACATGCCAGACTTACAGTACTGGTCTTGCCATGAGCATAATCTGAGGTACACTGCCCCACCCTACTGGGCTATTCCGCGAGTTGCATATTAATTATGCGGACATGGGAAAAGGTGTAACGGATCCCGCTACCTAATAGTTGTTGTGTATCCTTTTTCACAGCGGGTGGAAGCTGGTCCTTGTGCACACCCTGGTGCAAAACGTGCAGCCACATTTTTGGTCAGAGAGGTCTTTCCTCGATGGGGCGTGAGCCATGTTTTAAGGTCAAACAACGGCACACACTTTTTCAATGAGCTCTTATTGGGCATTAAGCATCGGAAGTGTACAATTTACCACCCACAGGCCAACAGAGTTGGGGAGAGGATAAATGGTCTTTTTAAAGAGCAAGTTGTCTAAGCTTTGCACACCTTAAAGAAAAATGTGATGCACTGCTTACCTCTCACTCTATTTACCATGCAAATGCAGCCCTGTAAGGATCATCACTTATCACCCCACTAGGTGGTAACGGGCAATGAATGCACATCCCCAACCAGGAGAGTATGTGATGCTCACAGGGCAGCCTCTGTTTTAGGGGATGAATTTTGTAGCTACTTGTGTGCGCTAACCAAAGCCACAAAATGTATCTCTCAACAGATCGTGCCGCCAAGGATTGAAGAGACGACCAGCGCTGCATCCGATACTCCACCCACATCGCCTCCTCTCCAGCTTTTCGCTGGCGACCATGTCTTTGTAAAGAACTTTGTCTGCCAGTGGAGCGAGTCTACATATAACGGCCCCTTTGAGGTCATCTATGCTACTCCTCTTGTGGTAAAGGTTTGTGAATTACGGTACTAGGTGCATTTATCTGATGTCCGCAAGGCACCACAGGCCACACTCCCCACCCAAACTCAGTAAAGTACGAAACAGTACATGGTAAATGCCTGCCAGTTAAAACTCTTTTCCTGGTAAACATTCTAAAGAACCATGTGTAGCAGCAGAGTGACTGCTGTTCCCTTCCTAATGTGT
This sequence comes from Ambystoma mexicanum, assembly GCF_040938575.1. Classification (NCBI taxonomy): domain Eukaryota; kingdom Metazoa; phylum Chordata; class Amphibia; order Caudata; family Ambystomatidae; genus Ambystoma; species Ambystoma mexicanum. The sequence continues at coordinate 92,059,211 of NC_090932.1, forward strand.
TTCCAACTTTATTTTTTCAAAGCTCTACAACAAGTGTACCTCTGTGATAAATAAAAACACTGCTACTCATTGCTTGCACTGAGAGCTCTCTCTCTCTCTGTCATGATCACCAGCAAGATTCCTAGTTCTGCTCATTCAAAGAGAATTCCAATAAGTTGGTCTTTAGCCTGGCACTTTTGGGTTACTGCGCAAGCTAGGTCCTGATTTGCAATATTCCTATGTAGGTATTTACTGCCTTGTCACCTAACATGGCCGCCAGTTCGATCTCAGGGTTTTGCAGTGTAGGTCTATGCGTTGGGGTTTGTTTCCTTTATTAGCCCCGCCCCCCTGGAGGTCTGTGCTTCGCGTTCATTCTGCCGTCGCAGTGCAACGCTTACCATGGTTCCCTGCAATTACCTCAGCACTTGTCGCCACAGTTTCCTTGAATCCATTTACTCTTCCCAATTAATTAATTCCCATTTCACTAGGTACTCCTAGTATTCCTTCCTTGTCCAAAATTGCTTGTTTTTTCCGTTTCCCGGACACCTCACAGAATTTAGTCGGAAGAGTTTCCAGTCAGATGTGCTGGGACATAACTACTCCCTCAGGTGTTCCAGTCAGCGCGACATCAGAATTCTTCTTTCTAACTCACGCAAGTAAAATGTTTTCAAGCTATCAGTATAGTTCGTTTTTTAGTGTTTATTTCAGTGAACGTTACCTCACTGAAGTTGCTGTTACGTGCTATGAATAGTTACAGAGTTTTGCCGGTCGTTACAATTAAAATTCATAACGTTCCTCAACCGCAGCATCCTTTAGAAACACTGGTGTGTGTTCAGAGAAAATAAAGCTGCCTCAGCACACTATTTAGCTACCGCTAGTTTTCATACATAGAGTTGCTGCTCTGCTCTGCATTCTCCATCATTCCCACTGCCTGTTTATCTATAACCCTATTACGCAGTTCTAGACCCTAATTAATAAAAAACTAGGTTTAGTCAGAAAGAACCCTCTAAGCTGTCAGTTAGCCTTACACCATACTCCAGCTTTTGCTATTATTCCTTCCATTTACTACCCAGTTTACATAGATTACTTCATCACGATAGATGAGACCTTTTTTCCCACAATCATTCTTCAGAACTTGCGCCCCTGCAACAGAGCAGGATGGAGAGCTCATTAATCTAAAAACACAGGTGAGCAGTTCCATCATTTTACAGAGAAATCATTTTGGATAAACTCCAATCAAAGCATAGTGTTTATAGGTTGACGTTATTAAGGGTGTTTCTAGGAAGTAAATCAATGTCCTACCATTACAGAATTCAAATGACTATGCTCATCTAAGTAAACCTTTCCAGAACACACGCACCAGACCAGAGCTAATTTACAATGGCAAATATATACAGTTCTAAGTGGTACCACAATTATTATCAGATTTCATTAAAGTGCATCAACTGTACTCTGGTCAAATGTCACACAAATCAATTAATAAAGGTAACCAACAATAGACATAAGAGGGAAAGCAGTTGGTTAGAACAATTGGCAGAATATGGGCCCCTACCGCTAGACACAGTTGTGTGTGGAGATCCCCCCCGCACCTGGGCAACCTGTAAAATAAAGATATACTACCAGCCCAGTCCATATATTGTTCAATGAGTTTTATTCCCTTCTAAAATGTTTCTACCACCCCAATGTACCTGGAATAGCAGAGCTCCTCAGGGAGGCGTCGAGTGATCCTTCTTGAGTGACTCCCTTTAAAGCAGGAGCCAGGGATTGTCGATGGGCCTCGAAGAAAGTGAACTCGGCTTCGAGAATCCTCGATATAAGTTCTGTGGCGCTGAGGCAGCAGCTTCGGTCCTGGCGGTGCTCGTCAACGATGAGTCAAAGACGTCCTGCAAGGAAGAGGCGTGCGGGGCACCTCGATGTCGATAGTTCAGGACCACAAAGAGCTTGTGAAGAACTTTGGCCCAGCAAGGGCGTCGAGTTGTCCGGCGTCTCTACGGTCCTTGGGTGGCGGGAAACCCACCAGCAGATGCTCCTCGGTGCATCAACGGCCTGGCCTTCTCCGGCGGGATAAGGCGCTCGGCGGTGCGGACGAGCATGGAGCGTTGCTGCTCAGGGCGTCGATGGCACAGCGTCAAGTGGTCCCCACTTCTGGGCAACACGGCTTCGACAGGCCTCCAGCGGTTATAGAAAACCTGCAAACCCTTGTCGACTACGGTGGACGGAATGTCCGGTGCTTCTCTTCGCTTTCCTCGGCGGTCCCCATCTCCAGTCGACAGCTTGTCGAGGTTCTGACTTCCAGGGAGCATCGGCGAAGGTTAGTGGTGCTCGATGGTCCCTCGGAGCTCGGGAAGAGGGCGCCTAACCAGGTCCTCTCTTGGATCAGTCACGGCGGCTTTCAGATTGCGGTGAAGGTAACAGCAGTCAACCTTCTTCTTCAGGCTCAGCTTCGAGATCAAGCATCAGTTTCGACTTCAGCTTCTGAACGAATTCTAGCAGTGAGAGGCCCCCAGTTATACTGTTGATCTCCCATTCATTCTGCTGGGTCACACTCAGGCAACCAATCACTCAGAAGTGCATTCAGCAGTCAGTCAGCCAATCGGGCATACAGTGCATTCTGGCCATTCTCTTCCCCCTCAGACACTCACAACAAGGAATGTGTATTGGGTAAAGTACCCAGCCATTCAAACCTATACACTGCATTCATACCAGTTTCACATCAGGCATGGGTAAGGGTAGCTCAGGCAAACAGCCTGGACTCCAAGTGCCTTACCTGTACACTTGGGGTCACCCTTCTTGTGATCCAGAGCCCCAAATTCCCAACATATGCCAGGAGTGCGGGGAACGGTACTGGAACCACTGGGAGTATGCTTTGCAACAGGTGGACCACGACTCTTATTCCCACCCACAGAGGACTTATCCCCACTAGATTATTGGGTCTTAGGAGAGGAAGGTTTTGGTTTACCCGACTGTGATTGCTTTTGGGACTCCTCAGCTTTCTGAGAGGTCCCCTTTTCTTTGTCCTTGTCCTTCCCACTGGAGTCCTTAGGGGACACCCGGTGGGAGACCCACTTGTCAGCCAGCCTGGCCAGCTTAAAGGGATCCAAAATGTTCTGGTCAGCAACATACGGAGGCAGCTCTGGTGAACAGGCTTCAGAAAAATGCTGAAAAACAAAAGGTGGGACAATTCAACAAAAGTTTTCACCTTGTATCCATCAATCCACACCATCATGTTCATATGTGCAGCACTCACCCAGTCAACCCAAAACACATTCTCTCTTTTCTTAAAATCCCTGAACCTCTTAAGGTATTGGGTAGGTGTCTTGCCAAACTTGGCAATCGAAGCAGACTTCATGCACTCATACTGACCCCTTTCTTCCACACTCAGTTTCAGAATACAGTCATACCCTGTCTGAGGCACTCTGCTTAACAAACTCTTAGCCCAGTCTCTCTTATCAACATCATGAATTGCACAAGCCATTTCAAACGCTTCAATCCACTGGAGGATATCAGAACCCTCCACAAACACATCAACCAAGTCTTTCATAAACTTGGTGGCTGGGGACCTGACACACTCAACTGGTTTCGCTGAAGTCTCCACTCTAGCTTTCTCTAGCTGGAATTTCTGACACTCAGTGTCCTTGTTCTTGAGTTCAAGGTCCTTATCTTTGAGTTCAAGATCCCTATTCTTAAGCTCCACCTGTTGTGCCAACTCCTCTTTCTTAAGCTCAGCTTCTATTTCCAACTTAATAACTCAAGTTCTAAGGCATTCCCTGAAGAAACACTGCTGGCGGTCAGAACAGAGGCAGCAGGAATGGTGGCATTACCAGAAACAGATTCAACAGTAACCCCAGGGGCAGGGACCTCATTGGTTACATCCTCCCCTTCAAGGGCTTCACAATCAGTCTGATAGTCCACCAGGGCAGCTATCAGCTGAGCCCTAGACTTAGCCTCTAAGTCTAATTCCCTGGCTTCACAAGCACTCTGGAGAGCCTCTAAGCTCATCCTAGTCAATTTACCATTTGCAAAAGACTCCATTGCTTGTAATACAGTTATATAGCACACAACTAAACCTCAGTTTAACAAAGTGCAGATATTTTGTAAGTGGCACGGTTATACACTGATTCTTAAAACCATAAGCATCCCACCGCTGCCATCAGTGTAAAGACTGGAGGGGGGTGTCTGTGCTCCTGCTCTCTATATGGCAGAAAAGAGGCACAGAGGACTCCAGCCAAGATTCTCTATTATTGGAAACGTAGTCAAGCAACCAAGGCCTAGCTTCTCAAGAGGCGATGCAGGCTGGTTCTTAAGTACAGTGTAGTCCCCAAGCACCCACAAAGAATGTCGACACACTGTATTAGTTAAAACACAGTCTTTATATAATTAAGGTTGAAAGTTATATACACAATCACAGTAACTCACTTTGTGCTCAGTTAATCTACAATGGCAAATATATACAGTTCTAAGTGGTATCGCAATTATTATCAGATTTCATTAAAGTGCATCAACTGTACTCTGGTCAAATGTCACACAAATCAATTAATAAAGGTAACCAACAATAGACATAGGAGGGAAAGCAGTTGGTTCGAACAATTTGCAGAATACTGGCCCCTACCGCTAGACACAGTTCTGTGTGGAGATCCCCTCCCAACCTGGGCAACCTGTAAAATAAAGATATACTACCAGCCCAGTCCATATATTGTTCAATGAGTCTTATTCTCTTCTAAAATGTTTCTACCACCCGATTGTACCTGGAATAGCGAAGTTCCTCAAGGAGGCGTCGAGGGATCCTTCTTGAGTGACTCCTTAAAGCAGGAGCCACGGATCGTCGATGGGCCTCGAAGAAAGTGAACTCAGCGTTGAGAATCCTCGATTGAAGTTCGGCGGCGTCGAGGCAGCAGCTTCGGTCCTGGCGGTGCTCGTCGACGAGGAGTCGAAGATGTCCTGCAAGGAAGAGGCGTGCGGGGCACCTCGATGTCGATAGTTCAGGATCGCAAAGAGTTTGTGAAGAAGGTTGGCCCAGCAAGGGCAGTCTTTGGGTGGTGGGAAACCCACCGACGGATGCTCCTCTGTGCGTTGACGGCCTGGACTTCTCTGGTGGGATAAAGCGGTCGGCGGTGCAGACGAGCGCGTCCGGGAATCAAAATGTCTTAATCAATGGAGCGTTGCGGCTCCAGGCGTCGATGGCACGGCATCAAGCGGTCCCGGCTTCTGGGCAACACGGCTTCGACGGGCCTCCAGCAGTTATAGCAAACCTGCGATCCCTGGTCGACAACGGTGGATGGAATGTCCGGTGCTTCTCTTCATTCTACTCAGCGGTCCCCGTCTCCGGTCGGCAGCCTGTCGAGGATCTGACTTCCAGGGAGCTTCAGTGAAGGTTAGCGGTGCTCGATGGTCCCTCGGAGATCGCGAAGAGGGCGCCTAACCAGGTCCTCTCTTGGATCAGTCTCAACGTCACGGCGGCTTTCAGATTGCGGTGAAGGTAACAGCAGTCAACCTTCTTCTTCGGGCTCGGCTTCGAGATCAAGCATCAGTTTCGACTTCAGATTCTGAACGAATTCTAGCAGTGAGAGGTCCCCAGTTATACTGTTGATCACACATTCATTCTGCTGGGTCACACTCAGGCAACCAATCACTCAGAAGGGCATTCAGCAGTCAGTCAGCCAATCAGCCATACAGTGCATTGAGGCCATTCTCCTCCCTCTCAGACACTCACAACAAGGAATGTGTATTGGGACAAGTACCCAGCCATCCAACACTACACACTGCATTCATACCAGTTTCGGGCAGGGCTGTCTCAGTCATTGTGTTTCATACTAGAAACCAGACATCCACAACAAGAAGTGCATATTGGTCACACACTCCATTCACCCAGGTCCCACCCACAGGGTGTACCCACAACATACAGTCACTGGGAAGGCTCCATCCAGTCTGGCGTGAACTTCACTACAATATCATATATGGAACTTCCACCCTTCAGCCAGTCAGGGGGAAGGGACAGAGTCAGGGCTTCCCAGGTCTTTGGGAAAACAAGGTAACAGGCAATAGAAAGCAAGAGGCCACAGGGGCCAACTTGTTTCCTATCAGGAATCAACTGATTCCATTGGCAGGGCCTGGGTATCCCAAAATGGAGGATACTCAGAGCACCTGTCAAATTCAGCATAGAGCTGCCACCAGCCCATACCCTGCTCTGTGGCTCACACAGAGGTGCCCAAAAACAAACACTAGGGGCCCAGGGTTGTACCACCACCCATGGGTGCTATACGGTTATCCCATGGGTCTGTACACCAAACCATAAATAGGAAGAGCTGTACTGCCAGGGGTCCCACATGTACTCCTGTGCAGAAAGCAATACAGAACACAAATGAAAAAGGACTACAGGACAAGGACAGGGAGTCCCTGTCCCTCCAATGCATTTCCAGCATCACCATAGGTCCAGCAACTCCATCTGTAAAAAGCAATGTTCTTGTTTTCATAAAGATTCTCTTATAACTGTGTTTTCCCCACGGACATAAGTGTAATTCATTGGGTAGCTGGTATATATAGTCTCGGGAGGATAGCTCAGAGGCAACGTGCTCGCCTTGCAAGCAAGACGGCACAGAGAACCATAGGTTTGATCCCCGGGTCCATGCTTAGAAACCTCTGGGTATTAAGCATGTTATAAACAACCTATCATATCATATTTGCTATTTCTATGTTTGCATTAGGAATATATGATCATATAAAAGGTGGGATAATAAACGCAACTATTACTAATGGATCTTTTACTGATGGCTCTTTAGGTTTTTTAATACATGACAATGGTGAAAATGTGGTTGAAACAAATAATACCGCGGCTGCGGTCCACGATATATAACCTAATGCATCTGCTAATGATACAAGTTTCACCCAGCAACCTATGGGGAATTTAGCACATTTACTCATGTTATCGTTATTTCCTAATGCGTTTCGAACATAATAGCAAATTATACTTCCTTTTCTAGTGTTTCACATTCTAGAGGCCCGAAACATTTTAAAAGACAAGCTAGAAGGGCCAAGTATGATCAGTACCAAGGACTTGGGTTAGATACAATAAAAGAGGTGCACCATCTAGAGGTAAGTAATAGCTGGTATGCAGACAAGAGCTCAGTGGGGAAAACGAAAGCAAATGGAAGTTGTTATGTGTGTTCCTTGATTCCACATGCATCAGGGCCCCCCCCCAAGGTATTACTGCCACAGGAAATTCTGATTGTGGAGGCTCAATGTTTACTCCATCTGACCTTGTGCAGGTTGCAAAGCACTTTCTAGGCACAAAGCGTGCAACTCGAAGTAATGGACCCTGATCAAATGCAATGTTCCCAAAATCCAGAAATTATACAGTGCCTGCAAAAGACCCTATCTTAAATTGGAAGGCATGAGGTTCGTGGCAAGAAGATGGCAGGAAACTACAATGAGCTGTATAGCAGGTGAACGGGTAGGATTTGGAGAAGAAGCGATCACGGTATGCAGCGGGTACTGGAATGAGCAAGTAACAAAACTCACTTGCATCGAGGCAATGGAAAAACCAGTGAAAGTACAAAATTGGAAGGATATGAACTGTGTTTTTGCAATGAAGGAAGCGTCTTTGTGGGGACCAACTGTAGGTGCAACAAAACATTATACATCCCAGATCTCAAGAAAGGGACAGCAGCCATGATGAACAACTACTGGGTGTGTGGCCAGCAGGCATTCTTGCACCTCCCGTCGTCATGGAGGCGCACCTGCTTGCTGACCTCACTACACTCAGCACTCCTGGTGGTCCCTGAAGAACATTTGATAATGGGCCCAGGTGGCTTGTCGGCCCCAACATCGGCACCAGTGTCCGACATCCCCCCCACAGTGCCACCGCAGAAGCCCATATTCCATGCCCTGCCAGAAGGAGAGAAAAAAGATAAATTGTGGAGGAGACAGTTGAACTATCTATCACAAGACTCTCCGAAATTGCTTAAAGAAATACCAGATCAATATCAACTCCAAAGCAAAGAAACTTGTTTTGCCTGATTACTGTTACCAGGAGTGCAGACCACTGCGAATGCCAAATGGCTGCAAATTGTGCGGCGGGAGGTGATCAAGCTGGCCAATGACACTGAACGGGGCCTCAATGCAATCAAGATGGAAATGTGCGCAAACCGACTGATGACGTGTCAGAATAGTTACGTGTTGGGCCTCCTCATGGCCATGGAGGGAAGGGCCTGCAAGAAGATTGGCAATTCATGTTGCACCTACGCACCTCCTAATGACGCAGATAATGGGTCCCTTACCAACAGAATAGGGGCCTTGCACATCCTCGGCACTCGCATGCAAACTGAAGCTGGAATACAAGAGACTGATTGGTTCAATAACCTTTTTAAACGGGCGCCGTCCTGGATGGGGGCCATTGTGAAGATGCTGACTCTTGGGATTGTGTTCGTGTTGGTGATCTTCGGCACTTGCCAGCTCGGACTTCGATGCTGTGCTAAAGCATTGCCTAGCAGCGCAATGATGATGGTTTCAATTGGGGTACAGGAGGCACCCCATGGTACAAAGGAAAGCGCAGTTCAGACTGATGACCCAAACAAGCCATGCATATTTGCGATAGAGCAACGTCTTCACCCCCCAGGTACCACCACAGTTGCCCCACCTGACCCCGAGAACTACACAGAACACTGGGTAGATTTAGCAGTGGATGGAGGGTGTATATACATGACATCTACCCCTGAGCAATATGCACAGGCAGGGGAAAGTTTACGGCCCTTATGTAAGGCATGGGTACCAAAGGAAGGGTCACCTCCATGCTTGAAAGTTGAAAGATTGGAAAGGGAAAGAAGGCGTGAAGGCGTGAGAAAGACGAGGGGCCCACGTGGGAGTTCGTTAATTTAGTATTAACGAAGGGGGGAATGTTGGGAAGGGGAGACGATCATCCCAGGCCCCCCAGCTCTTTCGGATGTGGCACAGGCCTGGAAGTGTGCAGTAGGGACTGGGCAGGGGACAGGAGGAGGGGGGTGGTGGCAAGTGTAAGGAAGGCATAGTATCCAGAATAGACAGACACAAGTGATCACAGTTCAAGGGTGTTTATTAAACTGTATAGGTAGGGTGGAAAAACACCTAGTCTAAACCTAAACCTAAGATGGGAGCAAGCTACGACCATCACATCAAAATGATGGCCGCCCTAGTGGCCTCTAGTCAAATCAAAAGGCCTATACTAAGAAAAACCTATTGCCAATCCTTACGCTAAATACAAGAGTGTGGGATAAGGCTCACAAGAAATGAGTTGTTTAAAAATAATAAATCGGGATACAGTAGTCGTGGTCTCCCTTCCCCGCATTTTGAGCACGGGACAAGGCAGGACTTTGGAGCACAGCACACGCTCAAGCTTTCCCAGCATGAGATGACAGTTCTGTTTTCAGCTATCAGGATCTTCGATGGCCGAGTTTCTTGCTCTGTAAAAGGTCTCTTGCCTTCGAGGGCCTGATGCATTCAAAATAACAACAAAAGTTCCTTTCTGCTTGTACGTTGGGTGATGCTTTTTCATCCTTGGATACACCTCTGTGGTATTCACAAATCTTAATGTCTTTTTAAACAGTTCAAAGCAGACAACCCTCTGCCAGTTCTCTCTTGTCAACGCACTGTTCTTCTGTACTTTAGACTTTGCCCCTTTCCATCAGCATCCCTCCTTCGGGTTCACTCTTGCCAATCTCACAATGTCATCGGCATCCCTCCTTCGGGTTCACTCTGGCCAATCTTATAATTCCTTTTACTTTCTACGGTGTGGGCTTGACTTCCCTTATTCATGATCAACTGCCGGTCAAAGACTTTCGACTGTACAGAGGATTTTATTAGACCCCCATATTACCACTTTGACCCTCTTCTCTACTTTCCAAAGGCCTTCTGGTAATAGTAGTTTCAACAATCGGGTAATTGCCCAGAGTTTCTCACCCGTCGGTGTCCCGCTTCCACTCCCTCGAGGGCCTCCCATCCAGGTGATCCCCTCTCGCTGGTGTACCCCAGGAACTGAATCCAATAGCGATTGCCGTGTCATGGCCGTCCGGATGACCCACCCCTGTGGATTTGTACTTGAGACACCTTCAGGTTTCTCACACAAGGGCCATAGTGCGGGGAGGATGTGGGATGTTTTTGTTCTAGCGAACATGGGGAACCAAACACCATCTTAGATAGGAGCAGCCATATTGGAATCGAGGCATAACTTTGCGCTGCAGTCTGGGCTGCAAGCCCGAGCCACACACATAGAAATAAGGGCATGTTGCGGGAATAGGGTGCGACTTGGCACTGGTGAGAAAAGGACAGAGCTCCAGAGATTCATAGAACCTTCATTGTTTCATGTTGCCAACATTTTGCATCCCAGAAGGAATGCGTCCTGCAAGGCCACAAGGGGGTTGAGAGCTCTCTGCGATAAGCAATCCCACGAGAAGGAGGGCACGAGCCTCTGACCTTCCCTGTCCCAGGTCTAAGTAAAAGCAGCAAAAAGCCCCCGTCCCAAGGCCTCCAGCATTCCAAGGTACCAGTCAGTCCCAGACCACCAACCATAAAACTGTTAGATCCCCAATCGATCAGGAAAGATCAGAAAACAGGGACCAGTTGCCTTCACCATAGGTCACGTGATTTATACTGTGAGGTACCGGGAGGGGTGAAAAAAAACATAGCTACAAAAATGAGGGTGGGGAGCTTTGGATGGGTGCAGACGTGTCTGGAATCGAGTTAGTGTATGCGATGAAATGGCTTCGGAATATCCACTTAGCCCTTGTCTGCAGTACCAGGCGCACATCAGGTTAGAGACAGAGTCTGCATTGTTTTCTTTGCCTAATAAACAATTAAGTGTACCTTCATGTCTGATGATGCACAAGGAGGAGCTCACCTGGAAGAAGACGGACAGAAGGGGTTGGGACCAGTGGCCTGACATCCCCTATGGAGCAGGTAGCTTATGTATAGTGTCGCACCAACCAGGATGTGTACATTATTTAATTAATGTCACTGATGATGCTGTGTGCCTTCATAAAGTGTTGCTCATACTGATTCGGCCAGAAAATTCCTTGGCAGGAGAATACTTTGTTGGCGCATTTCTATTTTTGTGGAAATAAATAGTTGTTCTCCTTGCAAAAGGTGTGCTGGGCCTTTTTCCCTAGTGGGTTGTATTATTTCTGGTGTGACCATTGAGGGGTTTCTCTACACTGGCCACACGTTCCTGATAACTATGGCATGCACCTAGGAACTAACCATCAATAGCCTGGCCCCATGAAGAACCATGCCCTGCTTATTCTAAGGCTGCGTCCATGGTGTGTTTGGAAGAGCACTGTGTTTCCCGCCTGATACTTTCATCCAAAGTTGAGAAGATGGCAGATGAGGCAGAAGGCGCTTCAGACCCAGCCATGCTTCCCAGGCAACAAGGATCCCCGGCTCCATTGACTGAATTTGATATTTTGTGAGCTTCATCCAACCAAGGGCCAAGATAGGCTTTGTAGGTGGAATGCCATGAACATTATATTGACACCAAAGGTGAGTTAGATGATAGTGCCATGAAGTCTACCCTTCTGTACTCGGCAAGTCTCACTGTGCATAGAATTTTCAAGACTCTGATGCCAGTAGATAACTATTATTAGCACCTGCAGCAGGGGGCGCAGCCAATCAGGTTGCTCGGATCACAGGTTGAATCACACAATTCAAGCCTGCACTCCGAGCAACCTGGTGGTTGTTTATTGGCAGAAAGATAAGACAGGTACAGCAGAGAATACACAGAGATAACGAGCATCACAGTATGGCATACAAGCATTGCATCATAATTATATCAAGCAATTCAGATTTGAGAGGGGGAGGGCTGACACCACTAAGGGGGGCTAAGTGGTCTGTGCTTGTGGTGAGTTGGACGGATCAGGCGGGGGGGGGGTGAATCTTCACTCCACCCCGTCCCTATTGTTCAGATAAGTGCAGAACTCAGTCCACACGTTTTTGGGACGGGATGGAGTGGGCAAGGATACAATGTACTCCTCGTCACACATTTGTACCCAAGTGAGGGCCTTCAACCACATCTCGAAGGTAGGGGGGGCATGGCGTTTCCAACATTGTAATATGCATCTCTTGGCGATAATAGCGCTTACATTTAAAAATGTTGACATTTTCCCCCCCGTTTTCCCCCGTCCACATTCCGAACAACATGGCTAACGGGTCCGGGTCCACTGGGGACCCAATTATTTCAGAGAGCGCCTTTGTCACTTCTAACCAAAATGCCTTCAGCGCAGCAAAGGACCAGAACATGTGTATATGATCAGCCTCTTCAGATTTACATTTAGGGCATATGTGGGTCGGGGTGTGAGTAAATATCGCTACTCTGTGCAGTGTATAGTATAGCCTGTTGAGAAGTTTATATTGTATGCAGCGGAATCTGGCGCTGAGGGAGACTCTGCGCGTGTGTGCACACATTTTGTTCCACATCGCTTCAGTGATTTCTGTGTCCAGCTCCCTGGCCCACGCTTCCCGTGGCTTGAGGGATGTATTCTCTAGTTTCCCCAGTTGGATTTTATACAGAGAGGATATTATGCCCCTGCCCCCTGTGGAGTTTGCAATGTATTGGAGTTCTGGTGAGTCTGGGGGCTCATCTGGGTAGGAGGGCCACATTGCCCGGACCGCTGCCCATAGCCTGAAGTATTGTAGTAGTTCCATCGCTGAGTTGCAATGTTCGGGCCGCCAACCCTTCCCTTTTTTTAATTTTTATCCCCAAACCCCGTCTCCAGCACGACTTACCAGATTGTGGCAGCGGCAAAGCTCGCCGCCGCCTCTCTCCATCTCCCTTTGTCGGCTGCAACGGAAATGGAAGAGGGGCTCCCAGAAGCCCTGCCTACCAGCTCGGTGGTGACCATTTTGGAACAGTCTTTTCTATGAATGAACGGGACGCTGCCAGGCATCCCATTCATTAATAGGAAAGACCCTGCTATCCACACCCCGGGTTACCGTTTTGGCAACCTGGGGTGGTAATAGTGTATCCACCAGATTGGTTGTTATCAGCCTGGGGACCCTCGTTAAAGGCCCTCGCATATCGATCCGGCCCACCGGATCGGGTAGTAATGCTATATTATACCGCTAAGTCAGCACTTAGCAACTACTTCAGCCCAATGGTCAATGTTGACTGTGACTGTTTTCTACTACGTGATGCCAAACAGAAAGCGGAGGAAACTCTGGATGCATTCCATGCACAGCTAAAGCAACATGTCTACACGTGTGTATTCCTGAACAAGAAGACCAGATACAGGCCAAGGTTGTTTCTCTGTAAAACCGAGGAAACAAATATTACGAGAACTGGGCATCATCCTGAAAAAAATTCTTGAACTGGGTCTCGTGAGTTGGCGGAAGTGAGAGCATCCAGGATGGATATCACTCTAAAATGGATAATGTTTGAGGAGGCATATATGGTTAGTATAAAGTCATCAAAATCATTCTAGAAAGGCGGGGTCATGAGAAAACCGATAAATCATCTGATTCAGCTGGTATTTGCCCATACTGCAGTTATGCCTTGCCACATACTGGTGACTGTGAAAGGACACGTGTGGCAGATGTTGACACATTAAGCATTTTATGAAGGTTTGCAGATCTCATCTGCCACCAGTGCCTTCAGGAGGAAAAAGAAAACAGCGACCGACAACCCTTCATGAAGAGAAGACAAAAGGTTGCTCAGGTAGATCCATCGATCCCGGACGTGGACACAAAATGTGTTAATGAAGAAGACCAAGATTTGTTCTAATATCGAATGCTCTAGGTGCAGGCACAAAACATAAACGCCATCCCGTGTGTATGATGTTCATACAGGATATAAACACTCCTGTTTTCATTGACACTGGTGCATCATTTAACATGATGGCTGTGTCACACTACAAGTTACGGAAACCCTCTCCACTAGCACAGACTAAATCCTGCATTTTCATGTTTGGGGGTGTGAAGCCGATCCCTTTAGAAAGAGTTTTTGTGGTTATGGTTCTGCATGGCTCTCAATTAATTTGTGCAATATTCTTTGTAAGATCTATGAGCGAGAACACTCTGCTGGGCTGTGCTGAGGCTGAAGACCTGTAGATTGTGCCCTTTGCTTTTGGAGTCTATTTGAGGATGTTAACTCCCTCGTTGAAAGATTCCATTCAATATTTCACAGGATAGGTTGTGTGAAAAGGGAACCTAAAACACAGCAAAGTGCCATTTCAGATGAGGTGTAAAGTAGAGGAGGAGCTGGACAAGCTGGCGGCCCTAGGTATCACTGAGTGTGTGCAAGGTGCCCCTCCATGGATCTCCCCAATAGGGGTGGCCCAGAAAGAAAACAGTCTGATTCGGTAAGAATTTGTGTGGATATGAGGCTAGCAAATATAGAATAGAAAGAGACATAATGCCTATGGTTGATGATATTGTATCAGACGTGCAAGGTGCTGCATTTTTTCAAAGCTCGATTTGAGAGCAGGATGCCATTAGCTGCCGCTGCATCCTTCTTCTAGATGCATTACTACTTTCACCACCCATAAAGGGCTATGATGCCACAAGAGACTACATTTTGGTGTCTCCTCGGCAGCAAAGGTATTTCAACATGCTATCAGGGAAGCCCTGGCCGGACTCCCTGGAACAAAAAATATCAATGACAACATACTGTTATTTGCGAAGACAGAGGTGGGACACATTGAACGTTTAGAAAGATTTTGGGAGAGGATAAATTCAGTGAGGCTGACGCTCCACAAACAGAAATATGTGTTCCTTCAGAGGAAGCTTGAATGTTTCGGTTTATATTTGAAGTAGTATCTGCTGACTCGAAGAAGGTGCATGATATCTATGAGGATATGTGTGAGGCCCAGGCTCCCATAAATGAGTCGGAAGTAAATAGTTTTCTGGGAATGGTCAGATACTGTCACATCACATACTGTGGCAGGTTAATTAAGACCTGGAGACTCTGTCAGGACCTTTTAGACACTTAACAAAAAAAAAAAAACACTCAATAATAATAATAATAATAATAATAATAATAATTTGGCATTTATATAGCGCTACGAACCCTCAAGTATCTGAGCGCTGCTTATTATTACCCACGGTGTGTGGTGCTCATTTATCTCAGAAGGATGAAAGGCTGAGTTTGGCCTTGCCGGGATTCGAACCTGCATTAGCAAGCTCTGCACGGATGTCAAAGCGAGCGCTCTACTCGCTGTGCCACTTGACCGGTTAATGGCAATGGCAATGGACTCCACTGGAGGAAACAGCCTTCATGAACATCAAAGCTGCTCTCACATCAGAGTTAATATGGCTTTCTTTGATCCAGGCAAGTGCTCAGAGCTGGTGGTTGATGCAAGTCATTTTGGTGTGGAGTCGGTTCTGTTGCAAGCTGACCCAAATTGTGACATGAGAATGGTGGTGAATGCCAGCAGGGCGTTTTCAGCCAGTGAACAACGCTACTCGCAGATTGAGCATGAGGCGGTTTTGTGGGGTTGTTGCCATTACCATATGGGATACATTACTCACCGTAATCGTATTTCTGATGCTTGTATCTGCTTAGATTCACATGCTGTGCATGGGCCGACATCTAGTGGAAGCTGCGGAGTATTACAGTTTGTTTTTCGAAACTCGAAAATGGGCGTCGACACAGGCGTGCCAGTAATACTATCCCTAGTGTGACGTCCACTGTACCCAAGATCCCTCACGCGTATGGGATCCTCAGATTGTATTTTTTCTGACATGAGGAAGCATGAGGAGTAGCGTGAGTACAGATAATCCAAGCAGATAGACAGAAAGGTAAGACTACAAGCAATCATGCGCCTTCTCTCGGAGGGGAGGAAGGGTGGGTCGCATGTGAATCTAAGCAGATAAAAGCATCAGAAATACGATTACGGTGAGTAATGTATCCCTTCTGAGGCTTGTGGAATCTGCTTAGATCACATGCTGTGCATAGATTAGCGAGCAGTACCCGAAGAAGGAGGTGGGATGTGAGAAGGGTCATGAGCAAACAGGTGTCTTAGAACCGCTTGTCCCACTTGTGTATCTGTCTTGGAATGAGTGTCAATGCAGTAATGCTGAGTAAAAGTGTGAATAGAGCTCCAAGTAGCTGCTTTGCAAATGGTGTCGAGGGGAACATTTGCAATGAAAGCCAGAGTGGCACCAATGCCTCTAGTAGAATGGGCCCTTGGCGTAAAAGGCAGAGTTTTTCCAGAAAGAGAGTAACACAGCTGTATACAGTTGATAATCCACTTCGAGATCGCGCCTTTAGAGACGCGATCCCCCTCTCTGCCTGTAGCTACGGAGACAAACAGTTGATCTGTTTTTCTTAGCGGTCTGGTCTTATTTACATAGTAGAGGACCGCCCTACGCACATCAAGGGTGTGTAGTTTCACCTCAGCCGAGCTTTGCGGGTTCTGGAAGAAAGCCGGAAGCTCGATGGACTGGTTTACATGGAATTTAGATATAAATTTAGGTGAGAACCTAGGGTGTGTGCGTAAAACCAGTTTGTCTTTGTGGATAATAAAGAAAGGATCCTGCACTGACAGAGCCTGAATTTCACTGACCCTTCTTATGGAGGTAATGGCTACTAAGAAGGCCGTTTTATAAGTCAGGTGTTTGAGACTACTTTTATGCATGGGTTCGAAAGGGGGGCCCATGAGCTTAGCTAGCACCACATTGAGGTCCCATCCTGGCGGTGGGTTCGAAATAGGAGGGTGAAGTCTCTTTACTCCTTCCATGAAGGCTTTAACTACTGGTACTTTCCACCACGATACTTTGTTATGGGATGTGGTGTAAGCCGAGAGGGCTGCCAGGTGTACTTTCGGAGAGTTAAAAACCAAACCTGCGTCCAGCAGGTGGAGCATGTATGTTACCACGTTGGAAGGAGTGCAATCAACTGGGTTGATTTGTTTATTCTGGCACCAAATAACGAATCTCTTCCACTTGTCAAAGTAAAGTAACAGTGCCTTGTGTTTGGTTTCCTGGATTCTTTCAGGATGTCCATACACCTCTGTGGTAAATTGAGATGCCCAAACTCTATGACCTCAGGAGCCATGCTGCCAGGTTCATTGAGTTGGGTTCCTGGTGCACTGTTAGACCTTGTTGCTGGGACAGTAGGTTGTACCAGGCTGGGAGTTTGATGGGCTCGCACAGCGCCATCCTGCGTAGGTGTGGAAACCATGGTTGTCTCGCCCACATGGGAGCAACTAGGATGAGCGTCATCGATTCCTTGTTCATCTTGTACACCACCTTCCTGATGAGAGGAGTTGGTGGAAAAGCGTACGCAAACATCCCTGACCAGTTCATCCACAGGGCGTTCCCTTGGGAGTCTGGCTGGGGGAACCTGGATGCAAATCCTGGGCATTGTTTGTTTTCGCTTGTGGCGAATAGGTCTATAGTGGGGAAACCCCACTGAGAGAAGAGATCTTCTACGATCTCTCTGTGAAGGACCCATTCGTGTTCTTCTGGGAGGGAGTCTCTGCTTAGGGCATCCGCTAGGGAATTGAGCTCCCCTGGAACATGTTGTGCTGATAGGAAGATGTTCCGTCTGAGTGCCCATATCCAGATTTTCTGGGCAAGCTTGGACAGATTTGGCGAACGAGTCCCTCCTTGTTTGTTCAGATAGAACATGGCTGTCGTGCTGTCCGTCCGGATCTGCACCGACAAGTTTAGTAGATGGGGCTCGAACGCCCGAAGCGCTCGGAATACTGCCAGAAGCTCTAGCAGGTTGATGTGGTTCTTGGCTACTGAGTGAGACCAGAGACCCTGAGCTGTGTGGTGGAGATGGTGAGCTCCCCACCCAGTCAGGCAAGCATCTGTAGTTACCACTGCTTGTACTTCGGGATCGTAAAAGGGTTTTCCCCTTGCGAGATTCTCTTTTGTCCACCAGTGTAAGCTCTGTACGAGTGTTGGCGAAACGACCACTAGATCATCCCACTGACCACTTGCCTGAGACCACTGTTTCGCCAACCATTCCTGCATGGGACGCATGCGCAGACGCGCGTGGGGGACCAGGTAAATGCATGACGCCATCATGCCCAGTAACCGCATTGCTTTGCGTACCGTTATTTGTTGACCTGACTGATAATGTGGAATTTGCAGTAGTATATTCCGAATTCTCTCTTCCGAGGGGAAGGTCAACCCTTTCTGAGTATCTAGGATTGCTCCTAGGAACTGTTTTGAGGTGCTTGGCACCAGACTTGACTTTTTCTCGTTGATAGAGAAGCCTAACTCGTGGAGGAGGTCGATAGTCCTCTGAATGTTTGACCTGCAAATTCTTGGGGTTTCCCCCGTTATGAGCCAGTCGTCCAGATAAGGGTACACTGGGATTGCCTCCCTGCGTAGGTGTGCAGCTGCCACCGCCAGTACCTTGGTGAATACCCTTGGTGCTGAAGCTATCCCGAAGGGCAGTACCTTGAATTGGTAGTGGCGACTGTCCACTTTGAAGCGCAAGTATTTTTTGTGCGCCGGGAGCATGGAAATATGAAAATAAGCATCTTTCATATCTAAGGTTGCCATGTAGTCCCCCTTTTTTAGGAGGGGGATTACCTCTTGTAGCGTGGTCATACGGAATTTTTGGGGCTTGACATACTTGTTGGCAGGCCGTAGGTCCAATACTGGGCGCATTGTCAAATCTTTCTTTGGCACAAGGAAGTAAGTTGAATAGATACCCTTGTTTACCTGGTGTCCTGGGACGAGTTCTATCGCGTCCTTTTCTAGCAGAATGGCGATCTCCTCGAGAAGGATCTTATGATGTTCTAAGGAGTGTATTCTTTGTCGTGGAGGGTGGTTCCGGGGACGCTGCAGTAATTCTATACAATATCCTGTGGACACTGTTGACAGCACCCATCTGTCTGAGGTGATCCCTTCCCAAGCCTGGGTGAAGTTGGAAATGCGTCCCCCTACTGGGGTTGTGTGAGAAGGGACCCTGAACTGAGCGTCACTGCTTTGGCGGAGGCGTGCCACCTCCCTTGTTGGGGCTGCCTCTGCCTCTTCCACGACCTCTCTTGTTACCCTTGCTGTAACTTTGGGTAGACTGCTGGTTGTTGTTCCATTGTGTACCCTGTCCTTGGGCATAGTTGCCTCTTTGTGAATTTTGGCCGCGTGGGCGACGAAAATTACTGTTCCCCCTCTGGTTCGGGGGTTTGTTGGTAAGCTGGCCAAGGGATTTGAGATTCTCGTACTCGTCTTTGGCATTCTTAAGTGCGTCTTCGACCGCTTTCCCAAACAATAGATCTGGTTCCACCGGCTTGTCTATTAATGAAGCCTGTGTTTCTGTTTTGAACCCCGACTGCCGTAACCACGCATGTCTCTTGATAACAGTACCTTCTGCTATCAATCTTCCTGCGTTGTCTGCAGTGTCGAAAGTTGCTTTTAATATGCAACCAGACACGGCTCTCCCTTCTGCCGAGATCCGAGCCAACTGGCCCTTTAACGGTTCAGGAGCAGAGGCTATGAGCGCCGCGACCTCTTCCCATTGATGGCAGTTGTAACTTGCCAACAGGGTGGTGGAGTTTGCAATCCTTGCTTGGTAGGCGGACGTTGAGGCTACCTTCCTGCCAAACCCGTACAGTCTTTTGCTCTCCTTGTCGGGAGGAGCTTCTGACGACGATAAGGGTGTCCCAGCCCTCTTCCGAGTGTTGGTAACCACTAGGGAGTCTGGTTTAAGATGACCTCTTATATAAAGAGGGTCAGACTGGGCTGCCCGAAAAAGTTTTTCGACTCTGGGGTTGACGGCTCTGGTGAGGTTAGGATTCACCAGGGATGGATCTATTCTACGTTGGATGGATTTAAGGATAGGGATGGTCTGAGCGACCGGCCTCCTCTCTCCCACCAACTCTTCTGCGAAGTCCCTTTCCTCCTGTACACTGTGGGTGTCGATGTGAAAATGTTCTGCTGCGCGAGCAAGAACTTCATTAAGGAGGGGTTGGTTATCAACTGGCGAGTCGGTAACTGGGGCTTCGCTCTCTACCGGGGAATCTACTCTGTAAATTTCCTGCTCATCTTCTACCTCCTCCAGGTCCTCATCCTCCGCATAGTATTCAGACCCGGTTCGTTCCTCCATAATTGAAAACTCCTGGTCCCCTTCAGGGAAAGGTTGTCCTTGGTATCTGGGGTGTGGAGTAGAGTATGGAGTAGAGTAAGGCTGCACCTCGAAGGGGTCAGGTCTTTCGACCCGGGCCTTTTTACTTAGGGAGATAGGATCAGAGGAGCCTGAGGGTGTGGCCCCTTGAGGGTCATACGAAAGGAAATGTTCTGGGTTTTTGTCATAAAAATCCGCTAAGGAAGACATCCTTGACATGACCCTGTCTATGTCCTCACTGGACCATTCTTTGGAACAGGGTATGACTTTAGTAGGCAACTTAGAGGACTTATCAAGGGTACCCTTGCTGGATGTTGATGTCCCAGTAGATTTATGTTTATCTGTCTGCTTGGGGTGGAAGGATGGTCTGACAGGAGTGGAAGGCTGAGCTTTCCGCTGTTTCCCTCCCTCCCCGTGCGTGGAAAAATGTTTTCCCTGCCCCTTGGAGGCCCCAGAGACTTTCGACGCCTGGCGCCGACGGTCGGGAGAGGTATCTTGTTTCGAGCGTGGGGCCTCGCTGGTGTTAACTGCGCTCTCGGTCTCTTGGAGCGCGGCCTGGGGGTGGAAGTCGTCTTCGTCTTCCGACGATCGAACTTCCGTTAATCTAGGGAGCGAGGCACTCTTGGCAAGAGTGGATGATTGCCTTGCGTCATGAGGCGATCTCTATCGAGAGCGCCCAGAGGACACCGAGTCGGACCGTTCTATCCGTGCCTCTTTCTGAGAAGTCGACGTCGTCGAGGTTCGGTTGGACTTAGTGTGCTTAGTGTGTGTAGGTGTAGCGCTTGCGTCGCCGGGGGTCTTCCCCATAGCCGCCCTGCCGGACAACCTTCCGAGGTCGGGGACCTGCGCTCGGCAGTCTTTCGACGCCGTAATGCCCTCGCCGTCCGAAAGTACGGCGTCGCTGCCATCGCTGAAGGCGCCCTCCGCTGCCATGGCTGCCTGTCTGGCGTGGTGGGCCCAACGCTTTGTCGAACGGTCCTTAAGTGTTTTAGGTTTAAACCTACTACACGCTCTGCAGTTCGCTTCGGGGTGGTCCCTCGGCAAGCAGAGATTGCACGTGGCGTGCCTGTCGACCCAAGGGTATTTGCGGTTGCACTTGGGGCAGAATTGGAAAGGGGTACCCTCCATACGCACCTTGAGGCAGCGGGCTGGTAAGTGTAGGAAATATATAAGGTGTACCTATATACCAAGAGTGAAGAGTATGTACCACCCCCCACTCTCCCTACTTGCAGGGCCGAGGCCAGCGGCCTACTAGGCCTGGGCCGAGGCCAGCGGCCTTCCGAGGCCCAGATCCGTCGTGCAGCAGCCGACGGTCGATGTCTTCTCCAGCCGTCGTCGAGTGTCGATGGTCGACGTTGGGGTGGGGAAGGATGTCAATAAATAATTTTAAATTGCAATAATTAGCAAAAGTATGGCTAAGGCCAGGGGACTCCGCAAGATGCTTCCGACCAGTATGGCGGAAAAAAACAATCTGAGGATCCCAGACGCGTGAGGGATCTTGGGTACAGTGGACGTCACACTAGGGATAGTATTACTGGCACGCCTGTGTCGACGCCCATTTTCGAGTTTCGAAAAACAAACTGTAATACTCCGCAGCTTCCACTAGATGTCGGCCTATGCACAGCATGTGATCTAAGCAGATTCCACAAGCCTCAGAAATATGTCTACGGAAAGGCCATTGCAGTGGTCACAGATCATAAGCCTCTACTACGGATCATGTCAGAGTAATTATTATGGCCTCCGACAAGAATAGAGAAATGGTTGCTTGCCTTACAAGACTATGAGGTAGTACTGTACTACTGCCCTGGAGGTGATAACCCAGAGGACTACTTGTCGAGAAACCTGTCTTCCCACCCGTCAGGTGCACAAAGGGAAGAAAAAGACGCTAAAAACAACAAATGTTTGGTTAGGGAGAGTGTGGTTCCCAAACCCATGTCAGTGGAGGAGATTGCAACAGCCTCAAGAGAGGATGACTGTTTCCAGATCATTGGACAGGCTCTTGTGAATGGGGACTGGAAGCAGGTTCTTCAGTTTATGGACAAGAGGACACCGGAAGCCAAGTTCACTCATGAAAAATAATGGCAGGTCAAACCTGAGTTGACGTTTACTATAACTCTGCGATGCAATTATAGTGATTCTAGCCAAGCTATTCCAGAAAATCATTGGGCTTACTCCAAGGTCTGAGGCTAAAGTGGATAATTATGTAAAGAACTGCCTATAGTGTCATGCAGCTTACCCAGAGATGAGGACTCCTCCTATTCAATCAATGCCAATAAGCTGCAATTCCAGAGAGAAGCTGATTGTTGATTTTGGGTCGACCAGCTGTAGAGGAGGTCCCAGACACGGCCTGCACCACACCCCCTCATTTCGAGGTACCGGCAGCGTTCTCGCCGAAGTATGTGATGCATGAGGAGCAAATGAATCAACAGAGAGCTGCACTGGGACTCTGCCCAGTATACATCAGAAGATCCATACCTGTTGAAGCGCCCATAACCAGACAACCCTGGGCAGCACGGTACCCTATCAGACAGCCGTACCAGCCTCCGATACGAAATGAAGAGTACCCACAGACGGTCCATGAAGAGACCCAAAGAGCCCTAATGGAAGGCCAGTGGAAATGACACAAGGGCCTGAACAGACTCATGAATGAACAAAAGCGGCTATCGAAGACAAGCACGCTTGTGCGAGTAACTACTAAAATAAATGTAATGGACACAGAGAAGAGACAATGTTAAAACGTAAAGAAACGTTGCTGCGAGACAAGATGGAAGCAACCGACCAGTTAAACGTGTGTAAATAGGCTTGGAACGCAAGAGGCTGAAGAAAACGATACTGCTTGCAATGCTTAGTAGAAGATTAGAGCGGCAAGAGCCAACTATATATCTACCTCAATAAAACATTATACCAGTGCGACTCCATTTTGTAAAAGCAGAAATGTACCCAGGCGGCCAGAGGCCTGACAGGCCAAGTTTCGTAACCCAGCCAGAGGCAAGAGAAGGAGCGGAATCGAAACCTAACAAAGAGTGGCTCATGCCTATGAAATCGAGGTCATCCAGAGGAAGGGAGGAGAGTGTCAGCTAACAAAACTCAAACTTCAGAGCATACCAGTCTGCCCCATGAAGGTCAAGATAGGGGGGGCCCATGCAGGTGGCGAGGCCGAAACAGAATTAAATACACTAACAGCTGGAGACTGAAGCAGATTCATAGTGAACTAACACGTGACCAGCCAGGCACGAAGAGGTACCACCGCCTGATGTCATCCAGGACCCGAGGATTCCATAACTTTTCCTGATAAGAGGCTACAATTTCGAGGCCATACCTAGCCAACTAATTGACACATAGCCTTAGGATACTGATTGATAGAAGGGAGGCAGAATGAAACTTGGGACACCAGGCACCTGGGTGTCCATTCTGCATGCCGCTAATTAAAATGGGGATTTATGTCTAGGGGTGTAACCTGCCCAATCACAATGGACCGAGTTATCTAGGGTCCTACATATCGTAGAATCAATGAGACGTCGAACTTGTAGTGACGTCAATCACGTTTGATGTAGTGGGATGGGCGTAGAGGCCCACCCGATAAGAATTATTCATTCTGCATGCTCCATTATCATATACAGATATAGCACCTATACTTAAGTTACCTTTCCTAACCAATTATATTGCATGTCGAGTTTTTTAGAATTAGACGTCAATGATGACGAATATTGCCTATAAGAATTGCTGTTCAACTGAAGTTCGAGGAACTCGGAGCGAGACAGGTGATCGTAACAATGCTGATTCCCTACTGCTTCCCTGTTTGATGTACTTGTCATTAAACAGACTTCCCTTTGCCGAGTTGTGTTGGAGTAAGTGAATCCTCCACCCCCTTTCCTCACATGGTGCAGCTATCTTGTCTTACAAGTTCTAGAGGGTGAGCGTTGACCTATGGGCCCGTCAGTGAATTCCTCTCCTCCTGAACACAGGAAACAGAAACATTTTCCGGTGGTGATTGACCAGTGGTCACATTACCCTGGGGTATATTTCATATCATCCACAGCAGCAGCAGATGTAATATCTAGGAGAAAGTATTCATGACACATGGCTATCCGGCAGAGATATGTTCAGATAATGGCCCATCATTTCAAGGCAATGAATTCCATTGATTCCTTGAAGAGCAAGGGGTTTGTCATAGACAAATTGCCCCCAAATGCCCAAGAGCTAATGCTGATGCCGAACGCACTACACATATTTTAAACAAGGTTTTTACAATGGTTTACAAGACTGGATCGTACTCTTTATCAGTTACTGCAAGAGTATCCACTGACGCCTCAATTGTCCATAAGAGTTGCGCCTGCTGAGGCGCCATTTGGATGATGCCCCAAACGTCTCATTCCTCATCATGAGTCTTGTGAGCATATGAGAATTGACAATTAAAGTTTTCTATCCATAAGATGTTAGCAAAAGCAAGTTAACAGCTGTTAAATGTAATGTACCAGAGGAAGCTCTAAATATTTACCAGTTGCAACAGGAAAACAGTTGGTGTTCCAGTCGTGTCCTTTTCTAACGCTGCATGACCGTCCCATATCTGAAATATATCACGGGTGAAGTGGGCATGTCCAGTCATGTCCATCCATCCCACTGGACCAGCTAAAGACTATGTGGATGTTTTCTCAATTGAATCTATGGGGACCTTACAAGTGAGTTTTGTATAAAGGAAGAGAGGTGTGGAAAACAGCTTTCAGTGGTACCTTGGATCCTGCTGTAAGGAAAGATCACATGTCCAAGTGTCATCGCCAAACCCATAGAACCAGAACGGCAGCTAGGAGTCCGGTTATTCCAGCCTGCCCCCATCAATACCATCACTTTCTTATCTGCCTTTCCCTCTGTCCCATTAACCCACACAGACTTACAAGACTACTTTACATTGCATTCCGAAATATGGACAATTTGGGCTGTGTAATGCCCTTGCTACATTCTAGCAACTCATTAAGGCCACAGTTAAAGATAAACTGAATACGAGTATAGAGTGTACCTGGACGACACCTTGGTTTTCTCTGGCTCTATCCCAGATCATTGGTAGCACATGACATAAAGGCTGACAAAACAGACACAGTCTCTTTGTGTCAAGCCAGAGAAATTCCTGCTTGAAGTTTCAGCAGTATCCTTTTATTTTATTTGTTTAATCGGTGCAAAGAAGCACAAGGGATCCCAGGAAAGCTCAAGTAGTATTACAATGTCCCACTGCAGAAAACATCAAAGTCATGAAAGACCTGGGATTTTCAATTTTCTCTCTACAAGCAATTGAGTCTCCAATGGTATCCCGAAATATTGTCCTTACATTACTGAACGTACCGGTTTGTGGGCAAGAAGAGCACAGAAAATTGTTTTTATACTATAAGGAAGGATTTCACTGGTGTACCTACCCTTCCACATCCAGATACTTCACAAGCCCTCAAGGTGGAAACAGACATATCTACAAAAGCTTTTGGGACCATTTTCTCTCAAAGAAATGGTGAAACAAAAGAACTGCATAGGGGCACTTTGTTTCCAGAAGCTTGAACCCTGCAGAACAGAATTCTAGAATAAAGGTCTGTGAACTGTTGGCCATAAAAGGGAAATTCACACAGTGGAGGTACCACCTAGAAGGAGCCACTAATTCCATCATAGTGTGGGAACGCCGTAGAAGTTCAGGTTTTTCTAAATCTATTTAGTGCTCCACTGGATGCTTTTTGTCTACTGTTTTGAGTTCATCGTTACATGGCAGCACTTTCTTTATTGATTTAGAATGTGCAGTTCAGCTTCTAATGCTATTGCTTGTTGAACTGAGCGAGATAGCGTGCAAAAAAGTCAAGGCTGTTCAGACTTTTATGTGTACTTGTGTGGGCGATGTGAGAAACTTTATGGCATTCTCCCACCTGCTCCCCCGGGGTCTTCCATTCAGGTGGCCAGAAGGGCTATTGCCTTTCGTTCCCGACCCTGGGGATGGATAAGCGAGGGAGGATCACCTGAGTGGCGGGTCACGGGGGATTGGTAGGTGGATACCCAATGGAGAGAAATAGTATTCCCCTTTCCCTATTATACACCAACCCACTCTCCCTCAGCCTTAATGGGGTATTTTCAACAACACCCTGTCTCCCCCTACCCATTTCCAATATGTACTGGGACGAAGAAGAGGAGATCAGGAGCAATGATGATTACCCATAAAAACAACATAGGAATACAGAGTGAGGCCTGCCATGTAACACCTTTGAATTGTCCCATTTGAGTCAGGCAAAGTCAGGCACTTTATTCTGACTATTCACACCTGACTACTTGACTCTTTACACATAGCTCCCAACTCACACGCTTTTGGCGGGTGTCACCCGCCTTGTAAACAGTGGACTCACCCGCCAAACCTCATGCACGCCCATTCATTTCAATGGGCCTCTCACCCGCTAAAAGTAAAATCGGGAGTTTTCACCCGCTTTTGCAACATAAATGGTTAAGAGCTATGATTTACACCAGTATATAAAGTGTGGTTCTGCCCAAGAGTATGAGCGAGCTAGAGTTGCTGACGGACCAGTAGAGCCAAGGAGCAGGAAGCGCCAGTGGGGGAAGCCTGGAGAGTCCAGAGGAGAGCAGCGTGCAGAAACGCTGGCTTGGTGTCTTTGAAGGGCTGCAGCGTGGCTAGGGAGCCGTGTGTCAGGAAACTGAGTCATGGCATTAGTAACAAACTCGCCAAGAAACACTTACATTCGGTAGGTGCGCCACGCGTTCAGGCTCCGTTTCAATTGGTTTCCCCCAGGGTCATACAGCGTCGGTCCCGGCCTGTTTCGTTTCGGCTTTCCGTGCCGGCATGGTTCCAAGTATTGGGCTGATGGCAGTTGCCGTGGAAATGCTGGAGGCCTCTTTACCCATTTGGTCACGTGATGCGGAATTCCGTGTCACGTGGCTCAGGCTTCTTAAGCGGCTCTAGACAAATGAACGCCGCTTCTGATTGAGCTCTCGTTGGAAGTGCATTCTCGCTTGTGATTTTGCCTGTTCATGACCCTTGCCTGTTGTTGGGACTGCCTGCCTTGGCCCCTTTATTGATTCTGTTTTCGCCTTGGCCTTCTGACTTCTTGCTACGTCCCCTGGAACTGGTCTTGCCTCCTCCTTTGTAATACTTTGCTGGCATGCTGAACTGACCTCGGAATCTGCACTAAGGACTTCTTTGCCTAATCCCTGGTACTACACTGCTCGTCTGGATACTGAACTAGGATCTCTCAACGGACTTCTTTGCTGTGCCCTTTTGCTGGTTTTGTTTCTCCAGGAATTCCGTACATAACTCATCTCATCTTCGTCCTACCTCATAATCCCAGGACTGTTCTACAAGTCCTCGGACAGTTGGATTAGGCCTTCTGCGTGTCGTCGGGTCCGGTGGCTATTTGGGACTAGAGACTAGCCACCCGAGTTCTTAGGCGTCCTCGTGCCGTCGGAATAGCTGCTCCTGATGCCACCATTGGAGACCATCACCAGCACTTCAATTTACAGTCTTCAAATCACAAACTCACAACCTATTTTTATGTTAAGTCTTTCTCGCTACTCTGGGTAACTCTGTTTCTGATCTTCCTCTTCTATACTCTCCTTACCATTTCTACCTGTCTTCCTTGCAGGGAACATCCTCTACTAGGATTGAGAATTCCAATACGCACAAGTCTATTCCATCTGCCTCCTAGTCATGCAGGTCAGTTCCTTAGTCTTTTCTGAGTAGCATTCATTGTTCTTGAGAACTAGCCTGATACCTTGCGTTTCTCCTCTACCGGAAGACGTCCAGATATTACCTGTGCATCTAGGGTTCTCCACAGGCAGTCACAGCTCCCCGAAGGTGTCTTCTGGTGTCCCTCTTCTAGTGAATTGCTCTCAGTGGGTGTTTCTATATATATCATCCACAGAGTGACATTGCCTTGAAGAATTCTTCGGCTACACTATGGTCCAAAGAGCTGACAGATTCTGAAAGCATCAGAAGCCTTCAATATGGACATCAGCGAAAACCTCTCGGGTATAATGCAGCTGGTGGCTGATTTGCGTACCGATATGGCTGCGGTGCACAACGCTACGCAGCGCTGGATGGATGAGCTAGAGGCAGCCATATCATTTACTAGCTCGGTATTGCCCCGCTTACTAGGGCTTCAGGTTCAGGACCGCCACTGAGTAGACAAGATCAGGACCTGGTGTATCTGACAGCCCAATTCCCACTTGCTCCACCTGAACGGTTCACGGGGAACCCTAGAGTCTTTCCAACTTTTGTAAATCATTGCCGGCTACGTTTCCTATGTCGGCCGAATTCATTCTCCGATTCCACCACTAAGGCTGCCTTTGTGCTCTTCCATTTGGGCGGTACAGCGGCTGCATGTGCTAACCCTTTGCTTGAAGAGGGTAGCCATATGCTTTATGATTGTTACGCCCTTCTAACCGCCATGAGTAGGGTTTTTGACACGAAGTATAAGTCACAGGCCACAGACCTCGAACTACTAAATCTCAATCAGGGTGATACAACTCTTTTCACGTATCTGGCTAAGTTTAACCAGTTGGCGGCAGAAACCAACTGGCCAGAGGAGAAGAAAGCGTCCTTATTTTACAGGGGACTTTCTGATCCCTTGAAAGACATCCTAGCCACTGTCCCTGTTCTACCTACAGGGTTTCCTGAATTTTTTGCCCGCGTCCTTCAAATTGATGCCAGGCGCTCAGACCGGAAAGGGGAATGGAAGGCTCACGTTCCAGTTCCTACACCCATTCCTGTCTCTACTTGTGGAAGTGCTGAGCCTATGCAAACAGGCGCGGTTCGGAGACTGCTTACCATGGACGAATGAGAACACCGCAGGAAGAACAATTTGTGTTTTTAATGTGGATCACCGGATCATGCATTACGTGAATGTCCAAAGAAACCCAAGAGACGGGGAAACTCGAAAGCCGGCAATAGATGGGGTCCAATTGCCGAGCCAAACCTCTAAGGACCCAGTGTTTCCAATGGCCTTTACATTTTCAACACAGTTGGTTATACCCTCCGGTTCCTCCTGGACTACGGGGGATGTCATTGATTCTGGTGCTACTGGTAATTATATCGACTCTCAATACGCTAAGACATGGGTATTCCTCTGGTTTCTAAAGACCACCTGTAGCTTGTCAACACGGTTGATGGAACAACTCTTGTCTGGTTTGGTTACTGAAAAAACCATACAACCGACCATGACAACTACATCTGGTCATATGGAGGATATTTCCTTTGATGTCATAGCCGCTCCTCAATTCCGTATTATTCTTGGTCTTCCTTGGTTACTCATGCACAACCCTAGCATTGACTGGCAGTCCAGTGAAGTCTTATTTTGTTCCAACTATTGTGAGGAGAAATGCATGACTTCACTTAGTACACCTACCTCCCCTTGTCGTCCACTGCTCAAGACTGCCTCTACAGTCGGAACTATTACGGGAGGTTACCTACCCAAGGTGTACAAGGCTTACCGAGATGTTCTTGACGCAAAGGGAGCTGAGGTCTTACCTCCACATAGGGCTTACGATTGCCCGATTGACCTTGTTCCGGGAGCCAAGTTGCCCTCAGGTCGTGTATATTCTCTGACGATAAAGGAAGACGCCTTGCTGAAAGAATACATTGACAAGTCCTTAAAATCAGGTTTCATCTGTCCCTCTCATTCACCCACAGCCTCACTGTAACGCTCACCTTGTATCCACAGGGACGCCACCCGACTGGTCCGGAGAGCTTCTGGGATGGATTCACCTCCCCCGGGGACTCGCGCTGCCGTGGGCTTATGCTGGAAGACAGAGTTCAGTTTTAGCCTCAATCACCTCTCGTGGCCCGCCTGCCAAGTGGTCCCTTGTGACCCCCTTGGAGCCTCTCTCACCTGTTTCGATAAGGTGCGCTCTCCGTCCTGCCGTTCGGTGCAGGGGCGTGTCGTGGCTGGGCACCGTTCCGCCGAGTTACTTCACTGGTGTGGGCCCGGGAGTCCAGGCCGGCTGCGACTCCACTCTTGAGTTAAGTCTTTAGTTTTGTAAAAGAATGAGTGTCCGCAATTATTGTTGCCCTGTTGATCTTCTCCTTCTCTCGTTGGTGCAGAAGGGGTGATGGATATGTCGAGCTGATGGAGAGGGCAGTGCTCGAGAAGGTAAGAGAATGCACGAAGCACGGCGCTAGGAGTGTCTTTCAATAAGGTTAACCTGTGCTATCCTTCCTTGCAGGTCGCCGAGAAGTTCCTGGAAGAAATGCGGTCAGATGGAAGCGTAGAATGGAAGATGTCCGGGCGGCGGTTGAATTTCCAGGAGAGCTTTGGTAAGCTAGCAGAGTCTGGAGGTGATGGAATCGGAAGACGAACGCTTACTAAATGTCCTCTTCTTGTCTCTTCTCTCTAGGATGTTGCTCGCGGAAGAAGACGAGTTCCAGGGAAGATTCCAGAGTGATCGAGGAGCTGGATGCAGAACAGGTAAGGAGGAATAACGCTGTTCTTCTTCTCCCAGAAGATGCAGGTAGAGGATGCTGCGAGCAGGTCTTGGTGAACATCACGCTGCAAGAGCAGAACAATGCGAAGCGCGTGGATCAGCTTGGCATGGTTTAAATAGCCAGCAGGTATCCCAGGTGCCTCCAGGGCGGACCACGCCCTGGATGCTAGACTGCATGATGCAGTTCCATGCTGATCCTTGTGGGGGCAGCCATGTTGGTCCATTCCCCAATGGAAACTCCACCTGCCATATGAGCCTGGTGCCAAAGGTGCCAGGACTGGCTCCAGGACAGCCGAGAGGGGCATGATTGGGCCCTTGGGGCTTTGTAGGAATACTGTGGTGAGGGCCGAGTTCCCAGGCCAGGGGTTAAGGTCGTGACAGCACTGCCCCCTAAGGCCCCTCTCAGGGTGATCCTTCCGTCTGGTCCTGGCTTGGTGGGGTACTCTTGGTGGAAATGCCGAATTAGGCGTGGAGCATGAATGTAATCACTGGGCTCCCATGTTCTGTCCTGCGGGCCATATCCTTTCCAGTCCACTAGATAGTAGAGTTTCGTTCTAACATACTTAGAGTCCAGGATGTCTTTTACTTCAAATTCTGGTTCTCCATGAATTATCACAGGCCCTAGTGGGGTAGTTACTCGGGTTCCAAGCTGAACTGGTTTCAGGAGGGATACATGAAACACCAGCTGTATCCGCATGTGGGTTGGCAACGCCAGCTTTACCGCGGCTGGGTTTATGATGGATTCGATGGGGAATGGCCCTAAAAACCGTGGGCGGAATGTCCGGGTTCCCTTTAGAGGTACATGCTTGGAGGCTAGCCACACCATGTCCCCTATCTGGTAGTCGGGGGCTTTTGTGCAACGCTGATCCGCGTACCTCTTCTGGCGAGTCTTGGCTTGATGCAAATGTTCCTTGGCTCTCATGAAGGCATGCAAAATGGTCGCATGTAGGTTCGTGATGGCTGGCATTTCCAGAGTCATAGGGATGTCCAGTTCTGATGTGCGTGGGTGTCTGCCATATACAGTAAAGAACAGAGTTTGCCCGGTGCTGCTGTGTAGTGAGTTGTTATAGGCGTACTCAGTAATCCACAATAGATCCTTCCAATTTCCTTCCCCTTGGCGCAGCATGCAGCGCAAGTACTTCTCGAGCGTTTGGTTCGTCCTCCCCATTTGACCATCTGTTTGAGGGTGATGGCTAGTGGATAATCGGATGTCTATTTGGGCCATCCAGCAACACTTCCACCAGAAGTTAGACACGAATTGGGTACCTCGATCCAGAATCAAGACTGATGGGAACCTGTGCAGCCGTACCACGTGTTCTAGGAAGGTTCTAGCGAGACCAGATGCTTTTGTTAAACCTTTGAACAGGAAGAAATGGGCCATCTTGGAGAATAGGTCCACGATCACCAGGATAGTGTTGTAACCTTGACAGGAGGGTAGGTTGGTGATGAAATCAAGTGACAACGTGTGCCACGGAGCCGGCGGAATGTCCAATGGTTGTAGGAGCCCAGCAGGTCTTTGCTTTGATGATTTATTCTGAGCACAGATACCACAGGAAGTGATGAATTGAATTACATCTTTGCGCCACGTTGGCCACCAGTAACTTCGTTTCACCTTGGCCAGGGTCTTGGCAATTCCTGGGTGGCCTTCCATGAGGGAGTTGTGATACTCTGAGATGACCTGTTCTTGAAGTTCTTTTACCGGCACAAATAGCCGATTTCTGTAGTAAGGCAGTTGGTCCTTAACGCTATAGTGTTCTCCTCTTGAACCCCACTCTCGTAGTTGCTCCTGCGTTAATACTTGCCGGACTTCATATAGCAATTTGTCTTGAGTCATCGTAGTTGTAATACCCAAGAGTCTTTCCCCCGGAATGATGGCCACAGGGTCAGGAGGTGTATACACCACCTCATCGGTGCCCATGCGTGAAAGGGCATCAGTCTTGCCATTTTTTACTCCTGGTCGGTATGTGATCACATAGTCGTACTCTGCGAAGAAAAGGGCCCAACGTAGGGGGTTTGGAACCAACGCCTATTCCCGTTAATCAGAAAGGTCCCTACGTTGAAATGTTAGTGGGAAATAGGAAACATCTATTCTTGATAGATACAGAGGCACAGAAGTGTTCCATTGATCATTCTCGGGTTCCAAACATTCCACTGTCGGGGCAAACCAATGTTTCTGTAGGGTTTTCTGGCACACCAGTTGTTTGTCAGGTTTCTTCGCCGGTACCTATTTCTTTGGGTCCCTTTACGGACCATTGTCGATTCCTTTTGACTGTGAATTGTGGAGAGAATTTGTTGGGGTTGAATCTGTTGAAGGAATTAAATGCGGTAATTCAATGTTCTTCTGATGGAGTGTGTTTGACGATTTCACCACAGCAACTTTCTGTCTCTCAATTCTGGACCAGACCTTTGCCGCCGGAATTCAGTGATGTTCCGGAGTGTTTGTGGGCTATTGACGATAATGATGTCAGTGTTTTACAGATTGAACCTGTTAAATTTGTCCTGAAACATGGAGTAAAGCTGTCACGTATTCCAAAGTATAAGATCTCGGTCGATGGTGACCAAGCTTTGAAATGCATCGTTTCCGATTTTGTGCATCGAGGGGTGATTGAGGAAAGTGCAGGTAGTTTGTGCAATAGTCCGATTTTGCCCGTGTACAAAAAAGGCGATAATGCAATTCCCTTTCGTTTCATAATTGATTTGCGTGCCATCAATAAGATTGTCGCTCCACAATTTCCAATTGTGCCTGATGTGACGACAATATTAACTATGATCCCGGCTTCAGCTACTTACTTACTTGTTCGCGTTCAACTTAGGGGGACGTTCGTTTACCTTCACCCGTGCACTGCAAGGTTACACGGAAAGTCCAAGCATCTATAGTAGGGCTTTGAAAGAGCAGCTCAATACCCTTGAGTTGCCCTCTACTTGTACATTGCTTCAATATGTTGATGACTTGCTTTCAGCTGCCGACTCAGAGAACGCTTGCAAGGAGGGCACTGTGTTGTTACTTATTCACTTGGCTTAACATGGACACAAAGCTTTGCTTAAAAAATGTCAATATTGTTGTCAGGGGGTCGCCTATTTAGGCTATCTCCTGTCAAAGGAGGGAAGAAGGTTGACGCCTGAACGGATAAAACTAATTTCTAGCATGTCTGTCCCAAATACGCAGAAGGAAGTTAAAGCCTTGATAGGAATGGCTTCTTACTGTAGGCAGTGGATCCCCAACTTCTCACTAGTGATCAAACCAATGTTGGCTTTGACGAAGAAGGGCATTTCTTCGCCATTGCCGTGGAACTTGGAGCACCAGCGTGCATTCGATTTGCTCAAGACTGCATTGTGCTGGGCCCCGGTTTTGGGCACACCAAACTACGAAAGGCCTTTGTGTTGTATGTGCATGAATGTGATGGATGTGCTTTGGCTGTATTGACGCAGGAACATGGAGGGAAGAATAGGCCGTGCGGCTACTTTTCTTCCGCCCTTGATCCTGTAGCATGCGCTTTGCCAAGATGTTTGCAAGCTGTCGCTGCTGCTGCTGTGTCCGTAAAACAGAGCGAGGGAATGGTCCTAGGCCATGCTTTAACCTTAATGGTATCTCACTCTGTAGATGTTCTACTGAACAGAACTCAAACTCAACACCTCACCTCCACACGATTAACAAGATATGAATTGATCTTGTTTGCGCCGCATATACAAATGAAGAGGTGTTGTGTTTTTAATCCGGCGGAACGTTTACCATTCCCGCAAGGTACTGCTTGCAGTGACGAAGAGTCACATGATTGCCTTTACATTACCGAACACGAGACAAAGGGTAGAATCGATCTGAAAGATACTCCTTTGAACAATCCACAAGGGGAGCTGTTTTGCGACGGCTCCTGCTTCAAACTTCCAGATGGTACATCCACAGCTGCTTATGCAATCACTACATTGAGCACGGTCGTGGAAACCAAGAAAATCATGCATAACTTTGCACAGGCCGCAGAGATTATAGCATTGACCCGAGCTTGTGAACTTTCTGAAGGGCTTACAGTGAACATATGACTGACAGTCAGTATGCCTTTGGGGTGGTTCACAACTTTGGGAGACGTTGGTCAGAAAGAGGATTCTTGACTTCACATGGTACAAAAATCCAACATGGCTCCTTGATAGTACGGCTACTGTCAGCAGTTGCACTCCCTACTCAGCTAGCTATCATAAAATGCGCAGCCCATCAGAAGATTGTAGACGATGTAGGAAAAGGGAACGCTTTCACTGACCAGACAGCCAAACAGACTGCCACCGATCTCTCTTCAGAAATATATACTTCAAGGGAAGCCACAAATGCATATACTTTGGATGAGGGTATTGATTCCGTAAGGGATATCCAAGCCGATGCCACGTTAGAAGAGTCCAAGAAATGGGCTGAGGGCTTGGGGAAACTGGATGATGATGGGTGTTGGGTGGACAAAGTTGAAGGGAAGTGGCTACTTCCTGACGCATATATCACAATGATGGTTGTTATGGCTCATGGTCCCACTCACATATGTGCTCGTAAAATCACTAAAATGTTGCACAAAGTATGGGTAAATGACAAAATCTTTAAAGTAGCTGAACGCTTCGTTCAAGAATGTATGATCTGTTTAAAGCATAATGTGGGAAAGGGCACATCAACTCCTAGGGGTAGTTTTGGTCCAACATCTGTCCCCTTTGAGGTCATTCATTTTGATTTTATTGAGATGGAGCGTTGCAACAATTTTAAATATGTGTTAGTCGTTATCTGTGCTTTTAGCAAATGGGTTGAGGCTTTTCCTGTCAAAGATGCTACAGCTATGACCACTGCAAAGACTATGTTAAAGGAATATTTTCCAAGATTTGTGTTACCAAGAGTCATCTGGTCGGACAATGGTCCTCACTTTATCGCTGCTGTAATTCTGCAGATATGCGCAGGATTACAGATCGATAAACGGTTCCATTCGGCTAGACACGCTCAGAGTGCTGGATTAGTGGAAAGACACAACGGCATCATCAAGAACAAGCTCGCCAAGTTAAAATGGCCGGACGCCTTACCGATCGTGTTGTTATCTATACGAACAACCCCTCAAACTAAGGCTGGGCTCTCTCCCTTTGAGGTGGTTATGGGGAGGCCTGCTAATATTTGGAATATTCCAAAGCCTCGTTCTTTACGAGACGTTGAAAATGTACTTCTCTCTGATTATTGTGGCCAGTTAACTAAAAACTTGTATTTGATTTATCACCAGGTGCGAGAGGCTTTACCTGTATGGTATGAGGGTCCCGGTCACAGCATACGACCAGGGGAGTGGATCCTCATCAAATCATTTGAACAATCTTCCTTCCTCGCACCACCTTAGCGGGGCCCCTTCCAAGTTTTGCTGGTCATACAGACTGCGGTGCGGGTGGCAGGCCGGTAGAATTGGATTCATGCATCACAACCCAAGAGGATTCCACACCCAGTGCCACACGATACAGAAGAAGCAGAACCCCTCACCAATGCTGTAACCAACGATCCCGAAGCAGCAACCAGCATCGAGAGTGCATCAGAGACTCTCCCTGAGCCCGTGAGGTGAGGGGAAACAGCCATTTCATCTCCACACTCTCCAACCATTTTGGTTCCAGAAGTTGTCCCTAATTGTGTCCCTAACCTTGCTTCCGATCATTCGCCACTTCCAGTGGGAAGTGACGACACGTTCATGGATCACTCAGTACCAGGGATCACAAGGTACGATCTGCGACCAAGGAAATGGACTTACTGCACGGTTCGGCTGTGCGATCGAGGAAAATCATTGAAGGGCTTGTTTTTTTTGGCCCGATCACTTGTTCATAAGGGGTTTCTTTTTGTGGAAGGACTAAGAAAACGCTCGGCCAGGAGGTCGCCAGGAAATAACATTGGAGCACTCATTTGAAGACTACAATGCCTGCAACCGCTTCCGGTCGTACAGGACTGATAAGAGAACGTGTGACCAGCTGCGAAAATGGACAATCTAGTATTTGGGCCCCGAAAACGTATTGATGTCTTGTGTTAATGTTAATTGGTTTCACAATAGTCATTGTCTTAGGTTTCTGGTAGCTAGAAGAAGTACATCCGCGTGAGAATTTGTTGCCTACTGAAAATGTACCTACTGTTTCTACTCCTTTCGTGCATCTGCACACTATCTCCTAGAGACTCTCATAATAATACACTATTACTCATCATGAATGCTACACATGCCATTTTTAACAAATCTAAATGTTGGGTCTGTTCACATTTAACGCAACACAGGGATAAGGGGCTAGGTTGGTATATTCATCCTTTACCTTTGACAACTGCATGCTATGCTTCTCTTAGAGCACTGTTCTTTGGCCGGTGGAACGATAGCATCTTGGGGAATTTCGATGGGACTAATCTGAATAAGTTTGAAAAACATGTTCTGACGCCCCTGGGATGCTTGCTCTTTGCAAATAGGAGTAAGCTTAATGTTGCTTCCATTAGGCCTTCTGATAGACTGTCTCGTCCTTTTCAATCTTTGATCTCTTTCAAGATGGCTCCTATAGGCAATAAGGATGCCACGCCTCCTTCCTACACTGTTAATCATAGCCCCGATTCAGTTTCTTTCTGCATACAAAGGAATGGTACTCAGTGAATGGGTGATTTTAAAGGTTGCGCCAATGTTACAAATTTGACTAGTGAGGACAGACCTTTGTATGTAGGTGAACCTGTCTACTTTGTTTGCGGTAATGTAGCATTTCCATGGTTACCCAGGGATTGGCAGGGAACTTGTTACTTAGGAATTCTGTTACCCGGGGTATTCATAGCCAGTACTGTAGAAATCTCAAAGGCTTGTTCACGGCGAGACGAGAATGGTGACACTTCAGCACAAGTTCTGGGTGATGTAGGAAAATCCTTTGTGCCATTTTGGAGACAAATAATGAACTCTGAAGATATCGGGAGACTAGCGAGAGTACTGGAGAGGACCATCAACCGGTCCACTGACATACTCTATAATATGACTCTAGAACAGAAAGCAATAAGGTTAGTAGCTCTTCAGAACCGG
The DNA here is from genome assembly GCF_040938575.1 of Ambystoma mexicanum. Taxonomy (NCBI): domain Eukaryota; kingdom Metazoa; phylum Chordata; class Amphibia; order Caudata; family Ambystomatidae; genus Ambystoma; species Ambystoma mexicanum. Next base: position 92,096,702 of record NC_090932.1, read on the forward strand.
ATGGCATTAGATGTCATCCTGGCTGAACGTGGAGGGGTATGCAAATTAGTGGGGTCCGCTTGTTGTGTTTTTGTGCCAGATTCCCCCCAACTATCTTCAAGGCAATACAGAATCTGCATGTCCTAAGTTCAGAAGTGCATGTTCCCGAGGGAAATTGGGATCTTAGCGCTTGTTTCTGGGACTTGGGGATGGAAACTACTTTCGGTCTTGCTGATTATTTTAGGTATTCTGTTGTTTCTTTGTTGTTGTATACAATGTCTTCCTGGTATGTGTTCGATGCTACGAGGATGTTGCGCACAGGCGATGGGTACATTAGGACACAAAGTATACGCCCCAGAGAAGAGCTCCAATGAATATGTGCTGAAAGAAATCTTAGTAACTGATCTTATGGCAATTGATATTTCCGATAGTGATTCAGGGTGTATGGACATGGAGACGTGGAGTTGCTCGTAAAGTGACTAGAAGTAGTTTAGCGCTTGGCTTAGGCCAAAAGGAGGGTTTGTTAGACGGGAAATCATATCGTCCCTTCTTTATTGTATATATTGGCCTAAGCCCAGTCGCCCTGCGAAGAAATCCGCGTTGCAAGGTCCTGACCTTAGATCGATTTAGTTGCCATTTTAGGTTCATCCGCCATTTTGATTCTCACTTCAAAGTCACCCTGAGTTCTAAAATGTTGGACAGTGTTCTTCTGCTTGTAACATGGCCGTCTTGACCCCTAAGTTTAAGTAAATGCCTAAACTGCCCGTAGGCCAAATGTTAGGGTCATGTAACGAGACCTTGTCCTTCGTTGACCTGTAGATCAAGGATCACCTGTACCAACAATACTAATCCGCGAACATATATTAAGCACAATACTGTTCAAATGCTGAATGTGTACACTTGTTTAACTATATTGTATAGAATATGTATGCTTAATGTCGAATCCAAAGACACACTGTTGCTATTGTAACCTATTGGAGTATGTATTAAGAATAATCCATATGCCTATAGATGAATACATTAGAGACAAACTCGGCATGAACCCCTAGCCCGAGAAATGGTTAACCTGCAAATGGGCTGGACATCATGTTAAGAATTGTATAAAAGCACGAACATTCTGATGTACAGCCCCACTCACTACTCACACCGAACAGGGCTGGTATTCGCTGTGATGTACAGAGGGCCTGATAGCTATCTGATACTTTGTCCTTTGAAACTGTTCAGTTATAGAATAAAGATCTGTGTATCTTTGTAAACCCGCGTTTGGTGTATTTCCTTTTGGGGTACTCAGCCTCGATATTCCCCTTTTGCTTTTACAGTCCTTTAACTCCCCTCGCAAGCCCCGGTGGAACAAGGTGGTTTGTTTATCCTCTGGCCATTCTGCTTTGACCACCAGCCTATTAAAGATGGCTATGTATGCCAACAGATCCTGGTTTCCTTGTCGAAGGGACAGAAGCTCGTTATCCAAAGCCTGTCCATGGGAGCGACGGGCGAAGAGTTTTTCCAGATCCTGCTGAAAGCCCCCAAAATCGTGTAACAGTGGATCATCGCGGCTGACGAATGGCACCGACCAATCTGCTGCACTACCACTCAAGTAGGACAAAACAAAGGCCACCCGCGATTGGGAAACGCCCCAGGTCTGCACAAAAAGTGGATGCGACACTGGTTCATGAAAGTTGCGTATCTTCTGGGATCTGTCGAGAAACGCTCCGGTGGAGCTAGTGGAACTGTCCCAGGTAGATTGATCTGAACCGGATTACTCGTGGGAGCTGGCATTGATGGGCTAATTCCGGTCAATGGAGCTTGTCCGGCCTGCGATTGAAGGAGTTGTCTGCTAAGATCATCAGTTTGTTCTTTGGCCACAATTAGTTCTCTCCGCAGGGCGTTGGTTTCTTGTCGGGCTGAATGTACCGCTGCACATAACTGCCCCAACAACTGGCCAACTGGCCGGTTTCTGAGGTTTCCATACTCGGCGCCGGATGGATTATTATGTTTCGGCTTTGCGTTCTATAACGCTCACCTTGTATCCACAGGGACGCCACCCGACTGGTCCGGAGCGCTTCTGGGATGGATTCACCTCCCCCGGGGACTCGCGCTGCGTGGGCTTATGCTGGAAGACAGGAGTTCAGTTTTAGCCACAATCACCTTCTCTCGTGGCCCGCCTCCCAAGTGTTCCCCTTGTGACCCCCTTGGCGCCTCTCTCACCTTGTGTTTCGATAATGTGCGCTCTCCGTCCTGCCGTTCGGTGGAGGGGTGCATCGTGGCTGGGCACCATTCCGCCGAGTTACTTCACTGGCGTGCACCCGGGAGTCCAGGCCGGCTGCGACTCCACTCTTGAGGTAAGTCTTTAGTTTTGTAAAATAATGAGTGTCCGCAATTGTTGTTGCCCTGTTGACCCTCTCCTTCTCTTGTTGGTGCAGAAGGGGTGATGGATACGTCGAGCTGATGGAGAGGGCAGTGCTCGAGAAGGTAAGAGAATGCGCGAAGCGCGGCGCTATGAGCGTCTTTGAATAAGGCTAACCTGTGCTATCCTTCCTTGCAGGTCGCCGAGAAGTTCCTGGAAGAAATGCGGTCAGATGGAAGCGTAGAATGGAAGATGTCCGGGCGGCGGTTGAATTTCCAGGAGAGCTTCGGTAAGCAAGCGGAGTCTGGAGGTGATGGAATCGGAAGACGAACGCTTACTAATTGTCCTCTTCTTGTCTCTTCTCTCTAGGATGTTGCTCGCAGATGAAGATGAGTTCCAGGGAAGATGCCAGAGTGATCGAGGAGCTGGATGCAGAACAGGTAAGGAGGAATAACGGTGTTCTTCTTCTCCCTGAAGATGCAGGCCGAGGATGCTGCGAGCAGGTCTTGGTGCTGCAAGAGCAGAACAACGCGAAGCGCGTGCCTCAGCTTGGGCGTGGTTTAAATAGCCTGCAGGTATCCCAGGTACCTCCAGGGCGGACCACGCCCTGGATGCTAGACTGCATGCTGCAGTTCCACGTCGATCCTTGTGGGGGCAGCCATGTTGGTCCATTCCCCAATGGAAACTCCACCTGCCATATGAGCCTGGTGCCAGGACTGGCTCCAGGACAGCCGAGAGGGGCATGATTGGGCCCTTGGGGCCTTGTAGTAATAAAGTGGTGAGGACCAGTGGCCCTGAGTTCCCAGGTCAGGGGTTAAGGTCGTGACACTCACCCCATGATTTTTGTACCCAAGAAGGAGGGGGAATCTAAGACCCTGTATCGATTATTGCAAACTAAACGCAGTTACAGTCTGCAATCAGTACCCGATACCACTCGAGTATGTTTACTAAGCTAATTTCCTCCGTTAGGTTCCCAAAACATCTTATCAGGAAGCTGAAATGACCCTGCACCCAATGATGAGCTCCGGTCTGCCTGAACGGTTCCAACATCCAGATATCGCAGAGTGAACGCCACGCTCGGCCAACGGTAATGAAACAAAAATGGCAGGTGCCAACCCACGGAGCTCAGCGAGGAGCAAGAGGATGCGGAGGAGCAGAAGCAGCGCCACTGACCTGATCGCCTAGCGGCATCCCACTGCTAAGGTGTGCGATACTTGCAGTGTGTGACCAGTGTGCTCTGAGACTGATGTGCCAGGGGAGAGCTACGATCCAGCAGCCGATGCTCGCGCGCAGGGGCTCAAGCATGTTGCCCCTGCTGGATGAATCAGGGGCGCCGTGACGAGTAACCAGGAGGACATCGCCACCAAGGCACCCTTCTGCGGGACCCATCCAGGCAACAGACAGAGGGACCAACAGGAGCCGGCTTCCAACCGCACGCTGGACAGCTGCAATCTGAGAGCCCGCAGCACAAGGAAGCGGCGCACAAGCTGGCGGGGAGCTCCCTCCCTGCTGAGTGAAAGAGGCAAGCTGACAACCCGGAGGGGGGCTCTGGGCCCCGTCCGCTGCGCATCCGGACAACCGTAGTTGGTAGTCTGGTGGATCCCAGCGCCACAGTGGCAGGCCCCGCAGGGCAGACTGCCAGAGGGACCGGAGCGGGTGCACTAGCGAGCATATCCTGCATGCGACCCGATGGGGACCGCCACCAAGACCTAGCACTATCACGGCCACCAGCTCTTAAAGGGGGAAGACCCATAGTGGCCCCAAAGGCGCCAACAGCAAGTTTTCTAAACACCCTGCTTCACAGAGGGGGTCCCTTCAAATGTGAAGTGCAGAGAAGAGAAGGAAGGCTCCAGGAATACTCCGGAATAAAGGGGAGAGGCCAACTGACCCACTTCCCTGGGGGAGACTACGGCATTAAATGCTGTTGCAAATGCACCAGGCAGAGGAGAGGTACCACCAAGCAAAGAGGCACTGCACAGTCTCGGGATCACACCCTGCCGGGCGGCACTCCGATTCAGGCTCCTCGTGGAGGGGAGATGGAATAGTCCCTTCATCTAAACTATTGCCAACGGAAAAGCCCCCAATCCACCAGAAAAGCAGAGCCAACAGGCTCCCTGAGGCACGAGTTCACCCGCTGTCATCCTGTTCCCCCTCCTACCTATGCAGATTATGTGAAAACCACAAAGTGCCTTCCAATCTGATGCGCAAACAGCTAAAGGGTTCAGTAGCGGAAACAAGTAACTCCAGGTCCAGCGGGACTACCGGGGAGGGGGCACCAATGCGCAGCAGAACTGGGGACACAGCCGTGAACTAAGACCGAGCACCCAGGTGCCCTCATAGCATACCTGCGGCAGCAGAAGTTCCTGCATCCGGTCCCAGAGGGCGGACGTACGCTACAGTGGGCTGTGTTCGAAACAAGCATAGCAGCCATGGCGAAAAATGGAAAGGCAAAGAAACAAACAGACATTGCGGCCTGATGGGCAACACTAACTTGGAGAAGCTAAAGAAAGCCGAACATACAACGGATCCTATCACAGAGGTGGTCAACACACCTGAGTGCCCGGAAGCGTCCCAATCGGCAAGCAAGTCTGACCTCAAAAGCCTACTAGTGGCAATAACAAAGGAGATCCAAAGGGGGACGAAAGAGGTCACAAAGAAAATCACAGCGCTTGACAAAAGGGTGGCAGAGGTGGAACAGCGCACAGGAGACCTGGAAAATACCATATGTGACCATGCCTTCGGCCTGGAAAAAAGCCTGGACAGAATCGTAGCCCTGTAGGCGAGGTGCGACCTACTAGAGTCCAAGCAAGAGAATGCGGAAAATCGTTCCAGGAGGAACAATATTTGCCTTCGGGGAATACCTGCAGCAATCACAGATGCAGAACTGGAGAATTTACAAGGGATCTATTTAGATTTATCCTGACCCTCCCAGATAGCTCCCCCCTGGAGCTTGACCGGGTTCATCGAACAGCCCCGAGGCAATCCTCGCCGTTTCCTCCCAATGTCCTAGCGCGGATCCATTTCTTCAAAATGAAGGAAGAGATCATGAGGGAGGCCAGAGCATCTAAACAGATTCTTTTCAGGGGGCAAGCATCCCACTGTATCAGGACTTAGCCGCCACTACCCTACAGAAGCGAAAAGCACCCCGTAACCTGACAGAATGGCTATTAGAACGGAAGGTGCAGTATCGCTGAAGTTTCCCAACGGCCCTGAACTTCACAAGGGAGGGGACTCAGAAGCACATCCGCACCCCAAGTGAAGCAGAGAAATTCATGGGAAAAGGGCCAGAAAGCAGAGGCTCTGAATCCGAAGCACATAGCCACGGCAAGATGAAACCCCCTCCGATTGGCGCATGGACCCGGGCTAAGAGAAACCGTAGTTTCAGGGGCCCCCGGAAAGCTACTGATTCAGACTGAACCAAGAATAACGACCACTACCAGAAGGCCGGTTGCTCATCGCGACAATGCATTCTTCCAAGGTACTCCCGCAGTATAACCATAGGTACCCCTGGGGGAACTCGGAATAGGAGGGGGTACACTGATGACCCAGGGTGGCACCACAGATACATAGACCCAAAAATCCCTCACATTGAGCCTACCGCAGTGCACACGGTCCCACTCTGTTAATCCTCGCACTCTCTAGTCATCCTGTTGACGGCGTTCGGAGCCCATTGGCCCCTATTAGCCCGATAGTGAGGTCCAGCTAGCTTACCCCTTTGGGTGAGGCTGGTCTCATTCCAAGGAGTTGGAGGCGGGGAGGGTTGGAAGGGGATGGGAAATGTTGGCCTCTAGGAAGGCCTACCGCGTTACAACTCAGACAAACACAGACATGACATTTTATTTTATTTTAATATTTATATTGCACCGGTAGCTTGCAAGCCTCGGGGCGCAGAAACAAGGACACGAAGGACAGACCATAGGACATTGGACATTGAGGTCGGGACGACCATATAAGTTTACTCTGGCTAGGAATAGACTGGGGGCAATTTATTTTAAGATGTGAGTTTTTACCAGTTTGCGAAAACGGGTATACTTGGTTTCCAGTCTTAGATGATCCAGAAGACTGTTCCAGAGACTGGCTGCAAGGGTGGGAAAGGCTCTGCCTAAGCCGCTTTTGAGTTTGTGTGGAGCCGCTGCGATTTTACCAAGTTGGGACGATCTCAGTGTTCTATTTGGAACATATGGTTTAATCTTTGTTTTTAGGTAGATTGGTGCTTTTCCGAAGATACATCTGTGAGCGAGGGTTAAGGACTTGAAGTGCACCCAGTCTTCGATTTTCAGCCAGTGGAGCTCCCTTCTGGAGTTGCTGATATGCTCTGTTCTAGTTTTGTGCTTGACAATTCTTACTGCGTTGTTCTGTACAACTTGGTAGCTTTGTAGACACTGCTTGGAGGCACCCAGGACTAGGGCATTGCCATAATCAAGGTGCGACATGATGGTGGCTCTTGCTATGGTTGCGCAGTTGTCTTCTGATATGAAAGGTCTGATAGCTTTTATTAGTCGGAGGTGGTAAACACAGTTTTTTTTATGTACTGTACTTGGGCGTCCGCCCCCAGAGATGCTTCCAGCAGCATACCAAGGGTTTTAACCTTACCTAGGACCGGTATGGGTGTATCTTTAATCTGGAAGGATGTGTATGAGGAGGATAGCTTTGCTCGGGCTGAAGATGAGCTGAATATCGTGAGCTCCATTTTTTTCCCGTTGAGGCACATCCAGTTGGAGTCCATCCATTGCTCCACGTTGTTATATATCATGGCAAGTTGCTCACTATCTTTCTGATAGTTGCCACTTAAATCAAACACCAGCTGCGTGTCGTCAGCGTAGTTTGTAAAATAGGTGTTGATATGATCGAGAACAAGGCATAAGTACCTCAAGTAGAGGTTAAGTAGCAGTGGTGACATGCTAGCCCCTTGGGGAACTCCACAGAGGATTTCTTTTTCCAAGGAGAACTTGTCCCCCCAGTGCACCCTAGATATCCTATTTTTTAGGAAAGACATTATCCAGCTGATGGCTTCATCAGAGCAGTTGGTGGTCTTTTTTAGTGCATTCTGTAGTAGGTTGTGGTCGAGGAGGTCAAATGCGGCGCTGAGGTCAAGTAGGATGAGGAGACCTGTCCTACCCTTGTCAATAATACTGAGCATTTTGGTCTGTAGATCTAACAAGGCCGTCTCAGTACTATGAGCAGGGCGGAAGCCCAACTGTTGTGGGTGGAGGGAGTTTGATTCCTCCACGTGTGCCTGGAGCTGCATGGTGATGATTTTATCCATGATTTTAAGGATGAAACTGCAGTTTGTTATTGGTCTGAGGTTATTCGGATCACGTTGGTCGAGATTGTTTTTTTTTACCAGGGGGGTTCATGTGACCTTTTTTGATGGCATTCGGGACTTCCTGATCTCTGAAGGAGGCATTGATGATCTTCGTCAGTATAGGGGCAAATATGTCTGTGTTGTCCAGTATTATTTTGGGTGGGATGATATTTTCTGCACATGTCGTGGGTTCCGATACATGATGTTGCGCTCTCATCTGGCAGAGTGACTGTGGTTTTTTTTTGTTGGTCAGGGAGTTTATAATAGTGTCCCTAGCTTTAGAGATTTTGTTGAAGAAGGCGATCTGGGTAGCATCACATTCTTCTTGTGAGGGTAGGAAAGGAGGGGCAATGGCTTTAGGTTTTTCTATGGATTTTAGAATGTTGAACAGTTTGCTGGTGGAATTAGCGGCTGTAGAAATCTGTTCATTATAGAAGTTTTTCTTAGCCTCAGATATCATATGTTTATATTTTATTTCACTTTCCTTCCATAGGACTTTATTGGCAGGTGATGGGTCTTTTAGATAGACCTTTTCTCTGTTTCGTTTGTCCCTTTTTTGTTCAGCTAGTTCTTTGGAGAACCATTGTGCCCAAAACCTCGATTCGAGGGCCCAATATAAAGGAGCCCATGGCGGCGCTGACTCGTGAACCTAACAGGGCTGGAGGAGGATAGAAACATCTGCATTCTTACGTGGAATGTGGGCGGTCTCAACTTTCCGAGGAAACGCAAATCGGTAGAGAGCAGGCTTAACAACCTGGTGGGTTATATTGTAATCCTCCAAGAGGCGCATCTGTTGGCCTCTGATGAGCACCGCCTGAGGTTTAGGTGGTTTAAACAACTGGCCTACTTTGCCTCTTCAGGGACAAAGAAGCAGGGAGTAGCAATCCTGTTGAGCAACAATTTCCCAATCCAGGATCCCACAGTGAAAAGAGACCCGGAAGGCAGGTACCTCTTAGTAAAGGGATATATCTCGGAACAAACAATCACCATAGCTGGGATTTACTGTCCCAATAAGGGCCAAGACATTCCTGCAGAACCCAATTCCAACATTGCCTACATTCACTACAGGACACCTTCTTGTGGCAGGGGACTTTAACATGGTTCCCAACCCCCTAGTAGACAAAACCCTCCTGCCATCTAATTTGGATTACACCCGAACCCTAAGCTTCGCCAGGCTACTGCGAGAAACGGAAACAATAGACGCGTGGAGGCTCGCAAACAGAGGGTCCAGGGACTATACCTTCTACTCTAATGCCCATGAAGGTCATTCGAGGATCGACCTATTACTTATCACAGGGGCCCTATTCCCATGTCTGGAGAATATACAAATCCACACTCGGATGATCGCAGATCATACCCCGGTGTCAGCAGACCTGGCAATAAGTGGGTTACCAGTACCCCCTCCGAGGTACTGGAAGCTAAACGACTCCATACTCCTAGATGAAGTAATTAAAACTGAGGTATTCGCTGACTAATTACTTCAAGGAAAATACAACCCCTGATACTCCCATTGGAATAACATGGGAAGCCATGAAGCCCGTGATAAGGGGAATGCTAATCAGTGCAGCAGCTGAACAGTATCGGATCGCTAAGATCCAAGCATCCGCCGTGGAGCTGAAAGTCTCAGAGATGGAGAAGAGCCTAAAAATTCACCATACCAGGAAGTTATAAAGAGAGCTGAAGAAAGCGAGAGTTGCACTGGAAATCCACTGGGCGGATCGCTGAGCTAAAGCCCTTGCATACACTAAACAGTTCTATTATAGCAAAAGTAATAAGGCGAACCGCATACTCGCCCATAAGCTGCAGCGGGTACACAAAAGGAACACTATAGTCTGCATCACCGGGGAAGATGGCATAACCCGATATGCAGACACTGAAAAAACAAATGCCCTTCTAGCCCATCATAAAACAATTTTGACTGGCCTGTCTACCCAAAAGGGGGATCAACGCCAGAGCAAGCAATACCTACAATCATCATAGCTCCCAACACGAAACTCCAGCTTGAATCCCTTGAAATTCCAATAATGATAGAGGAGGTTATGGATGCTATTAAGTCCCTGAAGAGCACCGCCCCGGGCCCTGATGGGAAAATGGCGAAATTCTTCAAATTGTACACACAGACACTAGCTCCACAGCGCACACAGGTATTTAACTCATTCTTAGAGTCCGGGAAGGTCACCAAGTCAATGGGGGAATCGCTCACCATATTAGTCCACAAACCGGGGACTGAACCCAGATAGCTGCTGAGGTTTTACTAAATGTCTAGATGCCTGCTCCCGGGGCTGATGGGCTTGGTCCGGATGCCTGGGGGTAGGCATCATGACAGCACTCCCCCCCAAGGCCCCTGCTAAAGTTGTTCTTCCCCTGGGTCCTGGTTTGTCTGGGAAGTTCCGATGGAATCTTTTCACCAACCGAGGTGCATGGATGTGGTCACTAGGTTCCCATGACCTTTCTTGTGGTCCGTAGCCCTTCCAATCGATTAAATAAAAAAAAGTTTTGATTTAACCATCTTGGAGTCCAGGATATTTTTTACCTCAAATTCAGGTTCTCCATCTATCAAGATGGGGTCGGGTGGTTTGGATAATCTTGTGCCTGGTTGAACTAGTTTTAAAAGTGAAACATGAAAGACAGGATGAATGCGCATATTAGAGGGTAATTCCAATTTGACGGCTACTGGGTTGATAATGGCCTTAATAGTGTAAGGTCCCAAATATCTAGGGTTAAAAGTCTGAGTTCCCTTCAGAGGTATGTGCTTTGTAGCCAGCCAAACTTGAGCCCCAAACTGGTATTGTGGAGTTTCACTTCTATGTTGATCAGCATTTTTCTTATATTTCTCTTTTGCTTGTTTCAAATGTTCTGTTGCCTCTTTAAAGGCTTGTGTAATAGTAGAATGCAAATGACTAACTGCAGGCATTTCTAAATGCTGAGGTTAAATCCATTACATGCAGATCTGTAATAAAGTCTAACGATAAGGTGTGCCATGGTGTAGGTGGAATATCCAAAGGTTGTAAGAGGCCAGCTGGTTTTTTCTTCTGACTTTTGTTTTGGGCGCAAATGCCACAAGACATTACAAATGACTTTATGTCTTTTCGCCAGGTGGGCCACCAGAATTGTCTCTTAATTTTAGCTTCAGTTTTTGCGATACCTGGGTGTCCTTCCATCAGGGTGTCATGATAATTGGAGATGACTAGTTCTTGTAGTTCCTTGTGTGGTAGAAATAGTCGCCCTTGATAATAAGGTAGGTCATTGATGACTGAGTAGTCCGGGCCTTTCTTCACCCAGTCCTGCAGGGCTGTTGGATCGAAGAGTTGTTGGATCTTTACTTGAGTATCCACTAGTGTCTGTAGAGTGGTTATGCCAAGAATTCTTTGTTCTGAAATTATAGGCACCGGTTCCGGGTTTGCATATGCTTCTCCCATCCCTATTCGGGATAAGGCATCTGCCTTGCCATTTTTACAACCTGGTCGATAAGTGATCACGAAATCGAACTCGGCAAAGAATAATGCCCATCGAAGTTGACGCGACGATTGGGCCTTGGCTGTTTTTAAATACTGCAAGTTCCGGTGATCGGTGATTACCGTAATGGTATGCCTGGCACCGAGAAGATAATGCCGCCAAGCCTTGAAGGCGGATTTGATGGCTAATAATTCTTTATCGGTAACTGCATAGTTTAACTCGGGTGCCGAGAACTTTCTGGACCAAAATGCTACTGGGTGAAGTTGCCTGGTTTCAGGATCCTTCTGGGACAGGACAGCTCCCATGGCTAAACTGGATGCATCAGTTTCAACTATGCATGGAAGTTCGGGGCGTGGATGCTTTAAGACAGGTGCAGACGTGAATTTCGCTTTCAGCTCTTGGAAGGCCTTTTCAGCTTCTTCGGTCCACAAGAAGCGTTTGTTTTTTCGCAAAAGTGCTGTGATAGGGTGTACAACATGTGAGAAATCCGGAATGAATCTGCGGTAGAAATTAGCAAATCCGAGCATGCTTTGTACCCCTTTAACTGAACTGGGTGATGGCCACTTGAGGATTGCGTCCACCTTTCGAGAGTCCATTCGGACTCCTTTTGGAGTCAGGATAAATCCAAGGAATTCAACTTCCGTAGCATGAAAAACACATTTTTCCAATTTTGCATATAACTTGTGCTGGCGTAGTTTCTCAAGGACTGCACGAACGTGCTTCACATGGTCTGATTCTGAAGAGGAGTACACTACAATATCATCTATGTATACAACAACACAGACGTCAATGAGTTCATGAAGGACATCGTTCATAAAATACTGGAAGGCTGCTGGTGCATTGCACAACCCGAAGGGCATCACCTGGTATTCGAATAACCGTACTTAGTGCGAAAAGCAATCTTCCATTCATCGCCTTTCTTTACATGTACCAGATGATATGCCCCTCGGAGATCTAATTTAGTGTAGATGCAAGCGTCCTTTACTTGGTCTAGTAATTCGGGGATCAGAGGCAATGGGTATCGGTTCTTAACCGTGATCTGATTTAATGCGCGGTAGTCTATGCACGTTCTGAGGTCACCTTCCTTTTTAGGCACGAAGAACAAAGCTGAAGATGCAGGGGACTTGGATGGACAAATGAAGCCATTAGCAAGGTATTAGTCCAAGTATTGTTGTAGGTGAAGGTTTTCGGGTTCCGTAAGGGCCTAGATTCTACTACATGGAGGTTGTGCACCGGGTATGAGATCGATTTGACAATCGTATGATCTGTCAGGTGGTAGGGTGTTTGCCTGTTCCTTTTGGAAAACATCCTGGAATTCTTGATATTCCTGAGGTAACTGCACGACTGGAATAGCGACTGTGGCCAGGCCTTGGTTCAAGGTTTTTTTTCGGTAACAAGTATGTGCACAATCCGGGAAGGTTATTCTCTACTCTCGCCAATCAATACAAGGATTATGTGTTTCCAACCAAGGTATCCCCAGTATTATTTGGAACTGCAGGGCTTTGATTAATTCAAACACAATATTCTCTCGATGCCCATCCTGACCCAATAGTGTCATCTCTGCGGTGGAATGAGTTACAGGCCCAGAGGCAAATTCAATTCCATCGACTGTGGTGATGACATCCGAAGTGGTCTTTTTGCAGAGAGATAGATTCATCCTAGAAGCCAACTCGTGGTCCACATAGTTTCCTATGGCCCCGCTATCAATGTATGCCCTCACTGCGTGCATACGTGATGGCTGCCTTGGATCTATAAGGGCCATTAGTATGATGAAGTGCGAGGTCTGAGTATCCTTCTTCAAGCTCGGCAAGCGGACCTCTACGCTTGTCGGGCGTGGTAGTTTCCCGAATCAGGCTCTGTTTGATTTTTATCAGCAACTGCGACTACTTTTTTAGATGTTTTTATAGGGCAATCCCGTAGAAAATGTCCTGAGGCCCCACAGTACAGACACAATTGCATCTGCCGTCTTCTTTCTCTTTCCTTTTGAGTTAAGGGTCCCTTGACCCCCCCCGATCTCCATCGGTTCGGATACATCTGTTCCTTTGAGGGTAACATTGGGTTTAACCAATACCCGATTCTCGAACTTAGCTCGATCAGCCTTTCTATTCTGAAGTCGGTGGTCTAACTGGACCACTAAGTCTATATATTCTGCACAGTCCAGAGGTGGGTTCACAACTTGTGCCAAAACGTCTTTGAGTTCACCCCGAAGTCCACGATGAATTAATGTAATAATGTAATTCGTTTTACCTCTGGCCATCCGGTTTCCACCACTAACCTATTGAAAGTGGCGATATAGGTTAGTAGATCCTGGTTACCTTGTCGTAAGGATAAAAGTTTGTTATCCAGGGCCTGTCCCTGTGAATGTCTAGCAAATAGTATTTCCATGCTCAATTGAAAACCTTGAAAATCCCGAAGAAGATGGTCATCCTGGTTAACTAATGGAATTGACCAATCCGCTGCGCTGCCACTAAGATATTATAGTACAAAGGCTACTTTGGTTTGGTCGTTCGGAAAAGCTCCAGGTCTGCATAAAAAGTGCAAGCGGCATTGGTTCATAAACACGGCAAACGTTTGTGGGTCCCCAGCAAAACGTTCGGGTGGAGCTAAAGGAATGCTCCCTGGTAGAACCACTGGCACAGGATTGCTCGATGAAACAGGAGTTGGATTCCCCCCGAGTCCAGTAATGGTATTTGCCCAGCTTGGTTTTGCAGTAATTGTCTAGCAAGATCATCAGTGCGCTCCTTTGACACAATCAGTCCTCTCCTGAGGGCATTAGTCTCTTGGTGCGCGGAGTGCACTTCTGCCCTAAGTTCCCCTAACAATAGGGCTAGTTGGTCGGTTTCTGAGGTTTCCATAACGCCCGGGTGGGGATTTGTAGATAGGCTTCGCATTCTGTTACGCTCACCTGGCTCCCACAGGGGCGTCGGTCGGACCCGGACAGCTGCGGTCTCCACCCACGTGATGCGTAGTGCAGTGATGACTGACTGGATCTGCCCTCCTAATCTTGTCTGCTTAACCCATAGAAATATTCTCCTGCAAGTGGAGAGATGGATTTAGCCACTTGTGGATTCAAGTGATGGCACCCCCACAGTCCTCCCCAACTAATCACCTCCGAAATGCCCTCACAGCAATCTCACCTTATATTCTTGAAAGATGAGCTCTCCATCCTGCGTGGATTTGCAGGGGCGCGTCGATTCCAGTTACTTCACTGGTTTGAAGGCTCGGGAGAGTTCCGGAGAGTATTGACTCTGAGGTTCCTGGTGAGGACCAGTAAGTATTAAGTTCATAGAGTTCAATATGTCCGATGTTCACTCTTGTTCCCCCTTCCTTTCTTGTCTTGCAGCTGGCTCGTGAAAAGATGCTCTTGTGGCAGCTGGTGGCGCTCAGGTAAGAGTCTGTATTACCCAGCGCTGTCCGATAAATGTTGCATGAGGAAAACGTGTTGTTTTGTCTCTCTTTACAGATGCGGCATGTGAAAATATGGAGAGTCACAAAAGGATGCCTCCAGTGGTAAATCAGGTAAGTCTATGGTGGTAAGAATTATATTTGTTGGTTCCCTCGGCTCACCTTGTGGTTTTCTTTTGTCTCCTAGGTGCCGAAGTTCGGCGAAGAAATGATGTAGGCAGCGCCGACCCGAAGGATGCTGTGAAGACTGGTGTGTATGGCGCGGCGCTGCAGCTGGAGGTGCGGCGCGTGCAGAAATGATGTTCTTTACAGGTCCGGAGACAAGATGGATCCAGAATCAGGTGTGGAATAGAAATAAGTTTGTTTTCTAACCTTGTCCCTTTCTTTCCTCTTTGTTTTAGGAGCTCCGGATTCGAGGCGGGCGTGGCAGAAGACTGGATGCAGGCTGCAGGCACGGTGAGTGTTACGCTGCTGGATGCAGAATAACGCGAAGCATGTTTTGCTGGTCGGGCGTGGTTTAAATAGCCTCAAAAGTAGTCCCAGGTAAGAAGTCTCTAGAACCACACCCGAGTAGAAAATAGTCCCTGTAGAAAAATAGTCCCTGTCAGGCTTCATGTTGGATTGGAGTCATTTGCAGCATGGTCTGCCTGAGGTAAGTAATGACTATGAGCCTGGCGCCTTAGGCGCCAGGACTGATTCCTACTATGAGCCTGGCGCCTAAGGTGCCAGGACTGAACCCAGATAGCCCCTAGCCGGGGCTGCTGAGGTTTTACTAAATGTCTAGATGCCTACTCCCGGGGCTGATGGGCTTGGTCTGGATGCCTCGGGGTAGGCATCATGACAGCGGGAGAAAGACTTGGGGCGACCAATAGACGATGAGACTTGGAACAAGATCTGGGCGAGAACCCACAAAAGCACCCAATGCATCACCAATAGAGAATGTGGATATAAGATCTGTTACAGATATTACATCACCCCGACGCAGCTGCACAAAGCCAACCCAAACATTCCACCGGGCTGCTGGAGGGGCTGCAAGGTCGAAGGAACATTATTCCACTTACTATGGACATGCCCGCAGGCAGCGAACTATTGGAGAAAGGTACTAGACCACATAAAAGCAATCACAGGCCTCGCAATCCCCTGGGACCCAGGGATTGTTTTACTAGGGGACAAAGGGGATGGGGAATTCCCTCTGACAGGCCACACAGCCCGCTTATGTACACACCTCCTAACAGCAGCAAAAACCGCATTAGCACGGCTCTGGAAGAATCCTACGGATCCATCAATCCCGCTACGGTGGGCAAAGTGTTGGGACACAGTCGTGGCTGAAAAGTTCACAGTTCTACGAGCAGGGAATCTGAACCAATTCCAGAACACTTGGGCCCCATTTATGAACTTTGCAAATAAGTTCCCAACCCTCTCTCGAAGACCCCCACTCACCTGCTGGTTGGAATAATTTGAGAGATTACGCGACATCACAGTAGCAGCGCCATCATCTCCTCCCCTCTCACCCCGGACTGAGACACCCAAACCAGAATTAACCTTCCCCCACCAATAAACCAATAAGCCATTATGCTATTGTGTATTAGGATGCATTCTGGAATATACGCAATGTCTGATGTTATTGTCATATGTTAATATGTTAATAAAATGTTATGTTGAAAAAAGGGGGGGTTTAAGTCCCTAAATATCCTATCGGGTAGGATGGGGTAAAAGTGTTACAGGGAAGGGGATACCGCATCGCACCATCCGGTGTTCGACTCCCACTCCCCAAAGACACCTCACCCAGGTGTTCCTCCCGCACTGGTCCAGCCCCAGGAACTGGATTCAAAAACTATGGCCGTGTCCTGGCCACCTGGATGACAGATCCCAGGGACTAGTGGGTGAGGCACCTTCTGGTTTCTCACAGATGAAACCCAACCGAAACAGGTTGGGGACCCTGAAATATGAGAAATTAAGTAGTAGAGCCTCCAACCCCACAGTGGCCACTAAAAGTTCTGTTGGGTTTGATCTTTGTAGTAGCCGGTCAGAAACCATCCTGCCAAATGAAAGAAGTCTCATCCCTACTGATCCTGTCCTTATTCCACCTCCCAGAACATACATCAGGTTGCCACCAAAATCAGGACTTGCTTGGAAGTTTGGTATCGATGTCCTGGCAGGGGGGGATTGACCCTGATTTTAGAGGGGATATGGAAGTATTACTCCACAATCATAGGGAAGAGGCCTTTCAGATCTAGACAGGGCATCAAATAGCCCGGGGGATACTTGCAGGATGATGCTACCTATCCTCAAAGAAAAGGCTGAGAAAGATACCACTGAGAGAGGTGCTTTAGGCTTTAGGGAAGCTGATGCCCAACCTAGTTCTATCCAACCTCCAGCCCTCCATGACACAAGTTCTGACATGCTTCTCGATTTGGCCTTTGCTCAGCGAAACAATCCCTTACTCGCTGAAGCCCTCCTACAAGTTGTACCTACGTTGGAGGGTCGGAAGGCAGGAGGGCCATTTTTCTTTTTAAAGAACGGACTTCTCTATAGACGGGATGTTACTTCGGAAGGGATACCAAAAACACAGCTAGTGGTTCCTCGAAGTCACAAAGAGATAGTGCTCGAGATTGCACAGTCGCATCTTACATCTGGGCCAGGCCAGGCCAGAACTGACGTCGCTGGATCTAGATGGCACTTAATTCCACGTCCCCATTCACGAGAAGCATTGAAAGTTCCTGCGCTTTGTCATACAGGGAAAACACTACCAATACAAGGCCCTTCTATTCGGACTGAAGTCGGCGCCTAGGGTATTATGAAGTGCCTGGTACCTGTGGCGGCCTATCTATGTCTACAAGGGATACCTGTGTACCCGTACCTCGATGATTGGCTCATCTGGGTCGCATCAAGGGAAGTCACTGTTGTACACACGGACAGGACGGTCCAGCTGCTGACGGGTCTGGGGTTCTCCGTGAACTATGCAAAGTACTGCTTGATTCCATTGCAGAACGTGCTGTTCCTAGAGTCCTGGTCTCCTGCCTGGCAGCCCCCTCGGAAAAGAGAATAGCAGTAATTCTGGGCAAAGTGCAACGGCTGTTGGCACTGAAAATCGCCACGTGCGGACCATCAAGTCGCTGCTCGGCATGATGTCATTGTGTATGTACGTGATCAGACTCGGCAGGTTGCAGATGCAACCCCTTCAGGAATTTCTGTATGCTCTGTGGATCCAGGTGTCCAGAAGCTTCGCAGACAGGATTGGTCTCGACGAGGAGTTTCGTTGAGTGAAAAAGTTGTAGGGCGTGCGCTCCAATATCTCCAGAGGCACGGATTTCCAGAGCCCCCCATACCAGGAGACAGTCACCATGGACGTTTCGCTGGAGGGCAGGAGAGCCCACACCGGACGTCGCCACGCCAGAGGCCTGTGGCAACCGGAGGAAAGGGAACTCCACATCAATTCCTGGAACTGCGAGCAGTGTTCTGGGCCCTCAAGTTGTTCCTTCGGTCCCTCAAGGGCAAGGTGGTGGGGTCTTCATGGACAATACCACCACAATGTTCTACATCAGGAAGCAGGGGGGCACCAGATCCCCAGCGCTCTCCAGAGAGGTGCAGGACTTGTGGCTCTCGGCCGTCGCCCAGGGGATGTTCCTCATTCCTTTTCACCTGCTGGGAGTCAAGAACACCATTGCCGACTCCCTCAGCAGGGAAGTACGCTCTTGCCACGAGTGGGAGCTTCGACAGGATCAAATGGCCAGCCTCTTCCTTAGGTGGGGCAGACCCCAGATCGACCTGTTTGCGACGGGGAAGAACTCCAAATGCCAGAGATTCACCAGCAGGTACCACCACCCGAGAAGCATGGGGGATGCGCTCTCCTTCCCGTGGGAAGGTCTGTTCCTGTACACGTTTCCTCTGTTGCCTCTACTGCTGCAAATCAATCAATTCAAACGGTGCCGATGCAGGATAATGCTTGAAGCCCCGGCGTGGCAGAGGCAGATTTGGTACCCAGACCTTCTCAGCCTGTCAACGTCACCTCCAGTTAAGCTGCCAGTGGTCGCAGATCTGCTAACCAGGGAAGGAGGCATAATCCGGCACCACGACCCAGGATCGCAGAACCTGAAGGCTTGGCTCCTGCAGCCTTAGAGTTCGGAGGGTACGAGCTGCCGGCAGACTGCAGGGAGGTCCTTGTCAGGGCCAGAGCGTCGTCGACTCTGAAGTGCTACAGGCACAAGTGGAAAAGTTTCAAGACGTGGTTCCAGACACAGAAAATCAACCCTCTGAGGGTCACAGCCCCACAGATTCTTCCGTACTTGTTGTCCTTGGCCAAAGCAGGGCTGGTGCATGCCTCTTTCAAGGTGCATCTGGCGGTTATCTCTCGCTACACTAGATCTACAGGACAGACATCTCTTTGGTCACACCGTCTAGTCAAGGAGTTCCTCAAAGGACTGTTCAGATCCTTCCCGCTGGTGAAGGCTCCTGCCCTGGCGTGGGAACTCAACGTGGTGCTGACGAGGCTCATGGGGGCTCCCTTCAAGTCTATGTATCAGGCCCCTCTCAAGTTCCTTTCGTCAAAAACAGCTTTTCTCGTGGCCATCACTGCTGCCAGGAGGGTAGGCGAGATCCAGGCCCTGTCCTGCAAGCGGCCTTACCTGACTTTGCACAACACAATGGTGGTGCTGCAGACGCACCCCTCCTTCATGCCAAAGGTTCCCTCGGAATTCCACCTCAACGAACCTTTGGTGTTGCCTGCGTTTCTCTGACACCTTCGTCACCGGCTGAAAGGACTCTGCATTCGCTGAATGTGGCGCGTGCTCTGTGGCACGCACAAAGAGTTTCCAGAAGACGTCACAACTTTTCGTGAACTTTGGTCCTGTGAACCATGGGAAAGCTTTGTCAAGGCTTCCATTTCCAGGTGGCTCTCCAGCTGTATCACGCACTGTCATCGGTTGGCAAACCGACCCCTGCCCGGCCGTCCGAGAGCCCATTCCACCACAGCGACTGCTACGACGACGGGGTTCCTGTCTGGTGTGCCCCTGCTGGACATATGCAGGTCTATGTGGAGGTCTACGCAAACCATCACAAGATTCTACTGTATCGACAGGGATTCCAGAGAGGAGTCCAGGGTCGGCCAAGCAATGCTATGCAACCTGTTTGCTTGAAGGTGAGCCTGTTCCGGAGATAAGAGTAATTGCTACTGTTGAGCCTTGCCACCTCCTGTAGTTGTGTATGTATGTTCTGCTATGTATTCTTTATTCACGAGCATGTGAATACATGCCAGACCCCATGCTGGAGAAGCAACAAGTGACTTACCTGTAACTGTTGTTCTCCAACATGGGCCTGGCATGGATTCAAATGCAAACCCTCCCTCCTGCCCCTCTGTGGCTCTTCTTGGTCATACTGCCTCTTTACGTGCTAACAAATCTGAAGATGGCTGCCAGAGGAGGGGCTAAGGGAGAGGGCATCATTGTATGGGGGCAGTATGACCCAGAGCTCAGTGATTGGTTTATAGGAGAAAGACAGTTTGTAAGTGAAACTGTAAGTGAAAGTGAAACTGTTTTTTCTTTTACCGAGGATTCCCAGCCTGACGACGGGGAATATTCATGAGCATGTGAATGCATGCCAGACCCATGCTGGAGAACAACAGAACAACAGTTACAGATAAGTAACTTGTTCCTTCTTCCTACCTTAGACAAGCTTATTTCTAAATGGCATGGGCCATATGAGGTATTGGACAAGACAGGACCGTGTAATTATAAGATCGCCCAACCAGACCGTTGCCAAAAGGCGCAGATCTACCATGTAAACTTGTTGAAAGAGTGGAAGGAGACCATCTTTGAGTTGAATGCCACAGTGTTATCTTGTTTGATACCGGAATAGGTGAATAATAACATTCAAATTCTTTCTGATATTACTAACACTCAACAACAAGATCTACTTGAGTTGCTAGAATAATTCCCAGATGTTTTTGAGAAGAGCCTGGCAGGGTGAAAGGAATATAGCATCATATCCGCACCCCTGCAGGCAAGGTACTACATCTTAGACCATATGGACGACCTGAGGCCCGTAGAAATATTGTCATCAATGAGATAGAGAAAATGCCCCAGGCCAACATAATTGAACTATCTAGCAGTCCCTGGTACTCTCCCATTGTGCTAGTGGAAAAACCAGAAAAAAGTCAGAGGTTCTGTATAGTCTCCCGAAAGGTGAATCAAATCCCAGCCTTCGATGCTTAACCAATGCCTCGCACTGACAATCTTATCGATTATATTGGGTAGTAGCATCTATTTGCCCACCATAGACTTAACCAAGAGTTATTGGCAAGTCCCACTACAAGGACCAGATAAAGAAAAGACAGCCTTAGCCACCCTGATAGGTCTATATCAGTTTAAAGTCTTACCCTTTGGGTTGCATGGTGCCCCTGCAACTTTCCAAAGGTTGATGGATAAGATTCTCCAGCCTTATTCGGAATTTTGCAGATCATAGATCTACGGCATTGTAATCCACAGTCCAACGTGGAAAGACCATTTCTACCATCTATACACTGTAGTAAGAGCCTTAAGAAAGGTGTGATTAACAGCCAAACCAAAACATTACAAGTTGACCCAACCTGCTGTGAAATACCTAGGTTTTCTTTGGCGGAAATGCCAGCGTTCAACCTCAAGAGGAAAAGGTTAAAGTGGTCTTGGAATCCCCGATGCCCAACGCTAAAAGGATTTAACTTCTTTCCTAGGGGTATTATCAGAAATGCATACCTAACTTTTCCAGTAAAACTGACCAACAAACTACAAAATGCAGAACCCCAGAGACTTAAATCGGATGAATAGGGTGAATTATGCTACTATGCCCTCAAACAAACAGTGCGTCAAAGCCCTATTCTCAAGGTAGAAGACTTTTCCAAAGACTTCATATTACAGACTAATGCTTCTTTGACTGGTTTAGGTGCAGTATTATCGCAGAACCCTGACGGGCTAGAACATCCCATTCTATATGCTAGTCGAAAACTGTTTCCCAGGGAAAATAACTATTCGGTGATCGAATTAGAAGCTTTAGCGATCAAGTGGGCCATTATACATTTCAAATATTACTTATTAGGCTGAAAGTTTAGATTGAACACTGACTACTCCCCCCTAATATGGATCAGTCAAAGGAAAGAGTTGTGGGATGTATTTACCCATGCATCCGAGCCCTACCTCAAAACTGTGCAGTATTGACATGGAAAACATCATGATGGCCAGAGCTTCCCAGAAAATGCACAGGGAAATGCATGAAGAATAGGCTGCCACTCATTTTTGCCGATGTTATGGGCACAGAAGGACGCTGCCTAAAACCACCATTGGACTACCCACACAGTAGTCTGAAACCATTGGGAGTGGCAATGCTGATTGCCAAAAGCAAACCCATAACTGTTGGGAATTCATTTTCTTAAATCCCAAAAAGGGGTGCAGTACCAGTACTCACCACTATCCAAAAGCCGGCGTTTTAAAACCACCAGATTTTGTAGAAAACTGAATAAATGAACCCAAAGCAAGCCAAAGAAAGACTTACTGAGAGGTGGATCCAATGTAAAGTTATATTCTGAAGTGACTTGAAGGTTTATAACAAGACTGGCTGAGTTGTGGATTTCAGCAGTTTAAGTAAATTTGGACTGAAAGACACTAAAAAAATCTAAATGTTTAAAAGAAATGAGTGACCTACTTTGAGTGTCACATAGGTTGCAATTGTTTAAATGTCATAGTTTTAAACTTAGAATCAGCATCCTAGCTGCGTATGTAAAAAAATGTCTTGACTTAAACTGGGGAACAGAAGTGACATTTTATCTGAAACCTGGCTTAAGGAACTGAATTCTGCCTGGCAACTACCCCCCATCAGGAGTGAAACTTGAGTCACAGCTGTGTTCCCAGGCCTATCTGCCTTTTGCTGGCCACACTAAGGATATGCCATCTTTCTGATAATTGAATTAAGGGGAGCCCCCACAGAATACAGGAGCTCTGAACAAAGCCCTGTCCTGACTCAGGCAAATGTTTTATTGGCGGGAGTCGTAAATGGAGCTTCCTCTTGGCAGAAGCTGGGAGGGGCAGGGTCTCTGAGCTTGGCAGAAACTGGAAAGACTGGTTTCTGTACCATGTGACATGAAAAGACACACCTCTATATCCAGAATATGGTTTTAGAAAAAGATGAATAACTCATAGAGCGGACTTGTGAAAATTTTATAAATGACACCATAATTCTTGTGATTTTTCTGCCCACATTTTAAGAGGTTTTTAGAACCGGTGGCATGTTCAGGGGGGTTTTAGCGGAAAAGAGGATATTACTCAAAATGTGTGCATGTGAAAAATCTGACACTTCATCAACTAATGTCCATACTCCTTGCGCACATGTGTGTAAATTTGGGGTAATGTCCGGGATTGCAAACCAGTTAAAAAGTGCAAAATATTGCCATTTCTGAATGCAAGCTCCCAGGAAGAGCAGAGTTTGAACAGGGTATACCTCCTGTAATGCATGATCGGTGCATATGATTTTAAAACAATATGTACCTCTGCAAATATGTATTTGGTTCAAATCTAGATTTGTGTGCAAGTTGACAGGAGGAGTGGACTTTCTGCAGGCTGTAAAATGACATCACTCTGACACAACTTAGCTCCCCCAATCAGGGGAGAAATGAAAGCTTGGCCAATGATAAGTGGAGAGGGGCTGGCTAGTGATGCTGCTCACACACACCCATTTTCTAAACACATAAAAGCAGAGACAGGACAGATAGGGACCTTCAAATCCATTTGCAGCTGGAAGCTCTGCCGGGAAAATCCATACTTTACCTCCATCAACCTTCAGAGACCCAGACCAGACCAGCAGAGTAGAGCTGACCTGTTAGCAGAACCAGAGAGAGCTGACCCAGACCACTGTTAGCAGAACCAGAGAGAGCTGACCCAGATCACTGTGAAGTGCAGAGACCAGAGTCCAGTCTAAAACCTGGCCAGATCCGTGGCGAGGCATATTTCAAAAATATAGTGTGAGTACCTAGCAAAACTGTGCAGAACCAATCTCTTAGTTAAAATAATATAATCAATTCTATTTTAATCTAAGTAGAACTGCCTCCTAACTGTCACCTGTCATTTGTAAAGCTGTCACCTGTCATTTTCTAGTTGCAAGCTGCACTTGTCTTTTTGAACTTTAGAATTTCAAATCTGAAAAACGACCTTTATTCAATCGCTCATATCTCCGTAACCGTTTGTGCTAGAGACTTGCAGTAACTTTCATCTGGAAGCTGAGATCCTAGGCTTTCCTAGGACCCCAAGACGATATTGCTAGCCCTTGTAGTTCCTCTGTAATCGCACCAGACGCATTCGCGAATTTTGCCGCGATTTGCAAATTTCTTCACGTGTAAAAATCTGCTGCTGCTTGCCTTCCATTTGCCAGAAATTCGTTTAACCTGCTAACTATCCCTGCATCACTGCTAGTGTGAGCCTGGACTAATATTAACTAGATACCACTCACCCTGAACCTCTAGAGGGAATTAAAAGCATTTTAGCATATTTTTTTCTACATTGCCAGCACATATCAAAGCATTTTGCCTGTGTTTTCAACTTCTGTAGTCTAAGTTGCTGGGTGAACTGAATTAAGTTTGAATTGCATTTCTGAGAATTGTGTGCCTTCCTTCCCTTTCCTTGCATTGCATAAAAGGGGGGGTGAATTGTACAAGAAAGTGATTACATTGTCTTTGCTGAAATCCTATCAAGTTATTTTCTGTACTGCATTTCATTCCACATTGCATCCATTGGAAACCATAAAAGTATTGTTGCTATCTTATCCATTTCATGTCAACTCCTTAGTGATTGTAAAGAAGTGTGATAGTGCCAGATTCTCCGTTGTTAATCTTTATCATATCAGATTAAGTGTGATATTCAATTATTAATTTATTCTAAAGTGTGATATATATACCTATTGTTTAAACTATCAATTAAACCTTTTAACTTGCAAAACAGAACTACTTCTTGGCTCAGTGGGGTCAGGAGGATTCCAAGAGAGGGGTGTTATATAGGGGTAGTCATCCAGAACGCATGAACTGGACATAAAGATATATCAATAAGGGTTTTCATTCAGTATTATAGACTAGGCGTTGACTTAGCTGTAGTGTTGAATTGAATCCTCTTACAAATTGGGGGCTCGTGCCGGACGTTTGGGTTAGATCTACCATTTGTGCAGATTAATACAGCGTGCCAGCTGACCAGATACACATATCCGGTCGGATCACCACGCTGTGTTACGCTGTAAAGCACTCCTCAAAGGAACGCTCTTAGGAAAAGGTCTGTTTTGCAAAAAAATAAAATACAAACTTCTGTAAGTCAGGACAGAGACCAATCTCTAGAATGACGACCTTAGTAGACATGAAAATAGCCAGAGAGCACTTCTTACATAAACTATTTGTGAGAGGTGAATGGACTGAACAGGGCCAGGATGCCTGGTTGCAGGCCATCACGCGACAGGTCACTGAAACAGGGTCAGACCTATGGAGAGATCAGGGTCCACTACATGTGGCCCTGAGTGAACTATACATGGCTCCTAAAGCTAAGGATGAACAAGACAAGATGGTTAGGATAGCGGCATACCTGTACCTATATATGGGAGACATGCAGGATCAATGTACGGAAAGCCAAGATCTGGCGAACAAGCGACAGAGGGCGTTAGAGAAGGTCCAATCTGACCTGGTCTCTTCTGAGCAGAGGCTGCAAAGGAGCCAGGAGTCAGAAAATGATAGTAGGCAATATATCATTAAAATAAAAGAGGATATGGGCATCCTACAACAGGAAAAGACAGACCAGGATACCAGATTTCTGGCCCTGCAGAAGGAGCACCAAGACAGTTTGGACTCCTTACTGCAGAACCAGAAAAAGTTGGAGCAACAGATCAATTTCAACAGGGCATGCGCGGAGCAGGTAGTCACCCTGCAAAGCCAGCTAGATAGAGAGAAAGAGGAGAGCAATAAACTGATTCTGAAAGACCTGGATACCCAGGCAGAGTTTGATGAGGAACACCAGAAAGCTGGTGCCTTTCAAAGGCAGAGGGACGACCTGGCAGCACAGATGCAGGCTCTCAGTCAGGAAAGAGACACTTTAGGCCAGGAAGTCTGCCACTTAAAAAAGGAAATGGAAGAAAATCACCTGGCCCTCCAGGGGCTGGGTGACCTCCAAAAAGAAAACCAGAACTTGGTAGAGCACACCAGAAGGGTGGAAGATGCTCTGGCAAGAAAGGAGCAGGCCAGTAGGGATGGGACTCAGGAGGTAAACCTCCTGCAGCAAAGACTGGCCCAGTTCTCCAGGACCAATCAGGAAACACAGAGAGAGAATGAGGCTCTCTGCCAGCACAATGATAGGCTCCAGCAACAGGTAGCGATGCAGGAGAGACTGATAGAGTCTAGTAAGGCCTTAACTGAGGAACTGAAGGCGCAGGCTCTTGCATTGCAACAGGGAGCAGGGGCGGATAGAGATGAGGTTCGCTGGGAAAGAGAAACTCCTGAGCATAACCCCAGGAGCCCTAGTACCAGAGGCCTTTATCTCTCTCGGTCCCTGGACTCTGCCACCCCCATGTCCCCTGGCGCACATGAGAACAGGGCCACAGGGATGGCAGATTACTATCCAGCTAAAAGTATGGGGCTCATAGGCCAGTACCACCCAGGAATGGAGGGGTGGGCATCCGGGTATGGGCACCCAAGTACAGTACAGTTCAGTGGGGAACCCCAGGAGAGTAGGCCCCTTAAGGGCATCCTGAAAACCTCTGCCCAGTTAGGTCAGTGGGGGGGTACCCAGCAAATCCTGGCAGCAAGGAGGGATCTGAGGACTCCTCTGAGCACCACAGGAAACAGGAGACCAGGTCCCCACATCCTGCCAGCCATTCCCAGGCTCGCAGAATCCGGGAAAACCTGGAAGAACAGACAGGAACCTCTGGGAGCAGTGCCTCTGAGTCAGAGGATGAATGGACAAGGGTTACCCGAACCAAAAAGGCCAATAAGGCAAAAAGGGCCTTGCTTAAGGACCCCTTAAAGCAGATTAAGGCGATCAGGAGCGTCATCACGCCTTACCATAAGAACGCTAAGTATTCTGTTTGGGAGCACTTAGAGTTGTTTGAGCAAATGATGGAGACTTTCCATTTGAAGGACAGCCAAAGCTGTATTCAATATGTAAAGTGGACCTTCTCCCCGGAATACTCCAGTTTCTTTGCGGGGCTGGAGGACCAAAATCATTTAAGATGGTCCACCTATAAGGCGGCCATCTTGAAACATTTTTCTGTTCACAGAAATCCTCAAAAGGCTCGCAAGGCAGCCTACAATTTGCAATGTGGGGAGGATCAGGCCCCACAAGAATTTGTGCAAGAACTGAAACGTGCTTTTGCGCAGACCACCAGAAGGGTGCGCACAGACAGTAGAGAATTCATTAATACATTTTTTCATGCCTTGCCCAAATACATAATGACCCAGCTTGTGAGGGATTTTCACGAGAAAAGATCTTTAGACTGGGTCATTGAACAGGCTACCCGGATCTATGAGGTGCAGAAACCGGTAGATAGCAAAAGTAATGCCCAGAAAAACCCCAAAGCCAACAGCACCCCTGCTGCTGCCAAGGTGGCAGAAGTAAAGGTCACCCCCGTTTTAGAGTTGGAGATGGGGGGGCCTAAAAACCTACCTGCACCTAATAATGATAGGCCCAGAAGGTCCTCGGGCCAGTCACAGACAGGGAGCCAGCCCCACAAATGGGGTCCCTCGCTCTCCTGATTATGTAAGCCCCCGTTACAAGGGAAACAGACCCATCCTGGGTTATGTGTGGACTCCTCCAGCCCAAGGGGGGGATCCAGCCAAGCACCTAACCCAGGGAACTTCCATCCCAACTTCCCACAGGAGGGCAGAAATTCTCCAAATCCTGGGCAGAACTTTTTCCCCAGGTATCCACCCAATTTCCAACCCTAAAATCATCCATCCTTCTTTCCCCAATTCCCTGAGCCCAGACAACCTAATCCGGGAGAGGGGAGGCCAAGGGTGGAGGGGTACCCAAATCTTCCCAATCCGGGGTATTACCAGAGAAGGGACAGCTACCCTTCCCGGGATCAGCCCAGGGGAGAAAACAGGGCCCCGTATCAGCCTGAGCAGGTTTCCCAGTTAGAGCGCCAGGTTCAAAACATGGCGCGGGATCTGGGTCACATACTGAGGGCTCAGCAGAACCCTCATATGGGCGTGCCGGCGCAGAACGCACCCAACTCTGGACCTGGTGCTCCAGAACAATGACGGGGGCAGCACCCCGATAACTCACCGGTTCCCAGGGAGGAGGCACAAGGGGAAGGGGGGTGTAAAGCCTTGGAGGAAGCTTCCTTCCTCACTTGTAAACAGCCCCTGGAAACCCAGGAACCGGAAACAAAATCTCTTGCCCCTGAAAGTCTGCCTCCTAAGGAGCAGAGGGGGGGTAGGAGAAACAAAAGACCCAAACAGACACAGTTTGAGGAGGAGGTACAGATCTTCCAATTTGAGGGAGAGGGATCCTCAGAGGATCCTGGGAAAAGGATCTTCTCCTTCAGAGATGGGGGAACTCCTCCCAAAGAAAAATGGGTCCCTAGGGATGCAAATCCAGACTGGGGAGATGTGGAGACTGAGCTACCGCCGCCCACCATCTCATCCCAGAACCAACAGCAAGAAAATCCCCTGGTTCAAACCCATCCTGGTGACTGCCTCCAAAAAGGGGGGGGCGGCCCAGAACCGGAGCCAGGGGAACCCACAATGGCTCTGATCTCCAGTTGCCAACTTTTTCTTTCAGATTCCCAAGGCTCTCAGCAGAATTCCGCCCAAATCTCTTCGCTAGCGATGTCCAAAACCAGAAAGTTAGCCCACCAGTTGTCCAAAAATGTGCATTATCTGTGCCCCCTTGAGGAGAAGGAGGGAAGATACTATGCCCCGGTACAAGTACAGGGGCAGGGTACAATTTTGGCACTGGTGGACACTGGATCTCAAGCCACCCTTCTGTCCAGAAGGGTCTTTGATGAACTGAATGCAGGAAGGGGAGAGAATTACCAAATTCCTCTCACCTCTCTTCCTGGACAACTCCAGAACTTTGACGGGAAGGAAATTCCTGTCGAGGGGACGGCAGACTTGGACATTAAAATTGGGCGACACAAGTTGAAACACCCGGTCATAGTTGTGACTCCAGAGGGCACCCCTTGTTTACTAGGGAATGACCTCCTGAGAAGGTTGTCACCCCTAATAGATTGCGTAAACAACGTCCTCTGGACCCAGACTAGCCGACAAATAAAATTAAAACAGAGTGTCAACCATATTAGTTTAAACGGCACCTGCCACATGGTTGAACAAAAATCTGACCAAGTAGAATTTCACTTCCAGAATAACCAGATTCCAGACGTGACAGTAATAGCAGTAGGACAACAGACTGGTGATGGAGGGTCCTCTCTATTTCTGAAAATCAACCTTCCTTCTAGTCTAAAGTGGTACTCCACGCTGGAAGGAAACACTCTGAGATTCTATACTAATCCACAATCAGAAACTCCCACTCCTATAGTCCAGAAAGATGTGAAATCAGCTCAGAGCCTGGCTGATATTCAGCAAATTGGAGAGCAGTTGTTCATCCCTGTCCAGTTAAATGATGGGAAGGACTCTGTTCTCACTCGAGTGTGTGTGAACAACGGTAAGAGCTTCATCAGCGAAGCCATGTTCCGCCAACTCCCAAAAGATCCAGCCATTCCCACATTCAAACTGATAGACAAATGGGAAATGGACCTGGAAGCACCTAATTCCAAACATCTCCTGCCAAGCAGGTGTATGCTCAAAATCTCCATTGGCAACAAGAGCATAGTCCACAATTGTTGGGTCGTGCGAGACGTCCCTGCCGCCTTTTACTTAGGCAGTCACATTCTCAATCGCTTTGCCATTATTTTGGACCTAATAAACTTCAAAGCTTGGTCCCGATTAGCGGATAATCCCATGGGCTTTGATGATCCAGAAAAAGCATTTAGGTCAGCTCAATTGCTACCTTATGCAGTTGAAATTCAGATCAAAGAGGAAGTCACCATCCCAGAAAGGACCCGACAATTCTCCCTGGAAGTGAAAGTTAAAAGATGACAATATTTGCAAAACCCTGATGCTTACATACATCTAAATGCTTCTCTCCAACAGCAAGGGTTAGGGGTAAACCCAACACCATTAGTCAACATAGAACATGACACCATTCCAATAGAGGTGGATAACAGCGACTTAAAGAGTATTACTCTAGCCGCAGGCACCATTATTGGAATGGCGGTTGATGACCGACATTTCTCCATTGATCTTGGAAATGAACTGTTAGGACCAATCCCCAAGGACTGTTTTGACAGTGACAGTGATGACAATACAACACCAGACAGGATTTTTACCCGGCATGGGGGGGAACTTCCTGGTGTACACTTCCTGCCCCTATGGTAAGGAAGATGTGACTTGTGACTTCAGGAGCGATGAGGTGATTTTCCAGGTCCATGAGGGCTGCCTTTCCCACCTGAAGCCTCCGGTCCAAATCAGCACTCTGACTAGGGACTTCTCCACCCAGCTGGAGGAGGCCGCGGAGATAGCCAAACCAGAAGTCTTTCCAGGCTTCAAGCAGATGGTGGAAGAGAGAGTCAACCTAGCTGACGCCTGTGTGACTCTGGAACAAAAGCAAAAGTTGAAACAAGTTTTCTTGGATTTCCAAGATCTCTTTGCGGTAGACTCATATGACTGTGGCCGCACCGACATCCACACAACAACAATCCCCATGGACCCTGGCATGACTCCTGTGTTTGTGAAGCAATATCGCTTGCCTCTCGCATCCATGGAGTCCCTTACTGAAATAATTAAGAACCTTGAGTCCAGGGGAATAATCCGTCCAGTCCACAGCACCTTCAATAACCCGGTGCTGGGAATATTGAAGCCGAACGGCCAGTGGAGACTCTGCGCCGACCTCAGGGAGCTCAACAAACGGGTCCATACTTCCCGATGGCCTCTGCCCTACATTGACCAAGGGCTGGCCCAGATTCAGGGGTCACAGGTATTCACTGCAATAGACCTGACCAATGGATACTGGAATGTGCCTGTCAGTAGGGAGGACCAATACAAGCTGGCTTTTACCTTTGGGGGCCAGCAGTATACATGGACCCGGACTCCCTTCGGATACCTTAACTCCGGTAATGAATTCAACATTTTCCTACATAAGGCCATGCCCGACCTGGGTGCGAGGGGTAACCTGGCTTATGTAGATGATGTCCTCATCAAAAGTTCATCTGTGGAGGAACACATAGCGGAGATCTGTTATGTTCTGACCCAGTTGAGGGCCGCCGGAGCAAAACTTTCCTTTCAGAAAGCACAGTGGTGTAGAACCCGTGTTAATTTCTTGGGGCATGAGATTACTCCTCAGGGTCTCTGTCCCCAGGAAAAGAAAGTGGAAGCACTTCAGAAACTGAAAGACCCCACAACTCTGCGGGAACTAAGGAGCCTCCTTGGACTGACTAATTACAGCAGAAAGTTCATTGAGGGCTACGCAGAGATCACCAGACCCCTGATTCATCTCCTGAAGGGGGGGGTCCAAGTGGGAATGGGGTCCAGAACAAGCCGAGGCAGTAAAACAACTCAAAAGAAGCCTCTCACAAGCGCCTTGCCTAGCTTACCCTGTCAGAAACAAGGAGTTCTTCCTGGAGACGGGGTTCTCTAATACGTGCTTGACGGCAGTATTATACCAAAAGCATGACAAGGTCAATAAAGTAATCTCCTATGCGAGCAAAACTTTATCCTCTGTGGAGGAAAAATTCAACGATTGTGAGAAGGCACTCCTGGCGACGGTGTGGGCATTGAAGAATTACCGCCCGTTTATCCAGGGGGAACACATCATAGTGGAGACTCCACACCAGCCTCTGCAATATCTCCAAAGTGACAGAATCCGGGCCGGAAATGTGAGTAATTCCCGAATTACTTCCTGGATTCTGTCAATGCAAGGCTTTCCTGTGGAGGTCAGATATGGCCAAAACAAGAAGAGTCCCCTCGCGCAAGGTCTGGCTGACTTGCATGATTGTGCCAGAGAAAACTGTCTCGAGGACGAAAGTCTAAAAATCAAGGACAACATGGAGGCATACCTTAATTCCCCACACAAAGTCTTTGAAGAGGACAAGTGTGAGGGAACGCCCACTGTCTATGTGGATGGATGCTCTTACCATGTTGACAACAACGGGGAGAAAGAACTGGTGGCCGGCGTAGGGAATGCATGGGTGAATGAGTCCCCAGAACCCTCCGCTGGATACAAAATTGGTCCCCGAAGTAGTCAGGTGGCAGAATTGATGGCTGTGCATCAGGCCATCCTCACTGCTGTCCAGCATCAACTCCACGAACTGGTCATAATCACAGATTCGGATTATGTACGGAACGGGTTCGTGGAGCACCTGGTTAATTGGAAAACCAGAGGCATGTTATGTGCTAACAACAAACCCTTGAAACATGGGAAGTTGATCCAAAACATTGATGATCTGGTCACCTCGAATGAGATGACCATCTATTGGAAAAAGATCAAGGGTCATTCCAAAGTAGAGGGACCAGACAAAACTGGAAACGACTTAGCTGATCAGCTGGCCAAAACCAGGGCCATCCAAGGGGATCTAATTGAGATTGAGTCCCTGTTGGGGGAAATCCAGGTCACTGCTATCACTAGGTCCCAGACAAATGCTCACAACGACCTTTCAATTGCACAATGGAGTAAGGAGACCCCTGATGCTGATTTGATTACCGCTCAGAAGGGGGATCCAATTATTGGTAAGTTTTACCACCACCTTGAGGACCCTGAGAACTTTCCCCTGACGGATACCGATTACATTGGGAAAGAGGACCTAAGAGTGTTGATGAAATGTCCAAAAATTTTCCGAATCCAAGACGGTTTGCTGGTAAGGAAATCCAAAGCTGGCCACGATCAGTGGGTGGTTCCTACCTCATTCCGAAGCCTGATGTTAAGTCACGCCCATGATGCGGCCACCGCCGGTCATAGGGGGTTTCACACAACATTGGAAATCTTAAGAGAGGTTGCATACTGGCCACACATGGGGCAGGACCTCGACCAATACTTGAAGGGGTGTCTTGTGTGTGCACAATTTCAGCCATCATCCCTCACGCACCGTGCGCCTCTCCAAAAGAGGGGGATGACCCTGCCATGGTCAGATTTACAAATCGACTTTGTAGGCCCCGTGATTCGCTCGGCTAGGGGTAATAAGTACATGTTGACTGTGACATGCTTGTTTACCAAGTGGGTGGAATGTCTCCCAGCCCCAAACTGCAAGGCAGAAACGGCAGCTGCCCTGATGATTAACCACATCTTTTCCCGTTTTGGTCTACCTCAAAGGATTGAGTCAGACAGGGGTAGCCACTTCACCAGTGAAGTAATGACAAAGATGTGGGAGATACTGGGGGTCAAAAGGAAGTTACATATTGCTTACAGGCCAGCTTCTTCTGGGGCAGTAGAGAGATATAACCGAACCATTGTGAGCATATTAAAGAAGTTTGTGGAAGATTCTGGGCCAAGTTGGGATATCCGATTACCTCTGGTCCTAATGGCCATCAGATCTACCCCTTCATCTGCAACCAAAATGTCACCATTTGAGCTGATGACTGGGCGCAAGATGGTGCTTCCGCAGCATTTGCTCTACAGGACCCAAGAGCAGACACTGATAAATGCCTCCACTACTCATGAGTATGTGGAGAATTTAAGGAAACACCTTCAACATGCTTTTGCTTATGCTCAGCGGAATCTAGAAAGATCGGCTGATAGCATGAAGACCCATTATGACCTGAAAATTTCCAGGAAGGAATATCAGGTGGGGGACCGGGTCTATCTATACAATTTCCAAAGAAACCAGGCAAAACAACGCAAATTTTTGCCTACATGGAAGGGACCCTTTGAGATCATCGACAAGATCTCCGCTGTGGCCTACAAAATCCACATCCCCAAAGGTCCTTTGGCAGAGGGGGAAGACAAGTGGGTCCACATAAACCAGTTGAAATGTTGCCATCCCAGGCACACACTGCAACAACTGGAGGAATCCACTGGAATCCTAGCGGGTACTGTCTCAGACTAATTCAGTTCCAACCATAAAACATACCACATCTAGTCTCTAAAATATTGTGATTTGCATGAAACTGTCTCTTAGTTATACTGTTCTTTTTTCAAAATAAGAATGTAATGTTTCGTTATGATGAAATGCATATGCTGCCCCACTATCTCAACAGTGGTGGAAAAATGTCTATGAATAGGTATTGCCGCTCTTCCTTTGTCGTCCTAGGAGAAAGAAAACCTGGAGATGGGCCAAGGAGGACGATCCGGAGACCGGGAGCAGAGACGCAACGGGCCCGGTGTACCGCCCAATATTCCCATCAGGACCGGCGAGGAGAACCGATCGATCCGACCGGATGGAGAAAAAGATGCTGAACTGTGCCATCTACCGGAAGAAGATGAAGAAACATCCCAGGTCTTGCGAGTCCCATTCGTGAAATAGAATGGCCATCGCAAGAGGGGGGCTTGTGGGATGTATTTACCCATGCATCCGAGCCCTACCTCAAAACTGTGCAGTATTGACATGGAAAACATCATGATGGCCAGAGCTTCCCAGAAAATGCACAGGGAAATGCATGAAGAATAGGCTGCCACTCATTTTTGCCGATGTTATGGGCACAGAAGGACGCTGCCTAAAACCACCATTGGACTACCCACACAGTAGTCTGAAACCATTGGGAGTGGCAATGCTGATTGCCAAAAGCAAACCCATAACTGTTGGGAATTCATTTTCTTAAATCCCAAAAAGGGGTGCAGTACCAGTACTCACCACTATCCAAAAGCCGGCGTTTTAAAACCACCAGATTTTGTAGAAAACTGAATAAATGAACCCAAAGCAAGCCAAAGAAAGACTTACTGAGAGGTGGATCCAATGTAAAGTTATATTCTGAAGTGACTTGAAGGTTTATAACAAGACTGGCTGAGTTGTGGATTTCAGCAGTTTAAGTAAATTTGGACTGAAAGACACTAAAAAAATCTAAATGTTTAAAAGAAATGAGTGACCTACTTTGAGTGTCACATAGGTTGCAATTGTTTAAATGTCATAGTTTTAAACTTAGAATCAGCATCCTAGCTGCATATGTAAAAAAATGTCTTGACTTAAACTGGGGAACAGAAGTGACATTTTATCTGAAACCTGGCTTAAGGAACTGAATTCTGCCTGGCAACTACCCCCCATCAGGAGTGAAACTTGAGTCACAGCTGTGTTCCCAGGCCTATCTGCCTTTTGCTGGCCACACTAAGGATATGCCATCTTTCTGATAATTGAATTAAGGGGAGCCCCCACAGAATACAGGAGCTCTGAACAAAGCCCTGTCCTGACTCAGGCAAATGTTTTATTGGCGGGAGTCGTAAATGGAGCTTCCTCTTGGCAGAAGCTGGGAGGGGCAGGGTCTCTGAGCTTGGCAGAAACTGGAAAGACTGGTTTCTGTACCATGTGACATGAAAAGACACACCTCTATAGCCAGAATATGGTTTTAGAAAAAGATGAATAACTCATAGAGCGGACTTGTGAAAATTTTATAAATGACACCATAATTCTTGTGATTTTTCTGCCCACATTTTAAGAGGTTTTTAGAACCGGTGGCATGTTCAGGGGGGTTTTAGCGGAAAAGAGGATATTACTCAAAATGTGTGCATGTGAAAAATCTGACACTTCATCAACTAATGTCCATACTCCTTGCGCACATGTGTGTAAATTTGGGGTAATGTCCGGGATTGCAAACCAGTTAAAAAGTGCAAAATATTGCCATTTCTGAATGCAAGCTCCCAGGAAGAGCAGAGTTTGAACAGGGTATACCTCCTGTAATGCATGATGGGTGCATATGATTTTAAAACAATATGTACCTCTGCAAATATGTATTTGGTTCAAATCTAGATTTGTGTGCAAGTTGACAGGAGGAGTGGACTTTCTGCAGGCTGTAAAATGACATCACTCTGACACAACTTAGCTCCCCCAATCAGGGGAGAAATGAAAGCTTGGCCAATGATAAGTGGAGAGGGGCTGGCTAGTGATGCTGCTCACACACACCCATTTTCTAAACACATAAAAGCAGAGACAGGACAGATAGGGACCTTCAAATCCATTTGCAGCTGGAAGCTCTGCCGGGAAAATCCATACTTTACCTCCATCAACCTTCAGAGACCCAGACCAGACCAGCAGAGTAGAGCTGACCTGTTAGCAGAACCAGAGAGAGCTGACCCAGACCACTGTTAGCAGAACCAGAGAGAGCTGACCCAGATCACTGTGAAGTGCAGAGACCAGAGTCCAGTCTAAAACCTGACCAGATCCGTGGCGAGGCATATTTCAAAAATATAGTGTGAGTACCTAGCAAAACTGTGCAGAACCAATCTCTTAGTTAAAATAATAAAATCAATTCTATTTTAATCTAAGTAGAACTGCCTCCTAACTGTCACCTGTCATTTGTAAAGCTGTCACCTGTCATTTTCTAGTTGCAAGCTGCACTTGTCTTTTTGAACTTTAGAATTTCAAATCTGAAAAACGACCTTTATTCAATCGCTCATATCTCCGTAACCGTTTGTGCTAGAGACTTGCAGTAACTTTCATCTGGAAGCTGAGATCCTAGGCTTTCCTAGGACCCCAAGACGATATTGCTAGCCCTTGTAGTTCCTCTGTAATCGCACCAGACGCATTCGCGAATTTTGCCGCGATTTGCAAATTTCTTCACGTGTAAAAATCTGCTGCTGCTTGCCTTCCATTTGCCAGAAATTCGTTTAACCTGCTAACTATCCCTGCATCACTGCTAGTGTGAGCCTGGACTAATATTAACTAGATACCACTCCCCCTGAACCTCTAGAGGGAATTAAAAGCATTTTAGCATATTTTTTTCTACATTGCCAGCACATATCAAAGCATTTTGCCTGTGTTTTCAACTTCTGTAGTCTAAGTTGCTGGGTGAACTGAATTACGTTTGAATTGCATTTCTGAGAATTGTGTGCCTTCCTTCCCTTTCCTTGCATTGCATAAAAGGGGGGGTGAATTGTACAAGAAAGTGATTACATTGTCTTTGCTGAAATCCTATCAAGTTATTTTCTGTACTGCATTTCATTCCACATTGCATCCATTGGAAACCATAAAAGTATTGTTGCTATCTTATCCATTTCATGTCAACTCCTTAGTGATTATAAAGAAGTGTGCTAGTGCCAGATTCTCCGTTGTTAATCTTTATCATATCAGATTAAGTGTGATATTCAATTATTAATTTATTCTAAAGTGTGATATATATACCTATTGTTTAAACTATCAATTAAACCTTTTAACTTGCAAAACAGAACTACTTCTTGGCTCAGTGGGGTCAGGAGGATTCCAAGAGAGGGGTGTTATATAGGGGTAGTCATCCAGAACGCATGAACTGGACATAAAGATATATCAATAAGGGTTTTCATTCAGTATTATAGACTAGGCGTTGACTTAGCTGTAGTGTTGAATTGAATCCTCTTACAGAGTCCAACATAAAGGTTATGCAGTGGTTCTTGGACTTGCAACCCTATTGCTTTTCAGTGGAACATCGAAAGGGCTGAGAACAAGGTGAAGACGAGGGGCCAAATCTGACCCTCATGCCCCCGACAACTTTCGACACGAAGACAAAGAAACGATAGATGTGCCTTGCACTTAGGCCCATCACCGCAATCATCGATGTATCGCAGGAGTGAAAAATGATATTCTCTTAGACAACCATTCAGACCATACCCAATTGATGATTGTGAACGGAGGACAGCACAGGGGCAACACGCTGGTCTTGGAAGCAAGACCACACAGAGCAACAGAAGTTCAAATGCCGGATCTGCGCTTAGAAACCACACTCAGGTACGGTATTAGGTGCGTTATAAAAAAACAATTAAAAATAAATGTGGACGACATGGAATTGACATAAATCGATCAGGTCGACTGACTGGGAAATCAGAAGACAATGATGTCATCACTGACATCATGATGTAGGCACGTTTTATACATGAAGTACATATTCATCCATTCATGAAGCTACACAAACCTGCACTAGTTTATTGTATATAGGCATGAAGCACATGCTCATGACCCACTTAGGCAGGGGACGAACATACATACATATTTCTATATTCATATCTCTTGCCAAAGCTGAAACCGCAAGATGCACAGAATGCATATATCTAGCTTGCACATGCTTAAATGCTACTAACATGGAGACGCCATAAAGAATACTATAGTAGTTGTAGGCTTCAGAAACAAACAAGAAAGGAGAGACAAATTCTGACTGTACAAACAAGCTGACATGAACGCCGCAGCTTGAGGCGAGCAGAAACAGGACACCCAGCCAAGGGCGAAGGGGAAGCAGGAAAATTCCAGCTACGGAGATAGTGAGCCACCTCTAGAAATTTAGGCTAGAATCCTCAAAATTAGAGACGAGAGGGCTTCATTTCGTAGTCTCGCCACACATGACGCAGGCAGAGAAGACCCTTCCCAGAGAACCAGAGAGAAGAAGATACAAGTGTTGCCCACGTTTCGTTAACTGACTGCACTCTCACAGGCATGGGTGATCAGAGAATAGCAACATTAGGGAACGATTGGCACCTCCATGTTCTTTAAAAAGGAAGAACAAGAGCAGGAAGGTAAGTAAGTGGGCACCACTTGTTTAAATTCACTTTCAAACAGATCAAAAAAGGTTGAGGTTATAAATCATCTTTCAAAAAATTCACAGGAGCTGGCTACGATGAGTCTGGAGACACCCTGACTCCTGGAACACAAAAATATACAGAAGACCAGGTAACAAACCTGGCCACACAGCCGCTCTCTGTATAAGCCCTACCAAGGGCAGTGCAATTTGCAAAATTAGAGTCAACTAGTAAATGTTCACTGTATTTACAGAATGTAACTCATCCAAATAAATCTCTTAGTCGGATCCAAAAGTAATATGCGTTTATCAAAAAGAAAATTCCAAGTTGGTCACTAATAAAATCTTAGTGAGGCCGCGGCTAACTTACCCCATAATTGTTATAGACATAAAGTGCCAATGCATTTCGGAGCATAGAGCTCCTTCATCAGGGCAGGTCTAATTTACACAAACTGTGGAACATTTATACCAAAAGCATCAAGTTTTGAAAAACATAAACAAAATCGTGATTGTGTTACAAAATATAACCATGCGTGAAAACAATATAAAAATAACATACCAATTTTCGATGAGTTGCAAGGTAAATGGAAAAGGTGAATTAAGCCACACAGTAGGGAAAAGAAAAGATGCCAAAATAAATAATGTGTAAATGAAATAACAGTTAATTTGAACATGATCAGAAAACCAAGGAAAGTTACCTCAAGGGATCGAGGTAGCCCGTGGAAAAAATGTGCGGGGAGTTGACAACAACTTCACGCAAGATCAAAGGTCTGGAAACCAGACCAAATCAATTCTTCAATCTGTAGGTGCAACAACATGTGTTTTAGTGGGTTGTCTCAGAATTTGTCATAGACACTAGTTGTAGAGGTCTGCAGGCTTACCTGTACTCGTAAAGCTACGAGTGTACTGAGGCTGGGATTGCGGTCAAGCAGGGGACGCCATTCCGCATTGCCAGGGAACAGCGTTCCCAAGGTTACTCATACTAATATAAACACGTGACCCAAATGTGTCCATTGATCGACACGATGCCGATAGGCAGTTGCACTCTATGCAATCAGGCAATCAAGGCTAAGAATCATAGAAATAAAGAATTTGCAGTAGAGCTGATGATAATTACGGAATTATAGAAGGAAAAAAATCGAAAATTAAATATGAGAAAAACGGCTGATAGACATAGAAAACATACTGACGATTGCACTCCATGCAATCAGGCAATTCAAGCCAGGAATCCAGATAAAAAAGAATTTACAGTAAAGCTACTGATAAATGTAGAATTGTAGAAGGAAAAGAACAGAAAATTGAATATGAGAAAAAAGGCTAATAGACATAGAAAACATACTGACAATTGTGTATAAATGAGTGAAAATGTCATAGATAAAATAAACAAACATTGTGATAATAATAATAATGATAATAATAAGCATATTAGACACACTGCGATATATGGAAAAAATCATGCAAGGGTAGCATGTGTATCTAAACCATTACATAAACAACTAATGGGTGTAATCGTGGATATATCATGTACATTTATCATAAATACACCAGTCGCATGCGGTAGCCCCCGGAAGGCGCTACCTTGGGTCCCAAACCTAAGTTCGGGAAGGGCGACAATGGTGTGTAAACGTTGGTGATTGGATCCTAATGTGATAACAATTCATATTGAATCCTACATGATTCCCTTCCTCTACCAATGTACATTTATACCGGGACACTTTGGATGACCTCTCTCTTTAAGGGGGTCATTCATGTCTTTTATTTTAGGATTCAATATGAATTGTTATCACATTAGGATCCAATCACCAACGTTTGCACACCATTGTCGCCCTTCCCGAACTTAGGTTTGGGACCCAGGTAGCGCCTTCCGGGGGCTACCGCATGCGACTGGTGTATTTATGATAAATGTACATGATATATCCACGATTACACCCATTAGTTGTTTATATAATGGTTTAGATACACATGCTACCCTTGCATGATTTTTTCCATATATCGCAGTGTGTCTAATATGCTTATTATTATCATTATTATTATTATCACAATGTTTGTTTATTTTATCTATGACATTTTCACTCATTTATACACAATTGTCAGTATGTTTTCTATGTCTATTAGCCTTTTTTCTCATATTCAATTTTCTGTTCTTTTCCTTCTACAATTCTACATTTATCAGTAGCTTTACTGTAAATTCTTTTTTATCTGGATTCCTGGCTTGAATTGCCTGATTGCATGGAGTGCAATCGTCAGTATGTTTTCTATGTCTATCAGCCTTTTTTCTCATATTTAATTTTTGATTTTTTTCCTTCTATAATTCCGTAATTATCATCAGCTCTACTGCAAATTCTTTTTTATTTGAATTCTTGGCTTGAATTGTCTGATTACATAGAGTGTAATCGGCAGTATGTTTTCTATGTCTATCAGCCGTTTTTCTCATATTTAATTTTCGATTTTTTTCCTTCTATAATTCCGTAATTATCATCAGCTCTACTGCAAATTCTTTATTTCTATGATTCTTAGCCTTGATTGCCTGATTGCATAGAGTGCAACTGCCTATCGGCATCGTGTCGATCAATGGACACATTTGGGTCACGTGTTTATATTAGTATGAGTGACCTTGGGAACGCTGTTCCCTGGCAATGCGGAATGGCGTCCCCTGCTTGACCGCAATCCCAGCCTCAGTACACTCGTAGCTTTACGAGTACAGGTAAGCCTGCAGACCTCTACAACTAGTGTCTATGACAAATTCTGAGACAACCCACTAAAACACATGTTGTTGCACCTACAGATTGAAGAATTGATTTGGTCTGGTTTCCAGACCTTTGATCTTGCGTGAAGTTGTTGTCAACTCCCCGCACATTTTTTCCACGGGCTACCTCGATCCCTTGAGGTAACTTTCCTTGGTTTTCTGATCATGTTCAAATTAACTGTGTTATTTCATTTACACATTATTTATTTTGGCATCTTTTCTTTTCCCTACTGTGTGGCTTAATTCACCTTTTCCATTTACCTTGCAACTCATCGAAAATTGGTATGTTATTTTTATATTGTTTTCACGCATGGTTATATTTTGTAACACAATCACGATTTTGTTTATGTTTTTCAAAACTTGATGCTTTTGGTATAAATGTTCCACAGTTTGTGTAAATTAGACCTGCCCTGATGAAGGAGCTGTATGCTCCGAAATGCATTGGCACTTTATGTCTATAACAATTATGGGATGAGTTAGCCGCGGCCTCACTAAGATTTTATTAGTGACCAACTTGGAATTTTCTTTTTGATAAACGCATATTACTTTTGGATCCGACTAAGAGATTTATTTGGATGAGTTACATTCTGTAAATACAGTGAACATTTACTAGTTGACTCTAATTTTGCAAATTGCACTGCCCTTGGTAGGGCTTATACAGAGAGCGGCTGTGTGGCCAGGTTTGTTACCTGGTCTTCTGTATATTTTTGACCTCCATGTTCTTTCTCATTACCTTGAAGAGGTACATTCAGTCTGAGAACTGTCTAGGGTCCCACGGCTGGGAGGACACGTTCTGCTAAATCCAAATTCACCTTTCTCAGGGGAATATCATTTGTTGCACAGGCCAATGGTTTTGCAGCGACCCTGCAACTTTGTAGACGGGTGCAGTAGAGGTGGACCTAGGAGAAGCCACCAGATTTGGCTAGCCAATTATAAGACTAATCTATTGAAGTTCTATATGGGAGTGGACAAGCGAGGGAAGATCACCTGAGTGGAGGGTCATAGGGCATTGGGTGGAGGATACCAAAGGGCAAGACAAGATATTCCCCCTTTCCCAATTATACACCAGCCCACGCTCCCTCAGCCTTAATGGGGTATTTTCAATCACTCAGTCTCCCCCTCCCCATTTCCAATAAGTACTGGGACGAAGAAGAGGCAATCGGGAGCAATGAGGAGTATCCATGGGATTAGCCATAGAAACAACATAGGAATGCAGAGTCAGGCCTGCCATGTAACACCTTTGAATTGTTCCACTAATAGAGTCAGACAAGGCCAGGCACTTTATTCTGACTATTCACACCTGACTCCACTTGGCTCTTTACACCAGTATAAAAGGTGAAGATAGAAACTCTGGAGCGTGCGGGTGGCTAGAGCGGGAGTGGAAGCAAACAAGATTTGTAAGCGGCACGAAAGGTAAAGAAAGCAAGAGAAAGAAAAACATGAAGAAACCAAAACAGGAGAGAGCGTGCGAGTAATCCGACAGACTGGAAAAGTGTAAATAAAAGCGAGAGAAAGCAAAGGGAGCAGGAAGCAGGAAAGAGGATGCAAGCGACCCGAAAGCAGGAAAAGAGGGAACGAGCGACCCAAAGGCTGAAAAGGGGAAGTGCAAGAGGCATGACGAAGAGAAAGGAAGGTGCAAGGGTGCATAACCAAAGGAACAGAGTAGCCAGGGGCACGATAAAAGACAAGAGGAGTGTGCAAGAAGCACAGTATATTGAGAAAAGGGGGCAATCGTGCGCAAAGCAAAAGGAAAAAAGGGTGAAAGAAGAAAAAAACAGAGCAGAAAGGGCACATGACGGAAATGTGCCAGAAGACAGATACAAAGTACAAAGAGAGGGGTCAGAAGTCAGAGTGATTGCGCTGGGCAATTGCCCCAGCGGAGGCACTTCAAATGATCTGGTACGCATCCTTGTTCCCAAAAACACAGATAATTGTGCTTTTTTAAAGTGTAAACACGGAGGTCTGCCTCCTGAAAACCTAACAAACGGGTTGGGTTTGTTGCATTCTGCAGGTTGGCACTAAGCAGGTCTTTGAAGTACCATGATCGTAAAAGCCATAGCTGGGCCACAGGTCACTCCCTTAGTCTGTTTCTTTGATGTCTTATCTTTTATTACTGGGCTGGGGCAGACACAAGTGTGAAACGGAGAGTGCTAATGGCCCTTTTCCCAGACAAGGCACAGCTCAGTGGGAAGGGGCCATTAGCACCCCATAGCCCCCCCTTCTCCTTAAACTCCACAGTAAATGCCTGCACCAAATAAGCCTAAAACAGTGTAATGCATGCACACGTGCGCATTTTATTCAGAAGATGCTTGTGAGAAACAATTCTGTGATGTGAAGACAAGTAGGGTAATACACAGAGATGTCTAGTTGCATTGTGCAGGTTAGAAAACGTCAATCATTAGGGTGTTGTAATTGTTTACGAACTCATTGATTTCGGGAAAAAGAGGTGTTTCAAACGAATGCAGAAAACAAGACAAGGGGGTGTTTTATAAAAAATGGAGACGATCATGGGTACAATTTTAAACTGAGAGTGCCATTACCGCGGGGGGAAGAGCCGAAGCCTGGCGTTTCTAAAGTCTCTGACACTACCCCATGGAAAGAACTGTGTGTGAAAACGGTGTTTCCTGACAAAGTGAACTTTTGTTTGAAACTAGAGGGGCCTATTCTTGGGGAAGGGGACCCTAAAAGGCCTAACAGGAGCTGTGTCTTTTATTCGTTTGGAAATGGAAGGATCGAAGGTTGGCTAAGGGAACCCCAAGAGACCCAGAGACATTGTGAACTTTAGTGACTTGCTGCAAGAGCCCAACATGGAAGGTTCCCATGGCAACCCTTTTGAGTTGAACTATTTTGAACTGGCAGAACTACAGCTATTGGTAAGACTACCTGAAACCAGCTGCGGTTTACATTTCCTTTTTAAGCACCGTATTTCGTTTAAGAGCCCCCCTCATATTTGGTTTAAGAGTGAGGGCAAGCATATGTTTGGACACAGACAAAGTTTGGTTTTGGACTTACGCACATCGACGGCCCTTAGAAGCATCAGTTGAGGGAAAAATCCCTTTAGAGCCAGGTAGGCATTATACCAACCCCACAAAGTTTGATAAAAAGTTTGATAATAAAGGTTTTAAAAAACTGTAACTTTTGAGTCTGTTTCTCTCTTGATACCATGCCTGTCTCAAAGCGACCTCAAACAAATAAATGTAGAGCTGAGTTTTTTCTTTGGAAATTATAACCTTGATGAAACGAAACCATGAGGCAGTGGCATGTGATTGATAATTGGTCTTCCCTACATAAGTACACTACCTCGCCCATGACCTACCTGAACAAATGTCCATGTCCCACAAATCGAAACGGGTACCTAAGATTCCGTTTCAATAGGACATGTTGGAAGGTCTGGGCCCAAAAAGGAATCTTGTTCACTGTTACTGGTTATGTAGGCTGTGTAAAAAGGCCTATGAAGAATCCTAGAGACATATTGTTATTGTGTGTGAGCCTGTTCGGATGTAGGATTGATGCATTTTTTATGGTTTGTTCATACAGGTGACTCATTTGGAAGGGAACAATTTTGGCCTAGATGTATGAACGGCAAACAATTTTCTTCTGCTGGAAAAGACTGCTCTTCACTCGCTGATTCATCTAACTGTGCCTTTAAGGATTCCTATATAAGACCAAGCGGGTGCGGAGCGCGTTCGCGGAGTCCAAGTCGAGTAAAGTCACTCTTGAAAAGGCTTGGTGAGAGGTGGGTT
Organism: Ambystoma mexicanum; assembly: GCF_040938575.1. NCBI lineage: Eukaryota > Metazoa > Chordata > Amphibia > Caudata > Ambystomatidae > Ambystoma > Ambystoma mexicanum. Next base: position 92,141,345 of record NC_090932.1, read on the forward strand.
GGCGTTGGACTCTGCTGCTGGAAAAGACTGCTCTTCACTCATTGATTCATCTAACTGCACATGTAAGGGTTCCTATATTAGACCCAGCGAGACGCGGTGTGCCTGCGTGGAGTCACAAGCCGAGTTCAGTCACTCACCAGTCAGCCGACTGCAGCTGAGTGCATAGGCTCTGCCCGGGACATAACGGACAGTTTGAACAATGGCAGAGAAACCGGCAAAACGAGATGTGGGCGATCTACGAGCCATGGTAGTATGGTCTCATAACCGATGGAGCGCACGCCTGCTAGACACTCAGAGCCGCTGTAGAGTCAGAAGAAGTCCAGGCTCCTGATGACCCGACAAGCCTTGTGATTTTCACTCTGTAATGGATGATGGACGTTTTGCTCCAAGCCCTTTGTTTCTCCACCTGCTTTCGCTACCACTCTCTGCTCGCAGACATTGGGGGAAGGGGACCTAGGTAGCATCTCTGTCCTAGCTGAAATAGGCCCAGATCCTGTCTTGACCTCTCATTCGGCGAACTCAACCCAGCTGGAGCAAAGGGCTGGCCCATGCCGGCTTAGTACAGGAATTGTGGATGCCGGCAGGGGCGTTGGCACCTGCGGGGAAACTGCATTAGAAACTGAGGTGGATCAGGCATGCCTGATGGCACTTATGCCAGCCCTACAATCTTGAGCCTGGCGGCGAGTAATGACCCGGCTGCCTGTAAGCCAGAACTGGATGAGCTCTATGTGTTTCATACTGCGATCGGACCCTACGACGGCCTCAATGAAATACCTGATAAGTCCAACATTCAGGCACCAGGGAGCATGATTCTTACACCTGAAACACCAACTCTAGGAGTTAAAGGACAGATGGTTCAGCCTGAAGGGTGGGCCAGCCCAATTCCTCTGGAGAATGAGCGGCAAGGGGCCTTGCATGAGAATGGGAAAGGTGCCAACCCCTCACCCCTACCAGCATCGAGCCCTGCCCTGTTGTCATGCCTACCAAGGGAAATAGCCTCCTGACTGATCTTACTGTAAAGAAGTTAAAAGTAAACCTGAAGATAAAGCAACTGGGTAACCCAGCGGTTTTACAGATGCCTCCTGCTCTGGTGAAATGGAGGTGGAAAGGCGTTAAAGGCCTCAAAGCCAGTGTGACTGGTCCTCCGGTGCCTTCCACCCTTCGCACAAACTGGAAAAGTCTACTCTAAGGCTGGCTCTGGCCAACACCACATGTGGACAAAGTCGCCCTAGCTTCAGGGTTGGGGAATTCACCGACGTGGAACTCCTGGGAGGCTTGGTGGGAGTAGTGTTTAGGACAGATGGCAAACTCACCACCAACCAATATCCCAACTGACTGGGGGAGAACTCCTGCACAAAAAAGACTGAGGCTGAATTAATCTAATGGCTGCCACGAAGGAGCCAATTCTTGGGAGGTGGTGAGAAACTTGAATGGCAGGGTGGAGTACTGCCTGGTTCAGTTAAGGGCGGGGTCATTTGCGACAATATCTCAATGCCAAATCTGGATGAAGGATGGGAGCTCCAATGCAGCTGAGGGGGCAGGATAAATGGCCTGAGAGCCCTAACCGGAGCATACCAGGCCATCAACCGGACAGTTCCTGGGTGGAGGTACCCTCGCCCGACTCCATGACACTACCAACGGCCTTGACTACATTCGATAAAGAAGCTCATGGCCTTACGCTAAGTGAGACTGAAAGACAGATTAATACATCATACTCTGAGCCATTACTTGAGCAAAACGTTGGACGGCAAGATGAACCAGCTGGTTAACCCTCAGCAAGCAGCCACCAATGGCTTCATGTGAATAACACTTTAAGCATGAGTAATCCGATAGTGGGCTCAGCCCAAAAGCCATCAAATCATCTTTCCCCTTCTGTATCGGGGCCCACCCAGAACACAAACTTTCTGCATCAGAACTTGAAAGGCCTAGATCTCGAAGGAGAGAGTGTGGTCACTTTAGAAAATCTGGCCAGGACCCCTTTATCCAGATGTTGGTAGCAACTATTGCAATGGCCCCCTTTTATGAAGCTGTACAAGTCACTAAATGACACATTAAAAGATCAAACGACTCTGCTAGCAATGTTAGACACTAAGATGATCGTTATTGAATGCTACATCACAGGGGAGAAGAAAATAGGAGAGGGGAGCTGCCACGATGATCTGCATGAGGGGGAACGATCTAAGAAGCACAAAATCGCCACCCTGGAATCCCGGAGGGCGATCAAAACAGACAGGGGTCGGTGAGAACATCACCAGTAGCTGGACTGGCCAAGGTGGTGGAGCAAAGCCCGATTACGGCGGACACGTCTCTGCGCCCTTGTACACCTATCACGTAAGCCCCAATAGACATGCTGCCTAAAATGGGATGCGTTCTTGGGATGCCAACGCAAGATGGGGCGGCAAACCTAAACACAGCAGCTACAATTTCAAAAACAAACACAAAAGGTACAGCAACAAAAACCTTTCCACTCTTTGTCAGGAAACGAAAGAGTAGTCAACTGAGGCGGATCCTACACAACCCTCAAACCCAAATCCCAATGGTTAAATCAAAGGACTCTCAAAGCTTTCTGAGAACGTTTTTTTCTCACGCAACTGGGAAGACCGGTGCAAGAAAATAATTTTTAAAAAATGAAAGCCCAGAGGAAAGCAGATTTAAACATGGTTGAGGATTTAACCTCAAACAGGGAAAAGGACGGCTCGGACCATGAGGTCTCAAAAACACTTCTAAACTTATCCACCTACTCTGGGGAGGGCAAAAGGGACACCTTGAGCCGTGTCCGAGACGAAATTTCGATCTACTCAGGGTCTCTGGATAACAGCTGAAGGATACTGGACATCAGTCCTGCGGATTTGCTTAAACCTTTTCTAACATGAAAAAATGTGGACAGCCTTAGAAAAGGCCTTAGAGCAGGAGAAAATGGATGTTATGGTTTGCTTGCACGAGAGAAACAACCCAGCCCTCATCTCAGCCCAGGAGGGTCCACCCTAAAAAAAAGTTATAAGACTACAATGTAATGATGACCAACGGCGCACCACTGTTAAACGATTAAATGGTCCGCTCCTCATTCCTAATTCTAGGTTCCACCCTCATACTCCGGCCAATTAGGTGGTTCCTAGAAAGACAAACTGTGCTACAGCTATAGACACGGCAAACCAGGCTCTCCTGAAAGTAAGAAGATTAACCATGTTAACAGAGGCTACCTGAGATGCCTCAGACTAGAGAGGGTTGGGGACAAAGAAGTAAAACTTATCCTAAACAGATCGAATGTGCTGAGGCTACGCCACTGTATTCCTGGACTCCATCAAATCTACACGGATGATCTTGCCATCATGGAGTTTCCATGGAAACAGCGCATGGTTCTGGTGCATCTTCATCTTCGCTCTACTGTGGTAAAGAACTTGATGCTCTCAGTTGCACCGAGCTTCTTGCTCATGGGTTTCAATCTTACAGAGCTGAGTGACTGGGGAACCATCTATGCTGCTTGACCATCAGCAAAGAGTCCTCGATATGAGAACCTTGGGACCAGAAGCTATGTTATGTGTACCATCAGGGATACTCCCCAAGAAAGGCGGCCCTAATGGCCAAAAGGAGTGACTCATTCCATAACTGCTTCTGACTCCCCAGCCAGCAAGGGTATTCCTCAAAGTCATGTAAGGATAAACCTGACATGAACAATAAAAAAGAAATCAAGGAGGCACAACCAAGGACAGATTTTGTGCCTTAAAAACAAAAACCATCAGAGCTGTCCGAGGACGAATCTTGGGTATGGCTGACAGCGGCTCTGTCAAATGAAGATACACACTAGCTGAACACCCAAGCGAACAGGCAGAAGACCCTCTCATTGGCTTCATGGAACACACAGGGGTTTTCTCGCTTATTTGCTGAAGGGGACTTAAAATGGGGTGACCTGGACTTTGTATGCCACAAAAAACTCTAATTAGGAGCGGGAAGGGATTCGAAGAGAGGTCCCACATCAGAAGAGGCCCTTTCACCCAGCAAACTATTTTGTTGAAAAGGGGGTGATGTCTGAACTCAAAGGAGGGGCGGACTAAAAATCTGATCATTATAAACATCTAATAATTCTCTGTGGAGACTTGAATTTATCCTGTATCGACCAGAACGGGAAAGTGATTCAAGGAGACTTGAACTCACGTAATGTTCATCCTCAAAGAGGAACCCTTTGGCTGGCCCTAGTGTAAAGTAGGGATCTCCACATTCTAAACAGACATTTTGAAACAGCTGGGCTCTGTCATCATACCTGGGAACGAGGTTCACAAACATCAGTTATCGGCTATATCTTTGTTTCCAGGGATCTGATTGACATCATGGATACACTAGAAGTACTTCCTGTGAGCTCCAGCGATCATAATGTACTACAAACGACGTGGGCCACTCAGGCAGTGATCATCTACAAATGAAGAAGTCTAAACTAGAGACAGCAAACAACGGATGTCGCCTAAGAATGACGAAAGAAGCTGTAGAATATCCAACTGCTGCCCTTCTGTGTTGAATTTAGGGAGACAAACACCTCAAATCCACTGGGTGCTGTCAATTATGTCCCAATCTGACACATTCCTGGTTAAAAATGGCACAAACAGGAAAGTACTTGGAGGGCACTTGTATGTTTACAATCAGCAGGTAGCTTTAATAAAATGAGAAATAAAAAGGGCGGTCCGGATGGTCAAGAGCGCCAGCACGCTGAACTGAGAAATGGACGTAAAAAAGATCAGAAACAACTATAGAAACTAGCTTCTAGGACATAAAAGTACCATAATTCTGCAGGATCCGGAGCGGATGCTGAAAGCTATCAGCAACAAGAACACAGCTGAAACCTGGGGCCTTATAAATCAGTCGAGCCAGGACTTTAAACTCATCCAAATAAATGGAGTGGCAGATGCTGTGTGGACTGATTTATTTAGGTCTCTATATGCCGCCCCCTCTCCAGAAGGGAACGATCAGTGGTTTGCATCCAGCCCCTGGAGTTTGGTCTTAGACCAGGAAGACCTGGTCAACCTAATTAGGCGCCCCGATCCTTCATGCGCCGCAGGCCAGGATGGTCTTTCAAATGTAATGCTGAAAGAAAACCCAGAAGAATGGGCCTTAATGCTGGAACTGATCCTGAGGAACATGTTGGCAGTTCAAAAGGATCCTGACTCACCGAAGTTGGCCAATGTGGTGCTGACAGCATCCTAATAGCTTTTGGCCTATTGCCGTCTTGGACATTCTGGGAAAAGTCTATGCAGCCCCACTACTAAAGAGATTGAATGAATGGTCGGGTAGAGAAGGCTGTAATGATGCTTTCCAGAGTGGATTTGTCAAGGGCCTGAGGACTGCTCCACCGATCTTTCTATTATAGATCTTGAAGGACCAAACCCTCAAGACGAAAAACAAACTCTACCTGGACTTTGTGGACTTTAAAAAAGCCTTCAACAGCATTGATAGGCAGCTTTTATGGAACAAACTGTCTGCCTCAGAGTGCCCGGAAGACCTTGTGGCACAGTTAAGGTCCCTGCACAACCATACCAAGATCAGGCTGCGTTTAAACGCTAACAGGTGCTAAGTGATGACATTCAAACTTGGAGAGGAGTCAAGCAGGGGTGTCCATTGGCCCGAGCTCTTTTTAGTCTCTACATTTCTGACCTAGCCAAATCTATGTAATAAACCAGATGCTTTCCACCATCAGTTGCTGGAGAAAAGGTGTCCCGCCTATTGTACGCAGATGATCTAGTGCTCCTAGACCAAACATCTATAAGAATGCAGAGACAACTTAAGACCCTGAAAGAATACGCATTGGAAAATGATCTCCCAATTAACACTGAGAAAACAAAGATCCTAATAATAAAAAAGAGAAGTTCCCTAAGGAAACAACCGTTCAGATGGTCCCTGGACACCAAAGAGATCGACACTGAACTCCTTCGAGTATCTAGGGGTTCATATTTCCAGCAGTGTGGTGGAAACGCACACTTTGTCCTCCCTAAAGGGGAAAGTTATCACCTTAGCAAACCAGCCACTAATTACGAAACACAGGTACTGTCAGCACTCTCTCCTACCTATATTGGAGATGCACAAAGCAAAGGTGGTCCCGGTGCCGATTTACAGAGCAGAGGCCTTGCTCTGGTTCCCTAAAAAGCACTGGGCCTGGAGAGGACCTTCTGGAAATGGGTTTTGGGTCTACCAACATCAGTCCCAATCCAGGCAATTCGACGTGAATTGGACCTAAGCTCCTTGAAAGCGGCAGCTGATTGGAAAACCTTGAATTTCTTCGGAAAATATATGAACGAGAACTCAGCACCCATATTGACCATTGTAAGAGCGGAGCTGTTGAAGGAAGATGGGAGTGTTTTTGGTGAACTAGGGAGCAGACTGCATAGCCACCTAGGGACGGCTAGGTGCCTTGGCGGAAGATCTCTGTCGCACTCTGGGGAAGATCAAGAAGAAGCTAAGTACTTCAGACTGGATAGCAGCAAACAATGCAGCAAATGAATACAAACCTTTTTATAACCTTTAGAAGGAAATTAGATGCAGGAGCAACATACCAGGAATGGCTTGAGTTCATAAAAAAGGGTTAAGTAGGGTTAAAGAAGTACCCAGGAGGCGTAAGCGGTTCCCTTATTGGGAATAAGGGAACCGCTTACGCCTCCTGGGTACTTCCTCCAGGGTTGGCACTTGGAAAGCTGTGAGGCTGAAATCAAGAGTAAAATCATGAAATTGAATACTTCCAGGGCACCTGGTCCGAATGGAATTGCCAATGCTGTCCTCAAACAGAATCCTAGGACATTGGCATTATTGTTGAAGATACTTTTTTGATAGAGTGTGTTACTGCCAGAGAATACTGTAATCATGACAACAGACGGTAATGGTGCTGGTCTATTTAAAAAGGAAGCAGTGTAGTTTGCCTGCCAATTACAAGTTACTCTTCCCTGTTAGACTCCACTGGGAAAATGTTTGCATCTTTTGTTTTGGATGCTCTCCAGCGATGGGTAGACGATGCAACCATTCTGAGCTTTGCTCAGACTGGGTATCGGCCGGGACGTTGTACATCCCATAACATTAGAGTGATGGACACGCTCTATAGGGAGGCCTCAGCCCCCGGGGGCCACCTTGTATTCCATATTTGTGGACTTCAGGGCAGCCTTCAACAGGATCTGTATGGAGAAACTGTGGGCCAAAATGGAGCGTTGGGGCTATCCTGGCTGGCTGTTGAGCATTCTAAAAGGTTTGCATTTTGATACTTTGGTACAGATTAGGTTGGATGACCGTGGAGGACTCACATCTCCTGTACAGACTTGTGTGGGTGTTAAGCAGGGATGTACCCTGGCGCCTTTGTTGCAAAGAATATATACGGCGGACCTGCCACTAATATTCAACCAGTCCATCGGTCGTCCTAAAGTGGGGGACCGTTTCGTACCAAGTTTGCTGTACGTTTTGTGGAGTAAAGGCAATGTTCGAGAAACTGGTTGAGTACACAATGAAAAATGACCTGGTTATAAATATGGACAAAACCAAGGTCCTAGTAGTGGCATCTAAAACAATAAAATGTCCAGCTCTTAATACCAGTCTTGGTGTTCTAGAAAGGGTCATATAATACCCTTATTTGGGCATGGAAATGAGCTCTTCTAGAACTTATAGTTACATAAAGGAAACCAAAAGACTTAGGGCCTAACGACTTACTAATTTGATTGATAAATTTGTGAACCAGACTGCGGGATACTCGCTGGAAGGGGTACTCACAATATACACTCAATGCCTATGTACAATGGTGCTCTATGGCCTTGATGCTTTGGCCATGGAGGACCTGCGGTGGTTGGACAGTATTGAAGGAAACCTTTGGAAAAGGGTCCTTAAACTGCCACAATTTACGCCTATCGAATACATTAGGCTTGATCTTGGTCTGACATCTTTAAAAGGACTGGCCATAACACGGCAGGGAATGCTATATATAAAAAAGAATACTAATCCAAGATGTGAATTACTTTCTTTATTGGCCCCTATAATAGGTTCAGTGAGGAAAAGTAAAGGGAGCGATTTCACTAATTGGATGGCAAAATGCTTTGCTAATATTGCTTGGATCCCTTATTTTAGGCGAGCCACCAGTTTGTCTACCTTGAAGCATGTACTTAAAAAGAAAATACGGCAGTGGGACTGGACAAAGAATTATGACCATCTTTACAGTGTTAGATCCCACGCGGAAGTGGTAAATGTAATACAAGTATACTGTAAGGCACAAAGGTATGTCCTATGTTGTCCTAGCCCCGCCCTTAGAATATTTATTATGAAACTAAGGATTAATCAACTGCCGTTACTGTCTATATATGGGACTAGGTATAACATTCTGCACCAGGAACGAGTATGCTGTATTTGTAAAAGTTAGGCTTTGTTGGAAACTGCTAAACATTTGTTTACTGAGTGCTGAGGACTAGGACCAGCTATCATGTCAACACTTGGTAGATTCGTACATAGTTACGAATCTATAAAATCAGATTCTTTTTGGACGTACTGCCTAAATACTGAGAATGAGAGAGTACATTTTGCCCCCTTCAGGTTATGGGGTACGATAAGGAAACTCCTACTAAGGGACCATTGTTAGTCCTTCCGTGTATAAGAAGTAGCACTGTCAAGAGAATCATTTTGCTAATGTTTGTTGATACCTTCAGTTTACATGAATATTTAGGTTGTTGATCTTAAACATGCTAGTCAAACTGTATTGCACTTTTAGTATTTATAATATTACATTATATTTTAATTTATATTAATTTATATTAGGGAATATTACTGAGGGGATCATTTTAGAAAGTATTGTATCCATGTATGGCATCTATGTGTCATTTATGGTGTTTTTTAGGATTGGGTTTAAGATTGAGAATTGAAATTGTAAAGTTATAAGTGTTAACTGTGTACCTGATTGTTATTAATCATTCCTTTTGAAATGAAATAGGAATGTTTTTGTAAAGATTTAAGCACTGAATACAAATAAACATAATAATGTTTTAGTATAGCAAAATATTGGATATTGAAGTACTGCAACAGGGCATGCACATGGTCACTTTAAACGTTGCTAAATATTTTCAATACATTTATATATTGGAAAATGTTAAGGAATGCGTATTTTTATTCTAATGTTTATGGGCAATAATTGTGAAATGATTTTGTCAATCAAAACCTAACACAATAAGGAATTTTTAAAAAATGCTATTAGATTGGTGGAAAAAAATCCTCCTACCTCCATAAGCGGTCCTCGCTCTCACTCCTCAACCCCTCTCTAGATACGGGTGAAGACGCTGAAAATCCTGTATATCTCTGTTAAAATCGATTATAAAGGTTGAATTGGCACAAATGTATGATTTGTGAGCTGCAATGTCAAGGGTTCAACCCACAATGCAAAAACAAAATGGAGGGAGCCGTGGAGACACATTGTACAGACTATTTAAAAGAGAGTCAATACGTTTACAATAGACCAATCCCTATTTTATTTGAAAGAACCTACCGTCCCGCTGTCTCTCTATGACCGAGAACCTCGAAGATGAGCAGAACAGAGTTACGGAATGGGCAGGGAATTTAAGCTAAGCATATAAACACATACCACTGGGATAAACAGTCCTACTCAAACATTTTTCAGTGCTTGGAGTCTAACTGGGCAGGAAAGGCTTCTAAAGAATTTCTTCATAAAGTTAAAAAGCGGATGCCAAGTGGCCAGGATCTTTCCCCCATGCCGCTAACATTTGCTGCAAGTTTGTCTATTGGGAGCATACCCTAATTAGCCACAGGTCCACAGAAGGTAGGTTTCTTTGGTTCATAAAGAAAGAATTGCCAATTTCACAGTAAGTAGCAAATGTGGCAAAAGAACCCTATTAGTAGAATGTAACGGGTCGTGCTCCTCGTGCTCCAGACCAAACTTAAAATTCAAAGGATTCAGCAGGATAGCTATGTTAGCAATGTCATTTATGCTAGAATGCCCCCTACCCAAAAGGTCTCATAAAACATGAAGGAACGTTCCCTTGTGGCCACACCCTCTTCAGCAAAGATCTGCTCTAGTGCCCTCAAACCAATGGAGCGTATCGGATGTGAGATACCATTTTAGGAAAATGTTCACCTTTGTTCTGGTTATTTGGGTATTGAGAGTAACCTCAGGACGTCCTCACTTTTTTCCCCCAGAATCCTCCTCTCAGGTGGCCAGTGAAAGGCCATCGCCTCTGGATCCCGACCATTGGGGTGGATATGCAAGGGAGGATCACCTGGGTGGTGTGAACTTGGGGAGTGGGAAGACGACGTCAGGTGAGACATGGTATCTTCCATTCTCTTTTCAAAATGAACCATCTGTCCCAAAAGCCTTTGTAGGCCACTGTCAGCCTTTCCCCTTTTCTCCCCTAAAAATGTCCCCCAGAAATACAATTTTAGCACTGGGACGAGGAAGAGAACAACTAGGAGGACACATCCTCATTTGGATAATGCAAACCTCCCTAAACACCACTCTGTTACTGAGACGAAGTAGAGGACTATGGAGAATTTCAGATGTAACAGCCAGGCATGTCCCGTTAACTATACCATGATAATTGAACTAAATGGCGCTCACCTGTGGTCACTTAGCAAGTCGAATGGATATAGAAATGCGGGCTGCACAGAGAGAGAAACAGCAAACTGGAGCTTGGAGTCGGCAGGAGCTGGAGAGAGGCGGACCAGAGAGAGAGGAGCGGGAGACACGGGTGCTGAAAGTCGTGTCGAGCAAGGAAAATATACGCTGGGGCCGAGGCTGGCCCAGAGAGGGTGTGTAAGTCCTGCACATCCTCTGTGACAGGCGCAAGCTGGAGCTGTGGGGTGCTGAAGCGCTCTGGTCGCTACAGCCCTTCAGGAGAGCGAGCAGTGTTCTCTCTGACCTCCGTGAGGGAAGAGCAGAGGTATTGAAAGCTGAACGCAAGACAAGGAAGGGAACCAAGCCAACAGGAGCTGCCGCTAAAAGTCGGTCAGTGTAAACAGGGAACACTCAGACCGGGTCGCTCTGGGAACCTGAAGCAAGCATTCTTTGAATATTGAACGAACTGGAAATTATCTTAAGAACTATTGAATGCTGAAACAAGTGCCTTTAAATCTAGAACAAACTGAAAGTAGTTTCAAACACTTTTGAATGCCAAAACAGATGATTTTAAATATCGAACAAACTGAGAGTCATTATAAGCATTACAGAATGTCGTACAGAGCAAAAGCAAGTTATGAACCTTTCTGAATGGAATGAAAGCATACTGAAAGACATTATAAGCATTTCTGAATGTCGTACAAAGTCAAAGCAAGTTATGAGCATGTTCGAATGGAAACAAAGCAAGGTGGTACAAGTGGCAAATACCACAGAAGGAATTGGTTGAGATACAAGTGTGGGCAAAGCCAAATGAATCTCAAGAAGGGTTGAGAGGAGAAACAAGTATTGGTACAAGTTCAAAGTGTTCAAGGAACTGCAGGTTAAGAGGAAACCCGTATGGGCAAAAGAGTACAGAAATTGTAACAAAGTAAATGGTCGCCAATCTAGCCACAGTAAAGTGTTGGAAGAGTATAATCTTGATGAAAGGAACAATCTTTACTGTCAAGGGACATTTGTTGTGGAAAAGCAGATGAGAAAGGGTATTGGTTGCATGATCTGTAATGGGTGGACTGTGTGGCCCGACAACTGCGTCTAGACCGAATAAAGCCAATGAAAGTAACTATAACGGAAGCTTGTATTTTGAAACAGTCGCTCAAGTGATTTTGAAGTCAAGGGACAGAACTATTTTTGTGACCCATTGAAAAGTACTTATGACAAGAGAGTTGGGAAGTGTCCCAAGGAATTGGGTTGTTTTTGAAAAGCTGGACGATTTGAACTCTTGGGGAAGGGAACCCTGATACATTGTGAACTGTTTTGAACTTGGGGAAGGGACGATGATTACAAGCCAACAGCTGTAAGAAGGTCAGAACTTTATTTAGAACACTATTCATTTTGATGCTGACCTCCTTACACATTGTATGCGTTTAATTGTGAGAGCAAGTATAGGTTTTAGACATAGACTGACTTTTGATTTGGACTTCCTGGCGCAGACTTATCCTTAGTTTCCTTTAGGTAGAGAAATCCCACCTTAGCATAGGGCAAGTTAGGCCTTATTCCATCCTGACATTTAAGTTAATGAAACTTCATGAGTTAAAACTTGAACCTGTTGTCTGTGTCTACTTCATGATGCCTTCACAGTATGCATTGATGTTTTAGCCACTCCTAAGTGAATCCATCTCCACAAGATGAATCCACAATAGGGATACCTAATCCAGTTTGTTTGATATGACCTGATAGATGGATTAATTTGGTCATTCATCATGGCACAGAGCTCAGAAATCAACTAACCCCTGGCAGAATCTCCTCCCTGGAAGAACTTTCCCCCATGGATTGAGGGGCCTTGCAGAATCTACAGTCAACTAGGGCTGGAGACCCCAGTGACTGATCTGCATATAACAGCCTTAGGCCCTCCTTGTTTTAAGAAGCACTGTAACCTGTGCCCCCAGTATTGTCTCTGGCTGTACTCCACCCTCGCCTATATGATTTATATATTTGCCAATGGATGTCCATAGGAGTTTGATAAAAGGTTGCTGCTAGTCCATCTGGCCCTAGACATTTTTGGTCTTCATTTGTTTAATTGAATCTTTGACTTCCTTGGTGGTTATGTGCTCTTCCTTCCAATTTCTCTCTGTGTTCCAAGGTCAGCATGGGAAGAGCTGCCTGACCTACGTATGTATTTTGTAGGAAAAGGTCATGGTGCTCAGCCATATATAAAGGTTCTGGAAAAGGATTGAAAGGCTTGTCTCTTGTTTTTCCTCTCCTCTCTCCACTCGTTTTCATTAAAAGTGTGTGTGTATGAAAGCCTTTTCTTACTGTGCCTTCAGCATATCTGCTAGCATTTCCCCTTCATTAGTGCCATACTCATAGAAGCGATGCTTCAATCTGAGTAAAAGGAGTCCTGCAGCTTTAATTCTTAGTGTTTTGACCTGGCCATTGATTGTTGATAGCTTTCCTTAACTCTACTGGGTGCCTCCGCCGTTTTAAGCTCTGTCAAAGTTCTTCCTCTGACGGTCTTCAAATTCATTTAAGGAGGGATGCAAGAGCTAGGAGGATGCCACCCCACCTCCCGCTATAGCTTTTTTTGTTTTTTTAAACTTTGGTTTTATTAGCATTTTCTTATTGTAACAAACCGGGCAAAGCAGAGATACATAGAATGCAATCAACTGACCCGTTCAACCCCTTGTCCCTCCCCTCCCCCGTCCCCCCTCCCAACTCTGGCTGGCCCTCCCCCACGATCAAACTAAAACTTCGTTCTTGGGAGACGTTAAATGTTCTCTTCGTATCCTGTACTTCGGAGATGATGTGGTTGGTGAACATTTTTGCCGGCTGAATTAAAGTTGCCGTCCCCCGGGCCGTGGCACTCTGTATACAGCACATCTCCGATTCCCCCCCCCCCCGGACATGTACGAGTGCTTAGTATTAGTGGACGTCCCATCCGCAAGACTGCTGCACTCCATACCAGTTTGCCAGGAATTAACCCGAATCATTGTTCACCATTGCAGTGAGTTTGTCCATCAAGAACATGTCCTTTACCTTTTTCAACCATTCCTCCGTGGAGGGGGTTTCCGGGCTCTTCCACTTCTGTGCCAGGGCCACCCTTCCCGCCCGCAACATTGTTTCTGTCATCCTTGGGTATCTATACATTTCCATGTCCTCTGGGGGAGGCCCACCAGCATTGACAGAGGGTCCAGGGGGAGAGGCTCATCTGAAACCTCCGCAATACAGGCCCAAACCCTCCCTCAGAAGTCTTGAACTTTTGGGCAAAGCCACCACATGTGTTTCCTGGACCCTACCTGGCCACATCCCCTCGGACATCTTGGTGATACACCTGAGAACGTTTTTGACAGTTTCACAGGATCCCTGTGCCACCCCTGCAAAATCTTGAAATTATGTTCCCTGTCCGAGGTGAATAAGTTCCCGTGGAAGGCAATTTTAAAAATCCTTGACCAAGCATCCTCTGAGATAACCTCCCCTGCCAGATCATAACAGAAACTCCGCCTCCCGGGGAGGTTAATGGTGTTCAAAATTTTGTACATATTCGATACTGCGCCCTTTCTTGAGGTCGCCGTGTCCAGGAACTTTTCAAAGGGGTCAGCTGCCTCCTCAGATTTTGACCCCACGATTGGTCACACAGTATGCCCTTGAGGCTGAGGTATTTGAAAATGGTAAGGGACCCTTGGCCAAGTGCATCCCTCAGATCCTCGTAAACTAGGAATTCTCCCTCCCTAAACATCTGCCCCGCCCATTCCATTCCCAAGTCTGACCAGGTCTGAGAGTTCCGAAACCCCCTATTACCCAGGTTGAGGGGGAGTCCCCAGAGGGAGGACATCGGGGACGGCCATGAAGTGAGATAAGCCGTCTGTGGGCCCTCCTTCCAAATATCCCAAAGAACTCCCAAGGTCGGATGGGTTCTCAGCTTTCCCGGGATAGACTTACGCGGGGCCCATAGGAGGTCCCTAACCTTCAGGGGATGGGTGTCCATGTCCTAAGTATGACCAGTACGTCCCAATCCCTTCTTTCATATGTTCCAGGAGGACTCTCAACTGTGCAGCTCGGACGTAAAGGCGGAAATGAGGAAGCCCAAATCCCCTCTCCTCCCTCGGCAGCGTCAGGATCGCCCTCCCAGTCCTCGGGGTTTTCCCTTGCCATATGAATTCTCGGACTGCGTTCTGTAGATCCCTAAAGGTCTGCTTTGGGACAATGGTGGGGAGCGCTGTGAATAGGTACAGAAACCTTGGTAAGACATTCATCTTAACTGCTGTCATCCTGCCATACCAGGACAGGATCATCTTGCCCCATCTCTTCAGGTCCGATGTGATCCCTGCCATTATGGGGTCGTAGTTGGTGATAGCAAGTTTAGCCAGGTCCCTGGTAAGCAGGACGCCCAGGCATCGTATGGAGACCTTTCCCACTGCAATCCCTTCAAACCTGTCCAGCGGGTCTAACTCAGGGTCTCCTACTTTCATTGGGAGCAGTACTGATTTTGTTGTGTTAATTCTCAGCCCCGAGAAGCGCCCAAACGTAGCCACCAGGGATAAGAAGGGGGGGGAGCGAGGAGGCAGGATTCACCAAATGAGCCAGAATGTCGTCCGCAAATAGGGATAGCTTGAATTCCACCTCACCTCTGCTAATCCCCCTGATGCCTGGATGTGCTCTGATTGCTATGGCTAGTGGTTCCATCGTGAGGATGTATATCAAAGGGGAGAGTGGAAAACCCTGCCTGGTCCCCCGCGAGAGAGGAAAGGACTCGGACATCCTCCCGTTCACTTGGACCCTTGCTGTGGGGGCTCTATAGAGTGTGGATACCCAACTCCTGATATGTGACCCGAAGCCCATTTTCTGGAGGAGGAGTTCCATACATCTCCATTCCACCCTATCGAAGGCTTTCTCCGAGTCTAGGGAGAGGACACATACGTCCAGCTCCGATTCCTGTGCATAATGAAACAGGTCTATCATTTTTCAGATGTTGTCCGACCCCTGCCTCCCTCTTATGAAACCCACTTGATCCCCGTGGACCAGTTTCGGCATTATCCCTTCCATCCGCTTCCCCACCACCTTGGCCAAGATCTTCACGTCCGTGTTTAGCAATGATATTGGGCGGTAAGAGGAGCACTCTGCGGGGTCCTTACCCTCCTTAGGCAGCACTGCTATAATGACTCCCATCATGGAATCGGGGAGAATGCCCCCCTCCAGTACAGAATTGAAAACCCTCGCCAGGTGTGGGGCTAGGGTGGAGCGGAACCTTTTGTAAAAGTACACAGTGAAATCATCCTCCCCCGGGGAGGTTCCCACCTTCATCCCGCTAATTACCTTGTCTATCTCCTCCTCGGTGACTGGGCCCTCCAACCCCTCCGACATCTCTCTCGTTAAGGCCGGGACTTGAATGGACCCCAGGAAGTCCTCTGAGTATCGCCCTCGTCATATTCTACAAATTTTTGTAGTATTGGCAGAAGGCCTCCCCTATGTGGGGAGAGTCGTAACCCATTATCCCCTGAGCGTTCTTCACTGCCTTCACCATTCTACTACGTTGGACCTCCCTCAACTTCCAGGCTAGGATCCTGTCTGCCTTGTCCCCCTTGTCGTGATATTTTTGTTTAACCATCTGGAGACTTCTCTCTGTTTTGTGCAGGAGGAGGTCCTTCAGTTGGAGCCTGTAGTTCTCCAGGGCGGCGACCCGGTCACGCTCGAGAGGCCGCTCCGGAGAGCCACATGGCTGGAGTCGGGCTATCTTTTCCCTCAGGGTCTTTTCCCGGGCCTCCCTTTCCCTTTTCTTTTGGGCTCCTATTTTGATGAGAACTCCTCGTAGGGTTGCCTTGAAGGCGTCCCACAATGTGTGTATGCCAACCTCCCCATTATCATTCAGCTCAAAGAACTCTGTTATGGCATCTAGCACTTCCTGAGCGAGGACCTTGTCTTTCAGTAGGGCGTTGTTGCATTTCCAGCGTCCTCTGTGCTCCTTTCGCCAATTATCAGCAATAGTGATACGGACCATATCATGGTCCGACCAGGGGACGGGTCAACCCTGTGGCCGGAGATGTATGGGCGGAAGGTCTCGTCCACCAGGATATAATCAATTCTAGAGTACGAGGTGCGTATGGCCGAGTATTACGTAAATGAGAGGACGTCTGTCCTAGGGGTCGGGATTGTGTCTACCAGGCCCAGCTCAGAGTTGACCTTCTGGAAGTTACGCGCCATGGCCTCATCCGCGGGTCTAATGTTTGGAGGACCCACACGCTTTCTATCTAAGGACGGATCCAGAACCATGTTAAAGTCTCCCCTCACCACCACCGTGCGTGCACAAAAAGTTTAAGCCTGTCCCTTACTACCTCCCAGAACTGAGCTTGACCCTCGTTTGGGCCGTATACGACCGCGAGAGTTAGGGGGCGTCCTGTAGAGAACCCCTTACCAGTAGGTAGCGGCCTTCGGGGTCCTTCAGTGTGGCCTCCCGCTCGAAGCCTATACCCCTCGCTGGTAAGATAGCCACTCCCCTCTTCTTAGACCTGTGTGATGCACAGAGCATCTCGCCAATTCCTCCCCCCCTCATCTTGGGTTCTTTCCCCCCGAGCCCAATGTGTCTCGTGCAAGAAAAGCAGGTCCAGTTTAGCCCTTCTGAATTCTCTACAAACTAGAGATCTCTTGGCGGGGGTGTTCAGACCCCGCACATTCAAGGTGCCCACCCCAAGGTCCGGCAAACCATCAGCCATAGTCTATGCGACTCTCCCACTTGGCCACCCACATCACATCGAAAATCCCATCTCGCTTCCTTTGTCTAGCATCTTGATTGCTTGGATTCTCCCTTCCTCCCTCCCGAGGGGCCCTAGAACTGACCCCCAACTGCCCCCACACCCCTCTCCCTAAAGGAACAACCCCAACCAACTTGAGATGACCCCCCTTCCCGGCGTCCAGCCAGTTAGTTCCGCCATTGCTGGCATTTGGCCGGACCACCAGCCTGCCCCCCCCTCGGCCAGGCACACAGTACAATGGTCATCTCCTTGAGCCCACCTTCGCCCCCACCTGCTTCGTCCCATCGGTTGCCCACAATATACTTGCTGTTCAGAGGGACACTGTCCTCGTTGAAACCTCACAAACTTCCATTCCTGCCCCGCAGCTGGTCGGGACTCCCCCACTGTCAGCCCTTTGAGTCCATATGCTCTCCATCCAGTGCGGGTGGCAGCATATTCAGTTTTTTGTTTTTCCGCGAGCCGGTTTTCCTTCTCCCGGCGCTTGACTGGCCTGGGCCACCCCTGTCTGTCGCCTCTGGGCCGAATGGGCTTCTTCGAGGGGTAGGTTCCGCCACATAATCCCGTATGGCCCCTCTTATATCCTCTTCAGTGACCAGCATTGTCCGTTGGCCCATATATTCAAAGGTCAGGGAGAAAGGGTACCCCCACCTGTAGCGCACCCCCCTCTCCTTGAGTAGCTGCGTTAGGGGGTGGCACATTCTGCGCTTGGCCAAGGTGTAAGCGGAGAGGTCCTGGAAAATGGTGATCTGGGCGTTGTTGTAGGTGATCACCCCCGCCTTCCTCGCTTCCTCCAGGACCTTGGTCTTTTCCATGTAGTAGTGGAACCGGGCAAGGACAGACCGGGGGTTCCCCGCCTTGCCTCCTGCTCTGTGCACCCGGTCGAACGTAAGTTCTGTGGTCATCTCCTCTGCAAATAGAAGGGTAATGATGTCTCTCACCACTCGGGTCAAGTCCCTCTCCGTTTCCCCCTCCGTATCTGGTATCCCGAAAAATCTTAGGTTGTTCCTCCTTTCCCTGTTTTCATAGTCATCCATCTGCCTGGCTCTCTCCTCGTCCCTTTTCTCCAGGGCGATAGCCTCATGTCTATTTGGACCTCCTGGACTGCTGAGGAGGACTGGTTGGTTTCCGCTTGTAGGAGCCTATCCTCAACTTTGTCCACCCTTTGGTCCATCTTTTCAAACTTCTGGGCGATGTCTGACTGCATTTCCCTAATTTCCTGTAGGATCGAGGCAAAGCCCCTTTCCATTGCTGTCGTAGACTCCATCGAGGCCCCGGGGTGAGCCATGACACCAGAGCCAGTGAAGCTGCCGCCAGGACTCTCCGTCTCCCTGCAGCGGAATACCTGTAGGGTCTCTAGCCCGTTCATACAATCCTCCGTTGCGCACCCCACGGGGTCCGCCGCTGGCCAGGAGCTTTGGGGGGTCTCCCCGTGGCCCCTCCCTGTAGTGGCCGGGTCGAGGTTTCCTGGGGGACCCTGTGGGGGACAGGCGCCCCTCTGCAGGGATGGGCGGCCTCCAGGCGGGCACACGCCCCACCAGCACCGGGTGGGGGTCTCACACCTGGGCCTCTCCTCGTCTCGGTGTAGTCTTGCGGGGCGGGGTGATCGCCGGCGCCGTTCACCCGCCTCTGTCCGTTGTCTCTATTCTCCACCCGGGAGCTGACAGGCGGGCACACGCCCTGGGGATAGACCCAGGGGCCACCACCTGTTTGGGCCGGAGCAGGTGGATGTCGTCCCTTTTCTGGGCCCCAGTGCCGAAGCGGGCTGCAGGGATCACAGGACTCCTCGGGGGAGGGGGAAGCACAATCCCGCCTTAACGGTGAGTCCACTCCGGGCTCGAGTGCACTGTGGGGGGCCTATGCTGCTGGGGGTGGGCCCGCTGTAGAGTGGGGGAGGCGCACCTTCCCCTCACTGTGCCTGGCTCTGGGAGATGTCGGGGCCTGATACCGCCGTTTCCAAGCCCCGGATGCCGGGACCGGGGCTGCTTGACTGCTCCTCCCACTGGGCCCGCTCTGCCGGGGAAATGCTCCGTCCCTGAGGGAGAGGAGGGGGTGGCGAAGAAGGCCCAAGACCTGTATCGGGGGTCAGTGTACTGGGAGCGGGTGCCCGCCCCCCTGGAGCTGGGGGGGGCTGTTGATGACGGGGGCCGGCTCTGCCGGTCGGCTGCCTCGCCTCTGCAGGCCGCTGCTTCTTCCCGCTCTCCGAGGCCTGTTGGGGGAGGAACCAGCCGGCGGGCTTCCTTGCTTCCGCGGGCCGCTTCTTCCTCCCGGGGCCCGTTGGGGGCCGGATCCACCTGCTGGATTTGCTCACTTCGGTGGGCCGCACTGCCTTCCCGGCACTGCGGCCAGACGGGGGCCGGGCTTGCCGGCTGACTTCCTCGCTTCGGCGGGCCGCTCCTCCTCCCTGGTCGATAAGCCAAACGCTCCGCACCTCCGTCCCGGCCCGTTCTCTGGTCACCCGAAGGCCTTGAGCTTCGCTCTTTCGGACAGGGGCACCAAGGGGGTGTCACTGGCACAAAACAGCCCAGTGAATCCACTTGGGGGTCTGGGGGGGCTCAATCCCCATGAAAGGCCCAGCCTCGGCGGGAGCATGGCACCTAGGCAGCCATTACCTGTGCGTTCCCTGGTGGCCGCTATAGCTTTTATTGCATTCCAGTGGCCTCCTGTTAGTGTAAGTGGGATTGTATTGTTTTAAATCATCTCTCACCATCATACACTTTACTTCTTCCCTAAACACCACATCATTAAGAACTATAGAGTTCAGTTTTCATCTCCTGGTGCCCATTTTCCCCCCACTCGCATGCAGTACGTTCCGTACCTTTGTACCCTTTCCTCCATACTTTATGCGGAATAGTGACAGGTCCAAAGCCTAAGCAAAGCAATGTAAGCTTTCCTTTAAAAAATGTTACAAGCGAATGTGAGTTGTAGGTGCAGAGACTGGCCACACCCTCGCCTCCACCCCATTGAATTGAGGGAATTTGTCCCTTCTCCCCAAGGGGGATCCCCCTTTTGTGAGGCTTGGGAGGTGAGCATGCTCCGCAACACCCTCCCTAGGGGCCGAGGTAAGTGGAACCTCATTGGCAGAGACTCCCCCTTAGGGGACAGGGACTCACGCTCCTTAGGGAACTCCCTAAGCCAATTCACTTGATGGCATACATGGGACTATGTAACATATCAAATACTTTCAAATACAGAGACTTGCTAGAAGAGACAGTTAAAATGTGCCATGATCAGGAAGAAAGAGAAGTTGTCTCTTTAAATGGAAATCACCAATCCACGACTATGTAGGTTAATGATGGAGTACTCCTATAACGAGAGAGAAAACAGAGAGGAATGCATACTGAAGCAGGGGAGGTCCCATGGTAGCGTAACACTAGCAGGAGGCGGATCCGCAGGCGAACACAGAGCCCATGAAATTCAGAGTTGCCTGGGACCAGCAAAGCAAACACTGGAAGCCAGGCGTGTGCGAGAAACGGAAAGCAGATACGACTGGAGTCGGAGATTCGTTGGTGGCATGACCATGAGATCGTTGTGGTGGGCAGGCTGCCCGTGCAACGATGCCGACACCACACCAGGGAAGCCACAGCAAATGGCACGGCTCCCTCTCAAGATACCAAAAGAGGGGCAAAAACGAGAGTCATACAGCTAGAACGTGGGCGAGAGCGAGCAGAACGTGAGACGGAGATCGGGAGAAGATCCCAGACCGGTAAGACTCGCACAGACGTTTCCTAACAATACACACGGTGGCGGGGAACCCAGGAGGAACGGGAGGCCAAAAGGGACTCATTATGTACCAGTAAGAGTGAGTAAAGCTTGGAACCCAAATTAAGAAACTTGAACTGTCTTAATGAAAGAAAGAGAATAATAGACATCTCTGAGTGGGAGATCAATAAAATGGGGATACCACTACCCTGGTAGGCGGAGAAAGTTAACCATAAGGCAAAAGTCAGAGGGCCTCATCACAAGTTGGGCAGTATCCCAGCAGTAATACAGCAGGGATACCACCCAGCGCTAATGGAGCTACTGCAACTCGGTCCAGCGCAATTTGCACCAGATCACGAGTTGCGGGCAGGGTGGTAAATCCCCATTGCCTATGGACCGAATGGGGATGAGGAGAGCTATTAAGTGCCGAAAACGGCCGAAAACAGCCAGAAAATTATAATATTTACTCCCAGCAAAAAGCTGGAGCTAAAAATGCAATTTTCCGCCCAACTCGTGATTTGGCCAACCTTTAAATGCAGTGGTGATACCATTGCCTCTGCATTTAAGGGCTCAGGCGAAACTCGTGATGAGGCCCAGAGAGTGGAATATAACAAAGAAAGAATATGATGAACTCAAGGCCAAAGAAGCCTCTAGGATAAATAAACCTCAAGAGAGACCAGGCCATAAAAAAGGTGAACTATAAATGTCAAGGAACCAAGAATCATACATGAAACTTTACTTCGCCAGCTCATGCAAAGCCCATTGAGATTGATACAAAGATTTGACAAGAGTCGAGGAAGGCCGTTTCTGAAGAGGAATCAGGTCGATAATATCATGAGTGAGCTACACAAACTGATAGGAAAGGTCACGAAAGACTATTTAAAAATTGCATGTTAACAAGAAGCCTAAAGACTACAAAGAGAAGTGTGCGAAGCGCCCATCAGGAGAAGGGAGCCACAGCAGGTAAGCCTCTTTTTCTCTTCTGCACCCCAACCAACAGTGGACTTAGACAGGGAGGCCTGCATCTGCTGCAGCTAGCCACCAGAAAACCAGGGTTTGCCCCAAGGCCTCTGTGGAGGCTGTTACCAGTCTCTGTAACAGGGGACCTTTGTCTGAGGGAACTAGGGTCTCTGTGAGGGCTTGTACTGCAGGCAGCACCCCCAAGGGCAGTTCACCTCACACCGGGACTCATTTCGAAGCCAATACTGTGTTGTTACAGGGTACTTGCCCAAGGACTCAAAGAGGTCTCTGGCTGCGTCAGGTTCTGTGCACCAATCCTCCTAGGGCCGCACTTGAACTTCATTGTTCCCCATCACCATGCCATGGTCTGGTGCACCATCGACTGATGACAACAGTATTAGATTCCGACTTCGGCCTCTTACCGGGCGATGCCACTCTGAAAATGTCAGCTTTCACCGGAAAAGGAGGCTGGGACAGGTTTCTGCCCCTGCAGATGGACTGGTCTCCAGGTGTCTGAGGCTACTCGGCTAGGAAGACATGGATGTTTCTGCAGTTGACACAGAGGAGGACCCCATGTCTGCAAAGGCTTTTCAAGACAGGATTCAAGGCCTGATCCAGTATTTGGACATTACAATATCAGACGTATCTTAGACAGATCAGGGGGCCCCTTTACTTATTACTGTTGTTGAGGTTGGCAGAAAAATCTGGTATATATTTTCTGCAAAATGTGGCAGGTGAGGAGGTCAATCAATGGCAAAAACCAGCATTGGTTGCACCAGAAACCAAGAAGGTGGACATCCGCTAAAGCTGCCTAGCAGGTGATACATTCTGCTTAATGGGCCAGCCTCTGGCACATTTAACCATTGGTATTTCATTTAATTTCCGTTATTTGTATCACGCTAATTCCTCAGAGAGGTAAACCGAACAGAACCTGTATCTGGCCGCAGATGATCTAAATGGTAGCAAACATGAGGCCTAAATGTTTAGACACATTTAGAGAAAGAGATGTGTTTTAAGCTTCTGCCGGACTGTACGAAAAGAATAAAGTTTCCGAAGGTCAGCAGCAGTACACTATTTGGAAATGCGCAAGCTTCCTCATCATCCGCCTCTTTCTCTCAAAGCCCGCTAAGTTGGGATGATTGCTTTATGGACACTTATATCCTAGGCCAATTAACTGTTATTAACTTCACAGTAGTTAGATTTCTTTTAAACTCCGAGAAAGATTGGTTTCACTGTTAATATGGGGAGACTTGGCTTGGGCAATACTTGTTCTCTTCTTCAATAGTTTATACACTAACTTCTTATAAATGAAAGGTAGGTCATGTTAAAGTAAAGAATAAAGTTCAGACTTTCTTTAGAAATCACAATTAGGCACACGCAACCACATCTTAATGTAGTTTTCAAGGTTTAAAGACGTGTATTGAATTGAATTCCTGTCTGAAAGTGAAGGATAGAATTCAGTTCTTCTTTGGGAGTCACAACTAGGCACACGTGACCACTTCTTCATGTAGTTTTCACAAGTTAAAGGTTTCAACAATTCTATTGTTAAGGCAAAGTATTCGGTGATGGTCTTAACAGAGGTCACTCTCCCTAATTAGTGTCGCGCGACCACTCCTTTAGATACTAAGTCAGGATTTAAGCTGGGTTAGCTTCTTGACCATGTGGCCTTTTTTGCAACGTGCATGCAATGGATGGGGATGCAGAATAACTCTGACACCAAATAATCGTACCAACTCAGGAAGATGGCAAAGGTGCTGTTTTATTAACAATTATCTAAAACAGAGAGTTACAACAGACATCAACGGACGTTCGCTCGAGTTCTCAGTTCATTTCACATAAACAACACATTTATATACAACAAAATCCTCATATGTGACATCATATTACGTGGCAAATGAGAAAAACCTACAAAGGGTTGTGATAGGCCCATGGGGTACATCTAAGTATACTTTCTATAAGGGGTGGGATTGTGATTGGATATCTACTGTCAGGTGGACAACGTATGCCTACCTCTAAAATATGTAATCTTCAACACTATTAAGTACACTGTATATCATTGGCTCTCAAACTATAAGGCATTTCATTATATGGCCCTCTACAATTGGTTGGTACGCTCGTGCCAATGCTGGAACATTCGGTTCATTTAGCAGCACGTGAGCTCAGACTCAGGTGCCAGGAGGTGGACTTAACTTTACCTCCCTCCCTCCCCAATAAATCCAATGTCTCTCAACACCCATGTCTTGATTGTCTTTGAACCTGGCCTTTAAAAGTATTATTGTTTCTGGAAATATAAGGGAGTGCAAGAATGCTCTATCGCTGTTATAGAACTCCAAGCTGAACTCTAGTTCCATCCTTGGCTCACGTGACAGGAGACCACAATTTGGTCCATTTTACAGCCTTTAAATGTCCTAAATGAATAAAACTTGGCATGCTTGGTGTTCTTTCTTTGCACCTTAACAAAGGATGAGTCAGCTTTGCACGTTCACTGCCTTCAAGAATAGTTAACCAAACTTGGCTGCTAGAGCTTTGATACCAGGCCAGACAGCTTCGCCATTTGTTTCCACAATCTCAGCTTATTCTTGTTGCAACACAGTTCTCGCCTTTTCTCTCCATGGGTCCTGGCTTACTAAATTCATGACACTGATGTCCAGCTTCTATACAATGTTGGCTTTACCTGAAGTCTATTCACTACATATAGCCAGCTTCTAAGATTACTTAATCTACTTGCATTACAGCATCTCTACAGTTATTGAACAGCTTGCATTTTCTGCAGGGCTTCGCAGACGCGCAATCTTCTTTTTGCATATGAAAGTTTACACGATTCTTAACTTCGCCATCAGTTTCTGTACGATCCATGCATTCTCTCAAGTCAGTATCATCAGGGCATTACGCTCGTCTTTCGTGACGTCACCAGCTCCTCTTTTTGCTCCTTTTCATATTCTTTCAGGGAGTTCCTCCCTCAGATTATCGTCTCTTCAGGGATACATTCAATACTGCTGTCTCAGTGGTTACCTTCTTTTGAATACTCGCTGTGGTATTGTCACAACTGCTGGTGTTAAGCATGGCACAATCTCAGACTTCCAACATATAGGAGGTAGGGGGGCGGGATTTCCTGCAGAGGCATGTAACTGCTCCTCTACATTCTGACGCAAGTAAACAGGACTTTCATATATTACACGCGAGTGCTACATTTTCATTGTCACGTTATTTCAGCTTCAACTAACAACTTCTACTCACTTTAAACCATACGCAAGTGAATATGGAACTGGATACTGTTGCCGGCAATCCTTGCCCAAGTTATTAGAATGCTGTACTTCTCGCACCGGCTTCTCTGACATTTGCTCTGCAGGTTGAACTGCTTTCCTGATTTCCGCCACAACTTCTACTGCTCCTGGCTTCTTAGGAACCCACACCTTTCCTCTGTAAAGGTGTCACTGGTCCAGCCACACATTTCTGGAGGCCTTCTCGCTCCCGAGACCCACGGCTTGACAACTGCTCCTCGCCTCGGTCTCCAGCCCATTCTCTGCATGGCAACCACAGCAATCAGGCTCACATGGGGAAAACCAGCAGCCTCTGCACTTCTGCATTTAGGGGAACATGACCCTCTCAGAATAAGCAAGTTAAATCAGCTGTCTCCACGTTCCGTCGTCCCCCTTGTTCTCCCACTTCTGCTTGGTTTACCAGCCTTGTGTGCCTTTTTCCTTCCAATTGCATGCACCTGAGGGGACCCCTTTTATGCCTCCCAGGCCTCTTCAGATGTGGGCTGTTAAGCTCAATTGCCCGACTACTGCTACGGCCTGCTTCGTCAGCCCTCTTCCTTGTCCCAGTACTTCTAGGATTGTGGGACGTGTAGTCCCCTTCAACAACGTTTCTTTCAACAATTGAGCTACTTTGAAGGGTAGATTTACTTCAATTAAACTCATTCAAAGATGGACTGTCAGAATTAGTTGTTACAGAGGAAGATATTGGAATTAAGCCATTTTCTCTAGATCCTTTTACCTTATACTTTTGGGAGTAAGGAGGGTGTTTATCCTGAGATACCTTGAAAGATCATTCTGTTGGCAAGACGTGTTCAGATATAACAGAGCTTGTACCCTGGGTCACAGATTTTATATGTGGGCCAGAGACAGTATAACAACAATATGCCATTACCTGTTTTGGTAACCCAGAAAGGCACTTCCTTTCACAGGACAAATACTGTGACTCATCCCACGGGATCTCCTCACCAACCTGGGCATCGGCTCCTCCCAGGTGATCCTCCCCCCGTACACCACCCCAAGGTCAGGAAGCATCTGCATTTCCCTGGTCACCTGGGAGGAGACTTTATGCAGGGTTTCAGTGAGGGATTCATGGCATTCTTCACAGCCCTCACAAAGGGTCGATAGGTCAGCAGAGGCAGACCTTTCCCTTGAAGTACACAGGAGGTTTTCACGATCAACAAAAAAGCACCTCCCACAAGAAGCAGCCTTCTCCCAGAGGTTTCTTTGCTTTTTCATGACTTCCTTTTGAAACCAACCACTTCCCATGTGTTCTTTAACTTTTCCCCTGCCTCTTCCAGAAGTTGTGGATCGATCTGCTGGCTGAAAACGAAGTACAAAACATTGCACATTCTATGGTTTATCAAGTGAGCTCCAATTCCTGTTTCTCCGGAAAGGGTTAGAGTCTGGCACATCAATCTTGGGACCTGCTTCGTTGATCCATCCGCCTCGATAGGTCCAATAATTTAATGGCAGTGTTCCTTCCAAACCTGTCCCGTTTCCCCATGTACACCTAACTTAAACTGCAGGACTCAAATTCTTGGCCAGAATAAAGCACTATGCCACTGTACGCACAAAATGGCTCACTATCGGGGCACATGCATTGCTCAAACAATGCATCAGAAGGGTTGAATCTCTTCCCAGGGAGCATTGTGCCTCTGATGGTGAAATAGATATGGCGTGTAGGACACGGACATCGATGTGAAAATAAGTCTACACTGATCCAAAAGGTCGCCATAGTCGTAGTGCAGACTTAACCTAGGGTTGCCCATAAAGTAGTGCTAATTGAGGACTCTCGGGTTTCTATGCCCTTTACAAGAGGAATGGCATGGGTTTGAGGATTGGGGGAACATAGGTTCAACCTGGGAATGATCATTATGATCATTTCTGAATATCCAAAAATGTGAGTTTGGAGCCGTTAATGTCTCAGTCTCCTGTTAAGTATACTCAAAGTGTTCTTGCTTATGTCATTAATTGTTTTTTCTGCTGACATCTCTCTCTTTCGGACACTTGCAAACATGGCCGATCTGTAGTGTCAAGGCCAACAGAGATAGCTGGAGGGGTCAGGCCCATTTGTACACAAGTCTTTGTGTGGTACCTTGTGAGGGATTTCAAGGGGAGAGAGAGAGAGGTGGAGGTCTGTAAGCATCTCACACCTGGAAAGGAATAGAAGAGGAGGAGAGTATATGACAGCTGGGCCCAGGATCACTGTGGATTGTGCGACACACGTTGCAGTGGGAGAGAGTATGGGATAAGCAGCTTCTGGTTTTAATAGGTGTACACTAGCAAATTTTCCACCGGATACACATTTCAGGAAGAGCAAACAAGAAATATAATTGATCAAATCTTTTGTTCTACAGGTTTGGGCATTTTGGGAACATAGTGATTGCCGGTGGATTGGAAGAGAAGCATGAACCCCACTTTGTGGCTCTGGCCAGTCCTCATATCGAAGACGTTTATACATTAGGAAGTACTCCCGTAGACCCGCAGGATAGGAACTTCAACCCGTGTCAGAAACAAGTAATCAGTCATGACAGACAGGTACATATCACACTCCATCCTGACAGAAGATAGCTGTATCCCTCCGAAGCCATGGCCACACACCCACACACACCAGCAATCATCGGCTACCCTGAAGACATTTAGCACAAGACCTCTGCCACCAGAATGCAGCTAAAATCCAAAAAATAAATGCGGTGTAGGGTATTCTCACTCCTAAGGCCATCACTCTTGGATGCCAACCGTGGGGGCAGAGAAGCGAGGGAGGATCTCCTCGGTGGGGGGTACTTGGGGCATGGTAGTGGGGTGCCCTTGCCTAATGAGACTAGAATCTCCCTGATTTAAAAGAAGAGCTAGTTGGGAGGAAAGTGTTAGTTCATTGGAAGTAAACCCAATATCTCAACTAAGAGGATCTAACCTCAGGGATATGCAGGGTTTCTTGGACCGTCAACCTTGTTGCTCCACAGTGGAACCTCAGAAAGGCCAAGAGCAAGGTAACATTGACTTCCTCTCCCAGTTTCCCCGTGAAGCACCTCACTCCAAACCGCATTGGGGAAGGGTATGTGAAAACCCTGAGGGTATTCTCACTCCTAAGCCCCTTGGATCCTCTGTGCAGGTGGCCAGGGAAAGACCATTGCTCTTGGATCCCGAACCTGGGGGCGTAGAAGCGAGGGAGGATCACCTGGGTGGAGGGTCCTTGGGGAGTGGGGTGCACTTGGGTGAGACCTGCTATCCCCTTTTCATGTTAATGGCCAACCCAACCCCTCCCCAACCTTCCTGGGTTGGGGAAGACTACACTCATTTACCACTCTGGTACTGGGACAAGGAAGATGCCTGCTAAGAGCTGTGAAGGTCAGGCATGTCCCATTGACTGTGGTCAGGCAGGGCTAATTGGACATCCACACCTGCTGCTTGTCAAGGGGCCGCAGGTGTATAAAAGGCGACCAGCCCAGCAGCAAGAGGAGCGCAGGAGAATCAGCAGGATGGCCGGTGCAAGCAGCAGGGAATTCTATTTTCTAAGCATGGCGAGATGATGAGGTCTGCAGAGAGGTGGTCTATGGAAGCGTGGCGTGGGAGCCGTGTCTCTGTGAAGCAAACTCAATGATGTGAAGGGAGCCGTGTAGAAAGGCTGTCATCCCTGACCTGAAAAGCAGAAGGCTGTGTGATCCGCGCTGCTGTGAAACCTGCAAACGCGACCAGTGAGTTTCTAACAAGTGAGAAACCCGGTGCGCGAGCATTTGAACTTTTCTATTCTAAAGGAATACTTTGCATCGGAGTGGTCGTGTATTTCAGGAAACATGTTTTCAAAGGTCTCCAAGTGATGGGCATTTCGTTTGAAGCAAACTAAAAGAATATTAAATAGCGGGTTGAGTTAAAAGTGTGCTACGAGTACAACCCACATCTATTGAATACCAGACAGAATGAAAACCTTACAAATAAGCAGAACTGTTACACATTAAGTTCAGAGATGAACGGAACGTTAAATTCAAGTCAAACTCCTATATGTTGATTTTTAAAATGAACGGCACTTTAAATTCAAGTCAAACTACTGTATGCTGAATTCCAAATTGAATGAAACTTTAAATCCAAGTAAAACCATTTGCATGCTGAACTCTGACGTGAATGGAACTGTAACAGTGAACCAAAGAGAGGCATATTGAATACCAAATTGTGTGAAAACTACATATAACACAAATATACCTTGAAAGCTGAATTAACCGGAACCCTGAGGTTTAATCCAAGACAGTCAAGATGTTCACATGCGAACCAACCATAAAAAGAGGGTGCAAGTTTGGTAAAGCCCCTAAGAAGACATAGGATATTTTTGTGATACTGAACTTAAGTCCTGGGGAAGGGAACCCTGAGACTTGAAACATTTACTGACTTGAGGAAGGGCTCCAAAGGTTATTTTGTGCTTGGAACTGTGTTACTTGGAACTTGGGGAAGGGAATCCTGAGTACTGGTTAAAACGGTATGATCCTGAATTTAAGAAAGGTAATTTTGAGACTTTTTGTCAGAACTTTTTTTGCACTTGGGGAAGGGAGCTGAAAGGAAGCTGTGAGCTGGAATAAGCTCAGAACTTTATGTTGGACACTGTTTCTTTTGTTGCTGACATCCTTATACATTGTATATATTAGTTGAGAGGGCAAGTATTGGTTTTGGACACAGACAGATTCTTAGGTTGAACTCTTTGACTCAGACTTTCCTTAGTTTCATTTAGGTATGGAAATCCCACCTTAGCATAAGGCAAGTTGGCCCTTTTTCCATCCTGCCATTTAAGTTAAAAAAGTGTTTTATTTTAAATTCAGAATCTGTTGTGTGTGTCTTGCTTCATGACGCCGTCACACCATCCACAAGTCAGCTCTACATGGGTCGCTAGCAGGGACTTAGCCACCCATACCTATGTTCGTACTGGCTAAAATGCACACACGCATTTTGAATTCCACCGTCCATTCTCACCTACCTCAGACTTCGGTCCTCCAAGGACTTGCACCTACCACGCTCTGATGCCATACCAATGGGAAAAGGAGCTGTACAAATGACATATTAAATTACATTAGGGGCTGTGTCTGAGATGGTCCAAGGTGAAGAAACATTTACCCCAGTTGTTTTTATCATTTGAACAAGCAGAAACCATTCTGAGGTCAGACTCGGAGACTAATGCGACTCTGACAGTAGGGCTAGAGGAACAGATTTTAAATGTGCTGGAAGATCGATCAGCAGTGCGTAAGAGTAGTTAGAAGGTCCAAAAGAGGGGTACCAGTGGAAGGCAACTAGGCAAGAAATAGGAGTGGTTTGATGGCCAGTGCCGTGAAGCTAAGCAGGACCTAGCTTCGGTTGTGAGGAGGGCATGTGGGGCAGAAGATGCTGGGACTTATCATGATGAGGTCCCAGCAGTTGAGATATAGCGCTTTGATGTGCAGGCAGAAAGCTGAAGTCAACAGAGCTTGGGAAGGTCTGGATGTGTCAATTATGTTCAAGGATGCCAGGGCTTTCTGGGCACTGGTTACCAGTAGACCCAAGGACTACATTTCTGTTTTGGAAAGTTCCATTAAGGAAATGGATCAGGATACTATTCTGGCAGGTTGTACTGTGCCAGAGAGGAAGGTTGATTTTGGGGGACGGGAATGGGCTGATTTTGAATACGAGTGTGTTTCATATGGCCTTATTTACCTTACAGGAGGTGTGCCAAGAAAATTGAAAATCTTATATTATGTTTTGGTATGTTGATGTATACTGTGCACCGCTGCAATTTCTGTGGCCTCCAGGTTCTCAAATGTGGCAGATTCATCATCAGTGATGTTCATTAACCTCTTTTAGAGCAGTTTTCGGATTCACAAGGCAGGAACAAAGGCCTCCCATGAGAAGAAAAGTTCAGGGGAAATATGGGGGAAAGAGAATTGTTGCACCAGGATGGGATTGCACCAACAGCCTGGACCATTCGTCCACATGAAGTCTAATCAGGGAGGCACAAGAATGCACAAGGAATTTGTACATGCAGTATCACACCAACCACACTAGAGTTGTGTCCCCCATAGGAACTCTAAACTTCCTTCACACCTGCAAATGGGCCTAGGGTGGTAGGCATCAAGGTCGGGACAAAGGGTCATGAAGGAAGTGATTGCTGGAACTGTTCACGAGGAGGCAGGTCACGAATCAAGAAGCCATTGGTCCCAAACCGAGGAAGGCAACTGGCTGGAAGAGCCATCTGTAAGGGGCCAAGAACTAAAAGGAAGGGAGTTTCTCCTCTACGGGTTTGGTTTTTCACAATCTGTTGTCTGCCATCTTGTATGTAGTGCTTTAAGAGTATATCAAAGATGAGGAATCTGCCAGAGGAAGGTACCCATTAGAAAAACAAATGACTTACCTTTGGTAATGTTCTTCGTGATTGACCCGATCTTCCTCCCCACACACTCACCAAAATAACATGGTTGCTCGCCACTTGTGTGGATGCTCTTTTTTGGCAGATCTGCTGTTTATTTACCCTCTTTGGAATGTGGGAAATTGAATGGGACAGAGTATATGGGCATGTGAATTTCCATACATATGATAATTTATGATGTGGTATTTATAACGCCCCAGTACACAAGTGTTTCTAGGAGAGACAAGACAAGGAGGGGAAACAAGGAAGGACAAAATAACGATCTTACTAGGCCTTGTGGTATTCAGATCCCACAGCTGTGTGGAAGAGGGAAGGGGATAAGTGCCGGGGGTGGTTGGGGGTGGGAAGTGCAATTATCTCACAAGTGCAGCCAGCGGGTGGCTCATAAGTGCAGAGAGAAGGGACTGTAGGGTTGCAGATACAGACCCTTAAGTGCTGGGGAGCCCAGAGGCAGTGCAAGGGCAAATGAACATGCACAAGCCTGAGCCCGAGTTCAGAGGGTGACCAGTGCGCGGAGCAGTCAGGTGCATCAGCAGGGGAGAGGAAGAGAGAAAGCAGAAGCGAAAAGGAAGGTCTTGAGTTGCTTTCGGAACCTGAGGTGGTTCTGCTCAAGTTTGAGAGAGGCAGGCAGGCTGTTCCAGAGGGAGGCCCCAGCCGAGGAGATAGATCTGCCCCCAACTCTCTGCTTGGATAAGCGTCTGAGATTTGGGGGTGGATGAGCAGAGAGTTTGAGAAGGAAGATGTTCTGGAAGAAAAAGTTGGAGGTAGAGCGGTCCCAGGCCCCAGAAAGCCTTTGGACAATGCAGAGGGTCTTGAAGTTGAACCTTGCAACCACAGGGAGCCAGTGAAGAGATTTCAGAGCTGAAGAGATACGATCCCTGGGCTTGAGGCCAATGACTAGTCTTGCAATCCTGTTCTGGATAAGTTGTAAAGGTTTTAGGAGTAGAGGCAGGAAGATTTAGAAAGAGGCTGTTGCAATAGTCCAGCCTAGAGAGGACCAGAGCTCTGGAGACAGTGAGCATCTGGGGGAAGTGTGAAAAGAATAACTCTGAGGAGGTGCAGCTGAAAGTTTGACTTCTTAAGGACGTCAGAGATGTGAGGAGAGAAGAGGGTGTAGTCGAAGATGACACCAAGGTTCTTAGCCTCACAGGAAGGAGCAGGAAGAGGGCCCAGAGTGGGCGGCCAGAGAGAGCGAGGAAAGGAGGGAGCGGGTGTCCCAATGAGGAAGATCTCAGTTTTACTGGCATTAAGGCAGAGATCATTGGTGGCACACCATTCCTGAATTGGGGCCGGGCAGCCTGGTCGAGAGAAGCAGAGGTGGCTGAGAGGAGCACTTTAGCTGAGGGTCATCTGCATAACATTGGAAATTGGAGCAGAAAGTAGCGATGAGGTGGGCAAGAGGTGCCAGGTAGTGGTTGAAGAACCAGGGAGATAGGTTAGATCCCTGGGGACCACCACAATTAGAGTGAGGGATAGAAGAGAGGAAAGACCCCAGTTGGATCTGAGAGGGGGGGTCGGTGAGAAAGGCGGTCAACCAGGCCAGAGCCTGATCAGTAATGTCAAGGTTGTCCTGGAGAAGATTAAGCAGGATGGCATGGTTGGCCATGTCAAAAGCAGAGGATAGATCAAGGAGAATGAGGACAGAAGGGAGATTAGAGTCAAGATTGGAGAGCAAGTCTTCATGGGTGTTCAGGAGAGCAATTTCTGTGCTTCTGGCAGCTCTGAAGCCAAACTGGTGGTCATGCAGGCAACCAACAGATGCAGTATGTAGAGTAAGCTGGGAGATGGCCAGCTTTTCCAAGAGTTTACCCAGGAAAGGAGTGATGGAGAGCGGCGATAGTTGGAGAGGAAGGATCGGCCGAGGTCTTCTTTAGAAGGGGGTGCACAAGAGAGTGCTTAATGGGGAAGGAGAAAGTTCCAGTGGCAAAGGAGTGATTGCAGAAATTGGCCAAAGCTGGCGCAAGGGTGTTGATGTGGTCCTTGATGAGCAGGGGAGAAACTGCTTTGATGAGACTTTCATAGATCGGACTTGTCTAGAAACATCGTAAGGGGTGAACAGGGGAAAGGAGGAAAAAGAAGGAGTGACAGCCTCAGATGGGTCACGAGAGGTAGAGGAGGAGGAAGAGGAGGTAGAGGAAGAGAGGGTGGACAGGATGTCCTGCGTTTTAGTAGTGAAATGAGAGGCCAATGCCGTGCAGAGGGCATGGGAGGGAACAGGAGATGTAGAGACTGCCCCAGGATTGGCCAGCTCCTTGCAGATTTCGAAATGTTCAGCCGAGTTGTTAGATGCTGAAGAGATACCGCTTGGATGTAGGCTCTCTTCTTAGAGAGGACAGAGAGTCTGTACTGCTTTGGGAGCAGGCGGCAGGCGAGTTTGTCAGGGAGGCCCTAAACTTCCTCTCCACCGCCTTAAACTTTCATTTAAGAGCGTCGAGGTCGGAATCGTACCAAGAATTGCACTTGCATTAGGGCTTCAAGCGGATCCTCATGACAGGGGCAAGGACATCCAGAGTGTTAAGAGATAGAGAGATGAAGGTTAGAGAGGGCTGTGTCAGGGTGTTGAGTCAGACAAAGGTGCAGGAGGAGGAGAGAAAGTAGTGGCAAAAGCCTCAACTGACACACGCTTCATGGGTCGGATGACCAAGAAGGTAGGTGGCAGTGCTGGAGTCAGCTTGACCTGCGGGGAAGAGAGGGAGATGTGGGAAGAAAGGTGAAAGTGATCACTCCAAGAGAGAGGAGTGGTGAGAGGGTTAGAGAATGGAGGTCTTAGGAGATCAGAACATCCAGGGCGGGCCCTGCAGAGTGAGTCAGGCCAGAGGGAAGAATAGAGTAAGAAATAGAGGGAGAGAATAGCAGACGTCGCAAAAGAGTCCTGAAAAAGGGTTGGTAGCATCCAGATGGATGTTCAAGTCTCAGAGGAGGAAAAGTTGGGAGGTAGAGTCAAGGGGCGATGAGGAGAGGTCAGCCCACTCAGAGAGGAAGTGGGCGACCTGGCCATGCGGCTTGTAGATAGTGCCCACAGTGGGAGAGAGGCCAGGAGAGATGGAGAGCCTGCAGACCAGGCATTTAAAGAAGGAGTAGCGCTGCACTGGAATGATAGAAGCAGGGATCCACTCTGGGAAAATCAATGCTACACCCCCAACAGGACGGTTGATTCTGGGTTCAAAGAGGATCTTGTAGCCATCGGGAAGGAGAGTGTCAAAACCTGTGACAGAGCTGGCCGTGCACCAAGTCTCAGTGAGACCGAGTACATCCAAATCAAGCTCTTCCAGGAGGAGGCAGATATATAGAACAGCTAGGGCTCATCCAGAGCCAGTGATGTTAATGAAGCCATAATGCAGACACTCATGGTGTCAGACTTATTCCCACTGTAGCCTTTTAAAATTTTGGATCTAGTCGGACCCTGGAGCTATTTCAAAGATGAGGATTCTGAGGGAAGGAGAATGTATGCAGCTGGACGTAAGTACGTTGTTCTGCAATTGGGCACTTTTGTTAGCTTGCCCCATGGACCCTGTAGGTGAATCATCAGGCTACTTTGGCTGACAATTTTGTCTTAACACTTTAAAAAAAATGTTATCACCTCCGCCAAACTCCTTGCTACCACAACATATGACTTGTGACTTGTGTTTTGATTTGTCTTCATCCGGGTACATCAAAAATATTGCTCTTTTTACCGAATTGTGCATCACTGCAAAGTTTGGCGAGTGCTGTTTTAGCCTCTTTTGAGGAAGAAATAGTGCTGTGCCTCGGTGGGGGCGGTGAGCCTGCAGGATCCCACTCCTTCAACCCTCCAGAGGGCACATTTGGGAGCAGCCAGACCAATCCAGTCTCTAGCGCCTCGATACGTTCACATAAAAAGATGAGGAGTTCTACCAACTGACCATAACTGAGACTAAGGTAGTCGCGTCGTACAACAAGGATTTGCCATAATCTATGCAGACTTAAATTAGAACTGAGACAAGAGTGACTCTGAGCTCTGAAGCAAGGTAAGACAGGATGTTTTTTAAGTCTTTAATGCCAGAAAACAGAAACTAGAAACTGCTGCAATCTGGGGTTGAAGTGACAGATTCTGGTAAAAACAGAAACCAAGATTTCATTAAGAGAAAGCATTAGTGGACGAGAGATTAATCTCCGCCAGCCAGATATGGGGTTCACTGAGTTTGATGTTACCACCTACGATCTTCTGTTTTTGCCTGTTTTAAGCATTAACCAACGGTTAGCCACCCAACAGTATATGGCCTGACAACAGTTGCAAATCAGGCTACCCTACCCCCAGGCCTCCATCAAGATGATATGATATTTTATTTATATTGCGCTCGTACACAAGTGTTTCAGAGCGCGATTTCTTTTTTTTTGTTTCTTTTTTATATGATAGATGGACCTGAATCCTGGTATCATCAGCATAGGAAGGGAAGTGAAAGCTTTCACTGTATATGAGCTGAGCCAGAGGCTGGGGGTAGACATTAAAAAAGTGGGGATGACAGGGCTTGAGGTACCCCACAGATGAGAGGAAGAGGAGAAGAGAAAAGGCCCGCTACAATGGACTGTGATCATCTTGCCAGAAAAGAGAGACAGGCCACCGATGCCTATATTCTCCAGTCCCCAGCCTCCCAAGAAGAAAGGAATAGTTGACAGTGTCAAAGGCTGATAAAGATTTAACAAAATAAGCACAAAGACTCTGCTGGCATCTAAAGCTAGGTGATGGTCAGTGAGGGTTGCAACCAGGAGCAACCGCTGACTAGACAAAAATCCACTTGACAGGTACGGAGGATCTTAGTATATTCAAGAAAGTCATGCTGTCAGGCAGAGACCTGTTACTTGGACTAGAGCCAAGAGTAGGCACATAGGTCGATAACTGACAACACAAGAGGATCCAAAGACTTTCTTCACTCAGTTGAGGAGTGTGGCTGCCTTAAGGGCTATTAGAACCACCCCTGACCAGAAGACGGTATGGATGAGAAGTCATCAGAGGGGGAGATACAACGTCACCCAATTGCTTCCAATATTTTGTTGGATTGGGGACAGTGGTTGAGCCAGAGTTAATGAGTGAGAATAATGTATGAGTTTCTTCAAGGAACGAGTGAGCAGTCCCCCAAAATACAATACAAACTCCCAATGAGAGTCCATAACAGACACACCACAGTAGGGAATAAGACCAGGACCAAGTGCGGGTGAAGTTAAGAGATAAAGTTTATCAAAATCAAATAGGGCACGCAGAGGACTCTGCACACTCCGAGAGCGCTCTGCCAAACAATACACCGTCAGTACATTTTAAAGGGTTACAGCGTCGTTAGTGACGAAATACATATAGTACAAAAGTTACATTACAATTGGTGGGACAGTTGGCCCAGTATGGATATGTAGTGACCGGCTTCATGTGATTGGATGATGGTTTGGCGGGACGTTTGGACATCACGTGCATCAGCAGGGCTGGTCGGTGCGAGGTGAAGGTCATGTTGGTTCTGGGTGAGGCGGCTGGTGCTAACTCTCTAATCTACACATTACTTCAAAGTATGCAATAAACAATCACAAGTTACACCTTGGCATTTAGGGAGAAAATCATATATTTCATATGTACATTTTTAGGAGTTCACTGCAAATCGCTGACCAGGTGAAAGGTGTGGGGGTTGTTTCTTTCAGGGGCATGGGAGCACGGACTCAGTGGAAGGATGAAAAGAATACATTTGTAACATCCGTAGGACATGAGCTCAAGCAACACAGGCGCAGGAGGGGAAAAGGGTGGGGGTTCATCAGCGCTCGGATTGCGCGGCGCTGCAGCGCGGAGAGGAGACCTGGGTAAGACAATGAAATTGGAAATACACATAGGTCTTGAGTAAGTTTTGCAAGTGCCATCTCTACATATGACCTCTGAGGGGGTTAGTTCAAGCTAAAGTTGTGCTTTTACATGCATTACGTTACACAACCCTGGTCATGTCCACTTTATAGCAAGATACAATTTTGGTTGTTACCGCCCTTGAAGCCACAAGATTTATATTATGTCACATGTTTTTTCTACCATCACACCTATGCGCACATTATGTTAACAGCAATTGGCCTGACTGTGGGGTAGGGGCGCCTGGGCCCAAATCTCTTATCTACTACAATCAATCAGCTAACATATTTATCAAGCAATCGTTTAGACCTCATGAAGGCTACTTTATTATGGTTTTAGTACAAAGAAGAATATATGGTCATAGGCAGGATTAGTGATAGGGGTGAATCTGGGTGGCACACAGTCGTGGGGCAGGCATCTGTTACATCAAATAAGGGGTGAGGTTAGAGGTTGTAGGAGTAGTATATCCTTCGAGTGGGGTTTGCGTGTGCAGCACAGATTTGTGGAGATGGATGGGTCTTTTCCAAGACCAGGCCTTGGCCCGGTCATTCACGGGGCAGTGATGTAAGGAGGAAGGCGAAAGATGCAGTGTTTTGTTTGTAGCCTTTCGCGCCCAGCTTTCCGTGAGAACAGGACAGTCACAGAGACACCAGAGGGGAGGTGAAGGGGGGAGTAGCTGGCTAACTGTGCGCGGACCAGGGGAGAGGTGCGGGCCTGTAGGCTGGCATTTCTGTGAGGCCTACTAGAGCAGATACAAAATGGAGTCGGTGTTCATACAAAATGGAGTCAGTGATCAGCCCTCTTGTAGATGTTGCACCTGTATGTGTTCTCTCGAGGCTGTCCAGCACCTTTGGCCAGAGGCGCATGGCCAGCCGTGGAACGGGCATAGTGTGCGTGCGGGGATGGGAATGGAGGGGGGGGGGCCTAAACAACCTTTCCTCTCTTAGAAACGTTACGAGAACTAAGTCCAGGGAACAGTGAAACTTGGATGCTGGGATGTCCCAGGAAGGGGAAGAGATCTTGTGAATAGCATGAGTTGCAATGTTTTTATAGGTAATCTTGATTTTTGCATCAAAAATGAGCACGTTAGTTAACTAGGGATTGAGATGATGCGGCTGAGAGTGATGCTCTTGAAGAGGTGGTGAAATGATCGACATAGCTCTTTTGAGTTTGGAAGATATGGATGTTGTCTTGTTCTTAGCACACAGTCCTGCAGATTTCTGAAGGTTTGATGGCATCAGAACTTCAGGATAGAATGCATCTCTTAAAAAAACAGTCAGTTGGAGACCCACGTCCTGTGAGCCAGATGTGAGGCCAGGAACTGCAAGGTGGTTTCATTAAAAAGTCAAAATGAACTTAAACCTTGTCCTGCATACTTCACTTCTTATATTGGTGACAAGAGGCAAGCACCCTGGAGGGCACATGACTTGAGATCAGTCTCAGCTTAGAGTCATAACAGAGCCACATAAATTGGGCAGGAAAGAGAGCCACTGGAGAAGGAATTGGAGCCAATAAATGTCTCTAAAACACTACAGAGCTCCTTCTCTAGTCTTCTGCAAGTTGGCGTTGGTGACCCTTTACTTGTGCAGCTTCAAGTACACGGGTCCCCACCACCAAATTTTCATCACTCGCAGAGCGGATTGCAAATGGGCTGGGCAAAAAGGCGGCACACACGCTTGTACGCCACCCTTTTGCACTCTGCCATGCAAATGAAGTAAACACTGCAGTGTTTACAGTGGACTATTGTGGAGTCCAACTGCTTTTTAAAAAATGACCATTAACTACAAACAACATGCACAATCTACTGTGGTGATGGGTTCTATTAATTCACTTTTGCAAAGCTTCTCCAGTCCTTTCTTTAGTTTATCCCTGATCCCTATCAGAACTGGTCTTTCTCAGTGTGTGATTGGCTGGGCGCCTCTCTAAAGGATCCATTGAATAATTAAAAATTGTCATAAATCACTCCTAGGAATTCTTGTTTGGGGTGGGAGGATGGGAAAAACTTAACCAGGATGTACCTTCATGTGCAATGCTGCCTGTTCGTCCCACCCTACTATGGGATCCTCTTTTTATTGCTACATGCAATCAGTTAACGGCTTCACACCCCTTAAATTGCGTAGCTACTCATTTGTATGCCATGATGTGTGTGGGCCCGTTCCATATACTGTGGGCCTGATATGAGTTTTCCTTAAGTCTTCTTGTTAACCTGGCAAAGCATTTTCTAGGGTTTTCCACCTATTTCCATTTAGTCCTCCTGCTCTGGGGACAATAACAGTCAATATAACATTTTCTCCAGTATTGCCACATTCACATACAATCCTGATTGTGCATGCAAAGTGTGCTCTCAACCTGCACTTGAAGGAGTCCAGATTGTATGCTGGGTAGTCACATTCCTCATTGTGTGCCAATCCATCCCACAGCATCCACATTGTGGGCAACACCTACATTTGTTTTCTTGTGTCTCCTCGTGCCAATTACTATGCTTGTTTTATTTCCTGGAGTTTGGCAGTTGTCTGGTTTTCCGGGTTTATATGTTTGTATTATTACTACTTCTTGTTCTTCTGACCCACGTGTTGAGGACTACTTTGACCTCAGTGCCAGTCATTTTGGTTCCTTTAACTATTATTCCATATTTGATTCCCATTTCGACTGGCTCCAATATTTTAAACTAGGTTTCTTTGCTCGCCACAACTTTTCTTAAATGTTGACATCTGTGCACACATTATTTGAGCTCTGAGATATTTATGGAATGCCCCATTCAAGTAGCTAAGTGCAACAATATATTTATCGAAAGATTCTGGTTTTTGTTCCTGTGAGGAAAAATTGTACCTTTCCAACACAACATTGTTTTTTTTATTTTCAAAATGTTCCTTCAATTTCACCATGGCGTTTCATATTTGTTGTGCCTGTGCTATCTGTTCGATTGGCCTCTACTTGCCTTGCGATTGGGCAGAGGACCTCTGTATCATGGCTGTGTGATGACGCAGCTTTCCTTTGGTCCCTCGTCCATTTTAGTTCCTCCTGTCGCATGCAGATATACTTTGAAATCATCTTTCCATTATTCCCAGGGTGTAGGGGGCTTCCCAGGGTGCACAGGAAATGAGGCAGTGGGGACTATATCCCTGCTCCCTTGTAGGAGGCAGTGCCAGAATCCCAAATGGTCTGCCGTGTGAAGTCTCTTTTCAGATAATTGCTCACAGGGGATGTTAATTCGGGTACCCTGGTGAGAGTTCTTTCAGTTTCTGGTTTTACAACATGCTGTTCGTATTGTACACTGCTTGTTTGTGTGTTCTGGCAAGT
The DNA here is from genome assembly GCF_040938575.1 of Ambystoma mexicanum. Taxonomy (NCBI): domain Eukaryota; kingdom Metazoa; phylum Chordata; class Amphibia; order Caudata; family Ambystomatidae; genus Ambystoma; species Ambystoma mexicanum. Next base: position 92,182,086 of record NC_090932.1, read on the forward strand.
CTGTGATTTGCCAATTCTCTGTTGTTCATATGTTACAATTGTCCTACATCTGGGGTAGAAGGCTTCAACCATAGTAGTCTGATCAGTGCTAGCCAAGGCCTGTCACTATCCCTTAGACTAAAGTTGTGTCCAGGCTATTACTCCTCCGAGCATGCGACCCAAAAGTAGTTCCAGATGGTATCCATGCATTGCATCGAATACATAGTATCGAATGCAAAAGCATTGAGAAAAAAAGCAATCGAGAAAAAAGCATTATTTTAGTAGGTAAAGTATTTTTTTTTTACTATAATGGGTTTTAAGGGGTAAAAAAACAGGGGTTTGGGGCCCCCCATTTTAAAAAAAAAGATTTTTTTCGATGCATTTATTTTCAATGGTTTTGCAATCAATGCAATCAACAGGAACTGTTCCAGGCCAGTAGTATTTGGCGGAAAGTGAATGAAATAATTGTATAATACACATCAAAGCAGCACTTTCACACAGTTTTAATAGGCTTAGTAAATAGGAGCTCGTCACTATGAACGAAATGTGTAAACGCCTTGCGTAAGGCTTTTATGCATTTTGTTCACAGCACAGCCCATTTTCCTTCATTTGTATGGCAGAGAGGAGGGGTGGAATGTAATAAAAATGTTTTTGCTGCTCCCTTCTTCTCTGCCATACAAATTATCCAGCATTTGCGCTGGCATGGACTGTCATGCTGGTGAAACTGCTGGGCATTCCTATGCGGGAAACACTTGGGGGCACAGATGGCGTTTATTGCTTTCAGGGCGACATCCAGGTGACTGGGAAATAGATAAGAGAATACGATGCAAGGTTGAGGGGAGTTTTATGCATAATTTGAGAAAAGTCAGTTCCAGTTTAATGAAGTGACACATTTGGGGCACACTATTTGTGTGAAGGGCATCAGACCGAAGAAGGATCTAGTCCACACCAAAACCAAAAGACGAGGGTGAGCTCAGGGTCCTTTTTGGCCTCACAGAATATTGTGCCAAATTTGTGAAGCAAGGTATCTGCACAGGGAGCATTCGAAACGCAGGCCAACACGTTCCTCCTTGTTTATGCGAGTGGAACAGGAGTTGGAGGAATTCTCACCCAAATACAGAACCAGTATGAGGTCACCATAGCTTTTGCCTCAGGAGTAGTAAAACAAGCAAAAACCAAATCACTCAACTGTGGACATGTGAGCACTCTGGGTGTTCTGCTGCCTTAAACACTTCAAACCACTTGCGTGGAGCCTCCCGGTGACAACGAAAACAGACCCCCAAGCCACAAATACATATGCTAGCACCAAAGGAATGTCAATGGCCTCACCCAGAAGGTGCACATGGACTACGGATATAATGCAGCTTCACGTGAAACTGATCTAAGTCCCAGCTAGTAGACAAATAGTTGCAGATTGCTTCTCCAGATGGCCCAGCGAAGAGAAGGAAGGTAGTGAATGGGGACACAAACTGCTAGTGAGGAGAGGGACAATTAGATGATGGCAAACTTAACGCTGGCCATTAGCAAGGAGGAATTAATAGAATGCAGCAAGCAAGAGAAAGAGGCATGCAGCATTCACAAGAGAATAAAGCAAGGTTGCAAATCCGTGATACAAGAGTTACCATGACACTCCGCCCAAGATCTTGGATGACGACTGCAGAATAATATAAGGGAAACATGAATTCCTCCCATGGAATTTAGAAAGAAGGTCATGGGGCTGGCCCATGAAGAACATCTATGGTTGCAGCGTGACCAAGAGAAGGGTGTGAAAGAATTACTGGTGGCTGTTACGGTGCGCGTGGGCACCATGTCAGGTGATATGATAGGATATGTTGGTTTATTTAAATAGCGCCTATATATAATGTGTTTCAAAGCGCTTCAAGGCAAGGGAGGGAACAAGGTAAAATACAAAGACATTCTTAAAGGCCATGAACAGTAAGGATGTGAAATTAACTTTAGTACTCGGCCTGACGACATTTCAGATAGTGCAAGAGCTAAGACATAGATAAGGAAGGGAGAGGGAGAGTGGGAAGGAAATGGAAATAGACCAGCGACTACCGTACTATGCCTGACAACATTTCTGGTAGAGCCAGAGAAAACAAAAGGTGACGGAAAGGGGTGCAGAAAGGGGGAGCGGAGGAACAAAACAAGCAACTATCGTACTAGGCCTGACGACATTTCAGATACTGCTATGGGGGAGGAAAAAACAAGTAAGGGGAGCGGGGAGGAGACAGGCGAGGTTGCTACCATACTACTGGTGACCCCACACACTGTGGTCAATAAAAGGGGAGGGCTTCCTGCCTAAGGGCAGTCCCTCAGAGTTAAGCACCACCAACGTCTCGACTTGCTTATTGAGGGGCCTGGAGCTACCCACCCCGGGCCTATAACAACTGTCGACGAGGTTGGGCACCCTGTGTGCTGTCCAGAGTGGGAGCTCCAGCACCATTCGTCCCCTCGGGCATGCCACCAGGTGGACTCTGCTTTCCCCTACACCCGGCTGCACCGCGGGAGACAGCGTGCGGGCCGTCACTGGATGGGCCTTCCAACAACAAGGCCCCTGCTGTCCCTCGCATGCTCAGGTAAGTGTGCCCTGCGCACGGCGGCCCGCGGGGAAGCATTCACAGCTGGCCAAGGTCCCCGGCTGGTGAATAAAAACAAATTATTTTTTTCATCAGGACAGAGATTCTGAGGTACGCAATGTGCGCAGAAAAAGGGCAAGGGGACGGCCAGAGACACTTACATACAGCCTGACAGGGGAGGCCCAGAGACACTTACATATGGCCTGACATGAAGTAGGCCTCAGCACCAACACCAACCAACACCAACACGTGCAGAGAAAGTTGGAGGACACGCAGTTGGGAAGTTGGTGCCAGCAACATTGCAAGCGGCCCTGCCAGGGTGCTCGTGCTGCGGGCGAGGGAGACGTAGCTCAACCCTGCAACGTTGCCTCCCACAGGGGCAACCACGAGTCCCCACAGTAGCCCAGCCACCAAGGTTGCTACCAACAGGTGCTGCCAGGCAGCCAGACAGCTCGGCTTGTGGCCCCGAGAAGCCACAGAGGTGCTTGTGCCACCGAGCGGTATCCACAAGGAAAAGAGAGCCGCACAAGCGAAAAGAAGGCCCTACCACAATGGAGTAGGAGGACCATGACGGTGGAGCAAACACCTCGTCCATGGCTAGGGTATCGCTGTCCCGAAGCGGGGACAGGGGAGCGCCGGCATGGCCCGTGAAGCCACGCAGGGCTTTACCGGGTGCCCTGTGCCCGAATTTGGCGTTGGTGAGCCCACGCCACCCTGGCACCACGATGAAACATGTGGGTTGAAAGGCTGGAGATGTCCTTTGCCACAACCAAGGAAGACGACGAAGCGGCCCAGAGGGCGATGCTCCTATTCTACATGAGCAAGTGAGGTGCAACAAATCTTCAAAATCCTGCGACCTCAAGAAGACTCATACAGCGCAGCGAAAGCCGCCCTCCAGGAATACTTTAGACCACTCCTCAACGGGGACTAAGAGAGGTTTCGCCTGCGACAAGCCCACCAAGACCCGGCAGAACCGCTGGACGCATACCATGCCCGGCTGCAATGGTTGGCCATGACCTGTCAGCTCACAGATTAGGAAGATGAGATCAGGTCACAAATCATCCAACACTGCTCGTCGGCAGCCCTGCGCCACCAGACATTCACCTGCACCGGATCCTGGAGCTAGGAAGAACTCAGGAGCTCTCCACCTCCAGGGCAGCACAGATGGAAGAGGCCCTGAAATGGGGATGCGTAGAGCTTGTGCAGGCGGTGTTGGCGAAAGGATCACTGAGAACCCGCAGACGATACAGAAGGCATAGCGCGCAAGGAGCGCAAAAGCCATCGGAGGAGCACCAGAAACAGTGTGAGGCCTGTGGTGGACCAGCACATCACGACCAACCATGCCCGGCTGTGGGAGCCACATGTAGGTGATGCGGCAAGGTCAACCATTATGCCCCGATGTGCAGGGCAACGTGGCAGTGGGCGCAAGCGTCTCGAATACCCCTGACACCGTCCAGGCCACGATATCGGCAGATGGCCGCGGTGGATGAGGAGGGGAGAACAGGCCTGTGGCCCTATCGAGGATGGAAGGTGCAGGTGATGTGGAAGAAGCATTTTTCATTTTGGCGATATGCCTGGACTCAAGGCAGCAGAAGAGGAAGCTCCGGTGCTCAATCACCAACTGAACAGGAGGATGTTAATCCTGGTGGACACCGCGCATCAGTCAACATAATGCCAGTAGCCGAGTTCAAGAAGCTCTCGCCACACCCCTGCCACTAGATGGGTCACCCCAGTGCAACATGAGGATGTCAAAGAGCAGGGCAGGTTTTACGTGACGCCAGTGGTGAAAAAAAAACACTGCCGAGATGCGCAACCGCAGAAGACCTGGGGCTGGTGCACAGGTTTACCGCTAAGACATAAATGGCCGGCTGACACAGTTTCACAGGCTATTCGACGGAGTTGGCTGCCTCAAAGTACACGAGTAGGGTTACACGTGGACCCCATGATCCAACCAGTGGCACTACGACACTGGCGCGTCCCACTCCACATGCGGCAGAAGGTGGAAGCAGAGATTGTCAAGTTGGAAAAAGCTGGCATCTTTGAGAAAGTGGAAGGGCTCACGCCATGGATGTCCCCAATTGTTGTGGCGGCCAAGCCCAAGTGTCCACAGGAGGTGAGGATTTGCGTGGTTATGCGGCTGCCCAACCGGGTGATCGGGACGGAAAGGCATCCCATACCCACGCTCAATGACATCCTGGCCGACCTGCGAGGGGCCCAGCTGTTCTCAACGTTGGATCTCAAGGCTGGGTACCACTACACGTGGACTACAGGGCTTTCACAACGTTTTGTCACACATTGGCCTGTTTCGGTACTGCTGGCTGCGCTTCAGAGTGTCGTCAGCGGCAGAGGTCTTCAATAAGGGTAGTGCTGGCAGGCCTCTCTGGCCTCCTGAACGTGAGGGATGACGTTATGGTATACTCGGCTCACTGAAGGAACACCATGCGAGGCTCACCACAGTGCTGGAGAGGCTGTCCCAGCTGGGACTTAACCCTAAACTGGAGAAAATGCTAATTTATGAAGCCCCAAGTTGAGTTCTTCTAATTCATTTTTCACGATAGCAGGCTGTCACCTGACCCCAAAAAGGTAGAAGATATCACGGCAGCACCCGCCCCAACATCACCTTCAGAGATCCGCAGTTATCTGGGCCTGGTCAACTTCTGCAGGAGGTTCATCCCGAACCTCGCCACCATCACTGAGCCCCTCCACGTCCTGACGAAGGAGGACCAGGACTGGAACTGGGGCAGGGTGGAACAGGATGCATTCAACACCACTAAAGATGCCCTCACCACAGACACTGCAGTGGCGTACTTTGACACTACAAAGGAGTCACAAGGTAATGGTGGCCGTGAGCCCGGTGGGGCTGGGCCCCGTCCACCTACATGAGTCTGAATCGGGAGGTGAGACAGAAGATTGCCTTTGCGAGCAAGGCACTCACAAATACGGAGCACAGGTACTCACAGATCGAGCTGGAGGCACTGGCCATCCTGTGAGGGTGCAGGAACTTCCATATATACATCTACGGGCACCTTGTCACCGTGGTCACGGATCACAAACCCCATCATAGGCGGGATGGTGCCAGGCCTCCGATCCAGCTCGAACGGGGGCTCCTTCAGCTGCAGGAATATGATGGGACTCTGACCTAGAGGGCAGGTGCTGACAATCCCGCTGACTATTTGTCTCGACATCCGAGAGGGCCGGCAGAGGGAAGAGGAGACATCCGCCACCGATACCGAGGCCACAGTGGCAATGGTCACGCAGGCGGCAATCCCCAGGTCCATGTCAGTGTCCGAAGTTGCAGAAGTGACCCGACAAGATTCGGGCCTACAAGAGCGGACTCAACAGCTACAGGCCGGACAGTGGAACGACTTCGTAAGCATCACACAAACCTGTACGTCGGAGGCACAAGCATTTCTTTGGGGGCTGTGGAATCTCACGAACGAGCTCACAGTGGGCTGGAACAGGTGCCACTCAGGGGGACGCAACTGGTAATCCCTGTGTCCCTTCAGAAGTCAGTGATCGAACTCACCCACGTGGGGCACCAAGGAACCACCAGTGAGGCTCCCTGAGAAAGTGTGGTTCCCGGGGATGGAAAGAAAGGTAGACGAGATGTGTATCTGGTGCCAGGCTGTGAGACCCCTGGCCAAAGGGCCGCCCATCGCATCCCCAACACGGGCCAACGCTGTGTGACAAAGCCCTCAGCATGGACTTTGGCACCGTCCTGCAGTCTCAACACTTCCTAGTGCTGTTGGATGAATTTTCGACGTACCCAGTGGTGCAGTTTGTGGACTCTGCAGCGGCCAGAACAGTCATACCAATACTGAAGGAGATGTTTGCCACTTTTGGCCTCCGCAGAATCACTGAGGTCAGACAATGGATCCCCATTCCAGAGCGAGGAGCTGGCCACATTCTTGACTGTGTATGGCATAGAACACCACTGAATTATGCTGTGCTAGCCACGAGCCAACGGTGATGTCGAGAGGTTTATGTGAACACTCAACAAAGCATTCCACATTGCCCTGGCGACTGGCCAGGCACTGGAGCCCGCCCTCACTGAGTTCTTCATGGCATACCGCACGACGCCACACTCGACCACAGCTGTGTCCCCAGCCAAAGCACTGTTCCGACACAAGTCAAATCAACGATCCCGGAGCACGATGCTCGGTTGCAGGGATAGTAGAACCCACCAGAATGAGAAAACGACAAGAGTAATCGAACGCCTGAGAGTCAGTTCGCCGTGGCCTAGTGGAACAACCCCTGGAAGTTGGCGATCAGTTGCTGGCTAGGGCCAGGAACCCCACGCACAAGCTCGGCCTTCCTCATGACCCAGTCCCCTGGACGGTGGTGGCCCGCCAAGGAACAATGGTCATGGCGACCCGGGAGGGCTCGTCCCTCACACAGAACTGCAGCTGGTTTTGTCGCATCAGAGGCACACTGACAAGGGCCAATCCTGAGAACAGGGAAGGCCAGCTCCCGGGCAGTGACCATGAGGAAGAATGCCAAGGCTCAGCGATGACCGGAATGACAGTGCCCCCTGCAGACCAGACCGGCTGTGAGGCACCTATCCTGCCGAGATACCCCCAGCGGGTCGGCCACCGACTCCCCGGAAGACTATGCGGTGGAGTAGGCCGCTGTGAATCGCAAGTATACTGAGTGACTATGTTCTGCCATGTGTGTTACTGTTACATGTTCTTGTTTGGAGAAGAGTTGAAAGGGGATGTTACGGGACGCGTAGGCACCATGTCAGGTGACCCCACGCACCGTGGTTAATAAAAAGGGAGGGCTTCCTGCATAAGGGTAGTCCCTCACAGTTAAGCACCACCAACGTCTCGACTCCTTTATTGAGAGGCCCGGAGCTACCCACCCCGGGCCTATAATAGTGGCCAAGAATGTATTCTTTGATTTATTTCTTTTTTGGAAGGCTTTGCAAGAAGTTTGCAACATGATCACTGTGATTTCAGTAACAAGATCAAACACAAACAAAACATATGTGAGTCCATAGCGGAAGTACCAAAAGAAGAATGGACCAAGTTGGCCATGGATATTTTTGGGCCAAGTGAAACACTTGGAACATACAGAATATAAATAATTGCACTGACTATGCTGCTAAGTAGGTGGGATGGGGTTTTGTGTGTGGATGAGAAGTGTTGCCACAGGATATGTCCTCAAATTTCGCCCATCCATATTGGCTGTGGAGAGTTCAAATTCCAGTCTGCAGAGATGTCTTCAAGTCTTGAATACATTATCTAGAAAAACAATGACATTCGTTATCGTCTTGAGAAAACCAAGCCAAGAGTTGAAAGAATGTACTGGTTTCTAAAGAACAGCAGACTATTAGCAGTAGCAAGCATGGAATGATTTGGGAGACATTGTATGCAAACAGGATCACCCTTCACTCGAGCACAGGCATGGAACCATTTGTGATGGTTAGAGGTCGAACAGCAGCCATCAAACCAAACGCGCCATCCTTAGCAAGAAGGAAAGGGTTAACAAAGACATGGATGCTCTTCTGGATTGTGTGAAGATGAAACAGGTTTCACACAAGTTTACTCGTTTGTTTATCTATAAAGCGCTCCCAACCCAGAGGTATCTGGGTGCATGACATTACATGGTTTTTCAGTTTCTTAGTTGTGTTACATACAATTACAAGTTACATTAGATCACAAGATAAATAGTTATTTACAAGTTACATAAGTTATATATATAGAAAAGTTATTTACAAAGGATACATTGTGATGCTATCTACCAAGTCCTAGGTAGAAGACTGCAAGGATAGTGGTAAGTCCTTGGAGGTGAGCCAGTGTTTGGTGTTTTTCCTGAATTTGTAGAAGGACTGGTCTGCTCTTAAAGTTGGAGGTAAGGGGTTCCAGAGTTGGGCAGCCAGAACTGGAAAGCTGCTACGTCCTGCTTTTTTTAGTTTGTATCTAGGGACTCTCAGGCAGAATGAGTTAGACGTCCTCGTAGGGCGTGTGGAATTATTTTTGATGAATTTATCCTTAAGGTATTGTGCTGAGTTATTGAGACATTCATCATTATTCAAGAAGGCGAGTCCAGGAGTTTCATGTTCAATGAGGTGGTTCCACATAAGGGAATAGTTTCTTACCTGGAACTCCATTTCTCCAGCATTGGTATCTTTCATGGATTCACATGCTTAGAATATTCCCCGTCAACAGACTGGGAACCCTCGGTACACTTATAAAGCCGTTTGCCATAGGAAACTTCCAAAACTTTTGTGTCCTATCTACATCGTTTTTGGGGCCGCCCACGGATGCCCCACTAGGACGTAGCAGTATAAATGCCCCGCCCCCGCGGCTCCCTTCAGATTTCGGCCCCTCCAAAGCAGAATGGGGTGAAAACCTAGTTATACAAGTAGATTGCATTCCGGGGAGGCCAGCAGGCGCATGTGTGAACTCCATGAAAGATACCAATGCCGGAGAAATGGAGTTACAGGTAAGAAACTATTCCCTTCTCCAGCATTGGATCTTTCATGGATGCACATGCTTGGAATAGAATATACAGCAGTGATCCTGAAAAGGGGAGGTGTGAATGCAATCCGGCACCCTCCTAAGCATACGTATACCGAACCATGCTTACGTAAAACTGCCAATTTATAAATACACAAAAGTACATGCACAATCTATATATGGGATACATTACTCATGGTAATCGTATTTCTGATGCTTGTATCTGCTTAGATTTGCATGCTGTGCATAGGCCGACATCTAGTGGAAGCTGCGGAGTATTACAGTTTGTTTTTCGAAACTCGAAAATGGGCGTCGACACAGGGCGTGCCAGTAATACTATCCCTAGTGTGACGTCCACTGTACCCAAGATCCCTCACGCGTCTAGGATCCTCAGATTGTATTTTTTCTGACATGAGGTAGCATGAGGAGTAGCGTGAGTACAGATAATCCAAGCAGATAGACAGAAAGGTAAGACTACAAGCAATCATGCGCCTTCTCTCAGAGGGGAGGAAGGGTGGGTCGCATGTGAATCTAAGCAGATACAAGCATCAGAAATACGATTACGGTGAGTAATGTATCCCTTCTGAGGCTTGTGGAATCTGCTTAGATCACATGCTGTGCATAGATTAACGAGCAGTACCTGAAGAAGGAGGTGGGATGCGAGAAGGGTCATGAGCAAATAAGTGTCTTAGAACCGCTTGTCCCACTTGCGTATCTGGCTTGGAATGGGTGTCAATGCAGTAATGCTGAGTAAAAGAGTGAATAGTTTGCAAATGGTGTCAAGGGGTACATTTGCAATGAAAGCCAGAGTGGCCCCAATGCCTCTAGTAGAGTGAGCTCTTGGCGTGAAAGGCAGAGTTCTTTCAGAGAGTGAGTAACACAGCTGGATACAGTTAATAATCCACTTCGAGATGGCACCTTTAGAAACGCGATCCCCCTCTCTGCCTGTAGCTACGGAGACAAACAGTTGATCTGTTTTTCTTAGCGGTCTGGTTTTATTTACGTAGTAGAGGACCGCCCTATGCACATCTAGGGTGTGTAGTTTCACCTCAGCTGAGCTTTGCGGGTCCTGGAAGAAAGCCGGAAGCTCGATGGACTGGTTTACATGGAATTTTGATATAAATTTAGGTGAGAACCTAGGGTGTGTGCGTAAAACCAGTTTGTCTTTATGGACAGTAAAGAAGGGATCCTGCACTGAGAGCCTGAATTTCACTGACCCTTCTTATAGAAGTAATAGCTACTAAGAAGGCCGTTTTATAAGTCAGGTGTTTGAGACTGCTTTTATGCATGGGTTCGAAAGTGGGGCCCATGAGCTTGGCTAGCACCACATTAAGGTCCCACCCTGGTGGTGGGTTTGAAATAGGAGGGTGAAGTCTCTTTACTCCTTCCATGAAGGCTTTAACTACTGGTACTTTCCACCACAAAACCTTGCTATGGGAAGTGGTCTAAGCCGACAGGGCTGCCAGGTGTACTTTCAGTGAGTTAAAAACCAATCCTGCATCTAGCAGGTGGAGCATGTATGTAACAATAGTGGAAGGAGTGCAATCAACCGGGTTGATTTGTCTACTCTGGCACCAGATAACGAACCTCTTCCACCTGTCAAAGTAACAGTGCCTTGTGTTTGGTTTCCTAGATTCCTTTAGGATGTCCATACACCTCTGTGGCAAATTGAGATGTCCAAACTCTATGACCTCAGGAGCCATGCTGCCAGGTTCATTGAGTTGGGTTGCTGGTGCACTGTTTGACCTTGATGCTGGGACAGTAGGTTGTACCAGGCTGGAAGTTTGATGGGCTCGCACACCGCCATCCTGCGTAGGTGTGGGAACCACGGTTGTCTTGCCCACATGGGAGCAACTAGGACGAGCGTCATCGATTCCCTGTTCATCTTGTTCACCACTTTCCTGATGAGGAGTTGGTGGAAAAGCGTACGCAAACATCCCTGACCAGTTCATCCACAGGGGGTTCCCCTGGGAGTCTGGTTGGGGGAACCTGGATGCAAATCCTGGGCATTGTCTGTTTTCGCTTGTGACGAATAAGTCTATAGTGGGGAAACCCCACTGAGAGAAGATATCTTCTACGACCTCTCTGAGTAGAACCCATTTGTTCTCTGGGAGGGAGTCTCTGCTCAGAGCAACCGCTAGGGAATTGAGCTCCCCTGGAACATGTTGTGATGACAGGAAGATGTTCCGTCTGAGTGCCCATATCCAGATTTTCTGGGCAAGCTTGGACAGATTTGGCGAGCGAGTCCCTCCTTGCTTGTTCAGGTAGAACATGGCTGTTGTGCTGTCCGTCCGGATTTGCACTGACAGGTTTAGTAGGTGGGGCTCGAACGCCTGAAGCGCTCTGAATACTGCCAGAAGCTCTAGCAGGTTGATGTGGTTCTTGGCCACTGAGTGAGATCAGAGACCCTGAGCTGTGTGGTGGAGATGGTGAGCTCCCCACCCCGTCAGACATGCATCTGTAGTGACTACTGCCTGTACTTCGGGATCGTAAAAGGGTTTCCCCTGTGCAAGATTCTCTCTTGTCCACCAGTGAAGGCTTTGTACCAGTGTTGGCGAAACAACCATTAGATCGTCCCACTGACCACTTGCCTGAGACCACTGTTTCGCCAACCATTCCTGCATGGGACGCATGCGCAGGCGCGCGTGGGGGACCATGTAAATACATGACGCCATCATGCCCAGTAAACGCATTGCTTTGCGTACCGTTATTTGTTGACCGGACTGATAATGCTGAATTTGCAGTAGTATATTCCAAATTATTTCTTCTGAAGGAGAGGTCAACCCCTCTTGGGTATCTAGGATTGCTCCTAGGAATTGTTTTGAGGTGCTTGGCACCAGGCTTGACTTTTACTTGTTGATTGAGAAGCCTAACTCGTGGAGGAGGTCTATAGTCCTTTGAATGTTTGTCTTGCAAATTCCTGGGGTTTCCCCCGTTATGAGCCAGTCGTCCAGATAAGGGTACACTGGGATTGTCTCCCTGCGTAGGTGTGCAGCCGCCACCGCCGGTACCTTGGTGAATACCCTTGGTGCTGAAGCTATCCCGAAGGGCAGTACCTTGAATTGGTAGTGTCGACTGTCCACCTTGAAGCGCAAGTACTTTCTGTGCGCTGGGAACATTGAAATATGAAAATAAGCATCTTTCATATCCAAGGTTGCCATGTAATCCCCCTTTTTTAGGATGGGGATTACCTCTTGTAGCGTGGTCATACGAAATTTTTGGGGCTTGACATACTTGTTGGCAGGCCGTAAGTCCAATACTGGGCGCATTGTCAAATCTTTCTTTGGCACAAGGAAGTAAGTTGAATAAATACCCTTGTTTACCTGGTGTCCCGGGACGAGTTCTATCGCGTCCTTTTCTAGCAGAATGGCGATCTCCTCGAGGAGAATCTTCTGATGTTCTAAGGAGTGTACTCTTTGTCGTGGAGGATGGTTCCGGGGACGCTGCAGTAGCTCTATACAATATCCTGTGGATACTGTTGACAGCACCCATCTGTCTGATGTGATCCCTTCCCAAGCCTGGGTGAAGTTGGAAATGCGTCCCCCTACTGGGGTTGCGTGAGAAGGGACCCTGAACTGAGCGTCAGTGCTTTGGTGGAGGCGTGTCGCCTCCTTTGCTGGGGCTGCCTCTGCCTTTACCACGACCTCTCCTATTACCCCTGCCGTAACCCTGGGTAGACTGTTGGTTGTTGTTCCACTGTGTACCCTGCCCCTGGGAATAGTTAGATACTCTCTGGGAATTTTGGCCGCGTGGGCGACGAAAATTACTATTCCCTCTCTTGTTAGGGGGTTTATTGGTTAACTGGCCAAGGGACTTGAGAGTTTCATATTCGTCCTTGGCATTTTTCAGTGCGTCTTCGACCGCCTTACCAAACAACAGATCGGTTTCCACCGGTTTGTCCAACAATGATGCCTGGGTTTCTGCCTTAAAACCAGACTGCCGTAACCACGCATGTCTTTTGATAACAGTGCCCTCTGCTATCAATCTGCCTGCGTTGTCCGCGGCGTCGAAGGTCGCTTTCAAAATGCAACCAGACACGGCTCTACCCTCTGCGGAAATCCGAGCTAACTGGCCCTTTAAAGGTTCAGGAGCAGAGGCTATGAGTGCCGCGACTTCTTCTCACTGATGGCAGTTGTAGCTGGCCAACAGGGTGGTGGAGTTAGCAATCCTTGCTTGATAGGCGGACGTTGAGGCTACTTTCCTGCCGAAACCGTATAGTTTTTTGCTCTCCTTGTCGGGAGGAGCTTCGGACGATGACAAGGGTGTTCCAGCCCTCTTACGAGTGTTGGTGACAACTAGGGAGTCTGGCTTCAGATGTCCTCTTATATAGAGAGGGTCCGACTGGGCCGCCCTGAAAAGTTTTTCAGCCCTGGGATTGACCGCTCTGGTGAGGTTCGGGTTCACCAGGGACGGATCTATTCTCCGCTGAATGGACTTAAGGATAGGGATGGTCTGGGCAACAGGCCTCCTTTCTCCCACTAACTCTTCTGCGAAGTCCCTTTCCTCCTGGACACCGTGGGTGTCAATGTGGAAATGTTCTGCTGCGCGAGCGAGAACCTCATTTAGGAGGGGTTGGTTATCGACCGGGGAGTCGGTAACCGGGTGTTAGGGAGAATTCTCTGGTGAGGCTGAATTTCCCTACCTAGTGAGTCCCCCAGCAGCTTTGCTGGATTTCTGGGGTTTAATTTTTTTCTCCTGCCAAGAGTGAGACTCTTTTACCCTCACTCTTGGACATGTTGAAGTGTGTTTTCTTGGTTAAACCTTGTGTTGAATGGGCTATGGGGTCTTTTACTCCATAGGGCCTCATGTATTTTTGTGATGTGGGTCACACAGCACCCTCTGTGCCGTGACCCAGGGGTGTCCTAGGGACTCCCCAACATAGACTCCATACCCTGGGACTGACTACTGTCTCCCAGGGCATGTAAAGTCACCAAAGACTTTGCTAGTCTTGAATCCTGAACAGAACCAGTACAAACCATCATATTGTGGACGTACTGGCTGGGGCAATTCGATTGCCCCAGGGTCTGTTAGTCGAGGGGGCACGTCTCCGTCCCCCCTGATCGAGTTTTGGCTGGTGGCAGTGGAAACTACTTTTTATATTCGACCGCGAATATTTCCCTATGGGATTTCCCATTGTTTTAGGCTAACACATTTAATTATTTATTTACGGTAGCCTTAAACATACCGCCGGTTTATATATTTATTTTTATAACTCCGGTTGGGACTTTTTGCCAAAACTTGATTCTAAAATGGCGTTGGTGTTCGCCTCTGTAACTCTGACCCAAAGTGGAGCCCTTTGTTCCACTTTTGGCGGGCTTCTCCACAGAAGCCCTCCAAAGTGGTGCCACTCTGTCTGGGGTACTTAGGAGGGGTGGAGGGGGATTTAGGCACCCTGGACTGAGTTACCTTGGTAACTCAAGTCGCACTCCGTCCTGATTGGCCCAAGTGGTGAGCCGCCCGGCTCACCACTTAGCATGTTTGAGTGACAGCTAGGCTGGGTGAATGGGGGTTTGCTGCATAAAAGCAGGGCTTTGGGGACTGGGACTTCAGAAGTCGCCACAGGACCAAGAATCCGACGAGGGAAGAGCTGAGCCGACCTGCTTCGACGACACCACCCGGTGGAGCCCTGCTGAACCGTCTCACCACTTTTTCCCGACGACCGAGGAGAACTCTTAACGGAGTGGCTCCTTCCCTTGACTGGTGGGGACAACCAGTTTTCGCCTTCTTTCCGTCCTTTTGAGGTATCTCGTGGCCACCTTGCCTGTGCCAAGCACCCCGGCATCCGGAATACCACACTTTACCCCCATACCGCGAAAGTCGGTACCAACCCTTTAACCGGAGGACTCCGCGGCTGGTTTCTTCCCGGGCAGTGCTACGACCTTTCTCTTCTGCTCTTCAGCGAGATATTCTTCTCCCCTGACCGACGTCGAGCCTTGCTGTCGCTGCCTGGAACAACTGCCCCCGCTGGAGGATCCTTTCCGCTTAAGGTACTGTGTTCCGCCTGGCTTCCCTTGCTACCGACTGTACGGGGTAGATTTAGTCCCCGGCTTTCGAACCTGGGAGTGCCTGGGACACTTTGGCTAAACTTTCTGAGCCACTCTAAACTCTTTTTGACTCTTTGCAAGACTTTGAATCTCTAACTAACAGTGTGATCTTGGGCACATTTTCGCTCCGGCTACTCTAAGAGTGGGCCCTGCCTAGTGACTTTTGCTCACCTGTGACTTGATTCTTCTTTAAGCCTATTGCAAGTGTTCTGGACCTTAGAGTGGTGTGTCTAACCTATTTCTGCTTTTTCTCTCCCTTTCTTGGAAACTACTAGAGTGTCATCTAACGTTAAGCACTCACCTCTGTTTTAATTAAGTGGTGTTAACCTAGAGTTGTCTAGATAGGAGAAAGGATTGAATTTACTTTCAGTATAACTGTGTTGAAGTGCTTTTACTATATTTTTGCTAGAGTGTTTTTAACTTATGTGTATTTTAAATAAATAACTATATACTTTTGAAACCAAGCTCTGGTCAGTGTTTGCTTGTGCTATTGTGTTTTGGTACATATTGTGTATACTTTACATACTGCCTAACTCTTCTTGAGAGAAGTCTGACTGCTCAGCCACAGCTACCAGGTAAATCTGGGTGGTACAGACTGCTACCAAAGGGGTTTACTGCTCTACCTGTAGTCTTAAATCTTTTGCAGTGTTCCCCAAGGGAACTGCACAGGTTTCTGCCTAACACTGGTGTACAGCGGTGGGATTTGTATTGAGTATACATTTTATTGTGCTTTAGATACCTTAGTGCAACTAACCACAAAGCTTAGCACTGAAAAAGTAAAACCTCTAACATGTCAGTTATAGAAAGCTATAGTCAAGAGTCCCTTGCAGCCAAAACTGCTGATTGTTTAAGAGTGCTCTGTAAACATAAGGATCTCCTGACTAAGGGCAAGAAAATGGAGCTGATTGAAAGATTGTTAGCTAACCAAAGTCTGGGTGATGGTTCAGAGGAGCCTACCACTCCAGCAACTGTAGATGACAGTATTGAAGTTAACATGGAGCAAAATGTTGATGTTTCTGAGGAAGAGTCAGAAGAGGAGGGTGAGGCTGTTGTAACTGTCCCCCCTAGGCCTCTGCCTGCTCTACCTGCTGTACCTACTGGACCTTTACCAGGTCCCACATTTAGTCCTCAGTACTTTGAACTGGAGAAAATGAAGCTAGAATTGGAGTATAAGAAACTTAATGCTCAAACTGACAAAGAACTAAGGCTAAGGGAAATGGAGCTCAAGTATGACTTAGAAATGAAGAAATTATCTGTTGAGAATGTTTCTCTCTCTGGCTCCTCTAGAAGTTCCAGTCCTAAAAGACCCCGGATGCCTAAAGAATTGGTTGGTATGTATGAGCCTAAGTTGGATGTGTTGGATTGGTTGTCTCTGTTTGAATATAATCATGGGCTCCAGAACATCACAGGAAATGACTTACTCACCTGGTTGTTCTCTAGGCTTCCCCCTGTTGCAACTGATGTGGTAATGGAGATGGGGGAGGAGGATAGGAAGGACTATGAATGTGTGAAACTAGCTTTGATAGCTAGGTTTGGGAAGACCCCTTCCCAGTATCTTAAGAGGTTTAGGAGCCTCAAAAAGCATGATGGTACCCCTTGGGCTACCTGGGTGAGTGAATGTTTGAAAAACTTAGAGGGATGGATTAAGGGTTACAAGGTGAACACTTATGAAGGTATGAAGAATTTGTTTATGTTGGAGACTATTTATGATGCCTGCTCTCCTGAGCTCAGACAACACTTGGCTGATTCCAGGGAATTAGATTCCCGGAAACTAGCTAAGGCTGCTGACTTGTGGGTTGCCAACAGGGCCACTCACAAGGATTCTGGGGTAACTCAGAAGAAGGATGGGGAGAAACAGCCTAAAAAAGACTCCAAAGAGAATTCTAATAATTCCTATCCCAAAGAGGGCCCCAAACCACAAAATAACCAGGGTAAGCCCCATGGGAAACCTAGTCAGGCTACTGTACCTTCTGGCCACAAGCCAGAAGGAGGTCAGAACAAGCCACCCTTCCAGAGAGCATTTGGACAATGCTATGTCTGTCAGGGTACTGACCATATCAAAGGAGATCCCAAGTGCAAGGGTAAACCTGCAGGGATCAGCACAGTCTCCTTAGCCTTCACTCCTGAGGATGAAGTACAGATGGCTAGTGCCCACTTTGAACTCTTTGCTGAAGAACCCTTGGGTCTTCAAGCAACTGTAAACTTAGAGCCTATGGGTCTGGTTAGTCCCCAGAATAGGGTTGTGTATAACTCCCTACCTGTTAACTCTAAGGTGTATTATGTGGACAGTGTTCTTGTCAATGGCCAGGATACTCCTGCCAGGAGAGACACTGGGGCCAGCAGAACAGTAGTGGATGAAAGCTTCTTTCAACCTGAGGATGTGGCCAAAGCACCCAAAGGTCCCACTAAAATGTCTGGAGGCCCTGTCCAAATGGTTCCTATTCTACCAGCCCTCATTCAGTGTAACAACATGACAGTGAGGATCCCTGTCAGTGTTCAGACTGAGGTACCTGGGAAGGTCCTGTTGGGGAATGACCTAAGAACTCTAGGAGTAGTGTCACATACCCCCAGGCCTCCCAGTATGGAGAAGCAGAACTTAACCAAATTGGCTAGACAGGCTACCTTGAAGGACCCTTCTAAGCCTGTGGGACCCTCTACTGAGAACCCCACTACAAGCCCTGGTGTTAGTAAGTTGACCTCTAACCCAGGCACATTTCAGGATAGTATGCTAGGAACATGGGCGCCCCAACCAAGCTCCATCATTGTTCCCCTAGTCTCAGAGTCTCTGACTCACCCTACTTCTGAGGAAGAGGTGGATAGACCAACTAGGCCCCTATCTGGACCTGAGAGAACTGGTAATTCTCAGTGCTGGTGGAAAACCAGAAAAGAAAAGTCTAAGGCCAAAAACCTTCAGACTGTTGGACCTTCTACTGAAGACCCCAACTCAAATCCTAATATTAGGGGGGAAACTCCTAAAATAGGTAAGGGTAGATCTAAGAGGAAGGGGAAGCAGGTACATTGCCTAACCCCAACCCCTCCAACCAAGAGGCCTAAGACCCAACCTGCTCCCACAAGAGAGGTGGTGAGGAACCTTGGAGGCCCCTCTAGATCTAAGGGAATCCTTTATAAGGACCCCTTCAAAAAGCCTAACATAGGTTCAGAAGTTGTCCCAACTTCTGAGGGACTGGTCAACCAGATCCCCTATAACAAAAAGACTGATGTTCCTCAAAGGGTCTGTAGGTCCGTTAGCTTGCAAAAGAAAACCTTTGAGTTCTCCATTGAACATAGGTCAAGGTGTCACCATCAAAATGCTGATGGACTCTCTAGGATGTATATCATCGACTAGAGGTATGAGGTTCATCCAGGAGTGGATTAAATCCTCCTGTCCCTTAGTCTGGGGGGGGCGAGTGTTAGGGAGAATTCTCTGGTGAGGCTGAATTTCCCTACCTAGTGAGTCCCCCAGCAGCTTTGCTGGATTTCTGGGGTTTAATTTTTTTCTCCTGCCAAGAGTGAGACTCTTTTACCCTCACTCTTGGACATGTTGAAGTGTGTTTTCTTGGTTAAACCTTGTGTTGAATGGGCTATGGGGTCTTTTACTCCATAGGGCCTCATGTATTTTTGTGATGTGGGTCACACAGCACCCTCTGTGCCGTGACCCAGGGGTGTCCTAGGGACTCCCCAACATAGACTCCATACCCTGGGACTGACTACTGTCTCCCAGGGCATGTAAAGTCACCAAAGACTTTGCTAGTCTTGAATCCTGAACAGAACCAGTACAAACCATCATATTGTGGACGTACTGGCTGGGGCAATTCGATTGCCCCAGGGTCTGTTAGTCGAGGGGGCACGTCTCCGTCCCCCCTGATCGAGTTTTGGCTGGTGGCAGTGGAAACTACTTTTTATATTCGACCGCGAATATTTCCCTATGGGATTTCCCATTGTTTTAGGCTAACACATTTAATTATTTATTTACGGTAGCCTTAAACATACCGCCGGTTTATATATTTATTTTTATAACTCCGGTTGGGACTTTTTGCCAAAACTTGATTCTAAAATGGCGTTGGTGTTCGCCTCTGTAACTCTGACCCAAAGTGGAGCCCTTTGTTCCACTTTTGGCGGGCTTCTCCACAGAAGCCCTCCAAAGTGGTGCCACTCTGTCTGGGGTACTTAGGAGGGGTGGAGGGGGATTTAGGCACCCTGGACTGAGTTACCTTGGTAACTCAAGTCGCACTCCGTCCTGATTGGCCCAAGTGGTGAGCCGCCCGGCTCACCACTTAGCATGTTTGAGTGACAGCTAGGCTGGGTGAATGGGGGTTTGCTGCATAAAAGCAGGGCTTTGGGGACTGGGACTTCAGAAGTCGCCACAGGACCAAGAATCCGACGAGGGAAGAGCTGAGCCGACCTGCTTCGACGACACCACCCGGTGGAGCCCTGCTGAACCGTCTCACCACTTTTTCCCGACGACCGAGGAGAACTCTTAACGGAGTGGCTCCTTCCCTTGACTGGTGGGGACAACCAGTTTTCGCCTTCTTTCCGTCCTTTTGAGGTATCTCGTGGCCACCTTGCCTGTGCCAAGCACCCCGGCATCCGGAATACCACACTTTACCCCCATACCGCGAAAGTCGGTACCAACCCTTTAACCGGAGGACTCCGCGGCTGGTTTCTTCCCGGGCAGTGCTACGACCTTTCTCTTCTGCTCTTCAGCGAGATATTCTTCTCCCCTGACCGACGTCGAGCCTTGCTGTCGCTGCCTGGAACAACTGCCCCCGCTGGAGGATCCTTTCCGCTTAAGGTACTGTGTTCCGCCTGGCTTCCCTTGCTACCGACTGTACGGGGTAGATTTAGTCCCCGGCTTTCGAACCTGGGAGTGCCTGGGACACTTTGGCTAAACTTTCTGAGCCACTCTAAACTCTTTTTGACTCTTTGCAAGACTTTGAATCTCTAACTAACAGTGTGATCTTGGGCACATTTTCGCTCCGGCTACTCTAAGAGTGGGCCCTGCCTAGTGACTTTTGCTCACCTGTGACTTGATTCTTCTTTAAGCCTATTGCAAGTGTTCTGGACCTTAGAGTGGTGTGTCTAACCTATTTCTGCTTTTTCTCTCCCTTTCTTGGAAACTACTAGAGTGTCATCTAACGTTAAGCACTCACCTCTGTTTTAATTAAGTGGTGTTAACCTAGAGTTGTCTAGATAGGAGAAAGGATTGAATTTACTTTCAGTATAACTGTGTTGAAGTGCTTTTACTATATTTTTGCTAGAGTGTTTTTAACTTATGTGTATTTTAAATAAATAACTATATACTTTTGAAACCAAGCTCTGGTCAGTGTTTGCTTGTGCTATTGTGTTTTGGTACATATTGTGTATACTTTACATACTGCCTAACTCTTCTTGAGAGAAGTCTGACTGCTCAGCCACAGCTACCAGGTAAATCTGGGTGGTACAGACTGCTACCAAAGGGGTTTACTGCTCTACCTGTAGTCTTAAATCTTTTGCAGTGTTCCCCAAGGGAACTGCACAGGTTTCTGCCTAACACCGGGGCTTCGTTCTCTACCGGGGAATCTACTCTGTATGTTTCAGGGTCCTCCTCTTCTTCTTCCTGGTCCTCATCATCCCCATAGTAGCCCGTCCCGGTTTGCTCTTCTATCATACCAAATTCTTGGTCCTCACCAAAGGAAGCCTCTCCTTGATACCGTGAGTATGGTCTTGCGTAAGGCTGTACCTCGAAGGGTTCTGACCTCATCGGAGTTTCAAACCGGGGCTTTTTACTCGGGGGGATAGGATCAGTAGAGCCTGAGGGTGTGGCCCCTTGTGGATCATACGAGAGGAAATGTTCTGGATTTTTATCATAAAAATCAGCCAAAGAAGACATTCTTGACATGACCCTATCTATGTCTTCACTGGACCATTTTTTGGAACTGGGAATGACTCTCTCAGCAAGTCTATGGGATTTATCTTGAGTAGCTTTGCTGGTTGTAGACCTATCAGCAGACCTGGTTTTGTCTGTCTGTTTAGGGGGAGTGAAGTGTTTCAGAGGTGTGGAAGAATGTACAGGTAGTTTCTTCTGCTGTTTTTCCCCCTCCCCGTGCGTGGAAAAATGTTTTCCCTGTCCTTTAGTGGCTCCGGAGTTTTTCGACGCCTGGCGTCGAGGATCGGGGTGGTGTCCCTGTCCTTCGAGCGTGGGGCCTCGCTGGCTTTAACTGTGGGCTCTGACTCCTGGAGCGCGGCCTGGGGGTGGAAGTCGTCTTCGTCTTCCGACGATCGAACTTCTGTTAGCCTAGGGAGCGAGGCACTCTTGGCAAGAGTGGATGATTGCCTGGAGTCATTCGGCGATCTTGATCGAGAGCGCCCAGAGGACACCGAATCGGACCGCTCTGTTTGTGCCTCTTTCCGAGAATTCGACGTCGTAGAGTCTCAGTTGGACTTAATGTGTTTAGTGTGTGTAGTATGTGAAGCGCTTGTGTCGTCGGTGGTCTTCCCCATAGCCGCCCTGCCGGACGACCTTCCTAGGTCGGGGACCTGCGCTCGGCTGTCTTTCGACGCCGTAATGCCCTCGCCGTCCGAAAGTACGGCGTCGCTGCCATCGCTGAAGGCGCCCTCCGCTGCCATGGCCGCCTGCCTGGCGTGGTGGGCCCAACGCTTCGTCGAACGGTCCTTAAGTGTCTTAGGTTTAAACCTACTACACGCTCTGCAGTTCGCTTCGGGGTGGTCCCTCGGCAAGCAGAGATTGCACGTGGCGAGCCTGTCGACCCAAGGGTATTTGCGATTGCACTTGGGGCAGAATTGAAAAGGGGTACCCTCCATACGCACCTTGAGGCAGCGGGCAGTTAAGTGTAGGAAATGTATAAGGTGTACCTATATACCAAGAGTGTAGAGTATGTACCACCCCCCACTCTCCCTACTTGCAGGGCCAAGGCCAGAGGCCTTCCAAGGCCCGGGCCGAGGCCAGCGGCCTTCCAAGGCCCAAATCCGTTGTGCAGCAGCCGACGGTCGATTTCTTCTCCAGCCGGCGTCGAGTGTCGAAGTTCGACGTTGGGGTGGGGAAGGATGTCAATAGATTAATCTTTTAAATTTTTAGCAAAAGTATGGCTAAGGCCAGGGGACTCCGCAAAATGCTTCCGACCAGTATGGCGGAAAAAAACAATCTGAGGATCCTAGACGCGTGAGGGATCTTGGGTACAGTGGACGTCACACTAGGGATAGTATTACTGGCACGCCCTGTGTTGACGCCCATTTTCGAGTTTCGAAAAACAAACTGTAATACTCCGCAGCTCCACTAGATGTCGGCCTATGCACAGCATGTGATCTAAGCAGATTCCACAAGCCTCGAAATATATACATGCTAAAATAAGTACAGACCCTTCCTGAAAAGGGCTCACCTTATTGAAACAGATGGCGTAAGACTGCTCTTCCCATTTGTATCTCGTCCGCATGCTGCCGTTCGAGGCAGTAATGGCGGGTAAACGTGTGAGGCACTGACCATGCCGCCGCCTGGCAAATGTCTGCCAGCGGGATTCCTGCCCACAACGTCGAAGACGAAGTTGCCCTCATGGAATGAGCTCTCGGACGCCCTTGTAGCGGTTTTCCCGCTTTGGAATGACAGAAGGCAATCGTCGAGACCCATCGGGCCAGTCCCTGCTTTGAAATTGCTTTTCCTCTCGCCGATGGACCATATGCAATGAAGAGTTGCTGCGTAGATCTAAGCTGTTGAGTGCGATGAAGGTAAAATGTTAGAGCTCTCTTCACGTCCAAGGTATGGAGGACTTTTTCCGCAGCCGATGAGGGGGTTGCGAAAAAGGTAGGCAGGACAATGGACAAGTGTTTATGATAAGCCGTAGGAACGTTTGGAATGAAACGAGGATTAGTTGACAGAACCAATTTGTCCTTAAAGAACCTTCGGTACAGTGGGTCTACGACCAATGCTTGCAATTCTGAGAACCGCCTAGCTGATGTTATAGCTATTAGAAACGCCAATTTCCATGACAAGAACTTCATCGACGATGTGGCCATTGGTTCAAAGGGTGCCTTCATTAACTCTGCTAGCACCACATTAAGACTCCACGTTGTTGGAAAAAGTTTAACCGGCGGGAATGTTCGGAACAGACCCCTCATGAAGTGTTTCACCGGCCGGTCACTATACAAGGGAGATGACTGCCTCCTCCTCGTGAACCTAGAGATGGCCGCCAGGTGTACCTTTATTGATGAAAAAGATAATCCGCTCTTTGCTAGGTGTAGCAGATACGGTAGAAGTTGCTCCGGAGTTACCCTTAGAGGTTGCACTCCCGGCTCTCCTTGACACCACGTACAGAACCTTCTCCACTTACACGCGTACGACTTTTTGGTGGAAGGGGCCCGTGCTGCTTGCAGGATTCTCCGAAAATCCAACGAAATGCTCAAGGCACCAAATTCCGAAAAGTCAGGAGCCAAGCTGTGAGATTGAGAGTGTCTGGATTGTGATGCCACACTGTTCCTTCGTCCCGGGACAGGAGATTGGGAACCTTCAGGAACGTTATCGGTTGATCTACTGACAGGTGAAGCAGGTTGGAAAACCACGGCTGCCTCGGCCAACACGGTGCCACTAGGATGACCCGGCACCTGTACCTGCGTATCCAGTGCAGAGTTCTCCTTATAAGAGGGAATGGAGGGAAGGCGTAGAGGAACTTGTCTGTCCAGGGGAAGGAGAACGCTTCCCCCAGAGAACCTTCCTGTGGCCATCTGCTGGCATACATCTCGCACTTCTTGTTCCTCTTCGTTGCGAAGAGATCCAGCAGAGGCCGTCCCCATTTCTCTAAGACCTTCGACAACTGAACGCTGTCCATCTCCCATTCGTGTATTTGGTCCATTTTTCTGCTGAGTGAGTCCGCTTGCTCATTCCTTACTCCCGGGAGATGATGAGCTACGATGGATATATCGTGTTTCAGAGCCCAATGCCACAACTTCTGAGCCTCGGTGGAAAGGGTTCTGGACCGCGTGCCCCTGTGCTTCCTTAAGTAAAACATCGCTGTTGTGTTGTCTGTCAATATTCTCACTATGGACCCTCTGATGTGCGGCAGGAAAGACTTCAAGGCCCAGCGCACTGCTCTCAGTTCCAGAACGTTGATGTGCAGGAGTGACTCCCTCCGGGACCAACGACCTTGCGTTTGTAGAGTGCCCATGTGTGCTCCCCAACCCGTCAGGGATGCGTCCGTCACTATGGTTAGCCAAAACTCTGGCTCCTGTAGGGGTACCCCTCTGGATAGATTCTGAAAGCTCTGCCACCACTGAAGAGCTAGTAGGAGCTCGTCGTCGTCGACGGTCAGCCTGTCCGACCAGAGCCCTTGGCCTGCGTCCACCGGTCCGCCAGAAAGTCTTGAACCGGCCTCATGAACAGGCGGCAGTTGCCCACTAGAGGGATGCAGGATGCCATAGCGCCCACAATCGACACATTTACTCACTGATAGTCTGGTATTGATTCTCAGCCGACCTGCCAAATCGATTGAGTTTGGTGATTCTGTCGAGGGATGGCTTCACTAACCCCGACTGGATCTCGAATTGCGCGCCCAGGAACACCAAGCCTTCTCGACGGCGTCAACGAAGATTTCTCGAAGTTTACCGCAAACCCCAGCCGTTGTAAGAGTTGCATGGTGGCCTGCAAACTTGTGTGAGTCGACATAGGGGAGGACCCCCTCACCAACCAGTCGTCGAGATATGGGTACACATGATGACCTTGCTTTCTCAGCCAGGCCGCAACCGGGGCCAAACATTTCGTGAACGTTCTGGGAGAGGATTTCAGCCCAAAAAGAAGTACTGTGAACTGGTAGTGAGTCCGTCCTACCACAAACCTTAGGAACTTTCTGTGTCGCCGACACATTGGTATGTGGAAGTACGCGTGCTGCAGGTCCAGAGACGCCAGAAAATCCCCTTCCTGAACTGACCGGATCACTTCCTGAAGCGTGAGCATCTTGAATTTTAGGCTTTTCAACGTCTTGTTGAGATCGCGCAGGTCTAGAATGGGACGCCATTTTCCGTTTGGTTTTTTCACCACATCGGAAATAAACCCTTTGACCCTTCTGCGAAGACGGAACCAATTCTATAGCACCTTTTTGTAGCATAAGTGCTACTTCCTGCTGCAACACGCTCAGATGGGGTTGAGCTACAAACGCCAGTGGAATGTGCGGAGGGTTGCTTTTGAATTGCAGGGAATGTCCGTATCTTACTGTGTCCAACACCCACTGATCCGTTATTTGCTCCCATTCGTCGATGCAGCACGATACTCTGCCTTCCAGAATGTTCCGATGCCCGTCATTCCTGGTCCTTGGTCTGCTTATCTCTCGCCGACGATGAGTAACCTGTTCTCTTCCTGGGGGTCTGGTAGTCCCGGCGTCGTTTTGCCGCTTGAGAAGCCCGTCTGTATCCCTGGGAGGGGTACGGCCTGCCTACTGAAGGATCTGTCTCTCGATGCCGAGAATCTGGAGTTTCCCGATGCTCCCCTAAAGGGACGAAAAGACCTGAAACTTCAACCACTCTGGAGGGCACCCAAGGAACGCGGCGTGTCCGAGTCCTCCTTCATGCCCTTCAGGGCCTCGTCCACCTTCTCGCCGAACAGAAGGTCTCCCTCAAATGGCATATCCAGCACCTTGTATTGCACCTCTGGTCTAAAGTTGGTGCATTTTAGCCATGCTTGCCTTCGGAGAACCACACCGTTATTCACCTGTTTAAACCCCGATTCTGCGAGGTCCACCACGATGTTTATGGCATGATTGGAGTCCTCTTCACCTTCCCTGACGAGTAACATTGCCGCCTTACGATGTTCTTCCGGAAGATGCTCCAGGATAGGTGCCAGTCGGTGCCACATCTCCCTGTCATATCTGGCTACTATAGCCAGAGAGTTGGCCGCTTTCACTGTGGTTGCTCCTACCGACAGCACTTTTTTGCCAAAGGCATCCTGTCTTCTGGCCTCACTTTCCGGGGGGGAGGGGGAGGTCGTGCACTTGTGCTGGGCCCTCGCCTTTCGCGCCGCCGCCGCTGACACCACCGAGTCAGGGGTTGGTTGGGAGGACAGACACTTGGGGGTAGCTTCTGGGGCCTTACATTTTTTCTCCAGGCGACCTTTGATTGCCGGTTCCGAGAAAGGGTGAAGCATGGTCTGTAACCCCTCCTGCCACACACGATCCAGGATGGGTAATCCAGGATGGGTACCGAGAACACCGACCTTCTCTTTCCCATGTGGTCGAAAAGAAAGCAGTCCTAATCTATCAGTTCTCCCTCCTCGTGGCGTGCAGCTGAGAGGTCTTCACCCGCTGGCACTGCTGTGGGGTTTGACGGAGGTGGCCGACGAGACGGGCCCGGTACGTCGATGGCCGACCTGGCCGGAGTTGCTTGAGGTAGCCTCTCGTCCCGTGTCTTCAGCAAAGTTTGTAACGTGGATAAAACCTCCAGCGACAAGAGTGACTGCGGATTGAGAAGAGGGGTAGACCCCGGAATGCTGGCTCCCCCGGAGAGAGGCCTGGTAATTCCTCGTAACCTGAGGTCTGCAGGGCCAGCTACTCTCACATCCTCACCTCCCAAAGACACCGACAAGGCCGCCTCTTGCTGCAGTAGGGTCTCCGGCAAAACCGGGTCGAATACTTCTGGTCGCCAGGCCTCTTGCGGAATCTCCGTCGACGAGGCTAAATCTGGCCCCGTCGTCGCCGTCACCGTCTGCGGCCCAAGAATAGTTGAGACCAATTGTGTCAGTGGCAGAGAAGGGGTCGGCGACTGCCCTGCCGTCGACGACGGTGGTGGTCGTGTAGGTCCCTGAGGCATTCCCGCCTTTTCTGAACTTGACCTACGCTTCTCCGCTTCTCGACTCGAGGTCGATCTATGGTGATCGCCCGGGGAGGATTTCAATTTTCCTTTCTGTCTTTCTTCGTCGAAGGTGAGGATGACGAGGCTTTCTTCGACGAGGACTCCTTAGAATGGCTTCTCAATGATTCCTTCTCTGCCGGTTGTGATTTCTTCACCGGGGGTTCCGACGATGTCGAGCGGCGCGGGGCCCCTGAAGATTTTGACGCTGAGGCCACGCAGTGCGTTTAGCCTACCTCCGAAGGCGAGTATTCCCCCGCTCCATCGTTTAACCATGCCACTAGTTGTCGACTTCGATCTTTAAGAGTCTACTGGGAGAAGTCCTTACATATGTCGCACTTGTCTGCCGAATGATAAGGGTGTAGACAATATATGCAATCCATATGCCCGCCCCCCTCATACACCTTCTTCAACCCGCACGTAGCGCACGGGCGGAACAGCGCTTTTCCCGACATCAGGACAAAACTCCAACAGCACAACCTAGACAAAATAGTAGACTACACAAGGTGCTCCCACTACTTTGGAGACGGTTGAAATCTGAAGTGAGCCGCGGGGGCGGGGCATTTATACCGCTACGTCCTGGTGGGGCATGCGTGCGCGGCACCAAAAACGACGTAGATAGGACACAAAAGTGTCGGAAGTTTCCTATGGGAAACGGCTTTATAAGTGTACCAAGGGTTCCCAGTCTGTCGACGGGGAATATTCTAAGCATGTGAATCCATGAAAGATCCAATGCTGGAGAAGTAAAGGAGCCCAAGAGTATTGTAAATATGTTAATTCAAAGTCCTAAACATAAAGGGAAATAACTGACAGAATACCAACACATTTGAGGTTTTCTGCCGTTATAATGATGGTACTGATGCTATGGTGTTTTAATGGCTCTACCATTTTGAATTAGGCCTCGGGTCTGCCACACCCAAGAGAACTTCTTAAGCTGCCGAGTACGTGGCTGGCTGCAGGCAGTGCAAATATTGATCATATTAGTTAATGCTTCAGGGATGAGGCTCTTGTCATCCTCTTGCTCACAAAGCTTTTTCCAGGGTAGATGAGCGCATGCAATAATAACAATTTATGTCTTCAGCATTAGTCAGATGAAAATGCAATATTTGCAAATGATGTGTGCTGGTGTGAAATAGGCCTCAGCTTGGGACACTGCCAAAATACTGAATCAGGCTTTGGATCTACTGCCCTTTAGCAAAGTCTTAGGACTGCTGGGTACTTGACAGAGTGGCTCAGTAGCACAAATAATACAAAAAATTACTTCTGTAAAGTAGGGCATCTGTTACACGTTTTTCAATGAGGATCTCACTTTCCCAAGCGAGATGAATGTCCTGCAAAATAACAGTTTCTGTACTTGGCCTAGCTGAGTGATGGCGGCAGCAACACGCATCAATGTGGTAGCTGCAAAGATATGTTTTGGTGTCAGGAAGATGCAAGGTCTGGGAACGGTCTAGAGTGCCAAAAAAGTCTGGTGTCATGGGAGAGGATGTCAGTGTGTCTATTACGGTTGCCACGAGGGGCTGATTTCACTATTGCTAATTGCCGAATTAGGTAATCTGCAGGAGGATGGATTTAGGATGTCACGTGTAATGTACAAACTAATAGAGTAGGGTAATGTATGTCGAGCTTTAGGTTTGCAAAGGTGAGAGCCAGTAGGAGAATAGGGATTTGCATTTACTCAAATTCTGGAATATCATAGTTTTGAGGATTTAGTCTATACAAATTATAGCCTGTTGTGGGCAAGCCGAGAGTGAGAGTTCCTTGCGTTTTGGTCACTTGGGACTGATCAATCTCCCAGAGATTAAATGCATGCATTAACGAGCTGCCTTTCTGCAATTTGTGCACTTCATGATTGATTCCCGGATTTATTTAGAGTCAAACAGTATGATCACACCCGAGACATCACTGGACTATGGAGAAGCATTAGACAGAGGATTCCACCTTCTGAATATCAAGATTGTGTTCGTTATTGATATGGCTCATGTTTTTCATTCCTTCTACCACTCCTTTTCAGTCTTTCATTATCTGTCTTGCTAATTGTTGTTCAAAGGGAATGGAGGAAATTGATCATAGCATAATGGCCTGCAAGGTTCTGGAGTTACGGTGACACCAGAGCTACAAGGTAACATTAATCTATTCAACGAACAGTCAGTTGGAGAGCCTTGTCCCGTGAGCTCGGTGTGAGGTCTGCAGCTGATATGTGCTTTCAATTATACCTGAAGACAAACTTAAACCTTATTCTGAGTACTTCACTACAGATATCCTCTGTCTGTAATAGTCAGTCTTGGCTTTAGAGATCACCAAGTGATAAGCCTGGAGGACGAGGAAATACATCTGTTTATCCTCAGTTTGGTCATGATTCCTCCAGAGGTGTTCGAAAATTGTACACTTTTGCTGAGAGAGATTTTGAGAGATTTTCCAAATCAGTAAGCCAAAAGTTGAAAATGAGAAGATGTACCCAGTCTAGAAAGGGCAAAGTGGTCAGCTGCCTGAGTAAGCCATTCTGCTGATTTATTGCAGAGTCCCACCATTATAGACAGAAGTGCAATTGTTTTTTTGTAAAGAGGAAGGAGTCAGTAAAGGTTTGGGGAAGGAATTTACCCTTAATCCAGACAATATTTTAATGCAACCCCCCCAGACGATTCTACATGGTGTCCTTGCCCATAAGGTCTGATCACAGCTAGTCAGTGCTAATGGGCATCATATGTCACAGCAGTGGTTCTGCCTCAACAGGATAGAATTACTGATTTGATGTGATTATCTTGTCAGAGCAGTCACCCAGAGATCTCGGTTGCTGTAGAGACAGAACAAGACATTGAAATGGTAACATAAAAACATTAAATGCACAAGCAGCAGAGCAGAATCCCCTAAAACAACAAAAAGGATGGTGAAAGCAAGAATGTCCAAGTGGCCACACAGGGCAATACAACAGAAGAGTAGACAGACAGCACAGGGCCAATGGGGATGATCACAGCAGCCTAAAGGAGTTCCCCACGACATCAGTCGCTGAGGTCCAATCCAAGGCAAATTACTGTGGAGGGTAATCTACCACCAAAGGCAACACCTCCAGTCCACCTCATTGTAAGTGACACAAACTGGCCACAAGGGTATGACCAAATGTAAGGCAAACACGGAGAGGACTGAGACAGCCGGAGAGTGAGCATGAAGGGTACCATCCCTTACAAATCCAATGGGGAGTAGCAAGGGGTAAAAAAGGGTGGGTGTCAGAGAGTTAAGCGCTAGACACAAGGCCAACAGTCCAAGGAAGGATTGTGGCTAGCTTAACAGTACACAAAGAGAGCAGGACTGCCTGCAAGATTTGTACACTCCCACAGCAGCCTGGCACAGTACCACTGGCCACAAGGATAGTACAGCTGATGTTATCCTAGGCAGTAACTCGCACCCTCCCTCATCTACGGTCCCAGCCAACAGTGATGCAGTGGCTATGAAGGGACAAACTGGGGGTCAGTGGAGTCCATGTACCCTTTCATTTTGTGCTCCAATCCATTTTAATGTGTTTCCAAGGCATAGAGGGGAGGAAAGCAGAGCAGCAATGCTCGGAGTAAGGTCGGCCAGGGCAGCGCAGCTCTGGGTAGTGCAAGGAGAAGAAGGGACTGTAGGGTTACAGTTAGAGCCCTCAATTGTGTGGTAGGCCTGGAGGCAGTGCAAGGGTGACTGACCAAGAAAGAGCCTGGTACCCAGTGAGACCCTGAGGATAGTCAAGCAACCAGTCGGTACAGCAGACAGGTAGGGCAGCAGGGGAGGGAGAGACAGATAAAGCAGAGTAAAAGAGGAAAGCTTTGAGCTGCTTCCGGAACTTCAGGTGATCCGGCTTAATTTTGAGAGGGGCAGGGAGGCCCTTCCAGAGGGGGGCACCTGCAGAGGAGAGAAATCTACCCCCCAGTCGCTGCTCGGAGAAGCATCTAACCCTTGGAGAGTCTGAGGTAGCTGAGCAAAGGGCTCAAGATGGAAGGTATTTTGGAAGAGAGCCCTGGATGTAGTGCATGCGCCGGCCCCAGAAAGCCTTGTGGACAATGCAAAGGGTCTTGAACTTGATCCTTGCAGTATGCGGGAGCTATGGAGAGATTCCAGGGCTGGAGATACAGTCCCTGGGCTTGAGGTCAGGTACAGTCCTGTTCTGGATTAATTGCTGAGGGCGGATGGAGTAGAGGAAGGCAGGTGAGAAAGAGGCTGTTGCAGTAGTCCAGCCTAGAGAGAACCAGGCCTCTGGAGACAGTAAGCTTCTGGGGGAAAGTGAGAAAGGGGAGGTGCAGCTGGTAGTGGGACTTTTGGCGATGTCCGAGATGTGAGGAAAGAGAGAGTGGAGTTGAAGATGACACCAACATTTTTTGCCTCACAGGAAGGCAAAGGAAGAGGGCCCAAGGTGGAGGCCAGAGTGAGCGAGGGAAAGCAAGGGCAGGTGTCCCAATCAGAAGGATCTCCATCTTACTGTCATTAAGGCAGAGATCATTGGAGGCACACCAATCCTGAATTGCGGATAGACAGTCAGGAATGAGCGAGAGAGGAGGCGGAGGTGAGGGGAGCCTGAAGGAAAGCAGAGTGTCATCCGCATAACACTGAATGTTAAAGGAGAAGATAGAGATCAGGTGGGCCAAAGGGGCCAAGTAAAGGTTGAAAAACCAGGGTGAGTGGATAGAGCCCTGGGGAACGCCACAGGTAGAGAGAGAGGTGGCAGAGAGAAAGGGACCAGTTGAACCTGGGGGGGGTGGTCCAAAAGGATGGAGGTCAGAAACTCTAGGGCCTGATCCGTGATGCCCAGGTTCTCACAGAGTTGATTGATCAGGATGGCGCGGTTGACCGTGTTGATAGCAGAGGAAAGATCAAGGCGGATGAGGACAGAAGGAATGCTGGAATCAAGGTTAGAGAGCAGATCTTCACGGGTGTTCAGGAGAGCAGTTTATGTTCCTCTGGCAGCTCCGAAGCAAGACTGATGGTCATGGAGCAACCAACAAATTCAGTGTAGAGAGTTTGCTGGGAGATGGCCAGCTTCCCCAAGAGTTTGCTCAGGAAAGAGGTGATGGAGATTGGGTGAAAGTTTGCCAGGCAGGTAGGATCGGTAGATGGCTTCTTGAGGAGGGGGTGCACAAGGGAGTGCTTAAGGGGAAGAGGGGAAAGTTCCAGTGGCAAAAGAGTGATTACAGAAATTGGCCACGGCTGGAGCAAGGGTGTCAATTTGGTCCTTGATGGTTCTGGAGGAGCAGGGGAGCACATGTTTGGGCAACACTTTCATATATCAGACTTATCTAGAAACCTCATTAGGTGTTGTCAGAGAGAAAGAGGAGAAAGGAGGAGAGGGAGAGATGGCCAAAGGGGGGCCAAGAGAGGGAGAGGAAGAGGAGATAGAGGGCAGGATGTCCTGAGTTTTAGGGGAGAAGTGAGAGGCCAGAGCCGCACAGAGGGCCTGGGACGGGAACAGGAGAAGTAGAAACTGCAACAGGATAGGCCAGTTCCTTGCAGATTTGAAAGAGCTTGGCCATGTTGTTAGAAGCCGCAGAGACACAGGCTTGAATGTGTGCTCTCTTCTTGAACAGGACAGAGAGTCTGTATTGCTTTTGGAGCAGGCGGCAGGCCAGTTTGTCAGAGGATGCGCCTGAAGACCTCCACTTCCTTTCAGCCACCCTGCACTTGCGTTTCAGGACGATGAGGTCGGAATCACACCAAGAGTTGCACTTGGAGGTCGGCTCAGTCGGATTCTCATGACGGGGACAAGGATATCCAGGGTGCTGGAAATAGAAAGATGCAGATTAGAAAGGGCTGTGTCAGGGTGTGAGTCAGCTGCAGGAGTTGGAGGAGCAGAGAAAGTAGAGGCAAAGGCATCCAGTGACACACGTTTCATGGGCCGAATGACCGAGAAGGTAGGTGGCAGTGCTGGAGGTCTTGGGGGGCTTTGCCTGAGGGATAGAGAGTTTCAGATGAGAGGAGAGAAAAAAGTCGTCTGCCCAATAGAGAGGAGTAGTGAGAGGATAGAGAGGGGGATGTCTGATGTGATGAGAACATCCAAAGTATGTCCGGCAGAATGGAAAAAGAGAACGTCGCATAGGTTGCAGAAAATCCCAGAGGAGGGATTAGAAGCATCCAGGTGGATGTTGAGATCTCGGAGGAGGAGAAGTTGAGAAGTAGAGGCAAGGAGAGAAGAGGAGAGGTCAGCCCATTCAGAGAGGAAAAGGGCGACCTGGCCAGGTGGCCTGTAGATGGTGGCCGCGTAGGGATGACAGAGCCGGGATCCACTGTCACGTCACCGCCCTCTCATGCTTGCCGCGCCGTGCCCTCCTGGAAACTGACCTGGAGGCCCAGGGACAGGCAGGCACAGGGGCTCCTGTGGCGCTCTTCCAGGCTGCAACCCCGATTCATGGGTGCCGCCACCTTTCGTCCTGTGCGCAAGCGCACGGGACCAGCAGCCTGTTTCAGTGATTGCGCAGTGAAGCTGGCATTGGCGGATGCCCAAGCCTCCGGGAGAATAAAAGGGCCCCGAACCAGCTCACTGCGTGTCACAACCTTTTCTAAAAGGGACGCTAGTTGCTGCTGGCTCTGCCTACTGCTGCTTTCCTTTGGCTAATCCCTTGCCTGTTTCCTTGCTGCTGGTTCTGCCTGCTGCTGCTCTCCTTTGCCTTGTCAGCCCCCTGCTGTTGCCGGCTTTCCTTGCCTTCTTTTCTCTGCCCCGTCTTTCTCTTCTGCTTCTGGGGCCTTCCACATGAGTGCCTCGCACTGCCTGTCACCACAGTAATCTGTGGTTGGTCCTTCCACGTGGTGTTGAGAAGGGGCTCCCAGTCCTTGGCTGTTGATACTCATATGTTCACAGACCCGGGTTCTGGGGTTTCTTTCCACATTGCCCTATAATGGACCAGATATCGAGCTGAAGAACTACCCCGGACTGACAAAAAGGCAAAACATCAGGTACGCGGGAGTCACGGGGGGGTCACACCTTGACAGATTGTGAAGCCTTCCCACTATTCAGGAGCCCGATATGGAAGCCTTACAGGAATTACGGATCATTTGCAGGCACTGCATACTGAAGTTATCACCTTGAAGTCTGAGAATATGTCCTTGAGGGAGGTTTTGACTGCCACAACCTGCGCAACTCCTTACTGAGAGTGACATAGGACAGTCCAGTTCCGTGCAATACGATGGGGATGCAAGAAAATTTACTGATTTCTGTAACCATTGAACCATTTAATTCATGCTTCGACCAACCCATTTTGTGACAGATGATGCTCAAATAGGATACATCATCAGTCACTTGACAAATCCAGCTTTGGCCTGGGCTGTTCCCTACATGTCCTCCCAGAGCCCATTGATGGATGATTTTGCTGGGTTTGAAAAGGCTTTCTTCGATGTATTTAAACCGCCCAACCAGGCTGCTACCACCCAAATCCAGTTTTTGGAATTGCCTCAAGGGACCCAGGATATTGTGTCTTTCATTGGCCGCTTTAAAGAACTGGCCCGAAATAACGCAGCTCACCTTGTTTTGCAGGAGTCTGCGTGAGGAAATCAAGGACGAGCCAGTCCATGTACCAGAACCTACGACCCTGCATTGTTTAATCGACCAGGTGTTGAGGATTGACCATCGACTCATAGAAAGACATTATGAACGGCGACGGTTGGATCGTTCCAGTACACAGTCCCCCTTTGGCCAACCCGGACCTGCACCTGTGACAAGCTCAGGGGAAACCGGTCCAGAACCCATGCAGATTGGTTGCATTCATGGTCCTTTGTCCCAAGCTGAAAGACGGTGCAGCTGTGCCAACAACCTCTACTTGTACTGCAGAAAGCCTGGACATTCCCAGGGGTCCTGTCCAGCTAGACCTGTGAAGCCATCAGGAAACTAAAGGGCCTGCCTTCAGAAGGGGAGCAGAAGGTAGGCCTTACTCCAAGCATTGATACGACTCCCACAATGCCTGACTGTCTGATGCCATTAACCCCTTTATTCGTTCTCCAACTATGGCTTACATGGGGTCGCAAGACTACAGAGACTCTCCTCATCCCAGCATTATTAGACTGTGGAGCTATGGGCAATTACCTGGATGAGGAATTCGCACAAAGGAACATTTCCATGATCAGAAAACTGCAAAGTCTCGATATTCAAGTGATTGATGGTACCTCGCTATCCTCTGGTCTGGTTGTTTTTCAGACGGTACCCCTGCTGTTGGGCATTGACCAACATAGTGAGCAACTGGCCTTTGACATCATTCGCATGCCGGCCTATCGTGTGGTCTTGGGGCTGCCTTGGTTAATGAAGCACAATCCCTACATAAACTGGACCAACCGCGTTCTGACATTCTCTTCTGATTTCTGTACCTTGCATTGCTGTGCCTCAACTCTCTGTGCCTGGACTGTCTAGGCGTGATCACGTCACTGCTTTTAGAAGGGAACTGCATTGGCTACCAGTCAGGCAAAGAATCAGACACAAGATCTTGTCTCTCACATATAAATGTCAGAACCCAAGTGCTCCTCCATATCTTATCAAGAGGCACTCACTGAAACAATCAGGCCAGGTGCTGCGCTCCACTGACAATCTTCATCTTAACCAACCTCATTTTTGCCTAAAGAAAATTGTCGACTCTAGCTTTGAATTCCATGCCCCACGTGAATGGAATGCCCTGTCTTCTCTGATCAAACCGTCCCAGACTTTAACAATGTTTTAGTGAAGTATTAAAACTCTACTCTTTAATTCGGCTGATTAGTTGGTCTCCTCCCGCTCAGTTGTCCGATTCCCCTTGCTTCTCGTCTACCTCGTTGTACTGTCGCAT
Source organism: Ambystoma mexicanum (assembly GCF_040938575.1). Taxonomy (NCBI): domain Eukaryota; kingdom Metazoa; phylum Chordata; class Amphibia; order Caudata; family Ambystomatidae; genus Ambystoma; species Ambystoma mexicanum. The sequence goes on from NC_090932.1 coordinate 92,217,737, forward strand.
TGGTGCACTCTGAGGCCTGCGGGCATGCAGCGCCATATTAAGAATTAAAATAAATAAACTGTTTAGGCTACGATGTCGTACGCTTTCCAGGAAGAAACCCAGACACACAAAATACAGATGATTTCATGTTTGGCCCTGCCGATGGAATACCACATTTTTTTAGATGTCTTTAGGGAGCCTGAGAACATACCTCTTCCTACACATCGAGATTTTGATTGTGAAATCAAGCTGGTACCAGAACATGTCCTGGCAAATTCAGAAGCGAACTCAAGAAATACCTTGTAGACTGTTTACAACATGGAGATATCACACCATCCACGTCACCTATGGGTTCTCCTTTGTTTTTTGTGCCCAAGAAAGAGGGCACACTCAGACCCTGCATAGATCATCGCTTGCTCAATGAAATCACAGTAAAGGATCGGTATCCACTGCCCTAGATTACTGACATTCTGGAGTCTTTGCATACCGCTAAAATGTTTACCAAACTGGATCTCCGTAGAGTTTACCATATAGTACGTATTCGCTGCGGGCACAAGTGGAAGATGCCCTTCAAAACACCTTTTGGCCATTTTGAATAGAGTAATGCCCTTCGGTCTCTGCAGTGCCCATCAGGCTTCCAGTGGTTCATGGATTCAGTGTTTCGGATCTCTTGGGGCAGTATGTATGGGTTTATTTGGACGATATTCTGGTGTTTTCACACACCCAGGAATCGCATATCCTCCTTGTATCCGAAGTTCTCAGAAGACTCCAACAAATGGAACCATTTGTATGCCAAAATAGAAAAATGCCAGTTCCATGAGTCGGTAATGGAATTTTTGGGATAGATCATTAGTTCTGAAGGGATACACATCGACCCCAGAAAGGTACAAGCCATATTGACCTGGAAAACCCCACATGATTTGAAATCTCTGCAGCATTTCCTGGGTATCGCTAACTGTTACAGGTGTTTTATCCACGATTTTGCCCAGATTGCCCAAGGATTGACCAGTCTCTTGAGCAGCAAACTTCTCTTCGTATGGAACAAAACAGCAGAGAAATCGTTCTGCACCCTTCAAGATGCTTTCATCAAGGCACCGGTCTGCCAACACCCTGACAACTAGATGCCTTTCATTGTGGAAGAAGACTCTGCATTAGGGGTGGTTCTGCTTTAGAAGGATCCACGTTCCAATTCCGAGTTGCCTGTAGCTTACTACTGTCAGGGCCACCACTGTAACCAAGGTGGATCTGATGCATGGGAGGGAGCAACCTGGGCTCGGGACAAAAGCAATGGGACACAGGCACCCATACTTCAGGACTCTGTTGTGTCCTTATTGCAGGAAATGGGCTGGGGGCGGCAGAAAACGCTATCCGGCATCCAGACCGGTGAAAGACTCCATTGCCCAGCATGCTCGCGGGTTCGCGAGCCAAAGAACTACTTGCCGGACCACGCCCGACTTTCAGCGCATGCGCGCGGTGCGCGCAAGGATCCCTGCTTGCGCTAATGGACACGGAGCAGAGAAGACGTCTCGGCTGAGGGCTCCTGCAGGCAGCGACTTGCGGGGCCACCCCCCGCCTGTGAGAACTGCAGGCCCCGCGCACCCAGACAGATAAGTGCTTCTCCTTCTCTGTGCATGATTTCGCACAAGCGATCGATGTGGATCGCTTGTCAACAGTTGATGGAGACCAGTGTGTGTAGAGGCCCTCGTGGGGAATACTCCCTTGGCAATCAGGCGCGTGTACGCGCCAGACAGCTGGGGAAAGCTTGGGCATGCCACGTTGTGTGGCAAGACTTGGTTGCAGACCTTTTACGAGCACCCGTAGCGCCGAGTGCAGTAACTCGGCGTCTTGTGGAGTAGAATGTTGATGTTTGTAAACCGTGTGAAACAACACGGTCTTGACCTGGTCTCACGTATGTTTTGGTTCTCTTGTAGCGGAGCTCCGCTGAACTGACAGCACGAACAATCTCGCTCAGCGCTGTGGCATTACGGCAAGAACAGGCAGTCGCCTTGCAAGCAATTCAGCAGCAACACTCAGAGCTAAGTGCTGTCTCGATTTCTACCTATTGGGCGAGTAATAGTGCTGTGGGGGGAGGCCACAAAGGTTCTGGTTGTGCTTGGGAAATACCAACCCAGGAAATGCTTGAATCAGGGCGTGATAGAAACGCTCATGCATATGGTTATATGTTCATACTGATACGGTGTCTAAGCTTGAGGTTATTGGGAGCACGAGTGTGAGAAGGTGTGCAAGGGCGGTGTACTATCTGGTGTCCTGGAAAGGCTACTCCGCTTGGGACAATTCCTGAGAACCGGCATCTTGTGTGCATGCCCCCCGTTTGATTAGTCACTTCTACCTGCGATATCCTTGGAAGCCCGGTTCTCCCTCCAGACCTTGGAGTGGGCGGCATGTCACAGTGCGGCCCTCTCATGCTTGCCGCACAATGCCCTCCTGGAAACTGACCTTAAGGCTCAGGGACAGGCATGCGCAGGGGCTCAAGCGGCGCTCTTTGAGACGGCGACCCCGATTCATGGGGGCCACCATATTTCACTCTGTGTGCATACGCATGGGACCAGCAATCCGTTTCCGGCCATGCGCAGTGAAGCTAGCGCTGGCGGTCGCCCATGGCAACGGGCATACACATGCAAGCCTGCGGGAGTATAAAAAGGGCCCTGGACCAGCTCACTGCATGTTGCAACCTTTTCTAAAAGGGACACTAGTTGCTGCTGGCTCTGCCTGCTGCTTCTCTCCTTTGCCTTGTACCTTGTCAGCCCCCTGCTGTTGCCTGCTTTCCTTGCCTTGGTTTTGTCTTCATTCAGCTCCCCATTCAAGCTGCACCCCTCTTGGGTGCCCTTTGTGCCTTCTTTTCTCTGCCCTGTCTTTCTCTTCTGCTTCTTGGGCCTTCCACATCATTGCCTCGCACTGCCTGACACCATGCTAATCCGTGGTAGGGCCTTCCCCGTGGTGTTGGGAAGGGGCTCCCGGTCCTTGGCTGTTGATACTCCCATATGTTCACAGGCCCGGATTCTGGGGGGGGTTCTTTCCGCATTGCCCTATACTGGACCGGACATCGGGCTGAAGACCTACAGTGGACCGACAAAAAGGCAAAACATCAGGTACGCAGGAATCACGGGGGGGGGGCACACCTTGACACCCACTCCGGAAAGATCAGGGCTACCTCGTCCTGATGTTGATCAACCTACCCCTCAATTGCTCCTTCTGAGTCTCCACTCTAACCTCCAACCTCATTTGCCAAAGAGTTTGTCCAGCTTATTTGACCAAGTCCCAAGTAATTTCTGGCAATCTATTACTAACTCACGAAATTATGGGTGCTACAATCAAGACAGAGAGAACAAAGAATATGGAGGTTTTGCTTGATGCCTGATCAGGTGGAAACCTTACGACATATCTTAATACATTGCCAGGCCTTGAACAGTAGACGCTCCCACTATTTTGGTCATTTATTGCAGTAGTATGAACTTCTAGTCAAGTGGTGTGGCAGCTTATTATGATCTCTTATGGACGGAATCAGTGGATGGTCGCAGCACTGCATTTTGTGAAGATTATGTTCTATGTATTTTGTACTGCAATATGTTGATGATTATGGTGCTTATTTTTAAATGTGTTTATGTATCATATGGGTCAGGGTTTTTTTGTTTTAAGTGTTATGTATAAAAGTAAGTGTTTATATTTTAACCAGATAACAAGAAAAAAAGAATTCTTCTGTGTTGCAACCTACTCCTATTCCAAATTCCTCCTCCTGTTCATCGAGGCTCCTCTTTCTCTCTAGGCTCGTTCTTCTCCCCAACCGTCCAAGCTCTTGCCAGTTGCTGCTTCTCCAAATAAAAACACTATCTGAGGGTTTGGGTTTACCGTTTCCACCTGGGGCCAGACTCTCTGAGGGTTTACACCTGAGATGGCTAAACAGTGAAGAACTGGGATTGGCTGAGGCCAATAGGTTCACATGGGCTCACTAAATGTTTGGGGAGATGTACCAAGCCTTTAAATGGTTAATCCGCCATCATGTGCGTCATTGCTGGACTCTGCCATGAGCCATAGGACCCATGGCATGCTGCTCTACTGAAGATGATGCTTTAAAATTATTGTTAACATAGGGTCAACTGTTTATTCATTCACCCCTCCATTGTGATTGCTACACTCACGGGGTGCAAGCTGCCAGAACTGTCTGTGCAGCATGTGAACCTACGTGAAATCACTCTGCAGGCCATGCAGGAGATTTGCATGAACTCCCGATGCCTGTGTGAGAGAGGTTGCACAAGAGTTTGTGAAAGGATGCTGAGGTTGGGGCATACTCCAGCACAGGATAAGAATTCCTCACACTGGGCTTCATTACGAGTTAGGTGGCGTTTTGGTCGTAAATCTGCCGAGATGCCACCCAACTATGTTACCGTTACCGACACTTGGTAACTAAAGGAACATTTTATGACTGTACCAGGGAGGATTTTACTCCTTCCAATTAGTACAATAGATCCCTTTGAGGAAACAGGCACACCTTAGTGATATCCATGCAGATGTGCATTGATTATTCACACACTTTTTATTTATTGGACATTTGTATGGCACCTATACACAAGTGTTTCAAAGCACCACAAGACAATGGGGGGCAGAGGAGAAAACAATAGCAACGGACCTAATAGGCCTTATGACATTTGGGTCGTGCTAGTACAGTGAGAATTAAGTGCAGTTGGGAAGTGGCAGGTCAGGGAGGACGGTAAGTGGAGGGGGGAGAAGTGCAAGGAGGAGGTGGGCCCAGGGAAGGGCAAGTGCAGAAGGTGGCGCGCGAGGATAAGTGCCAGGGGGAAGACGGGGAAGGGAAAAATATTACCGGGAACAGGCAGACCAAATACAGGCTGGTCGGGGAAGGGGGCCTGAGGGCAAGTGCTGGTGGGGTGTTGTGGAGGACTGGGTCAGGAGGGCCAGACACCAGAAAGACACATTTGTGTTCACTATAAAAACTGACAGCGGGCGCGGCACGGAGTTCCGGCACCGAGTTCCCAGTCTGCCCCAGTCCGCCTCAGGACGTGCTCATAGCTGACTGCTCTCCGAAAAAAGCTGGTCCCCAGACCCGACATAAAACGCTGCAACAGCAAGGTATGTTGAATCCCTGGACCGTCGCGAATAAGGCTGAATTCAGTAACAGCAAGGTAAGCAAACAAATTGTTGCTTTACCATTAGACAATTCAACTAACTCAACTGGGATGATGAGCACAACAGTTGTTGATTTTGCAGAACCTGCTGCAGCCGCCACGGCGGATACTGGCCCACAAGTTGTTCTGCTTGAAGCATCGACACTTCCCGACACGCTGCCTGCAATCAACAGCAGTAACTTGTGCGGTTTTCAGATTCCAGGTGGAAACCCAAGCAAACTAATCAGGCAAGACACACCACCTGCGGTAGTGCCTCCACAAATTTCTTTGTTAACGCTAAACAATCTGGAACCTGTTTCTAAATTGATTTGTGAACTTCGGGAGCCTATTTCCAGTCCGGTGACTCCTGAACTCTTTTATTCGCCTTTTGATATCACTGACGCCGAGTTATTGACAGTCCCAAACACTGAACTCATTTTGAACGTAGTGGAAAAAACCATTGTGAAAAGCTCTAATGGCTCGATGCTACACACACGCTTGAGCCCAAAACCAAGCTTAATACCAGTGTGTAGCTTAGCTGAAAGTCCTGCAGAAGTGACAACAGAGCCTACACAAACTGACCGACTTAGTGCTACAGAAACCAAATCTGATGTCACAGCTGACAGTATTGGGAGTGAATATGGTGTCTCAAGCGCCTCTGTAAAAAGTTCTCATACAGTTCAACTACATGGCGCTTCAAGTGTTCCTGTGAATAGTTCTCATGTAGTTCAACTACATGCTACTGACGAGGGCCTGGCGCCTAATGGGACAAGGGCATTACGATATCACGCGATGCCCAGCGACTATATTCATCATAAATCCCTAAGAAAATCTTTAAATCTCTCGGAACTGCTACCGGATGAACGCAGTGAGAATTTCGAACCTGATGTCAGGCCCAGAAAGCCCAGTCCTCGCTATACGCAGCCAACTTTGGACTCTTCACCCATGGCGCCTTCAAATCTTGCTTCGCAAATGGACGCCACCTTTTCAAATCGGGACTGTCTAAATCATTCACAGAAATCGTCACTCGGCGCCACTCTACGGAATCCCTTAAGCCTATTAACTGGCCCAGACTCGGCTGCTCTATCTCCAGCAGCTTGCCCGGAAAAAGTTGGCTTAAACAAGAAGTCTACGCCTACAATGAAATTTGTGGGCACTACTCTGCCCTCCCAAGTGTCAGAGCACGCCAAATCTAAGACAAGCACGCCAATGGCACTGACAAGGAAAAGCAACAGCGCCAAAAGGCCAGTGCTAGCTCAAAGCAATCTACATGTAGTGGATGCCCACATGTCAATTGCCGACACATCAAGACATTCGAGCACTGGGGCTGATAACCATGGCCACACACCTGCAAAGGCCAGTCTTTAATCGGATGCTGCCAAGCAGATTCATAATAACGTTCTGGCCGCTTCATCCCTCGCCCTAATACCATTTGTGAAACTTTATTAAGCTTTAAATGAAATGATTCAAGACCAAAGCGCAATGCTGTTAAACTTGAACCAAAAAATGGAACGCACAGAAAAGTTCAATATCTACTTGAAAGAAAAGCTACTTGCTGAGGTCGCCCTTACCGCTGAGTGGCAATAAAGGTATAATGAGTTTACCACTCAACAGAGCTGCCAAAGTGAGATTTTGGCCCAAAGTATGTTGGAAACCTTTAAGTGGAAACGCGAGCATTTATGCTCTAACTCTAGTTTCCATGCTGGAGATAAATCAGAGGAGAGATGAAACGAACGTTTCAAACATGCCGCAAGAAATTGTCGATCTAGACGAGTCCCTGACTCTGATCGACAAGGTCCCGTTGAGCAAAGTAGGCACAGAGGCACCACGGACGATTCTGAGAAATCCTACCACAGTCTTGGATGTCGACATGCCCAAACACTTGCCGGCGCTGGAACTTCAAACCAGAAAGAAAAAGAAAATCTCTCAATGGCTTGAAAAGCGTATGCAGTGACGAGGGAAACAAAGGCGTACAAGACAAGACTGGCCTAGATGACACCACAGTAAAATTTGGCATATTTACTGGTGCGGCAAAAACAACTGCAACCACCTCTGTGGTGGTAGCAAATAAAACAGCCGATAAAGCCGCCTCGCGGAAATCGTCAAAGAAAGGTCAATTGGACACCCACACAAAAACGAAGAAATTTATAAGGAATTTATCTTCGCCGTTAAAGCTGAGCCTATTTAAACGCGACAATGGCACAACTAACAAACTGTCAGAAACTGCCACAAAAAAAGGGCTCATGCATTTAATTGTCTAAACAAACGAAAACCAGCTCTAAAACGACGAAGAATAATATCTGATTCCGAGACAAGTGGCTCCTGCGTCGCATCCACTTCAGTAGATCTATGCGATTTATCAACTTACTCGAATCATGAGAAGCTTCACGTGTCTTCTTTTTCTAGTGACCATCAATCAGTGATAACTCGGATTAACTAGTTGAATCCACATAAAGAAACTCCTACTGCAACGAAATCTAGAGCCACAAAATCAACACCAAAAACTGGTGCTACAGTAAATGCAAATTTAGCGTTGGTTGTTGACCCTTTGATGAATCCAAAATTCAGTCAAATCAACGCAACCAGTGTGTGCACTTCAAAACAAGGGCTCAAGATAATAAACACAACAAAGGTCCACCTACTTGTCGCAAACTGCGTCTACAAAACATTCAAAGCGATGAAACAGAAGTAAATTTAAATCGAACAAACATTATGAAATTGTTCAAGTGTATTCCACTTCTGCGCACAATTGAATCAGACGACATAAAGATCGTGGAATATGCCACAGAAAAATCTTTGGATCAGGTGCTTCTACACATTAATTCAGCTGGTGTTTGAAGTACTCTCCTAAGAGCCAGTGATGATCTCTTGTTCTTTGGATTTGGAATCTCATCTGAAGCTGATCAAGAAAACTCTTTACAACACAACAAAGAAACCGAGCCAAAGCAACATCAATCGAAACCAGTGGACTCTGCAGTGTTACGGCAGTCTATGTGCATTAGCCAAAACTCAGATTCGAATGAAACCTGTCAAAAAATTTACCAACAAAAAAGGCAAATCGGAACAGGAATTGGGGCTCTCAATAGCCATGACTGACAGAACATGAGAACCTGCATGAGTTTCTAGCTTGGAACACATGTGGATTCAAACATCTATTTAACGACTTGGAGATTTTTTTGGAACGTGTGTTTGTAATATGTCTACAGGAAACCTGGCTTTGTAAAACCCCAATGTGCGACGGTTTCACCACTCTCCTAAACCCTGCTGAAAAAAATGCCAAAGGTCGCCCAAGCTCTGGTTTAATAACAATGGTGTGAATAACGCAAACATGGTCCGCTCCGGTTATGACAAATCCCAATCCATATGTGCAAGGCACCCTTATCCATACGATGACAAAAAGCTCGCAAGTAAGGAAGTACTTACTGATCATAAATGGATATTGGAATCCAGCTAAAATCAGTACTAATGACATCATAAATGCCATCTTAGAGCTAATAGATGAAGCAATGTTAGCTTACAACAAGCTGTCAATAATCTGCTGTGGAGACCTAAACTGTACATGGTTCCAGTTCGATGAATCTCTACAGATTTATAATCGACTATCTGCCGTCGCCGTTGAGGCCAGAGGGCAAAGATGGCAAAAGGAAATGACGATGCGTGATTTGTCCATGCTCAACGGTTCTACAAAAGGCGATGTTCCTCCAAAACCAACATGGCACCGTGAAAAAATGCACAGTATACTCGACTACATCTGGGTATCCAGAAATATTGAATTAAAGATCCTAGACCTTCAAGTCCTGAAAATGAACTGTAGTGATCATAGCCTTTTGAAATTCAGCTGCCTGATGGCCTCGACCCTCGATGTTGTTTTATATCAGAACGCTCTGGAAGCAAACGCCAAAGGCAATCGTCTCCGATTGAATGGAATGCAGATCCAAGGGCTTGTGACGAGGCTAAAGAATTTCCCAGCCATTCAAGGAAACAACTACATTCCACTGCTAACAGATTTCACCTCCGCAGTAAAATTGTCTGTGCACTATGGGCAGTCGCATCAACATCTTTATAGCAAAGTGTTACATGAAGCTAAAAAGGTAATGCGCAAAGATTTAAGAGTGATAAAAAAAATCTTCCAAGATCAGAAGTGCAAGATGCGCTAAAATCAAGACGTGCGCTCTAGAAATTGGGCAAAATCACATGTTATCGTCATCGATCAGGACCGAGCGGAGTTAATGTTACAGCTACTCTTGAAAAGAAATAGACCTGAAATTTGGCGAATCCTGAACACAGATCTTTCAAAATGCACCCCAATGTTGACAAACGCAATTTCAGGCGATGCATGGGGTATGCATTTTTCTATGGTATTTCAAAAGTCCAATATTGCGACGTGTCCGCTGACCTTTGCTGATGATAGATACTGTAGTGATACACGAAATTGCAACCTTGCCAATCAGGGCTTTAGATGACAGCATTAGCCGCTGAAAGCCAATAGTGTATTCAAAGTATGTGCTAAAAATGCTGACAGTAGTCTGTTGTAGCACTTCCATTATGCAGTAGTGAGCTACAAGGAATATGCAGGCCTAGTATGAGATAGGTCAAATTAAGCATTGTTGATAGACAGGCAGGGAGGGCCCCTAGCCATGTAGCTAATAGGTTTTTGGAGTGTTTGGAACATCATGGCACCTATATAGCGCTTAGATAGCCAGTCTTAAGCGCTATAAACACTAAGCTATGAGTGCATGCCTTTTAGAGCTTGCAGATGGGGTTAATACATCCCTGCTTCCCTTAGAATATTCAGCCTCACTAACGTTAGCCCTGGCTCCAAGCTAATCTTCCTTTTCTCTGGGAAGGTACTGATAAGACATTCCTCAGCCAGCGCAGATGGGAACAAGGGAGGGGGTAGGAGCGAGCAGGGAGCATCTCAGAGAGAGCTGGGTTTTTTCCATGAACCAGCCTCACAGAGAAAGTTCTGGAACTATGCGTCATGGTGACTGACAGCAAGAGAGTATAAAGTATCCATGCACACATGGGATCAGGGGGAGATCGCCTGTGGACTTGATTCGTGTACAGTCAGGTGCCCGGAATTGGCTCTCACGGTGTCCTCCAGCCTTGTTTTTCTATGAGCGGGGCTTGTTTTACAGCTAGCTTATGAGAAACCCAGGTCTCCCAGGGCTGAGATTAAGGGACGTAAGACTGTGTTTCTCTATGTTTCTCTATATTTCTCTATGTTTCTCTATGTTTATCTAAGTTCCATGTTTCACTATATTTTGCATTGCTCTTTGTTTTATGCTTTGTAATATTCTCTAACTTGAATCCCAAATGTATATGAAATTCACTGCTTAGAATAAATATGCTAATAACACTGAGGGTGTCATTTGTCACTAGCATGAGATCACTGCTCAGCACAATAGAACCTGTATTTTGGGCTGAATTGGGTATTTTTGCTCTCAAAGGGCTGGCCCCGAGGAAGATTTTGCCCAATATCAAGACATTTGGTGGCAGCGGTGGGATTTGTGAAGAGCAGTGCCATGACATGACAAATGGTGTGAGAGAACACAGTGTAGAGTGGGGAGCAGGCTGTCGCATTTCCTTGATGGTCTCACTGCAGCTCTGAGACTTCAAAAGGCAGCAATGTTGTGTCGGTTTGCCGTGGCCGATAGCTTGTGTGGTTAAGACTCCCTTCAGTAAATCAGTCGTGACTGACTTATTGCATGGGATTGGTGCCAGGGAGTACAAGGCAATAAACGAGCGGGAAATGACTTTGTTTAAAGCACTCCGATGAATGGTTAAGAAAGATGTATGCTCAATTAGAAAAAGAATTTTATCATGTGGTTTCCCAAGTTTAAAGTTGTAATTTGGAATGCATAATGAGACGGAGTTCTCATCTCTATTCTGTCATGAGGGCAGGAAAAAAAATAATTGCAAGAATTTGACATGCAAATTGTGAATAGTGATTTAACCATTGACTCAGCCCCAGTGTGCTAGCGAGTGGGGGCTGTAATGTTCGGAGGCGAAGGTTCGTCTTTTTTGATATATGCTTTTGAAGGGTTGGCATTCCTGAATAATGAGGAAGGGGAATGAGCCATGCTTAGGAGAATGAGTAACATCTGTGCTGAGAGCCTAAAGAGTTTTTTCTTTCTTTTGGCAACTGTAAAATTCCATGTGCTAATGGTGGCAAATTCTGTTTAAAGGAAACACACTAAAATGGTTATATTGCATTTTAGGCTGTGCCATGCTTATATTGGGTGAGAGACTCACTTAAAAGGAAAGTGAGTGAATGTTATTTGGATTTTCGATTTTTGTGTACTGATTTGAAATTGCAGAACCAGCTTGCAATGGTTGGGGGGAAAAACAATTTATATTTTTCTAAATTGCCCCTGGAGTATTTTTGACTGTCCCCATGCTATGCCATGGATTTGTGCTGTTGCCTTAATAGTGATGTATGCTGTGGAAATAGTGACCTGTTGACTGTGATACATGGGGAAAAATGTTGTTGACACATTAAACAGCCCACAAGCAATAGAGTGTGGGTTGTTCTTGCAGAAAAAAAACGTGCAGGGAGCTGCACTAAATATGGCATTTTAATTTTTTAAATGCACTGAACTGAGTGGTTATAGTTTGGCAATGGTACAACAGAATGAAACATCTGTGTGTGATAAGATAGCACAAAGATTTAATGGGTTGTGAGTTCTCTTGAAAGATTGCACATTACAAGAAAAAAAAAGACGCTTTGACATTTTGCAAAATTACATGGAGTAGAAAAATGACAAGAAAAGTGCCGCTTTTGAAAACAAGAGTCTTGCTGTGTGTGCAGAGCTTGTGCCTTGAAGCTGTCTTGGGCGAGGTGTGTGAAGGCAAACAAAAGCAGAAACAGTACAAGAAAGAGTTAATTTGGATGAACTGTCTGAAACGAGTGAAGCCGCCACAGTATAAGAGTTATAGGCAAAAGAGATAAGCTGCGTGCTAATGGCGCTGCCAGGTGCACACGAAAGATAAACATGCCTGCATTCCTGAGGAAGGGGGAGCAAAAACAGAGAGCTGTTCAAAAAGTAAAGAATTTGCCCAGTAAACTGTGGTACGGAGCAAAGGCTTCATGCAGGATGGCAGACGGGCACATCACATCTGAACATTTACCTATGCATCTGTGAATGGGCCAAGAAAAGACAGCTGCCCATTCCAACAGACATTACTGTGCAAACCGCATTCCCATGTGATGTGATGTGAACTGAAGTAAAGCGCTGTGCACTGGAGAAGAAACCTCTAGGCGCTTCGAGAAGAGAAAATACACATCTGGCAAACTGCAAGCTACATTGCCAGGGATGGAGTAACTGACAAAGACATTATGGCATTCCAGATGGAAGCAAAACTGACAAAAAGTGCTTAGCCGTTTTGCAAGAGACAACATGCAGAGCGGGGCTTTGAAGTACAACATGAACACTGCACATTAGCCATGATCCAGAAGCCACACGGCTTAGTGCAAGAATGAATGATTTGTTGAAGCAACAAAAGAAACTGACTCAGACTATCGCACTCAAAGGAGTGGTTCAAAAACAGCAAACGCCCTTTGAAAAAATGACAAGTGAAAAAACCAGAGACTTGAAAAGACACTGCTAAGAAAAGAAAGATAAATAAACAAAGCTGCTTGTACAACTGCAAGCGGTATTGGACTGAAAGACTTTACCTTTGAAAAATGGAGTGATGCCAGCAGGGCAACCTAAACCAAGATCATGGGACACTGGAAGCAAGTTGGCGCCTGGCATTGGTGATCGCTTTGGTGAAAAAGAAAAGCATTGTGCGACCTGGGTACTTACTATATGGCTTTGTAAAAGCACAGATCAGTCTGAGGTACCATTGACCAGCTATGATTGCATTGCACAAATGAGTTTGTGATTAGGCAGTTACACCCCGTATGGTTGAGTGTAAATAAGCCCCCAGAAACATGCAGAAAGGTGATAAATAATTGCAGTAGCAATGACAAAGTGTGTAGTTACCTGATGAGACTTTTTGAAGATGGGGGTGGTATTATGGGAAGGGGTGGATAACGCTGATATTGAAGTTTTGATGACATCCTAACATTTCTGTTTGTATTTTGCCTAGGCAAAGCACGACAAGACATTTCATAATATAGAGAGTGAATATGCAGTTTGTGGGTGACACTGATCAAAGAAGGGTCAGACGCATTCTCGGAGAAAGCGAGCCACTGCGACATGCTATTTCAACTTTAACGTGCCCTGCACCGCACTCAATGCTGTAACCTGCGAATAGTGTCCAACAGAGTAATAACTTTTGCTGAACTGGCATGATGCAGACTTGGCTAATTATCAAGTATTTGATGCTACACATTTAAATGACATGTTTTGCCCTTTCTTGTTTAAAGGACTATGGACAATGAATTGTGGACTGTAACATCAGGCACCACATACAGCTGTGTGACACAGCAATTGAATGCTAACACATTGAAAAATGGTTTTTAAATGCACTGTTGAGATGAATCTGAAAAAACCAAATGGTTTTACTCTTCCAACTGAATGGCTTTAACCAGAGATGTTTTGTTTTTTGAAAAAAAAAATATTCTACATTGCACGTAGGCAGGAGAATGATTTATGAACTGTTGGGGCAGCAGAATTATGCAAGCAGGAGCGTAATTTATTTTGAGATAAGATGGGTGCGCACATCAAAGTCACCTGTGCGTAGGTTAAGATTCTTAATTGAAGTAATGCTGCCAAGTGTGTGAGCTATAATTTGAAATGGTAATCTTTGAAACACTGGATACTTTTACAGCCAGCTTAAGGCAGGTAAATGAAACCATGACTGACTTGATGTTTGATTTTATGACACAGAGTGTGACACGGTTTTTTGTTAAACCAACCAGTTTCATGTTTTTGTGGGGACAGCTGTCTCCAGCACACTAATGCAAAGAGTCACCTTTTGATTGTAAACATTTGGAATAATTCTTTGGAAAAGCGCTGCAAATGAGTATCCACATGGAATTGCTAGAGTACTGGCCTGGCACATTGTCAGGCATCTTTTGTCACTGAATGGATACCATTTGTTTAATTTGTCTAATGTGATGTTTTTCTGACCAAGAACTGCAGCGAGTGTTCTCGCCAAGATTTAATGAACTATAACTTGACTAAATGAATTTTTTCCATGGTGTGATGAAACAGCCACTGCCGGATAGTAGTATGGTGTTTGTGGCTAAAGTTATTATTGTATATGGTAGATATCCCACTTGAAGAAGGGTATTCTCCAAGTCACAGAAGGTAGACACTGTGAACCTGTTAGATTTTCCAGTAGTAAGACAACATGTAAATTGTAGACTGGTAATGCACACCTTCATTATTACAGTGCTACACTTAGACATAGATTTATCATGAGGCAATGTTTCCTTAGTACTACCAAGCTGCTACAAATGGAGTCCATTTCTATGGCCCATCACTAGAGTGCGTGTAGCTAGGGAGCTAGATTCATTAATTGCAGGAGCTTTATATGCTTGTGACATAGAAACTGTGCACTATAAGCTAGCCACTATGGGTTCTGATGCCAGCTCTGCTATAGAACTTCTGGCCTAGTGGGGCCCATTGATATGCCCAGCACTGCTACAAGTATTGACAGCCAATTGAAGATAACAGAATTTTAGACATGAAGACATTTTTGTCTGCCATAGGGCAGGTCAACAAGACTGCTAAATACACACAATGCATTGTATGGCAAACATTGTTAAATCAGCAGGTGTTGGCTTTTTACTGGGTGGGGGCGACCATCCTCCACACACTGGCACGCAGAGCTACAGTTACCAGCATACATATGGATTGAATTGCTTGCTTTTGATTGCATGAATAACACATGCCATGCTTTGATGTAAATTAGTAGAATTGTTTTTATTTAGACAACCTGGTGCCCATGGGTTCACCTTGTTCACGAAATTAGATGGTTTCTGGTTGGGTTCCACCTACCTGGGGGAAGTGTCTAGTCACACAGCCCATAGTCACGCTTGAATGCCCTGGGATCCGGGGGAGGGTAGGCCCTTAGGGTGAAAGGCTGCCAGGTTTTAGAATTGGTAACCATACATAAATGCAATAGTGCATTATAGATTAGACTACACTGGATTGCCTTGACATTTTAACTGCATGCTGCTTTTTAACTGACAATCAGTTATACAAAATTGATTTAGGTATTTTTGTGTAGGCCAGGTTTTGGCTAGAGTAAATGTCCATGTTCAATTGGCGTAGGTATTTTTGTGTAGGCCAGGTTCTGGCAAGGGTATATGTCACTGTTCACTTTGTGTACATTTTTGTTTAGGTAGTGTTTTACCTTGCATGCCACGCTAACTAACCGCTAGAAGATAGTTTGCTTAAACCTCTTGCAAAGCCCCTAGGTCTTTATCACTGCACTAAATACTATGTTGATAGGTATTAGTCAGCATTAGTCGCACAAACGTTGAATAGGGGTGGAATGTAGTGATACACGAAATTGCAACCTTGCCAATCAGGGCTTTAGATGACAGCATTAGCCGCTGAAAGCCAATAGTGTATTCAAAGTATGTGCTAAAAATGCTGACAGTAGTCTGTTGTAGCACTTCCATTATGCAGTAGTGAGCTACAAGGAATATGCAGGCCTAGTATGAGATAGGTCAAATTAAGCATTGTTGATAGACAGGCAGGGAGGGCCCCTAGCCATGTAGCTAATAGGTTTTTGGAGTGTTTGGAACATCATGGCACCTATATAGCGCTTAGATAGCCAGTCTTAAGCGCTATAAACACTAAGCTATGAGTGCATGCCTTTTAGAGCTTGCAGATGGGGTTAATACATCCCTGCTTCCCTTAGAATATTCAGCCTCACTAACGTTAGCCCTGGCTCCAAGCTAATCTTCCTTTTCTCTGGGAAGGTACTGATAAGACATTCCTCAGCCAGCGCAGATGGGAACAAGGGAGGGGGTAGGAGCGAGCAGGGAGCATCTCAGAGAGAGCTGGGTTTTTTCCATGAACCAGCCTCACAGAGAAAGTTCTGGAACTATGCGTCATGGTGACTGACAGCAAGAGAGTATAAAGTATCCATGCACACATGGGATCAGGGGGAGATCGCCTGTGGACTTGATTCGTGTACAGTCAGGTGCCCGGAATTGGCTCTCACGGTGTCCTCCAGCCTTGTTTTTCTATGAGCGGGGCTTGTTTTACAGCTAGCTTATGAGAAACCCAGGTCTCCCAGGGCTGAGATTAAGGGACGTAAGACTGTGTTTCTCTATGTTTCTCTATATTTCTCTATGTTTCTCTATGTTTATCTAAGTTCCATGTTTCACTATATTTTGCATTGCTCTTTGTTTTATGCTTTGTAATATTCTCTAACTTGAATCCCAAATGTATATGAAATTCACTGCTTAGAATAAATATGCTAATAACACTTTGAGGGTGTCATTTGTCACTAGCATGAGATCACTGCTCAGCACAATAGAACCTGTATTTTGGGCTGAATTGGGTATTTTTGCTCTCAAAGGGCTGGCCCCGAGGAAGATTTTGCCCAATATCAAGACAATACTCAGTGGGATGTGGAGATGTCGCACGACGAAATTGTCAGAGCCATAAAGGTATTAAAAAACTTGCGTGCAGCTGGACCCGATTTGATTTCCAATGTAGCCCTCAAAAGACATCCAAGCGAGTGGGCACATTTTATCGGGAATCTATTCACAAATATTGCAGCGCTAAAAAAAATTGCCTGATCTCGTGGACCACCGCAATAGTGGTGCCAATCCACAAGAGGGGCAATTGGGATGATCCGAACAACTATCGCCCAATTGCCCTGTTGGACACAATCTGCAACATTTTCAAGTCAAATCTAAGATTAAAACTTGCAAACTGGGCTAAGGACTCACTGATTGCAGATATACGCCAAATCAGTTTTACGAAAGGGGTTGGAGTGGATGCAAATCTGGTAATTTTGACCACATTAAAACTAGAATCTATAAAGGCAAATGGAAAAATTCATTTTGCCTTTATAGATATTAAACAGGTCTTTGACAGTGTGAACCGTGGTCTGCTCTGGACAAAATTAGCAAAATGGCGATGTCCGAATTCCATTCTTGAACCAATAATTGCCCTTCATGAACAAACATCGATCAGAGTGCGACTAAACAACTGCGCCCGTTATCCAAAACCATCTGGACCCATAAAGGCGTCAAACAAGGCTGTCCGCTTGCTGCGGAGCTCTTTAAACTATCCTTGTCTGATCTGCCAATCCATCTCGAGCAGGTTCCTTCCTTCTCGCCAACGATCAATCGTATACCGATTAAATGCATCATATACGCGGATGATCTAGTGCCGATAGACAGGACACAAATAGGTCTTCAGCGCCTGCTTGCAAGTTGTCTTGATATTGGGCAAAATCTTCCTCGGGGCCAGCCCTTTGAGAGCAAAAATACCCAATTCAGCCCAAAATACAGGTTCTATTGTGCTGAGCAGTGATCTCATGCTAGTGACAAATGACACCCTCAAAGCGTTAGCATATTTATTCTAAGCAGTGAATTTCATATACATTTGGTATTCAAGTTAGAGAGTATTACAAAGCATAAGACAAAGAGCAATGCAAAATATAGTGAAACATGGAACTTAGATAAACATAGAGAACATAGAGAAATATAGAGAAACATAGAGAAACACAGTCTTACGTCCCTTAATCTCAGCCCTGGGAGACCTGGGTTTCTCATAAGCTAGCTGTAAAACAAGCCCCGCTCATAGAAAAACAAGGCTGGAGGACACCGTGAGAGCCAATTCCGGGCACCTGACTGTACACGAATCAAGTCCACAGGCGATCTCCCCCTGATCCCATGTGTGCATGGATACTTTATACTCTCTTGCTGTCAGTCACCATGA
Organism: Ambystoma mexicanum; assembly: GCF_040938575.1. Lineage (NCBI taxonomy): Eukaryota > Metazoa > Chordata > Amphibia > Caudata > Ambystomatidae > Ambystoma > Ambystoma mexicanum. The sequence goes on from NC_090932.1 coordinate 92,235,720, forward strand.
CGCATAGTTCCAGAACTTTCTCTGTGAGGCTGGTTCATGGAAAAAACCCAGCTCTCTCTGAGATGCTCCCTGCTCGCTCCTACCCCCTCCCTTGTTCCCATCTGCGCTGGCTGAGGAATGTCTTATCAGTACCTTCCCAGAGAAAAGGAAGATTAGCTTGGAGCCAGGGCTAACGTTAGTGAGGCTGAATATTCTAAGGGAAGCAGGGATGTATTAACCCCATCTGCAAGCTCTAAAAGGCATGCACTCATAGCTTAGTGTTTATAGCGCTTAAGACTGGCTATCTAAGCGCTATATAGGTGCCATGATGTTCCAAACACTCCAAAAACCTATTAGCTACATGGCTAGGGGCCCTCCCTGCCTGTACTACTGTCAGCATTTTTAGCACATACTTTGAATACACTATTGGCTTTCAGCGGCTAATGCTGTCATCTAAAGCCCTGATTGGCAAGGTTGCAATTTCGTGTATCACTACATTCCACCCCTATTCAACGTTTGTGCGACAAATGCTGACTAATACCTATCAACATAGTATTTAGTGCAGTGATAAAGACCTAGGGGCTTTGCAAGAGGTTTAAGCAAACTATCTTATAGCGGTTAGTTAGCGTGGCATGCAAGGTAAAACACTACCTAAACAAAAATGTACACAAAGTGAACAGTGACATATACCCTTGCCAGAACCTGGCCTACACAAAAATACCTACGCCAAGTGAACATGGACATTTACTCTAGCCAAAACCTGGCCTACACAAAAATACCTAAATCAATTTTGTATAACTGATTGTCAGTTAAAAAGCAGCATGCAGTTAAAATGTCAAGGCAATCCAGTGTAGTCTAATCTACAATGCACTATTGCATTTATGTATGGTTACCAATTCTAAAACCTGGCAGCCTTTCACCCTAAGGGCCTACCCTCCCCCTGATCCCAGGGCATTCAAGCGTGACTATGGGCTGTGTGACTAGACACTTCCCCCAGGTAGGTGGAACCCAACCAGAAACCATCTAATTTCGTGAACAAGGTGAACCCATGGGCACCAGGTTGTCTAAATAAAAACAATTCTACTAATTTACATCAAAGCATGGCATGTGTTATTCATGCAATCAAAAGCAAGCAATTCAATCCATATGTATGCTGGTAACTGTAGCTCTGCGTGCCAGTGTGTGGAGGATGGTCGCCCCCACCCAGTAAAAAGCCAACACCTGCTGATTTAACAATGTTTGCCATACAATGCATTGTGTGTATTTAGCAGTCTTGTTGTCCTGCCCTATGGCAGACAAAAATGTCTTCATGTCTAAAATTCTGTTATCTTCAATTGGCTGTCAATACTTGTAGCAGTGCTGGGCATATCAATGGGCCCCACTAGGCCAGAAGTTCTATAGCAGAGCTGGCATCAGAACCCATAGTGGCTAGCTTATAGTGCACAGTTTCTATGTCACAAGCATATAAAGCTCCTGCAATTAATGAATCTAGCTCCCTAGCTACGCGCACTCTAGTGATGGGCCATAGAAATGGACTCCATTTGTAGCAGCTTGGTAGTACTAAGGAAACATTGCCTCATGATAAATCTATGTCTAAGTGTAGCACTGTAATAATGAAGGTGTGCATTACCAGTCTACAATTTACATGTTGTCTTACTACTGGAAAATCTAACAGGTTCACAGTGTCTACCTTCTGTGACTTGGAGAATACCCTTCTTCAAGTGGGATATCTACCATATACAATATTAACTTTAGCCACAAACACCATACTACTATCCGGCAGTGGCTGTTTCATCACACCATGGAAAAAATTAATTTAGTCAAGTTATAGTTCATTAAATCTTGGCGAGAACACTCGCTGCAGTTCTTGGTCAGAAAAACATCACATTAGACAAATTAAACAAATGGTATCCATTCAGTGACAAAAGATGCCTGACAATGTGCCAGGCCAGTACTCTAGCAATTCCATGTGGATACTCATTTGCAGCGCTTTTCCAAAGAATTATTCCAAATGTTTACAATCAAAAGGTGACTCTTTGCATTAGTGTGCTGGAGACAGCTGTCCCCACAAAAACATGAAACTGGTTGGTTTAACAAAAAACCGTGTCACACTCTGTGTCATAAAATCAAACATCAAGTCAGTCATGGTTTCATTTACCTACCTTAAGCTGGCTGTAAAAGTATCCAGTGTTTCAAAGATTACCATTTCAAATTATAGCTCATACACTTGGCAGCATTACTTCAATTAAGAATCTTAACCTACGCACAGGTGACTTTGATGTGCGCACTCATCTTATCTCAAAATTAATTACACTCCTGCTTGCATAATTCTGCTGCCCCAACAGTTCATAAATCATTCTCCTGCCTACGTGCAATGTAGAATATTTTTTTTTTTCAAAAAACAAAACATCTCTGGTTAAAGCCATTCAGTTGGAAGAGTAAAACCATTTGGTTTTTTCAGATTCATCTCAACAGTGCATTTAAAAACCATTTTTCAATGTGTTAGCATTCAATTGCTGTGTCACACAGCTGTATGTGGTGCCTGATGTTACAGTCCACAATTCATTGTCCATAGTCCTTTAAACAAGAAAGGGCAAAACATGTCATTTAAATGTGTAGCATCAAATACTTGATAATTAGCCAAGTCTGCACCGTGCCAGTTCAGCAAAAGTTATTACTCTGTTGGACACTATTCGCAGGTTACAGCATTGAGTGCGGTGCAGGGCACGTTAAAGTTGAAATAGCATGTCGCAGTGGCTCGCTTTCTCTGAGAATGCGTCTGACCCTTCTTTGATCAGTGTCACCCACAAACTGCATATTATCTTCCTATATTATGAAATGTCTTGTCGTGCTTTGCCTAGGCAAAATACAAACAGAAATGTTAGGATGTCATCAAAACTTCAATATCAGCGTTATCCACCCCTTCCCATAATACCACCCCCATCTTCAAAAAGTCTCATCAGGTAACTACACACTTTGTCATTGCTACTGCAATTATTTATCACCTTTCTGCATGTTTCTGGGGGCTTATTTACACTCAACCATACGGGGTGTAACTGCCTAATCACAAACTCATTTGTGCAATGCAATCATAGCTGGTCAATGGTACCTCAGACTGATCTGTGCTTTTACAAAGCCATATAGTAAGTACCCAGGTCGCACAATGCTTTTCTTTTTCACCAAAGCGATCACCAATGCCAGGCGCCAACTTGCTTCCAGTGTCCCATGATCTTGGTTTAGGTTGCCCTGCTGGCATCACTCCATTTTTCAAAGGTAAAGTCTTTCAGTCCAATACCGCTTACAGTTGTACGAGCAGCTTTGTTTATTTATCTTTCTTTTCTTAGCAGTGTCTTTTCAAGTCTCTGGTTTTTTCACTTGTCATTTTTTCAAAGGGCGTTTGCTGTTTTTGAACCACTCCTTTGAGTGCGATAGTCTGAGTCAGTTTCTTTTGTTGCTTCAACAAATCATTCATTCTTGCACTAAGCCGTGTGGCTTCTGGATCATGGCTAATGTGCAGTGTTCATGTTGTACTTCAAAGCCCCGCTCTGCATGTTGTCTCTTGCAAAACGGCTAAGCACTTTTTGTCAGTTTTGCTTCCATCTGGAAGGCCATAATGTCTTTGTCAGTTACTCCATCCCTGGCAATGTAGCTTGCAGTTTGCCAGATGTGTATTTTCTCTTCTCAAAGCGCCTAGAGGTTTCTTCTCCAGTGCACAGCGCTTTACTTCAGTTCACATCACATGGAGCATTGGAATGCAGCTTGCACAGCAATAGCGCTTTACTTCACTTCACATCACATCACATGGGAATGCGGTTTGCACAGTAATGTCTGTTGGAATGGGCAGCTGTCTTTTCTTGGCCCATTCACAGATGCATAGGTAAATGTTCAGATGTGATGTGCCCGTCTGCCATCCTGCATGAAGCCTTTGCTCCGTACCACAGTTTACTGGGCAAATTCTTTACTTTTTGAACAGCTCTCTGTTTTTGCTCCCCCTTCCTCAGGAATGCAGGCATGTTTATCTTTCGTGTGCACCTGGCAGCGCCATTAGCACGCAGCTTATCTCTTTTGCCTATAACTCTTATACTGTGGCGGCTTCACTCGTTTCAGACAGTTCATCCAAATTAACTCTTTCTTGTACTGTTTCTGCTTTTGTTTGCCTTCACGCACCTCGCCCAAGACAGCTTCAAGGCACAAGCTCTGCACATACAGCAAGACTCTTGTTTTTCAAAAGCGGCACTTTTCTTGTCATTTTTCTACTCCATGTAATTTTGCAAAATGTCAAAGCGTCTTTTTTTTCTTGTAATGTGCGATCTTTCAAGAGAACTCACAACCCATTAAATCTTTGTGCTATCTTATCACACACAGATGTTTCATTCTGTTGTACCATTGCCAAACTATAACCACTCAGTTCAGTGCATTTAAAAAATAAAAATGCCATATTTAGTGCAGCTCCCTGCACGTTTTTTTTTCCTGCAAGAACAACCCACACTCTATTGCTTGTGGGCTGTTTAATGTGTCAACAACATTTTTCCCCATGTATCACAGTCAACAGGTCACTATTTTCAAAGCATACATCACTTATAAGGCAACAGCACAAATCCATGGCATAGCATGGGGACAGTCAAAAATACTCCAGGGGCAATTTAGAAAAATATAAATTGTTTTTCCCCCCAACCATTGCAAGCTGGTTCTGCAATTTCAAATCAGTACACAAAAATCGAAAATCCAAATAACATTCACTCACTTTCCTTTTAAGTGAGTCTCTCACCCAATATAAGCATGGCACAGCCTAAAATGCAATATAACCATTTTAGTGTGTTTCCTTTAAACAGAATTTGCCACCATTAGCACATGGAATTTTACAGTTGCCAAAAGAAAGAAAAAACTCTTTAGGCTCTCAGCACAGATGTTACTCATTCTCCTAAGCATGGCTCATTCCCCTTCCTCATTATTCAGGAATGCCAACCCTTCAAAAGCATATATCAAAAAAGACGAACCTTCGCCTCCGAACATTACAGCCCCCACTCGCTAGCACACTGGGGCTGAGTCAATGGTTAAATCACTATTCACAATTTGCATGTCAAATTCTTGCAATTATTTTTCCTGCCCTCATGACAGAATAGAGATGAGAGCTCCGTCTCACTATGCATTCCAAATTACAACTTTAAACTTGGGAAACCACATGATAAAATTCTTTTTCTAATTGAGCATACATCTTTCTTAACCATTCATCGGAGTGCTTTAAACAAAGCCATTTCCCGCTCGTTTATTGCCTTGTACTCCCTGGCACCAATCCCATGCAATAAGTCAGTCACGACTGATCTACTGAAGGGAGTCTTAACCACACAAGCTATCGGCCACGGCAAGCCGACACAACATTGCTGCCTTTTGAAGTCTCAGAGCTGCAGTGAGACCATCAAGGAAATGCGACAGCCTGCTCCCCACTCTACACTGTGTTCTCTCACACCATTTGTCATGTCATGGCACTGCTCTTCACAAATCCCACAAAGCTGCCACCAAATGTCTTGATATTGGGCAAAATCTTCCTCGGGGCCAGCCCTTTGAGAGCAAAAATACCCAATTCAGCCCAAAATACAGGTTCTATTGTGCTGAGCAGTGATCTCATGCTAGTGACAAATGACACCCTCAAAGCGTTAGCATATTTATTCTAAGCAGTGAATTTCATATACATTTGGTATTCAAGTTAGAGAGTATTACAAAGCATAAGACAAAGAGCAATGCAAAATATAGTGAAACATGGAACTTAGATAAACATAGAGAACATAGAGAAATATAGAGAAACATAGAGAAACACAGTCTTACGTCCCTTAATCTCAGCCCTGGGAGACCTGGGTTTCTCATAAGCTAGCTGTAAAACAAGCCCCGCTCATAGAAAAACAAGGCTGGAGGACACCGTGAGAGCCAATTCCGGGCACCTGACTGTACACGAATCAAGTCCACAGGCGATCTCCCCCTGATCCCATGTGTGCATGGATACTTTATACTCTCTTGCTGTCAGTCACCATGACGCATAGTTCCAGAACTTTCTCTGTGAGGCTGGTTCATGGAAAAAACCCAGCTCTCTCTGAGATGCTCCCTGCTCGCTCCTACCCCCTCCCTTGTTCCCATCTGCGCTGGCTGAGGAATGTCTTATCAGTACCTTCCCAGAGAAAAGGAAGATTAGCTTGGAGCCAGGGCTAACGTTAGTGAGGCTGAATATTCTAAGGGAAGCAGGGATGTATTAACCCCATCTGCAAGCTCTAAAAGGCATGCACTCATAGCTTAGTGTTTATAGCGCTTAAGACTGGCTATCTAAGCGCTATATAGGTGCCATGATGTTCCAAACACTCCAAAAACCTATTAGCTACATGGCTAGGGGCCCTCCCTGCCTGTACTACTGTCAGCATTTTTAGCACATACTTTGAATACACTATTGGCTTTCAGCGGCTAATGCTGTCATCTAAAGCCCTGATTGGCAAGGTTGCAATTTCGTGTATCACTACACAAGTCTCGAGGAGTATATGATTGCGAATGAACTGACAATAAATACAGCAAAAACAAAAATCGTATCAGTTGGAAACTTAAAATCAAAGAAAGATAAAGCTTTCAGATGGCAAGTCGCGGATGCTTATATTGCCTCTGTGGATTCCATAAGATACCTAGGAATTGAATTTAATAATTCCATATGCGAGCTCCACTGGGTTAAAGAACTAAAATCAAAAATGCTGATTCTCGCTCTGCAAGCTGCGAAAATCAATAGGAACTATGGAACGTTCTCACTGGAACCTGTCCTAAGATTCTATCTCCAAAAGGCTGTTCCAGTCATAACTTTTGGTGCCGAGGCAGGGTGGAACATATGCAAAGAAACTTGCCAAATGCTGGAAGGGCTTTTTTGGCGACATGTGCCAAGGCTGCCACAATCAAAATCAATGACAATTTTGCAACATGAATTATCCTTAAACTCGCTGCACAGCAGAGTGGTTTGGAACTCTATCATGACAATGCGCAAGATGGCCTTGAAGACTCCAGCACCGGCATACCAAATGTTTGTCGAGTATGATCCTAACAATCAAAACTTACTTAACTTGTGGTTCCGCAAGTTATTGTCATTTCTGGTAGCAGCTGACATAAACAACCAAGAGATTCTAAATCGCCCGCAATGCGGAAAAAAGAAATTTGATAATTGGGCTTGGATTGTAAATCACGAAAATCGTCAATCAATAACATTTTTGGGATGTGATCCCAAAAAATTAAATATTCAAGCACAATATCTCCTGCATTGTCCATCTCGCCATCATCGCGAACAATTTCTTAGGTTTCGGACAAACAACCTAAAAACAAAAGAAATACTCTGGCTAAGGCAAGACAAATCCATAAAAGAGTATCTTTGGCGCTTTTGCGGATTGTGCGTTGAATCTTCGAAACATCTGCTCATTGAATGCACTCAGACAGTAAATCAACGTTTCTTACATCTCAGAAAGTTTGCCCCCCTTGATAACAACATGGATGAGTGGTGGACTAGGTGCATCTCTGGGAACAACACAAAGCTCGTCTGTGCAATCGTGAACTACTTGGACATGATTTTGGCAGTAGAGGTCTAGTGTAGTTCATCATTGCTAAATCGTGTCTTTTCCTTTGAACAGTTTTGTGAGCCTAGAAATGAATTAACTCATGAGTTGCGTGGCATTTTAGTTTAGAGAAATGACAGAGTGACTGTTAAGAAAATTGTTATTGATCTAATTTTTATTGATTCTTAGCGAATTGTGATGAATTCTTTTTGAAACAAAAGTTTGTGCCTTGTGTATAAACTGAAGTTTATTTCAAATAAAAACAAAAAAAAAAACATTTAAAAAAAAGAAAGGCAGGGGGATGGGTGCATTAGCAGGGGAGGGGGAGAAGGAAGGAGGAGGTGAAAAGGAAAGTCTTCAGTTTGCGGAACTTGAAGAGATCTGGCTAAGTCTGTGGGGCAGGGAGGCCATTCCAGAGGGACGCTCCTGCCAAGGAAAAAAATTCTATCCGCACTCTCTGCTTGGAGAAGCGTCTGTTCAGCAGAGAGTTGGAGCTAGAGGACCGAAGCACTCTAGCAGGGAGGTATTTGGGAAGAGACAGTTGAGTGTAGCGGGGTCCCAGGTCCAAGTAAGCATTATGGATGATGCAGAGGGTCTTGAATTTGATCCTAGCAGCAACCGGGAACCAGTGGAGAGATTTTAGGGCAGGAGAGATGCAGCCCATGGGCTTGAGGCCAAGGATAAGTCTTGCAGCCCTAATTTGGATTAGCTGAAGAGGGCAGAGGGAGGAAAGAGGAAGATTGAGAAAGAGGCTGTTACAGTAGTCATGCCTAGAGAGAACAAGGGCTCTGGAGACATTGAGCTTCTGGGAAAAGGTGAGGAAAGGGAGAATGCCTCTGGCAAGGTCTCTGATGTGAGGGGAGGAGAGAGAGAGGAGTCGAAGATGACCCCCCAGGTTTTTTGCCTCACAAGTGTGTGAGGGGAGGGGGCCCAAGGAGGTCGGCCAGAGAGTGGGAGGGAAATAGGAAGCAGGAGTCCCAGTGAGAAAGTCTCAGTCTTACTGGCATTAAGACAGAGGTCATTTGCAGAAAACCAAGCCTGAATAGCTGTCAGGCAGTCAGGAATGAAAGTGGATGTGTAGGAGGTAGCGGAGGGAAGCTTAAAGGAGAGCTGTGTGTCATCAGCATAGCATTGGAAGTGAGGAGAGAAGGTGATCAGGTGGGCTACAGGGGCAAGGTAAATGTTGAAGAGCCATGGCGATAAGATGGAGCACCGAAGAACACCACAAGTAGAGAGTGAAGTGTAGGAGAAGAAAGGGCTCAGTTGCACTTGTGATGGGAGTTTAGAAAGGAAGGTCCTCCTGGCGAGTGCCTGGTCTGCAAGGCCAAGGGTGTCACTGAGACGATTTATGAGGATGTCATGGTTGACCATGACATAAGGCGGAGGAAAGATCGAGGAGGATCAGGACAGAGGAGAGTTAGAGTCAAGATTTAAGAGCAGATCTTTTTGGGTGTTCAGCAAGCTCTGAAGCCATACTGGTGGTCATGTAGACAGCCAACAGATTCAGTGTGGAGGGTCAGTACAGGGATTACCAACTTCTCCAAGAGTTTGCCCAAGAAAGGGGTGATGGAGATAGGGAGATAGAAGGGCAAGAAGGTTCTGCAGACTGCTTTTTTAGGAGAGGGTGCACAAAGGAGTGCTTGAGGGAAAGAGCTAGTGGTGACAGAATGGTTACAGAAGTCAGCCAAGGACGGGGCAAGAACAGAGATGTTGTCCTTTTTAGTTATGAAAGAGCAAGGGAGAACATGTTAGGAGGAGACTTTCATAGAGCGGACTACTCTAGAGACCTCATCCAGTGCAGTGGCCGAGGAGGAGAATATTATCACTTCCTTATCACTACTCATTTCAAGAAGTTTCAGTAGATACATAAAGACCTTCAGTGCAAGGTAGGCAAGACTACAAACACTTGTGCTGAGGCTGTAGAAAGCGAGCGTGCAAGCAAATGAATGCTTCACTGAGCTATGGTTCAATCCTCCATTCTGACAGTATGCATATGGGACTCAAAATGGAGTCTCTCCAACTATGCAACGCTGGTAGACTAGATATAAAGTCTACTTAATTGAAAATTAGTATATCTTTCTCATTTTTATTTGAATTAATTTACAATCACATTTCAGTCTACATTCTTTAAACCTTCATGACATACAACTGTATTTTCTTCAACAGTAATCCACACTTTGAGGACAATGGGCTTCATTACAAGTCAGGCGGTAGCCGTACCGGTAAAACTGGCAGGTTTCCACCAGACTTGCAATATTTAATGGCACCTGGCTTGCCGGAATTACCAGGGGAATACGGCACCGGCATTCCGGGAAGTCACCAGTAAATGTTAGTCCCCATTCCCATTTGAGTCCCATAGGACTCAATGGGAATGGGGAACATGGAAGCACCGGCACCGTTAATAACGGTGCAGGTGCTTCCGTGTAGGTCTGCGTATCGTGGCCGCTGTGCCCGGCAGGGTCCCACCTGCTGGGCACAGCAACTCCAGCAAGCAGACCTGTAGTGTGCCGGTTCGATAACAACGGTGCCGGTAGGCTTACCAGCACTGTTGTTACGGATCGGCACACTTACAATGAGGCCCAATGAACACAAGCCTCACACTTCTAAAAACGTTGGATTATCAATTCAAAAAGGCCGGTCTCTTTCTCAAACTTCTCTCCTGGGGACTTCATTAGTAAATGCTTTTAAGGTGGTCTGTCTTCTTTACGAAACATTTGAAAACACTGTTAATTAAAATTGCATGCAATGCATTTCCAACGCGACAGCAAAAAATCATCAGAACTCCATGAATGGTGGCGGCTTCTAGTGAGCGAATTGAAATGGTCAGCCAGGACCAAAGAGCACCCAGTGTAACTAGTCTCAATGCGTAATACAGTCACAGATTACTTGATGTGGGAAATAATAATATAATACTTTGGGATACACGTACAGCATTCAGATTCCATGAGAGCCTTTTGAGGCCAGGGTGGTGTATAAGCCCATTTGATTCTGCAGTATCATAGCGCATGTTCATGAGGCATCAGTGAAAGGGAGATTGAGTCGTTATTTGCCAATTTCTCCAGCAGCAGGGATAATTTCAGGATCTATTCACGGTTTAGCTAGATGTGCATTCCAGGCATGAGGCATCCCATACTGTTGCATAATGTTACATCTCTGTTCAAATCCACACTAAAAATAGAACTTAATCTTAGATTGATAGACAAACCATTTTCAATACAATAAGAAGCTAGGCAATCCAAAGCGCACGGCGGTCAGATCTAACAGTGACAGTCAAATGTTTTTTAAAAGTTGCACAACAACAAGCTGGACGTTTGTGACAATGTAATGTTTATTCTAGGGACTTTACTACAAAACTTTTCTTTAGTGATTCTTAAAGTGATAAAAGTACAGTTCTATTTTTCCGTTCAGGATGTGGAAAATAAAACTACAATATTCTTTTGGCTTCACATGTTTCATTAAGGATTTTCATATTGTAAGGTTACTTTAATTTGAGATATGTGTATTTTGCAAGTAAACTATAAGAACACTCAAGTTTCCAGTGGCCAGGCATGAGAAAGCCATTCAGTCCTTTTGTTCACGGTTTGCATTCTGGGACTTGTATTTTTTATTTCCCGTTGAACTTTAGTAAAACTACAAGTCTCAGAATTACAAGCATAAACAGGACTGGATCAACTTCCCATGCATGGTGTGTGAAACCTGAGGGTATTCTCCCGAGTAGACCTTGAGAATCCCTTATTGAGGTGGCCAGGAAAGGGCTGGCGCTCTCAGATCCCAACCCTCGGGGTAGACAAGCGAGGGAGGATCACCTGAATAGGGGAGCCCGGGGTTATGCTGCCCCAGGTGAGACACAGTATTGTACCAGGGAAGAAGGAGAGGAGGATGATATACCTGAGGCCTTAGTAGGCCATAATACATTTACCCACCTTCCTCCCATTGAATCCATCTTACCAAAACCTACCATCCCCTCTGTATGTAACAAATCCCTTAGGATGCCACACCCTGTTGCATTCAGAAACCATCTCTCTCAGAATCCCTGCTTTCCTGTTCCCCATCTGAATACTCCGAATCATTCTTCTTCACGTCCCTCTGGTTTGTCCCGAACACTCAGTATACAGCATTGACAACACACTGCCATTCCCACAATCCCCCCCGTTCAGATCACGATAAAAACACTGGTCATTCTTGTTCGTTCCACAACCTCTACGAGCCCCCTAGTCAGAAAACTATAGTCCTCTGTAACACCTTTTCTCCATCCTACCCGGTAGGATATTCAAGAACTCTACCGCCTCCCGTTTTTAACCTGAACACTTCTTTACCTTGTAATAGATGATAAACTTGTAATAAAACTGTTTACCTTACATGTCCTGACACAAAGGTCAGGCAATTGATTTAAATCACACACACCCGACGGCCCTTCCTTTTCCCCACACAAAATCCCTGTACTGTCGAAGCCTTTGACCCAAGAACTGTGAGAAAGCAAGGGAAGTGAATCCCGTAAATAATTGTGAATGCGAAGTTGGCAAGAGTGAACCTGACCGAGGGATGACGAGAAGGGGACAAGTCTAAAGTCCCAAGAAACAGTGTGTTGACAAACGTGAACCCGGCCGAGGGATGTCCACTATGAAATGTTTAAAAAGACATAACATTTAAGAAGGGTCCGAACCAGAACGAATCAAGTGAACCCGAGAAAAGGGAGGTTCACAGCGAACTAAAGAAAAGACATTGTACAAAAACAATAGAGGACAAGTTTACTGAAAGCCATAGTGAATATAGCAGAGGGAGGTCAACAGTCGGGAGGTGTCCAAGCCTGAAAGAGGGAGATCCAGGGGTGAAGCCATCACCCAATGTTCAATAAGAAAAGGAACTGTGATAGATTTATGGAATACGATTTGTGAAGGGTCAGCGCCCAGAAGTATATACCACTATATCAGAACCCCTAACGGTAAAGTGGTTCATTTAAAGCCATATCGACTGCCAGAAGCCCTTAAACATAAACAGATAGTGATCGAGGAAGTCAACAAAAATGTTTAAAGCCAATATCATTTAGCCCTTCTCAAGCCTATGGTCCTCTCCTATAGTGTTAGTCACTAAACCTGACAGTTCCTGGAGATTTTGCATAGTCTTCCGTCAAGTCAATACCATCTCGGACTTTGATGCCTATCCCATGCCACGCACTGATGACCTAATTGATAAACTCGGAACAGCCACCTATTTATCCACCTACATTTAACCAAAGGATACTGGCAAGTTCCTGAATATGGGCCAGATAAGGAAAAACCTGCGTTCTCAATGCCTTTAGGACTATTCCAGTTTAAAGTCCACCCCTTTGGCCTTCCAAGGTGCACCAGACACTTTCCAACGCCTCATGGATAGGATCCTACAGCCCTACTCTGATTTCTATGGAGCCTATATTGACAAGATCATCTTTTATAGCAAAACTTGGGAGGACCATCGCTTCCACCTTTATAGCATCATGAAAGTCCTTAGAAACGCTGGCCTAACTGCTAATCCAGCTAAGTGCAAATTGGCCCAATCACACTTTGGCATGGGAACGTACAACCCCAACATGAAAATGTAAAAGCTGTCTTAGATACACCAACCCGTAAAACCCAATGAGACCGTAGACCTTTCCTCTGATTTATAGGGTATTAACGTAGCTTTATCCCCAACTTTTTGGATAAAACAGCACTGCTGACCGATAAACTTGAACATGCCGAACCACAGAAGCTTCATTGGAATGACGAAGACGAGATATGTTATAACATCCTGAAACAAACTCTGTGTCAGAACCCAGTCCTGAAGGTAGTCGACTTCTCAAAGGAGTTTGTGTTATTTATTTGAATTTATAAAGCGTTCATCGGCCCAGAGGCATCGTGGCGCTGTTACAGAGAGCTCACTTGGATACATATTCTTAGGGTGGATAGGATAACGCCATATACATGGTTGCTTTCAATCAGAAAAAAACAGAGGCATAGGTAAGTTTCATGATTACAGGGGAACTTATAACATACAGTCTAGTTAATGAGCTTTGTTTTCAATGCTTTTCTGAACAATGTGAATGAGGTTACTTTTCTTAGCTCGAGCGGAAGTGCATTCCAGTTTTTAGGGGCTAACACAGGGAAGCTAGTTCCCCCCACTTCGACTCTTTTGAAGGCCGGGACTGTAAGCTGGTGTGAGTATTGTGCCTGTTTGGGTCTGGTGGCAGGTGTCTGATGAATTATTTCCGACGGGTAGGGGGCTGCCGAGTGGGAGAGTCATCTGTGGGTGATGGAGAGGGTCTTGAACAGTATGCGCTCCTTTACTGGGAGCCAGTGGGCGTCCTGTGTGGCCTGGGAGGTGTGGTCTCTGTTCTGGATGCTTATCACAGCTCTAAGAGCGTTATTTTGTGCGGTTTGCAATTTTTTGAGGAAGTGCCTAGGAGCAAGACACTGCAATAGTCCAGCTTTGTTCCGATAGTAGCTCTAGATATATTAAGGCCATTTTTGGCAGAGGTGCGGTTTAACTGCATTAATAATTTGGGTTGTAAGAGCCGCTGACAATGAAATGGCACTAACTTGATGCTTCATTGATAGGGTGGAGTCAAGGTACCCGCCCAGTGTTTTGACTGCAGCAGAGCCTGTGATTACAGTGTTTTCAATGCTGAAGTTGCTGTATTGGCTGTCTAGTTTGTTCAGAATTTCATTGGGGCCTACCAGTAAGATTTCTATTTTGTCTCAGTTGAGACATAGACCGTTAGCCGCCATCGAGGCCTGGATGAATGCATAGGTCTCTTTGAGGGTGTTTAGGTCTAGGAGCCGGAGAGTGGAATGAGACTTTGCGTATCGTCGACATAGTTCGTGAATGCTACAGTGTGCCCATCTAGGTCATTGAAGAGGGGTAGGGTGAATATGGTGTAGAGGGTGGGGGAGTTGCAGGACCCTTGCGGGAATCCGCAGTGGATGGGATGGCTGAGGCCTGATCAGAGAAGACTCATGGCCCTGCCTTCTAGAAAGGACGTAATCCAGGCTGTGGCTTCCTGGGAAAAATGGGCAGCCTCTTGAGGTGTCTGCAGAGGATCTTATGGTCGACCAGATGGAAGGCGGGCGACAGATACAAGAGCAGGAGCAAAGCAGCTTACCTTTGTCCATTGTTTCTAGCAACTGGTTCTTGAGATCAACGCAGACTCAGTACCATGGCATGGACGGAATCCCGATTGCCTTTTTCCCAGAGGGGGGGGAGAGGGGAGAAGTCTGGATCCAAGGTGTTTTTTTTTAGTAACGGTCTAACGCATGATTCCTTGAGGGAAGGAGGGACTATGCCCGAGGAAAAAAAGAGGCGTTGATGAACTCTGTGAGAAATGGAGCAAGTGGCTGCGCTGTCATACATGCTGCGGCGTCTCCCCCTCGTTTGGCTGGTAAGACCGCTCTGAAGCAGCTGCAACAGACGGTTTGCTCGTAGATCGGCAGTCAGGCCGTTCTATTCTAGTTGGCGTTTGCATGAAAGATTGCCTTGGAAACATTGTTTGTTGCAAGGACGCCGTGCCTGATATTCACGTCATTGCGTTCCGGTTGTCACGTGAAGTTACAGCTAACGTATTTAAAATCAAAGCCTGGTGGCGTTCGCTGCTTCTGATTGTTTTCCACTCTGGAGCTGCGGATACCATCCTGCTACAAAGTATCCAGTTATTATTGAAGTTGCATGCCTTTCAGCGTTTGTGTTCCTCGAGTGGGCAGGTACTTACATCTGAACCCTCTTTTCTGGTCCTCACTTGACTTCCTATTCCTAGCAGAGGACATTTCTCTTGCCGCGACTTATCACGGACGCTTCCCAGGATGCTACACTAACCAGTGCTGG
The DNA here is from genome assembly GCF_040938575.1 of Ambystoma mexicanum. Classification (NCBI taxonomy): domain Eukaryota; kingdom Metazoa; phylum Chordata; class Amphibia; order Caudata; family Ambystomatidae; genus Ambystoma; species Ambystoma mexicanum. The sequence continues at coordinate 92,251,100 of NC_090932.1, forward strand.
GTTGTTTCCTGCATACTTTTGGCTGAGGATTTTTCACGATGTTACTTGTTTTTCATTGCGGGCGATACGATTCCCGCACAGATTATCTACCTCATCAAACCCAGTAGCATTCCATCATCACACATACGGAGTACAGGCATTAGTGAACTGAACTATTATTTCTACAATGCGTTGCTGCTTTCTTGTTTGTTTTCATCACATACGTGCACTGAACTTTATGGACGCTTTCCAGGAGTGCACCATCCCGATCCTAATGCTAGCTGCCTTACTAAGCACCTCCAACCCCTCCACCCCCCCGGTCGTTGTTGCCTTTTGGACTTCCTGGATCAAGACTCTTCTGGAATCACTAGTTGTCGCCCTTTATCTCCATTGAAGACACCAACAGGTTAGTTCGATTCTACCATTCTTTGAGTTAGCTGTTCATACCATTCATTGAGGACAAGCACTGAATAGAGTTATTTTTTCTTATACAGCTTGGCGTTGTTGTTAGTTGTGCTCCGTGCCCTTTCCAGTGATCACTGCTCTAGCTGTGGATGTCGTAGTAGCAGGAGGGGTTCATCAATTGGAAGGTCTTTACCTATTTCGAGATTTATGAGCTCATCGGCCAAAAACATGACTTGTATGCTTTATTGCGCAAAAGTCTGTAAGCCCAGTCCAGACTACTGAGACAATTGGCCATGAAAGCACCTGTATCCTTTTATGGTCCAGGTGAGTGTTACTGTATCCTCATTGAGTATATCAGTAGTGTGACATACGCACAGTCTTTGACAAGGCTGGCTGGGCAGGTGCACCCTTGCAGAGGGATGGCTTGATATGTTTCATGATACCCATGACTTCTGCTTCAGTTATTTCTTTGAAGGCAAAGGGTTTTTGATCTTTATTCGGCACATGTACCGTGCCTTTGGGTGGAACGTCAGGCGCAGAGACTTTGGGAAGGGCGTTGAGGTGAGTGTGGATTATGTTCTGAAGGGTGTTGTATTTTGTCAAGCATGGCATGTTGAATATTATTGCACCATGTGTCGTCTTTCACAGTTTGCTGTGTGCTAGTTGGGGGTATAGTAAGTTCTTTGAAAATTGTGAACAACTGTTTAGATTCCGATTTAGCATTGATGATTCTAAGGTTGTAGGATGTGGCTTTGACTGCCGTGATGGACTTAATGTATGGTTTGGCAATAGTTTTGTAGGCCTCTTGTGTGAGGTCAGTGGGGCAAAATTGCCACTTGATAAGAGCTGCGCGCTTAAGAGCTCTTAAATCAAGTAGCTCTTGGGAGAACCAGGAGTTAGAATGTTTGATGGACTTGGTGCTTTTCTTCTAAAGTGGCGTGATGGCGTCTACAGCCTTTTGAGAGTGGCCTTGTAGAGGTCTACAAGCTTGGCGGGGTTGTTCGAGAACGGCGGTTTTAGCGGCCACCTGTCTTTAGTGAGGAGTCGTGCAGATCTGACCATGGCGTATGGCACTGGTGTAGTGGGTTTAGATGTAGCTTTGGATGGTAGGTGGAAGTGTAGGAGATGGTGTTCGGTCCATGGGCGTGGTGTTGTTGGGTCAGCTATCCAATCCAATATAAGACCTTTGGAATTAGTCGGATTAGCGACTCTTTGGATATATCCCATATCTAGATGCACTTTGGCCAGGGCTTTGCCTCTGATCTTTTGGGCCGTAAAGCTCAGATTAAGGTCTCCTAGGAGTATTGCTCTAGTGTTGTTTTTTAGATTGTCTCCTACAAGGTGTAGGAGGTTACCTTGAAATTCCAGAAGAGGGCCAGGGGGGAAGTATATGATGTGCAGCGTTGTAGTATTGTTTGGTGTGAAGGATATTTTGACTGATAAGGCATCAAAGTTTTTTGCAGTAGCAGACTTTATTTGTCTAGAGTCGAGTGAGTCTTTGACTATGAGGGCAACACCACCTCCCTTATTGGGTGTTCTACCATGCCGGAATATGGTGTAACCTGGGGGGAGGGTTTGGCGGATGGATGGTACAGAAGCTTTGTGCAACCAAGTTTCTGCGATAGCGAGGATGTCAAGATCGAGATCTGTGATCAGGTCATGGATCTCAGTGGCATGGGCTGGAATAGACTGTGCATTGATTAGAGCACATTGGATTGGTCTGGTGTTGGGTATGCTGGCATTGCTGTTTTTAGGGGCTATTTGGGGACTAGTGTTCTTTGGGATGGTATGCGGGATTGTAGGACTGGAATGCATTAGGGGTAAGGGCAAGGAGGTCAATTTCCTGTTCTATATATTTTGTCAGTGTGGGCGTGAAATGTCTAGAACGGGTACCTACCCTTAGATTCCTCATGGGGAGGGGCATAGGGTGGGTCGGGAGCTGTGTACCTACTGGTGCATGTTGTATGTGAGGTGGAGTAGGAGTTGAGTGATGGGAGCTGCAGAGGCTGTCCTGTAGGAATACGTCAGTGTGACGTTTCGAAGTGCAGGAAGGAAGTTTGTTGGTGTGATTGTTTTGGAGCAGGGCAGTATAGGCGCCATGCTGGTGAACAGGGTAGCGCTGTTTTGGGTGGGAGGAGGCACCTGCTAAAGGGGTGATACCTATTGTGGGGCAGATATGAGTATGGTGCAGAAAGGACCAATAGGGTTGCATACTGCAAGGTATGTGCTGTGCACGTGACTGTAGGCTGCTTCTGCTTCAGTGCATTGTGAAATTGGAGCAGTTGGTGATTGCGCTTCTTGGAGGTATAAACACGTAGCAATTGAGCAATGCAGGGTAAAAATCTATACATGTAACAATTAAACAATGCAGTGTGATGGACGTAGCACCCATGTATTTAAAAGGTAGTATCTCAATTTACAAAGGAGGCTAGCAATTGCATTACATTGAACAAGCAGCAAGTGAAATGTGGTGTATGGTGCTAATTGTGCACGTTATTGTTAACATTGAAGGACTACAGGTTTGGTTGATAGAATAAGTAAAAGGGAACACAGGCAATGAACAGCATGGCAATGTGGTTCATATCGAAGTGCCAGCGCTTACAACCAATAATTGAGGCTTGTGTGACGATAGAAGCGCTTGCTCCTACAATATAAACTTAGACGAATATTGGCACTGAAATACCTAGCATGGTACCTTAGTAGGCGAGAGTATAGTTCGGAAGATCGTATCGGGTAGCTGGCGGACCGGATGCTGAGGAGCTTCCCTCAGCAGTGGTGTTCTTATCCGGTGCGATCGGCAGCAAGGGTGTGATAGCTGGTAAACTCACGTGACTGTGGGACAGGGGAATGGCACAGGTGCGCTTGGGTGGTTGTTGTGGTAAAGTAGTGGCTGGCAGAGAAATAGAGCAGCGTGTCTGACCCACAGACGCAAACGTCCCGGATAGGCACAGACAGGAGGTACCCTTAGAGGTGGCCCTTGATGGTTGGACGTTACAGACGGATGCCTCCCTTACAGGGTTAGGAGCTGTCTTGTCACAAATTTGCAAGACTAGAACATCACAAAACTGTACACCTATCGCAAGTTATTCCCACATGAAAAAAACGATTCTGTAGTAAAACTAGAGGCTCTAACCATCAAATGGGCTATTATCCATATCCGGTACTACCTATTAGGACTCACCCCTAGTTTGGATTAGCCAGCACAAAGATTCCAAACCAATGGCCTACAACTCTATGGTTTCACAGTGGAACACTGAAAAGGAAAAGACCAAGGAAATGTAGAATTTGTTTCCCGGTTCCCCTGTGAAACAAATGTGGCTACATCGCATGGAGGAAGGGTATGCGGGAAACCTGAGGTTGTCTCCCGATCTAGTCCCATGGATCTGTCATCCAGGTGGCCAGGAAACGGCCATCTCTTTTGGATCCAATTCCTGGGGGTGGACCAGTGCGGGAGAATCACCTGGATGAGGAGGGGGGTCCTTGGGGAGTGGGACACCGATGGGTGAGACGCGGTATCCCCCTTCTTCCAATATCTTTTGCCCATCCTACCACGTAGGATATTCCAAACCACTGCCCCTCCCCCTTTTCCAACACAAACACTTTCGCACAAGACAACAGACTAACACCAGAGCCATTTACATTACATGTCCCAATACAAGGGTCAAGCAAAGTCAGGCAATTGACCAGAATCACACACATCCGACGGCCCTTTCCCTTCCCTACAGGGATAGAAGGTGGAGCATGACAGCACTTTATGAGCAAGGCATGCAGCACGGCGTAAGAGCAAACTCAGAACAGCAGTGCAAGAGGAGGAGAAAGATGGTACATAGTGATAGGGTGACAAGGAGAGAGTCGACCTTACCTTTTCCGACCAAGGCCTGTGAAACCGATGCAGTGGGAATAAGTCTGCGAACAATAGCCAACGTGTCTTGCACCAGATGTCAAAGGTACATAAGACTGTCCTCTGCTGATTGCCAAGTCGGGGAGAGACATTTGTCTCTGTGGTACGAACCTGGACTCCAAGAAGAAAACAAAGTGTTTCATCACAGCCGGTGAATCGAGGGGAGTATTGATAAGAAACAGAACTGTATTTGTGTTAAACGAAAAGTAGCCAATAGCTAAATTGAATTTTGAAAAGCTAAAGAGGGGGGAAACCAGAAACAGAGGAGGCCGACACCATGTGGGTCTTTAAGCAGGATTACTCTGGCCGATAACCCGATGGTAGAAAGACTACCGTAACCAGAAGCCCTTTGAAAGAGGCGAGACGAAGTCAAAGTGGTCTTACAGTGGCCTTATAAAATCCTATGTACCATTGAAAGTCTTTGACCGACAAATGATTGAGAAGCTAAGGGAAATTAATCTTGCATAGTGAAATGAGTATATGGACAGTGTTGCAACGATGGGGAAGAGTGAACTCAAAAGAAGTGCACACTAAGATTTGTGAATACAAGAAGTATTAGAAGACCAGCGGAAGTGAACTGCCCTCCTTGTCATTTGGGTCTGAGTCTGGCAGTGGGAGATCCAGGGGTCTGCTTCGGTCTCGGACAAAGGTGGTGGTGGCCAATGCTTGAATCCCCATCTTTCTTTACTCTTTTATATAATGCTTATTATGTTGGGATTTCTGTAACAGGGCTTAGGGAATTTAATTTGTTTTTGCCTCTGTACCGGTTTGTCTTAATCCCTCACCACTCACTCCCAATAACTTGGTGATAACCTGTCAGATCACTTTTATAACATCTCCATTGAAAGGAACCTCACCATCAGCAAGAGATTAGCAACTTTCACCATCGCCCACTCCATCTCCCACCCCTCCTGTCTTTTCCCACTCACGCCCCCTCCTCCGTCCCATCACACACCTAGAATTCCAGAAGCTACTGCAGTAGCTGCCCCATAATGCCACTGCCCCCTTCACTCTTAAAAAACATCCTCTCCTCTACCTGCGCAGGCACCATAGCTAGATCAATAATTAACCATTCGCTAACATCAGGCGTTTTCCCAGCAGCTTTCAAAACCTCTCAAGTCGCACTTTTTGGGGGAGATTCTGGTCCTAATCCTTGTCTAGTTGCCCGAACAGGATAAAGCATTGCTTCAGGCAGAGCACAACAGGTGCACAACACGTTGAGAAGAGTGATAGAGGTGCCAGCTGTTGCAATAGACAATACGAGATTTGTGTCCTAAAAAGTCTGTCTTTCCAGGGTTACGTTGTACGCAGGGGAAATACCTCATGTCCCACTTTACGGGGTACTCATGGAGCTCACACGACACTTTTGTGTCGAAATGTAGAGCAAGATCCATGTTATGGTAAACTTACACAGCTGACTCCATTATTTTCAATCCGTCATTCACGGCCAAAGAACTTTCAGTGATTTCGTACAAGTAGAACAAAAATATGCCCCTTATTTTAAATGAGTGCATAAAGATTAGTAGATGTGTGCAAATAACTGGTCGGGGGGGGGGCTTTTATTGCAACATCCAGCGAAATGCAGTAAGACGACATATTCGTTTTAACATCCCCATTAAACAAACTGTATATGAAGAAGTATTCCAATGTGTGAAATACAGAGACTTTAACGTAAATATTTTCTCTGGTGCTTAGGCTTGAAATGACTCCTTCAGTCTCCATGTGTTGCTGAAACAATATGTATGGAATTGTGGGAGTCCTTTCCTTGGAATAACCCCCATACATTTCTAGGTGCGTGCTATTTGATTTTATTGACAACGTGTTCGAGTACAAGGACAAAACTCTTGATTACGATGGTAAATATCCTCAGACTGATGCAACGACATTGTTTTCTGGAGAAAACAAACCTTAGGTAATAGCATGAGAAAGGGGGAGGGGAGGGGAGGGGAGTCGAGGTCCCCCCACACCGACGACACGTGCGGCGCTCTGGATGCCGCCATCACCGAAGCCCGGGTCTCTCTTCTCGAAAGCCACAATTCCACATAGGGCGAGCACAAAATGGAACACAAACCCGAAAACGAGCCCGATAGGCTGCTCGGCTCCCAACTTAAGCGTGATTGGCAGAGACAGACGCCTAACCAAACGATGACGGAGAGTGCGCACGTTCCCGTTGCAACCAAAGAAGTAACCGTGGATTGGTCAGAAGACAGAGCTACGGCCAGAATAGACTCTATGCATCCAGTCCCTATTGGACGAGGTGGGCGGCGCCCTGCAAACGCCGCTCTTTCATTGGCGCCAGAAAGGGAAACGGGCGGGCCTGCCCTCCAGTGACTTAGTAGGATTGGCCAATCACGGTGACGTGCAATGTCCGCCTTTTATTAGTCTCTGGGAGGGTGCAAGAGGTTCTCGTCCTCAGTCACAGCCTTTCTCTCTTTCGCTCCGCGCGCTCTCGCACATCAGACGCAGCAGAGCACAGGCCGCACGTGCAGCTCCACCAGCACCGAGCCCGCACCACATCCGGGGAAACCGCGGCACAGAGTCCACCTCAACGCAATCATGGTGAAACTAGCGAAGGTAAGAGCAGCGCTCCGCCATGCGATGGTGGAACGGAGGTTTTAGCCTCGTTCAGAGCGAGGCGGCCGGGGGCTTCTGTCGTGTGCACCACTGCACTTTCTATAGAGGGGGGCGGGGGGTTACGACGGTCTTCCTTTAAATTGGACCGAATAGCCGGGAAGCGCGTGTGTAATATACGTCACGGCATTGACTGCTGGAGCGACTGCCACCGGTCTACTTCTGCGGTCCCTACCTCAAGGCCTACCGATATATACCGGACTGGCCTTTTCGCCACGGCGGTTCTCGCTCTCGTGTGTGTAGATTGTGCCTTAACCGCGAAACGAGCTTTAGTTATACCGCGCTCGCTGCCCCTTGCCCCTCTCCCGCATCGGGAGTCGCGGCCGCGCTCTTTCCCGCCATTCGGCTCGCGCGCCGGCAGCCGTTATAGCTCCAGTGGTTTGTCTGTGACGTATGCTGGGGACGAGCGCGTACACTCAGAGCCTTGCTGCGCGAGAGCCTACGTTGGTAAGCCGCAGACGTTCTGCGAGCGCACTGACGTCACACGTCGACGGCTTCTTAGGGGGTGGTGGTGGGGGGGTGCGCTTAACTTGTGCGCCAGGCGACCGACCACCTGTTGGCTTGTGTTGGGGGAAACACGTGGCGCGTAACCTGAAAGCTGAGTTCTAACCCTTAACTATCTAGATACACGATAGGATGCTGGGAGTTGTAGTCCCTGGTGTCACGCGCCCCACTCGTCTTGCTTTTCCGGGTAGCGGAAAAGTGCCAAATTAGTCACCAGACCTAATGTCTACCAATCGGGCTAAGGCGCTCTATTGTAACGTGGCAATTGTTGTCCAAATATGTCGTCGCGGTTTGGCTGTGTTGTCCCGGTGTAGTCCTTGTGGTGGCGGGGGCGGCCTTTTCTTTACGAATTTAATGGTTGCGAGTGCTTTCTAGCTTCTTAAAATTAGCACGTTGTCTTTCAGGGAGCTAAAGTTGCAGGCAAACCGAAAAAAGCTGCCCCACCTCCCCCAAAGGATGTTGAGGATAGCGAGGAAGAGGACTCTGAAGACGACGAAGACGAAAGTGAGGAGGAAGAGGTAATTGCTTATAACACTTGACGCTATCCTTAATAACTAAAAAAAAACGGATTCCTAAGTTTAATTACGCCACATAACGATTATTTTTCCCCACCCAAGGAGGTCCCACAAAAGAAAACCGTGACTCCAGCCAAAGCCTCCAATACACCTGGCAAAAAGGCAGCTACGCCAGCAAAGAAAGCTGCCACGCCTGCAAAACCTGTGATTACACCGGCGAAGAAGGCTGCAGCGGCTAAGAATGGCAAGAAGGCCCAAAATGAGGACAGTGAGGAGGAGGATGACGACGACGAGGAGGAGGAGGATGATGATGAAGAATCCGGTAAGTGGTCCATGCAGGAGTGTAATGTTTGCATGGCGTGGCCCGATAGGCCAGCGATTGTTTGTTGCTAGTCAGGCGGCATTGTTGCTTGTGCTGTTGGTTAGGCCTTGGCGTGATTCATATTATTGGTCAATGAATGTGTCTCTGATGTGAAAAATCCTTAATCATTGCAGCCGTGCCAACATGAGTGTAGTGGTATCTACTATTATTGGGGCTCCTACCGGAGGCCCGCATGGGTCATCCCCGCGGCTCTTTATAATGAGATCCTGCTGTGCTTATTTCAAGCGGAGAGTATAGCCTGATATTAACGTGGTCCGTTTAGATCTCCCAGGTATACGTTTAGGGTAAGCTCGTGTTTTGAGGGTTACATTTCGTGAATTGTAAATTAGTGTACATTTCGAAAGATATCGCATTAGCCTTCCGAAAGGTTTCGATCATGTTGGTTAATTATGGTCTCCGTGAAATGCTCTTGTTGATCCCATGATGGGCCATGGGACACTTAACAGTTACTCCTATTCCCCACTCTTGCCTTAGACGCACCTCAAATGCACGTTGCCCTTGTAGTGCTTTTTGTAGTGGTCTAATCCGTTATTGAATGACCCTCCCGCCCCCATCTTTTGTAAGGGTGGAGTTTACTAGTTGTGCTTAAAGCAGATGTGGTCAAGTGATTATGCCGATTGAATAAGGGAGTGAGTGACAAGCCCGCTTGCCCCAGTCCTTTACATCACACCTGAATTTTAGTGTTGCACCAATTGCGCCGGTTTAGAACATCGGGTTGTGTGATCATTGGCCATGGGATCTTGTACTGGTTTCCCGTCATTTTAACAAGGGGGAGATTGTGTTTGAGCTGTTACTATTGCCATGCACTTGTGATGGCGGATGCTCTTCTGAACTTTTTTTTTCTTTGAAGAATCTGAGGAGGAGACTCCACCTGCCAAGAAACCCACACCGAAGAAACCGGTAGAAAAACCATCTGCAAAGAAAAAGGCAGCCAAAAAAGAGGAATCGGAGGAGGAGGAAGAGGATGAAGACGACGATGACGGTAAGTCTTGCTGGCATGTGCTACCTATGAGAACGTAACTGGCACGCAGGATCACCAGCACAACATGATGATTACCTAGGGACTTAATCCTGATCAGTCAGTGATGTCTTACCTTTCCTGATGTGCTGAATGTGGCTGTTGCAAATGGGCATGTGCACGCGCCTGTGCCACTCAATGGGTCTGGTTCCTGGCATAAAAATAGTGCTTGACATGGACTAACCTACAATGCATGCCTGGAACGCAGAGCATTGATTTTTGACTATATTCTCATTCCAGAATCTGATGAGGCCATGGATACCACCCCACCTCCAACAAAAGCCAAGGCTGCTGTAACTGCAAAAGTCGCTGTAAAGGCTGAATCTTCAGAGGAAGAGGAGGAGGATGACGACGACGATGATGATGATGATGACGAGGATGACGATGACGAGAAGGGTACTTAATAAAAGTAGCTGGCATCAGCACAAGTAACATGCTTTTTAAATCTCATGGTAGCAGACCCATGTTTCTAACGAGAATATTAACTGGGATTGTATTTTGAATGTAGAGACCGTGAAAGAGTCCGGTAAACGAAAGAAAGAAGTTCCCAAGAAGAAGGATGTGCCTGAGGCAAAGAAGGCAAAAACCGAAGCAACTGAAAGTGAGTTAGAGTAAATGTTCTCTTTCTGGAATACTCAACACACATGATGATCACCAAGGGACTTAATCCTGAATTCTGATGTCACTGTGAACTGATGTGTTTAGTAGCACTTGGCCTTTGGTGTACTATTGTTGGTGCAAGTAGTATAGGTTGTCGTCTCTGCGGGTATTTGTAGTGTACTTCACCTTCTGACTCTTTCAGCAGGTTTCTCGCTGTATCTGGGCAATCTGAACCATGAAAAGGATTTTGATGAGCTAAAGGATGCCATCCGGCAGTTTTTCTCCAAAAAGAGCTTGACTGTTGCTGATGTTCGCCTAGGTGGAACTAAGTAAGTTAACGTGCTATATGCAGCTTTAGTGCGTTTTCAACTGTCATGTGTAGTTTGACTCTAAACCATGTTTTTTCTTTCAGGAAATTTGGTTATGTCGATTTCTCCAGCGAGGAAGATTTGGAGAAGGCTGTTGGACTGAATGGAAAAAAAATTCTGGGATTTGAGGCAAAGATGGAGAAGGCCCGATCGAAGGAGAGTACTATAGAAAGCAAGAAAGGTAAAGATGATTTGCATCCACTCTGTGTAGCTGGCAGCACCTGGGGTAAAACCCCTGTAGCCCTTTACAAGAAACGAAGTTCCAAATTTAGTATTTCAATCCGGTGGGGTGGGTGGCTTACTTGGCTCCTGATTTAACAGCAGTAGAGTAGTTTGTTGCCTGTTGCGAGCTGTATGCCATTGTTGCGTCATTGAGCGCAGATAGCATGTTTTTCTTTTCTGTAGAAAAGAATTCCCGAACGTTGTTTGTCAAGAACCTGCCATACTCCACCTCAGCGGAAGATTTGCAAGACGTTTTTGACAACGCGATTGACATAAGGCTTCCTCTAGGCAATGACGGTGGCAGCAGGGGGTAAGGTTTAAGTTTCTCTGAAAAGAAGTGCGCCCTAGGCTACGTTGTAGGTTGAGATTTCATTGTAAATCTCTCCTTTGCAGCATTGCTTACATAGAGTTCAAAACTGAAGCTGAGGCAGAGAAAATAATGTCCGAGAAGCAGGGGACTGAAATTGAAGGGAGGTCCATTCTTATAGACTACACTGGAGAGAAGAGTGGAAAGCGAAGCGCGGCTAACGGTGAGTAGCTGTCTTCATGCAGTCGATTTCCATGTGGCATGGCTAGAGCCATGTCTCTTGCCATTATGCCCAGATTGGCTGCCTGTTCAGTTTTTCCTGTTAACCCCTCAGTGCGCTTTAGATGGGTTCCGCCATTACTATCCTTGCGATGATGGTTTTGTCTGTACTACTATTGCCTTTGAGTCGTCACATGGGCAGCTCGGTGGCTTTGTTGCATACGTGCCCACCTTGGCTGCATTGTGGTTTCTTGGAGTAGTGTTCTTGTTCAAAACGCAGCGGACTAATGTTACTACATCCCTTTTCTAGATTCAAAGACGTTGCTGGTCAATAACTTGTCCTATAGTGCCACAGAATCTTCCTTACAAGACGTTTTTGAGAAGGCGGTATCGGTCAGAATACCACAAAACAACCAGGGTAGACCCAAAGGGTAGGTATAATCACTGCTGAGATGGGTGCTTTGCAGATTGTTCTGAAAACAGTGGGTTGGTGTCTTTAGGCAGTGGGGGCTTTGTAGTTGGACGTAAACTAGCCATGCCCGAATTTATGTTCTTGCCGTCTTTTCCAGCTTCGCTTTTGTCGAGTTTTCCACTCCTGAAGAAGCGAAGGAAGCATTGGAAAATCACAACAACGTAGAGATTGATGGGCGGACGGTACGTCTGGAGATGCAAAATTCGCAAGGTGGAAATGCTCGAGGAGGCGGTAAGTTGCTATGGGATGGGCGCTCATGGTTGTAATGCAAAGATGCGGTTGTTGGCTGGCATTCGATCGTCTTTAAATGGCGGTACCCAGCTGCTGGATCCCACGATATGTCCCCTTTACTTTTATCACGTGCGACTTTCTGTATTGGTTTTTCTGCAGCTTTGTCGAATGCCATTAACTTTAGTTCCTCTTACCTTTAGGGCAAACAAAAACTTTGTTTGTGAAAGGTCTCTCTGAAGACACAACAGAAGAAAGCTTAAAGGAGGCATTTGATGGTGCTGTGGGCTCCAGAATAGCTACTGACCGAGACACTGGAGCTTCTAAAGGGTATGGAAAAGAGCAAGGCAAGATATCCTGTTTGCATGTACCCACGGAAGAGTCTGCATCCACATGTCTTGCTCGCTGTACTGACAAAGGAGGAATAACCATTTGCATATTGGTCTGCCTCGCCCACTTGAGCAGTCAGCAACACAATGCTATGGCAATCCTCCTTGGTACAAGAGTATAAACAACAACCCCAGACACTGGTTCAACCTTGTTGGGCCTCATCAGTGAGGTGGAGCTGTGCCTCTGAGCACAGTGAGCAAGGGGTCCCAAGGGTTTCCCCAGTGTGCAAAGGCTTTTTTTTTTTTGGTGATTTTGGTATATCGCCATACAATGCCTTCTAACTTGACCACTAAGTGCCAAGGACGAGGTACCTCGTCCTTGGCAACATGGAGTTAATCCGAAGGATTGCCCTTGGCACTTACAGGGTTGAAGTGGGTAAAAAGACACGCAGAGCCTTGTCGTGTTTCGAGGGGGGCGCCTGCTACCTTTTTTGTAGTTTTAGCCTCCATTTCAACCAGTTAGTAATTACAAATAGCAGATCTTGGCTTGGATCAGTATCGCAAGCTTGCATGCCATAACTATTACGGTGGTTATAGGTGAAGCTGTCCCATGCTCGTGTAGGTGCTAGGAATTAAGCTATTACTCCCTTGCATTAGTTACTTTTCATCAGTATTTGGATGGAGTTTGTCTATGTCCAGGACCCTGAACTGTCTTGTGTTCCGCAGGTTCGGGTTTGTAGATTTCTCTACAGTAGAAGATGCCAAAGCTGCCAAAGAAGCCATGGAGGAGGGTGAGATTGATGGCAACAAGGTGACGCTAGACTTTGCCAAGCCCAAGGGAGAAGGAGGCCGAGGTGGTGGCAGAGGCTTCGGAGGCCGAGGTGGTGGCAGAGGCTTCGGAGGCCGGGGAGGCGGTGGTTACGGAGGCCGGGGAGGCGGTGGTTACGGAGGCCGGGGAGGCGGTGGTTACGGAGGCGGCGGAAGAGGTGGCAGAGGAGGATTTGGTGGTGGTAAGTGAATTGACCTATGTCGGATGCTGTTGTGTTTGCAGTTCATCTAAAACGCAATGTTCTTCAATCTAAAACGCATGTCTCTTCTGTTGCAGGTAGAGGAGGCGGTGGAGGTTTCCGAGGAGGAAACCGGGGGAAGAAAACAAAGTTTGATGACTGAAGAGCAATTTCTCCCCTTCCCCTGTTTAAAAGGACTCTGGTATAAAATGGGGTTGAGATCGCCCATTGGTTTTGCATTGACCGAGCCTTCTGTAAGGACATTCCAATGTGAAGAAAAGCAGTTTCTTCTGTGGCCATCTGGATAAAAGCAGCATCAAGTTGAGGCCTGCAAGCTGTTTTCTCTGCCGGACTATTCCTAGAGACTTTTTTAAGAGTAACGAGTGATGGATGTGGGAAGTGACCTTTGTCTGAATTGTCATAAATTTATAATGTTTTATCCACTGTACAAAACAATCGTGTTTTCCTATCAACTTCTGTAGTATTTTTTGCTGTAAAAAAATGCAGAAATGTTTATGGTTTATGCTTCAGCGACTACGTCGTTCAGATTAAATGGTCTGGACATACCATTTGCGTTAATGCAGTTTTCTTGTAACTTGGCTTTTTGAAATGCTCATTTCAGAATGGAAATATGACACAGAACGATTGGGGGAGGGTAGTTAAGGAAAAGGGTGGGTGAGGGCGTTAGTTCTGAGCAGTCATGTCTGCCTAGCTACTGAGTTTGTTAGGTGGTACGGGGATTCGCTAGAGTTGTACAGAAAGTATCTTTCGTTTGGGGTCTCGGAGTGTTCTGGTTTTATCCAGCATGGCGGCGCAGCTCTCGGTGGTTCTGTACATTGCAATTTGCTTCTGCCCCTATGTTTATAGGCTACGTGAGATGTATCTGCTGCGGTCCTAGCAGGTTTATGTCTTTGTCTTGTGAGATCATACAGTGTCTACTACACAGTTGGGTGGAATTCGGAGTGGTTCATCTTGTCAGTGATTATTTGTATCATGTATGGATTTGTGCTGTTTTTGCAAGGAGACACTGCCACTGCGTGAGCACTAACAATGACGGGTGCTGGTACCTACCTGCTCGTCACGGTGCACTCGTTGGACTTTAGCTGCTTGCCTCAGGTTACCTAGATTTATACTGTTGTATTAACGGGTAGAATAAAAATCCATGTGGCTCTCGGATTTGGACTACATCGTCATTTGGGTTCCTTTCTGCTTAAGCCCTTAGCGGTTGTAGAAGAGAGGACCATGATTTGAGCCCTGAGTCCATCTCGTTCGGGTCAGGCGTCAACGGACAGTTTTGGTTATTAGCTGGCACACCATATTGCTTGAAGAGTACACTTTCGGGGAGTAGATAACACGGATACAAATCCACCAGCTCTTCCGATTTATAAGCATTGTCTTTCACGGGAGTCCTGTTAGCAAGCATTGGCAAAGTTGCCTTGTAAAGTATTGGGCAGTTAGCACACACTGATATTGTTGTTGCATGCCCCGGCAATCTCCATTTTGCTGCTGCCTTCCTGTTCAGAAGCAGATCCATGGCTTTATCAGTGTGCGGACAAACTGATGCGAGGTCTGGTTTCCCTGCCACCATTTGGGCCGTTTCTGGGTTTTGTACAATGCAGAGTCCATGTGCTTGGGCGAGTCTATGGTATGGTGAGGAATGGTGGTGTCGCTCGCACTGCAGAGGTAACTTGGGGCATTGAACCGATGTATCTAAATGTGACTTGCGTTCAGGTAATTTCAAGCAATTCGAATGGTTGGCATGGAAACGGAGTGGTGAAGTTCATATACACTTGTTTGTGAGGTCGGGGTAATGTGTGCCTCGGTATATTTTGGATAATTATGTTAATGCTCTCCAATGAAGTCATCCGTGAAATCGCAATATGTTTCTGCTGCTCAATCTTTGCACGTAGTTGAATACACCAGGGGTCAGATTAGACACGTAACCCAGTGCAATTTTGGCACTGGTGCAACTTGTTTGCTCTGGCCCGTCTCGCCACCAACCCTCCTGATGTTAGGCTCCTTAAAATATAAGCAGATTGTCTGCTGCTTATATTTACTATTCAAAGCATTCAGTATTCTCTTTTTAAATGCCCCTCCCCCTCTCTTGGACACGCCTTGTGTGTTCTGATCTGCCTTCATGTTTAAATCGTGATCGTTATTGGGCTTACAAGTTATCCCACATGCAACTACCCCCCCACCGCCTTAGCAGCTAGCCGCGTTCGTGGATGTATTCTAGTCGTGCAGTGAAAATGGGTCTGACGGAACGAGGGGGAAAACGGCGTGATGGCTAGTGCCTGCTTGGGCAGTCCCTCGGCTGCGGTGGGCGCGCCTTTACAGGTGGCTACATCAGTGCCCCGTAAGGTTCGCGGTTTGGTTTATTTCTCAATACCATGTCCGTTAGAGAAAGCTGATCAGGTCTTTTCCTTTGCAGTATAAGAATCGTTATGCTTTTCCCTTTAAATCCCAAACGCAGCCATAATTTTGGCATTTGCAGTGGTATTCTAGATTAACATCGGCCTGTTGTAGCGAGCCAGTCACCAACGGGTTTGTTTTGGAAGTGCTGTGCCCCTGCCGTGGGTGGAATGGAGGCGAGAATGGGGCAGAAAGGTCACATTGAGCTGGTTGTACAACTAAAGGTAATGGGGCTTTAGTCTGCCCGGGGTTGCGTCTATAAGGGAAATCCGTCGTGGACTGCCTCGCGAATGGCCATACTTTATTTTGTTCGTGAAATGCGTCTCCTTTTTTTTTTTGCAATGCATGTTCTAATTTGGGTGGGGGGCAAGGAGTGCCTCTCCTGCATGTTGTGGTTGTAATCGGTTAGCGTTTTCAAAAGCCTTAAGTGGCAGTAATGGAACCATACTTCTGTGGCCACATAGGAAATTGTATACTCTAAGGATCGTGTATTGTAATTATCTGTTGTAGTTGCCGCACAGGCCTGTTGCTAGGATGCACTCGTTGCTTGAGCATCGCTTTATACCCCTCCACTCGGAGGGAATTTGTCAGGCTCCAGCTAAACCATGGTCCGCATTGGAGAGCGCTTCAGCCCTGAAGAGCCACAAGCCCTTCTTTCCAGGTTGGCGAGGCTGAGGCTGCTGCCCTAGTCATCTGGCCCTGATGGCAAAACGTTTTCGGTTCTCGCGATGCTGTTCAGGTGGGCCTCTTCTATTAGGGGTTTGCTGGGTTCATCTGGCAAGAACTACGGCTAAGCCAGCAACTCCTTAAGCTGCAATTGTCCAGTTAACTGAACGGCACATTATCTATGATCCTTGTTCCCGCGATCTCGTTGGTACAGTTAAAAACAAGGCGTAGGACAGTATTCCTCCCAAAAAACCTAGGCACTAAAGTGATTTAGGCAGAGGCCACATCAGGAATACTGTGCAATCTCATTTGTGTATTTGGTGATCAAGCGTTTATAAAAACCTGCTTAGAAGTGCCGGCATCGGCATTCTCCATAAACCTAACGCTCGTTAGTGCATCAGTGTTGACTGGAAGGCGAACAATTGATTATTGGTGTTTTAATGTGTATATGGAGATGGTGAGTGTCCCGAGTTGTGAATGGTGCGTATATCTGCAGAGGGTTTGGGTTGTTGGCTCATCTGACGTGGAACTGCGTCTGCCCCAGCCCAACGGGCCTCTCGGGCGATAGGGCACCTGATGGAGAGCATGCACAGAAGGCTGGTTATCAAACAGTATATGTACCTCTGAAAGCTGTAGGCCAATACATGACGCGTATAATCTCGCCTAGAAAAGAGCATGAACAGGTGTTTGAGTGAAGAAGTAACCTTTTAAGCACAATGGGTAATGGGCACTGACCCAATGACTGGTCAGAAGTTGCACGGACGTATTAGTCTCCAAAATAGGCGTCCCCGGCACTACCCGTGTGGTTTTGAGGGAATCTTGTTACACAATGTAGGCTCTCAAATACCCGACGTGCCAGTATCTCAGATTAACATTCGTGTTGGTTTTGCTCGTATTGCCTAGCTATGCCACCATTTCCATACTGCCAGTATTGCAACTCGATGCTAGCTATGCCACCATTTCCACATATTACCACAAATGCAATTCCATGCTAGCTAATACCACTGTTTCCACATGTTCGCGTTTTGCCAGGGATACCAGCAGTGCCACTGCAGGAAGCTAAAACATGCTGACAAAGTTTCACTGCCAGCCCCTCATTCTCCACAATATCACCAGCCCATCTCCCACCTGGCACACACACACACACCCACACACATGCGTGCAATCAGACAGACAACCCTTTGCACGCACTCATGCATGCACATACTTGAGCTCTTGAGTCCCGCCGCCACACACGACTTGGCTTTTTAGGGCACTCCTCCGTGGTTCCTAGTTTGTTTCGTTCAGAGCGCTCGAGGGCATCGGGGAGGGGTGGCTTCACCCAGAGCACCTGCTGGAAGGGGTGGTGGGTCTGTCTCCTCCCCGGGGAGTACTCTAGACTGGACCCATTTGATGACGGACCTGGGTTAGCCGTGACTGGATGACAAGGGTGTGTCAAGCGCCACCAGGAAGGGATTTCCCCACTGCGCCGTCTAAGAATGTGGAGGCCATATCCTGAGGGCGGCACAAGGATGACCAGCCAGGCGAGACAGACCTAGGAAGAAAGGATGGAAAATGGAGGGGGGAAGGGGAGAAGAGGAGGTACGAGTGGCGGGAATGATGTGATTTATGCCTTTCTTGAGACTAATTCTGGTAAAAGGCGCTATTTAAATGCAATACAATATACTTGTCATTTATATATTGACTCTTCCAGGCATGTTATATGCCGATCTAGCGCTTTCCCTCTCTCGTGCTCCCCCTTACTGTCCTTGCCTTCCTCCCCGACTTTCTGGACTTGTGCAAGAGCCTCACTGACCTGCCCCCACATCCCTCTCCCGGAGTGTCCCAGGGATGGATGTGTTTTGAGGCGGTGTGTGGCTGTAGCGACCCAGTCTGCCTGTGATTTCATGACCGTTTTGCCTGGGGAGGGTTCTTAATGGCTTTTGAAAAAGCGGAGGTAGGAAGGAGGACCCGATGTAGGGTGAACACATTTTCAAAATATCAGCATAAAAGTAAGACTTTCGCAGTAACCGAAAAACTCGAATTTCTACATACTTGCCTCACACAAAAATCCACACACTTCTCGCACAGCAAACCGCACGCACTCCACACGGCAACAACAAACGGCACATAACCCGCACCAACTGCACACTGGGACTTGCTTCGACCGATATTCGCACCGAAGCTCAGCGCACAGTGAAAACCGAACTGAAGCTGCCAACAGGACACCTATCGCCATTTTCTCACATTCTTACTCCCTCTTCACCCTACTAACCCTCCTGGTTTGCATATCTGCCAGAGCACCTGGGGACCAATTCCGTTGCTGACAGTGTGCGGTACAAATACCTTTATGATTTGACACTAGCTACCAACACAAGTCTGCAGCAAAGAGCAGCGGGCAGGATATCGGATGTTATCTAGTTAGTAATGTCATACCTTTGACAGTGAGCAAATTACTAAATTTACTCAACTGCAAGTCATGCCATTAACGTGTTTTTATATTTAATGTATAATCTGCAGGAACTTGCTTCCTTTGCCCTGTTTTTCATGGCTGAGGGGGACAAAGTCCAGTCTGTAGTTACCGTGCATGGGAGGGCTGGTTTCTGTAGACCCCCCTGAGCGCTCTTCTTTTTTTCGTCTACCAGCCTCATATAACATAGTGGCGGCAGCAGCACAACCATACACAATCAGATAAGGATGTATTTTTGTTGTTGAATGGTTTAATATAGAAGTAGACCACCAGTGAAAGATGCACCCACCCACTGAATTGGGGGTGGTCCTTGTAATTGGGAGCATTCATCATTGTGTGTTTCCAACAGACATAGCCCCATTGCATGGAGGGTCCATTATCAGTACGTGCAGTAGCCGGTACTGGTTCCCTGTATCCAAGGTTCCCAAGAAACCCTCGGCACATCAGCCTTTAGGGTCTACAACTTTAGCTTTTATTTTCTATTCTTACATTTATGTTTGTGCATATCACATAGCATTGGTCCTAACTACACCATGAAAAATATGGCTACGATGTCACTATAATCATGATGTGATACATGGATCACCATATGTATCGTTAATATCGGTGTGTATAGCCCCATATTGCCAAAACTGTATGCAAGCAGATGTCTGAGGCCAAATGATATGGCGCTTAAGCACTTTAGACAAAACAAATATACCTACAATATCACTCAACCTGTGTTGGTACTCATTTATTGACCTTAGAAGGATGAATGGCTGAGTTGAGGTGTTTAAGAAGAGAAGACTGCCTTAAGCCTTTAATGAGTCTAGCAATTATTGTATAGAGTTCCAGAAAGACAAAATATTTGCTATTCCTAGTCTCTTATTTAGGGTCAATGTCTGTTACACTTGTGGAACCCCCTGTTTTTTTAAGAAGCTTGAACAAAAAAGCAAGCCACTCCAGAAACCACAAGGCACTAACCACCGCCATTAAAAAAAAAAAAAAAAAAAAAACGAAAAAGCTAATTCTTTTGTAAACATTTTTTAGAGGTAGCAAGGGAGTCCTGGATAAAGTGCCACCTACCGTACAATATGAGGATATTGCAAGTCACTGAGGAGTTCAATGTCCAAATGGATACATTACACAGTAGTAGGATGTCATTTTCTTATTACAGGTCAGTAGTGACTTAACTAGCCTATGTTATGTTAACGGTACATATAGAGCACAGTCACCAACGGAATTGGCCCCCAGGCGCTCTGGAGGATATGTAAATGAGAAGGTGGGCGGGGTTAGTAAGGTAAAGAGGGCGTGGTATAGTTAGAGGGGTGGTATACTGTTGGCAGCTTCAACTCTATTTATTTTTATTTATTTGCATTTGTATAGCGCACTTGCAGCCCATGGACATCGAGGCGCTGTTACAAGTAAGTGTTGGATTCTTAATTCAGCGGATATGCATGAGACCAGAGGTTTTATGGATACACAATTACAGGCATAGTTGCAGGTGAGGCATGATATTCGTAATACAGTAACAGAATGCAGTCGGGTACGTTTCATACAAAGAGCTTGGTTTTAACAGCTTTGCGGAAGGCTTGGTGGGATTCAATCATTCTTATGTGAGGTGGCAGTGCATTCCAGTGGGTGGCGGCCCGTGTGGGAAAGCTGGCACCACCGGCGCGCACCTTGCGTGATTTGGGCGTGACAATCGTGTTGGAGTAGCACATTCTTAATGGTCTGGTGGCAGAGTGCTTGGTGATTCTTTGGGTCAAGTAGGGTGGAGCAAGTTCATGGAGGCATTTGTGGGTGAGGGCGAGTGTTTTGAAAACTATCCTTTCACCGGAAGCCAGTGTGCCTGTCTCCTGACTTCGGAAATGTGGTCTTTTCTCGCGGTACCTGTGGCCGCCCTCAGTGCATTATTTTGAACTAGCTGAAGTTTGGCCAGGTTCTTATTGGAGGTCCCAACGAGTAGGGCATTACAGTAGTCCAGCCTAGATCCAATTATTGCCCTACCAATGGTGAGGCAATTCTGGCGTGACGGGAAAGGTCTGGCAGCGTTGAGGACTTTAGAGTAATAGGCTGAGGAGGAGGCAATGGCATTGACCTGTCTATCCATTGACGGGTCGGAGTCTAGGTAGACTCCGAGTGTCTTCACGTGATTGGAGACCTTGATGGGAATGTTGTCAATAGTGAAGGAAGCGTACTGTTCACCGAGGTTCCCCAGCGTGGAAGGTGCTCCTATGAGGAGGAGTTTGGTTTTTTCACTATTGCGGCATAGCCAGTTATCTGCCTTCCATGATTGGATAGTGGAGTAGATGGTGGTAAGTGTTTTAGTATCCGCCAGGTAATCGCCTGTGAGTGGGATGAGGACCTCTAGATACCTGGTGCTGAGCTTTGGTCCGAGTATTGGATCGGTGTCAGTCCGCATGTGCTGTTGGTGCGGCTTGTGTTGCAGTGTGGTGAATGGGTGCAGATGGTTGTGTGAGTTAAGTATGCAGAGAGTTTGAGTTTATATTGGTTAGTGGGTTATGTGACATTTAACATGCAAGCATTCACAGTTCTGTCTAAGTGTAGCACTTGCTGACCTACATGATTCAGTCTGTGTGGCACTCACTAATCTTTACTATATTATCTAGATACCGCACAGGCTAACGTTCACAATTCTATGTAAGTGTGGGACATGCTAACATTCTCAATTCCTTTTAAGTGTTGTGCTTGGTAATACCCATAATTCCGTCTGTGTGTGGCACATGCTAACATTCACAGTTTCATCTAAGTATGCTGCCTGCCAACATTCATAATCCCATCTAGATGTGAGGCAAAGCTAGGAATTCTGAGTGCGGCACATGCCAACATTCACATTTTTAATTGGAGTCCTATCAAGTGTGGTGTATGCTAAGCCTTCCGAATTCCATAATAAGAAAACTATTTACGTGCTTTTATACTAGTATTGCAAGCGCCCATGTCTTTAAACAATGTTGCATTTATCTTACCAAGCAAAACACACTATGAAAGCCTAGAGTAACTATAAAGATGAAAGATATGCTAATAAATATACATTCCTTAAAATTCAAATAGAACCCATAAAAATCCTTTTCACATAAGATTTTAAAAAAATAACAAAACCAAGTTCATTCCCTTTGAGTCTTTAAGAACAACTTCCAGAAACTCTTTAAGAAAAACTTCCAGAAACTCCAATAAACTCATTGACATTGAGAGCTCATTAGTATTTAAAATTCTGTTCCACAGATCCTCTTAAATTAGTCTACAACACAACTTCGTTTTTTTCCTCCTACACATAACGTAAGTCTGGGCATGAAACGCACAGATGTTTTAAGGTTTCTTCGTCTAGGGCAGCAGTATTCAAACTGTGGGTCACGCCCCGCAGGTGCCTCCCTGGGGGTCTGTGAGACCAGCGCGATATGTAAAAAAATAAAATAGAAAAATATGCATCTTTTTTTCTTATTTTTTTTTTAGATTGGAAGAAATGGGCGGTGGCGGCTCACATGGTCGGGCTGAAGCATGTGTGAGTGTGTAGTGTACCTGTGGTGTGAGGTACTAATTTATGGGGCAATGTTTTCAGAAAATATGAGCACTGTAAGTGTGTCAATCCGCTGGGAGGGACCTAAAGGAAATAAGGGTCAATTTTCTGCTTGCAGTACATTGTGAACTTTTGGGGCCATATAAACGTGTGATGGGGAATCTGTAAGTAACATGTAAGAATGTACCTGGGGCAATACGACACTAGCCTAAAAAAATAGGAAATGTGAAATTGCTGGGGGAAATATCCTTAATATTAATATCCTTAAAGCAAAGGAAGAGTGGCATGGGGTAATGTACTGGGGCTGTAGTGGCATGTGACAATGTTCTGGAGAATGCACAAGTTGCATGATAATGGAGCAACAATCTGGGGGCAATGTCAATGTGGGGAAGCGTGTTCATTTGGAAATCATGTGAAAGTGACATGCAGCAGGTTTCTGAGGCATGCAAAATTGATAGTGGACAATGGTCTGAAGGCAATGTGAAAGTGGCAAGTGTTGATATGGAGGTAAATCAAATGTGCTATTGCACAAGTGAAAGTGGAATCAAGTAAGCTGGGCAATGAAGACACTGCATGTAGCATGGGACATTATGGGGCAATATGGATGTGGCATGGGACAGTATTCTGGGGGGAAATAAAGGTCATTGAGCAGATTTCTGGGAGAAATGTGAGCGAGGCATGGTGCACATGATAGTGTTTAGTATCCTGTGGCAATATACAAGTGGAATGGGGCAATGTACTTGGGCCAATGTGTTATTGGGCAGTGTTGAACTGTGTGGTAGTGGTCCGGGGAATGTTAAGAAAAAATATCACATATGTCCAATAATGAACGTCATGCCTGCCCCCTGTGCCCCCACCACCAATTGCAAACTGTTTGGCTATTTACCCATTAAAAAAAAAAAAGTTTTCTCTACAATGCAACATTTTAACCCCAAAACCCCCTTAATTGGTTCGTGCTCCCTCACTGCGCTCGGTCGCTATGGCATTTTTGGGGGAATTTTTGAGTTATGCCCCCTCCACTTAAAAAATTCACCAGCTGCCACTGTCCCTAGGACTGTGTTGGGAACGGGATGGGGGGGGAGCCCAGGGACACTGGTGCGAGCAGGATGGGCGGGATCCATGGGATAGTGATGGGAGCAGGGCGGGGAGAGCCCATGGTGTGTGATATGATAGGTTATTTATAATGCGCTTAATACCCAGAGTTTTCTAAGCGCAGACCCGGATATCGAACCTGTTACTTCGTGTCGTCTTGCTTCCAAGGCGAGCACGTTGCTGCTGAGCTATCCTCCCGGGGTGGGGAGAGCCGAGGGAGTGGGATGAGGGAGCCCAGCGACTGATGAGAGCAGGTGACGGCACACAATACATACTGTCCATTTGGCATTTTTGGGGGGGCCTGGCCTGCCCAGATTTAGCTCCGGGCGGGGGGTGGGGAGGGTGGGCCAAAAAAGTTTGAAGACCACTGCTCTAGGGCACAGTAGCATCATAACTGTTTACCTTTAGGAGCCTTCTCCATCTCCCTAACACTTCCCTAGTTGGGCATAGGCTTAACTTTACTCTCAAAATTTTGAACCTACATTCTCTCGACGGATGTTTCCTCAGGTATGGGGCTAATATGTTGTAAATGTATTGACCAATTGAAATGATCATCAAAGGTTTGATATTCATTAATGCAGCCCTAAACTGAATCTGCACATGTCCGAATAGTTTGTTTTGACCTTAATTTTTGAGTGTCGGCATGCCCCTCTCCACCCGATCCACTAAGACCCTGCAGTTACCCACATTTCTTTAAGAGGTGTAAAAAACAAAGCCTTTGGGGGACTGACAATACTGGCAAAAATGTGCAACTTTCCTGAGTCAATTCCTGTCTCGATTGGGAGCTGACCTAGTTCAAATAAAATACCAACCACTAAGACAGAGGCCAGAAGGCGCAGGACTTTGCACCATAGTTTGTCCTTCTGGCCTATCTTCTCGGCTGTGCCACAAAAGTTAGTTTAGGCACAATTTGCCCTCTGAATAGTTTCATTACCAGCAACAAGGAGTACCTTCCAAACTTAAAATGGAAATGCATGAACTATATCCGCATCAGGCACGTTCCTACTTGTTCCATCATAAATATACGATCCCAGATACTTAATTTGTCAACCACCTCCAACAATGACCTTTGATGTTACAACCAAATGTTTTCCACTTAAACTTCCTCCTGTTCAGTACCAGCATTTTCGATTTTATGTTTCTGGCTTATAATAGGGCTGTATTGGAATGCTTAAAACTTGGTACATCCCCGAGATAACAAAAAAGCTGATGCTGTGTTTCTGTAAGCTAGACACCTGACAGCAGCCATCTCCACCTGTATTTAACTGCTCAAAAAACTGTTTGCAATGCCATGTT
Source organism: Ambystoma mexicanum (assembly GCF_040938575.1). NCBI lineage: Eukaryota > Metazoa > Chordata > Amphibia > Caudata > Ambystomatidae > Ambystoma > Ambystoma mexicanum. The sequence continues at coordinate 92,275,619 of NC_090932.1, forward strand.
TTCTGGTAGCCTAATGTGAAACAAAGTACAACTGCCTAAGGGAAGGGTACATGAAGATACTGTTGCCTCTTCACAATGGTAATGTGGCATGTGTCCGATACGGACTGAATAGGGACATTCAGCTGCACAGACCCTTGATGTCTGTCAATGGACGTCTGTCTATGGGATGACTGGCTGTACATTTTTCCATAGACTTCTCACTGTTGAAGGGAACTTCGACAAGATCCCTGCATCTCGAGACAGGGCCCTAAAGGACCAGGGTGCATCTACTGGTGATCAGATTCCCCTCTTACCAACTGCATATTGAATTAGGCTATGGGTTAACCCAGAGTCCAGAGAATACCAAATCAGACATTAAAATATATGTACACGAAGCTCTGGGAGCCCCTCTGCTGAGAACAAACAAGGTCAAATAACCTGTTGCATGGGTAAGTTCCCACTCGGATTGTCTACAACCCACCGACCTAGGCAGTTCAGCAGCGAATGCTAGGCAATTCTCTGAACAAGATATGAAATGGCATTTATAACGCGCCTATACACAAGTGTTTCAAGGCGCGACAAGGCAAGGGATGGGAACAAAGGGAGGACAGGCACCTATCCTACTAGGCCGGGTGTCCTTCAGATCACGCAAGTGCGTGGGAAGGGGCGGGGACAGTGCAGTACATGGGAATAGCTAATAACACGTAAAGAAACGGCCGGCAAGTGCATGGGTAAGTGCAGACATCAGGTGTCAAGGGCTGGTAGGGGGACTGTAGGGATTCAGAAACAATCCCCAAGTGCGGGGGTTGCCAGGTGGGCAGTGCAGGTGTGTGGTGCTGGCAGGGGAGGGACCTGGGATCAGAGGGTGTCCAGGTAGTCGGGGCAGTTCCGGTTACAGCCAGGTCAGCAGTGGAGAAGCAGAGAAAAAGCAGAGGCGAAGAGAAAGGTTTTGAGGTGCCTCCGGAACCGGAGATGGTTCTCCTCAAGTTTAAGTGAGGCAGGGAGGCTGTTCCAAAGGGAGGCACCAGCCGAAGAAAGAGATCTACCACCAACTCTTTACTTGGAGAAGCGACTGACCCTGAGGGAGTTGGAGGCGGATGAGCGAAGGGCTCAAGAAGGATGATATTTAGGAAGAGAGATTTGAAGGTATTGAGGCTCCAGGCCCCAGAAGGCCTTGTGGATGATGCAGAGGGTTTTGAACTTAATACTCGCAGCCACTGGGGGCCAGTGCAGAGAATTCAGTCCTGCAGAGATTCGTTCCCTGGGCTTGAGGCCAAGGACAAGTCTCGCAGTCCTGTTCTGGATAAGTTGCAGAGGGCGGAGAGTAGAGGCAGGCAGATTTAGAAAGAGGCTGTTGTAATAGTCCAGCCTAGAGAGAACCAGAGCTCTGGAGACTGTGACCTTCTGGGGGAAGGAGAGGAAAGGAAGAAGAATACCTCTGAGGAGGTGCAGCTGGTAGTGACTTCTTAGAGACACTGGAGATGTGAGGAGAGAAGGAGAGTGTGGAGTCGAAGATGATCCCGAGGTTCTTAGCCTTGCAGGTGGGAGTAGGAAGAGAGCCAAGAGCGGCTAGCCAGAGAGCTGCAGGAAAGGAGGGAGTGGGTGTGCCGATGAGGAGAATCTCAGTCTTTACTGGCATTAAGGCAGAGGTCATTGGCGGCACACCACTCCTGGATAGCAGACAGTCAGAGATGAGGGTAGCCTGAAAATGAGGTGGGTGTCATCCGCATAGTACTGAAAGTTGGGGCAGATAACGGCAATGCGGTGGGCAAGGAGTGCAAGGGATTGGTTGAACAGCCAGGGAGAGGGTCGTTCAGAGAGGAAAGAAGTCAGCCATGCCAGAGCCTGACCAGCGATACCTAGGTTATCACAGAGACGGTTGAGTAGGATGGCATGGTTGACGGTGTCAAAGGCAGAAGAGAGATCAAGCAGGATGAGGATGCAAGGGGTGTTAGTCGGAGAGCAGATCTTCACGAATATTCAGGAGAGCAGTTTCTGTGCTTCTGGCGGCTCTGAAGCCAGACTGATGGTCATGAAGACAACCAACAGTTTCAGTGTGGAGATTAAGCTGGGAGATGGCCAGTTTCTCCAGGAGCTTGCCCAGGAAGGGAGTGATGAAGATTGGGCGATAGTTAGCCGGGCAGGAGGGGTCGGCAGAGGGTTTCTTAAGAAGAGGGTGCACAAGGGAGTGCTTCAGAGGGGATGGGAAGACTCCAGTGACGTAGGCGTGATTGCAGAAATCAGCCAGGGCAGGAGCCAGGGAGTCAATGTGGTCCTTGATCGTTTTGGAGGAACAGGGGTGAACCTGTTTCGACGAGACTTTCATAGTTCGAACTTGTCTAGAAACCTTGTCTGCGGAGAACAGCAACTCCAGACACGTGTTGCGGCCTTGTTGGGCTTCATTAGTGAGGAGAAGCTGTGCCTCGAAGTATAAAATATACTTTAGGTTCCCTGAATGAAGATCACAGGGCTGTCCTGTGCGAAAAAGAACACTTTTAATGTATTGGGCTTTGGAACCAGATGGGAGTCTCCAACTACAATTATAAGGTATTCCCTAAGGGAAGTTGGAGCGAGATTTTTGGATGTGGAAAGGGACAGAAGGTTGGGTAACCCGGACAAACCGCCCAGGCTGACATGTAGTTAGAGACATAAGGATATATGGGGGGATGGGGCTTGTGTGGCATAAAGTATTAAACGGGAGGCCAAGAAGCTAAGTATGCACTTTACATTGGGCGCCCTGTCTCCTGGTTGTGAAACTGGTAAGAGAGGCCAGGCATCCACGACCGGGTTCTATGAACAAGATAATGAGCACATTGATACTATGTCTTCTTCTTATGCCCACCCTATCGCAGATGGAGATTAAAAGGGCTCCAAACCCGCTTTTAGTCAACCTGCACATCCACTAAAGCAGTAGTGGCCCAGTAGCCCACTGTTGCCAGGCACGAACACAGCAGGGCCCTTACTTCCTAGATCGGCAGGCCTTCCGGCGAGAGGGATCAGGAGAGTTGTGGGTTGTTTTATGGAATTAGCCATTTTTATTGCTCATGTCTTCGCATGGCCATGACTTGTTTTATGTATTGTGGTCTACCCATTATATCTTGAGTGTATAATTTCTATGATATCGTGCTACCGTGTCATAACTTTTTTGCTACACAATAAAGTGAGGGTAAGAGATGGGGATGGCAATCGAGGGAGAAAGTGACACAGGCCGAGAGAGACCGAGAGGGAATATAGAGGGGAAACTATTGATGAATCGGTATGAGGGTGGTGTGGAGAGTTGAATGAACTCGCCATACTGAGAATGGCGGGGTGTGGCTGCTACCCAATATGCTCCCCAAGGGGATCCCACGTGCCCACTTTATGGTGCAGTATTTCTCCAGCATGGGGTCTGGCATGGATTCACATGCTCATGAATATTCCCCGTCGTCAGGCTGGGAATCCTCGGTAAAGAAAAAAACCAGTATCAGTTTCGTTTCTGATCTGTCTTTCGTAGTAATAACCAATCACTGGTCTCTGCGTCATACTGACCACAGCCAATGACTGCCCTCTACCTAAGCACCGCCTCTGGCAGCCATCTTCAGATTTGTACCGCACGTTCATGTGTTGGGATCCTCGTGCTATTGCTCTCGAGCGTTAGTGCTATTTTTTCACGTTTTTTCTCAAAAACTTCGTTTTTTCGGTCAAAAGAGCCTCAAGCTCCACCGACTCTCCATCCGATCAACGGGGACCCGTGTCGGATTCGTCTGCGCCCCTCAAGGGTGAAGATTTCATCGAGCTACGCTTTTGGAGGACTCCAGAAGCTTCTCAGGCCCGGACATGGCCCAGGAGAAGGGAAGCTCGACGCCCGGAAAGCTGTTCAGGATCTGCCCTGGATGTCAGCTGCAGAACGTCTTTGAGGACGAACACTCCTTTTGTCTCTACTGCTTACATGAGGACAAGACGCACGTGGAGGACTGTGCGTTTTGCGCCAATATGTCGGAGCGGACCATGAAGGACCGCCATCAACGTCTCGCCAACTGGCTGGAAGGGAAGAGCCCGTCAGGCGAGAAGAAGAGGAAGAAATCCGAGCGGTCTTCTAAGACCTTTGAGGACGCCCCGGCGACGGGGGTCCAACACAAGGCCAAGCACCGCGAGTCCGCTGGCACCGGGAGCGCCGAACGGTCGGGCTCTACGGGCGCCAGGCAGGGCGCACCCTCCCCGGCACCTTCAGCCACGAGCCAACGCTCTGGGTCGGGTAAGAGGAAGGGCGAGCACCCGGCGAAGCCCCTGGAGAGGCCCCGGTCGAGCTCGAAGGCCCCATCGGAGGGGGAGCGAGGCAGTGTCCCCCCCCCTCAAGGATAAGGCGGTGAGCGCACCTAAGGTGGTGAAGGCCTTAATCCATCTGGCCAAGCCCTCTATCGATACTGTCGCGGCGGCCCTGGCTCAGCCTGTGGAGGCTACACCAGTGGTGGCGACCTCGGGGCTCAGAGTCTCCCTGCCACCTCGGAGGGAGTCCTCTTTTGTGCCCATCGATAGGACCCCCGTGAAATCCCCGGCGGGGAAGAAAAAGGGGGGGCAGGGCGTCGTCGTAGATTCGGCCTCAGCCTCGGAGGAAGAGCTGATTGAGGTCTTAAGCTACGGCCTTGGCGTGGGAGAAGACCGGCCCGTCGGGATGGATCCCGACGCAGGTGCCGACGACATCGTCGAGGGTGCCGACGGGGCCCCTGATCGCCCGTCGGATTCCCCTCTGCCAGCGCCGCAAGACAACTCGGCGGCCATTTTGTTGGCTATACAGTCCTTATGTTCAGAGATAAGGACGAGACTACCGTTGCCGACGGAGGAACCTCTCCCGTCGGGGGATCCTGAACCGGGACCTTCTGGTGTTCCCCCCACCCAAGAAAAGAAGGATTCACCCTCCACCTCCTTTTCAGCCGTCGCGCCCCGTCCAGCCCTCCTCCCCGTCCACCCGAGGGGATGATACAGGGACTGACACGGCAGCGACAGGTACGGACGACGAGGTATACGACGAGGATCTACCGTCGTCACCTCCCACCAGGGCTTCTCCGCCCGACGAGATTGGATCGTTCCACTCCATGATCGCCAGGGCATCCGAGCTTTTCCAACTCTGCCCTGAGGAGAAGAAAAAGGAAGGATTCCTTTATCAACGGTGCGAGGCCAAGAGGAAGACGGTCCTCGCGATGCCTCTACTGGACGACATTTGGGATGAGGGCCTCGCCCTCCTCAAGAACCCTTCCACGACGCCAGCTAGAAGAGACCGGTACGAGAAGAAGTACCGGGTCCCGGACGCGGCCCCCCTGTGCCTCCGGGCGCAGCCTACCCCGGACTCCGTCGTCTCCGCGGCGGCCAGGAAGAAAGCGGGGGGGGGTGCGGCCTCCACATCGACTTCCCCACCGGACGACGAGGGAAAGAAATTGGACGCTATGGGACGCAGGGTCATCTCGTCTGCAGCGACGACGATTAAAGCGGCCAACGCCTTGGCTATCGTGGCCCGCTACGACAGGGAGCTATGGTACAAACTGGCTCCCCTACTGGACTTCCTACCGGACGACAAGAGGGCGGATGCCCTGGAGATCCTACAGGAAGGTGAGGTGGCGTCGGACCACGCCATCACTATTGCGACGGACATCGCCGACACTGGGTTTCGCCAGTTGGGAAACGGCGTGTGCCTTAGGCGGCGTGGATGGCTCAAGGCTACGGACTTCCGTCAAGACGTACAGACCAGAGTCCTGGACATGCCGTTCGATGGGAACAACCTGTTTGGGAAAACAGTGGACGATTCCCTTCAGGCCATTAAAGCGGACACTGAGACGGCCCGGGCCCTTGGGGTTCTGCAGCAACGACGGACGCCCTTTCGGAGCAGCGGAGGCAAGGGCGCCTCCAAAGGTTCCGGCGGCGGTTTCTCCACCTACCGTCAAGCGGCCCGCTCGTCGTCTCAGGAGGCCTACAGAGGACGAGGCAAGTCTGGCGGACCCCGCCGTCGTCGCCAAGGAGGTCAAGGCGGCAAAGCCTCGTCGAAACAGGATTGAACCGGCCGTGGGGTCGGGCCCCCACCGAAGCACCCCGGTGGGAGGCCGGCTGGCGAGCTTCGTCAGCGTGTGGGAGTCCATCTCCACCGACCGTTGGGTGCTGGACGCCTTAGCCCGGGGCCACACGCTCGAGTTTCAAAGAAGGTGCCCGCGCGTCCCCCCCGTGGCCAGGAAAGAGCTTCACGTCCCTCAGCTTCTCCTGGAGGTAAAGGCGATGCTCAGGAAGGGCGCCATCGAACTCGTCCCAAAGAGGCTTCGGGGCTCCGGAGTTTACTCGAGATACTTCCTCGTGAAGAAGAAGACGGGAGGATGGCGCCACATCCTAGACCTGCGACGTCTGAACAAGTTCATCAAGGCGCAGAAGTTCCGGATGGTCACCCTCCGGCACGTCCTGGGTCAGCTGGAGGAAGGAGACTTCCTGTCGTCGTTGGATTTGGAGGATGCCTACTTCCATATTCCCATCCTAAAGGGGCACGAAAATTCCTCAGGTTTGTGGTCCAAGGGCGTCACTACCAGTTCAAAGCCCTCCCCTTCGGACTACGGTCGGCACCCAGGGTATTTACCAAGTGCCTTGCACCGGTGGCGGCGCAACTGCGGTGCGAGGGGATCCACGTCTACCCCTACCTGGACGACTGGCTCATCCGAGCCGAGACGAGGGAGCTCGCCGTGGAGCACACGGCAAGGACCGTCCAACTTATCACGGACCTGGGATTCTCCGTGAACTACGCCAAGTCCCACCTGGTACCCGCGCAAAACGCACTGTTTCTGGGAGCGAAGCTCGACACAGTGTCCCTTCTGGCCTCCCCGTCGGAGGAAAGGACCAGGTCCATCCTGGGCAAGGTACAGCGGATGTTGGTTTCCGACGCGGCCAAGGTGAGGTCCATCAAGTCCCTCCTCGGAATGATGTCTTCTTGCATCTACCTCATTCCCATGTGCAGGCTCCGGATGCGCCCGTTACAGGAGTCCTGGACGCGCGCTGGATCCAAACGACGGGCGGCTTCGAGGAGAGGATCACACTCTACGAGAGTTTCCGCCGAGCGGTCCGGTGGTGGGGCACCCGCGCGCTTCTGACGGCGGGCATGGACTTCCAGACCCCAGACCACCAGGTGACAGTGACCACGGATGCCTCCCTGGAAGGGTGGGGAGCGCACACCGAAAATCTGCACGCAAGAGGCCTTTGGCTCCCGACGGAGAAATCCCTCCATATCAACGTCCTGGAGCTCCGTGCAGTGTTCTGGGCCCTCAGGTCCTTCCTTCCGTCCCTCAAGGGCAAGGTGGTGAGGATCTTCACCGACAACACCACCACCATGTTTTACATCAGGAAACAGGGCGGAACCAGGTCCCCAGCACTGTCCAAGGAGGCGCAGGACCTGTGGCATTGGGCCGCCGCCCAAGGGATGTTTCTGGTGCCATTTCATCTGGCAGGGATAAAAAACACCATCGCCGACTCACTCAGCAGGGAGCTGCGCTCGTGCCACGAGTGGGAACTACGGCAGGATCTAGTGGATCTCCTCTTCCGACGGTGGGGCACACCCCAGATCGACCTGTTCGCGACGGCGACGAACTCCAAGTGCCGGAGGTTCGCCAGCAGGTTTCCCCAGGCGAGGAGCATGGGCGATGCTTTCTCGTTCCCCTGGGAGGGCCTGTTCCTCTACGCGTTCCCTCCTTTGCCACTGCTAATCCGGCTCGTCAGCCAGCTCAAGAGGTCACGGTGCAGGATGATCCTCGTCGCACCTGCGTGGCCGAGGCAGATATGGTTCCCGGACCTTCTGGACTTATCAGCGTCCCCGCCAATCAAGCTGCCGGTGGACGCGGATCTACTCTCCAGGGAAGGAGGCGCCATCCTCCACCACGACCCGAAATCGCTGAACTTGCAGGCCTGGCTCCTGCAGCGCTAGAGTTTGGAGGATACGACATACCGGCCGACTGCAGAGAGGTTCTTGCAAAGGCCAGGGCGTCCTCGACTCTTAAATGCTACGGACACAAATGGAAGAGGTTCTCTGTCTGGTGCCACGCACAGAAGATTAACCCTCTACAGATTACGGCTCCCCAGGTACTGCCGTACCTGCTGACGCTGGCCAAAGCTGGACTGGCACACGCGTCCATCAAGATTCATCTTGCTGCGATCTCCCGATACACCAGAACCACGGGCCGGACGTCCTTGTGGTCTCATCGTCTGGTGAAAGAGTTCATGAAGGGACTGTTCAGATCGTTCCCGCCGGTGAAGGCTCCGGCCCCGGCGTGGGAGCTCAACGTGGTGCTGACCAAGCTCATGGGACCTCGTTCGAGCCTCTGCACTCGGCCCCGTTGAAGTTTCTGTCGTGGAAAACAGCGTTTCTTGTGGCCATCACCTCCGCACGACGGGTGGGAGAGATCCAGGCCCTTTCTTGCAAGGCCCCGTACTTGACTTTTCACGACACGAGGGTAGTGCTCAGGACGCACCCCTCCTTCATGCCCAAGGTACCGTCGGACTTCCATCTCAACGAACCCTTGGTGTTGCCTGTGTTCTTCCCGTCGCCTTCGTCGCCGGCTGAGAGGACTTTGCACTCGCTGGATGTGGCTAGAGCGCTGAAGTTCTACGTGGACCGCACGAAGTGTTTTCGGAAGACGTCACAACTCTTTGTGAATTTTGGACCTGTCAATCAGGGGAAGGCTCTCTCGAAGGCTTCCATTTCCAGATGGCTCTCCGGCTGTATCATGTACTGTCATCGGTTGGCAAACCGATCGCTGCCTGGCCGTCCGAGAGCCCATTCCACCAGAGCGATCGCAGCCACCACGGCGTTCCTTTCTGGTGTGCCCCTGCTGGACATATGCAGGGCTGCTACGTGGAGGTCGACGCACACCTTCACGAAATTCTACTGCGTCGATCGGGATTCCAGGGAGGAGTCCAGGGTCGGCCAAGCAGTGCTGCGCAACCTGTTCGCCTGAGGTGAGCCTGGTGAGGAGGTAAGATGCTTAATGTTGGGTTTGATGTAATGCTTAATGTTGAGCTTTTGCCACCTCCCGTGGTTGTGCATGTGTGTACTGCTATGTATTCTTTATTCATGAGCATGTGAATCCATGCCAGACCCCATGCTGGAGAAGGAACAAGTTACTTACCTGTAACTGTTGTTCTCCAGCATGGGTCTGGCATGGATTCACATGCGAACCCTCCCGCCTACCCCTCTGCGGCTCTTCACTTGGTCATACTGCCACTTCACGTGCTTCCAAATCTGAAGATGACTGCCAGAGGCGGTGCTTAGGTAGAGGGCAGTCATTGGCTGTGGTCAGTATGACGCAGAGACCAGTGATTGGTTATTACTACGAAAGACAGATCAGAAACGAAACTGATACTGGTTTTTTTCTTTACCGAGGATTCCCAGCCTGACGACGGGGAATATTCATGAGCATGTGAATCCATGCCAGACCCATGCTGGAGAACAACAGTTACAGGTAAGTAACTTGTTCCTACATCCTCATTAGGGAGTTCTAGCAAAACCCAGAGCAAAACTCTCGTTCTTGGTTGACAACTCCAATATCCAACAAATTCCAGGAATGCTGTGCTTCCCCCATTGCACATGTCAAAACCCCTTCCAGACAATTAGCGACCCCAGCCTGTCCTTGACCCCGGCGGTCTCCCCTGTTACCGCTGCCGTGGGGCCGGCTACCCATACATTACATTTTTTTTTTAATGGAAGCTCCTGGTCTTCTGAACTAAAGCAGAGCAGCAGCTAGTGCCCCACTGTGAAGAGGGGAGGTATGGAAGAGAATGGGTAGCGGCCCCCCTGACGCGTGCAAGGAACGCTCCACGGTACCAGGGGGCACTGGTTTCCTCCACCTTCATTGCCAGTTCTCAGACCCACGTTTTCCACTATTTAGACTGCTTCAAACCGACTGGAATTGTTCACACATCATACAATATACGAATATCTTTCATCAAAGCCAGCAACAAATGCATGATTTGCTTAATGGGACATGTGGCAATGCCCTTTTGGACATATGTTTTGGGTATAACTACAGGCCCTCATATTTGAAGCCACCCCCCCCCCCCACCCCTTTTGTTCAAAAGTCCAGCTGTTTTGGGGACATAAACACACCCCTTCCATACAGCCTGACCAGTCCAGGTCAAAGGTTAGATCCTAGGTGTAAGTCAACAGTAACTCCCCGGGGTCATTGGTTATAACCCAGCCCTGTTGTCAAGGTCGAACCTGTATAATCAGTTAAAACAGAAACCTAGCCTTGAATTCAGAACATCTTTTAAAATTACAGCAGTCATCCAGACTAATATTTTTCTTTATTTAAACCAAACGCCACAATTAAAAATGAAAATCTTGTTAAAATACACATGCCTTTAAATAATCGCATGGCCGTTCCCTCTCTGCAATCACTAAATGTATGATTGTGTCCACGAGCTGGCACGCTATACTAGAGCGCAGACTGTACTAAACCCCCCAAAAGAACACTCCCGTAGATCAAAATGGGTTTTCTTTGAACCCCTAAAATGACCACACTGTTGGTGTGATGAAAAATGTGTTTGATGATGGTGGAGGGTGTGGGGGAGGGCGCACGTCGCAATTAAATTGCATTGAAAGAAAATAGACATATCAAACTATTCTCCCATGTACATCTGAACTAAAATAGGTAATGGGGAGGGGGGGGGCACAATGGAGGGCAAAGATGGTAGCAGTCAAAAGGTGTTGCATTGAGGAGAGTAGAATTTCAGGGGAAAGGATCAGAACAGAGGTAGAAATGTTGTGCGAGTGCAGTGATGCTCCTGATAGTTTTTTTTTTAAACCCGTTAAATGTCCGTCGAGCAATTACTCCACCAGCGGGTTTACTTAATTGCCTGGGGTTAAGGGCTATATTGTCTGGTTACAGCCCACCAGGCCGAGGTCCAGCTCGGTTTCAAAACCCTTAGTATCGTGAACAAGTGCCCATGCGCAAGCAGGCTCCTTCCAGACAACAGGACGGCCCATGTGGATTGTTCACTCTGTCTACTGGGAGAAGCCCTCCAACTGTGCTATTCTGCAGACTCTCAACCCTGAGCCCGCTCCGGACTGCTGATAAAAGATCCATAAGAGTCAGGAACCCTGGGAAGAAACTAACCCATAGTAACAGTTCCTACCCCGCCAATATCATCATCTGAACATATAGGTGGAATACGTACATTTCCAATGACGTCAGTTTCCATTGAGAATGATAATAGAGTCCGGGCCCTCCTCTCACCCACCGCTCACTTTTATTTGTAGGACTGTGGTCTAATACATGTATTGATATCAGGGAACACGTTAAAAACAAGTGAGTGGACTCATTGCTATATACCCAATGGAAAATGACAGCGGGTCCTGCTTCAGCAGAGGGCTATGAACTTACCAGTGACTTCCTGTGCTGTTGAAGTCAATGGCTCCCTGCCACGTTAGGTGGTCAGCTCTTAGCACTGCAGAGCCACCACAATCATGTGTGCAAGAATGCTTCAGCCTAGAGATTGCAGTGCTGCAGCATTTCCCATGCAGTGCATGGTAACCAACTGTCGACCTCTGCCTTTGAAAGACTAGGCCCTGGAATAGCACGCCATGTTTCCTGGGAACCCTCTGAATTTCAACAGCCTTTGTTTGTGAGAGTAACCTTCGATGGGGTTTGCCATCATTCTGAAATAGGTCACTGAGAACCAGGTGAGCAGGGTCCATTACAGTATGCATTTTGAGTTTGTGGTTTGTTGGAGCCACTGTGGCAGATTTATGTAACTAGCTACCAGGGATTCTAATGCATTTTCAGATCACCTGAGAAACACAATATTTGAACACTGCAACGGTAGTCAGAGGCCCCTCAAGGGACGAGCACCTGCCCAACATAAGGTGTAATACCATACACATCCTACTCTCCAACATACCAAGGAGACACGTGCTTTACATTTCCCCGGGAGATGCTATTTCTTGTGTAATGATGGTCCAAGGAAGCTCCAACCTTCTGACATTCCCTGATCCTTGCTGTACTTATGACAGAGACACTATCAGAAGACACGTGAAAGCAGTCTGAGTGTGAAAAGGAGACTGTTGTCCTTTACTATGCCTTAGGACTGTGTACACCTGGTGTGAGGAATTAGACCATTGGTATGGTGGGAGCACTTGGCCGGGCTTTTTTGAAATGTTTTATTAAATGGAATGATGGTAGACCAACCGCAGTAAAATGTGTGGGCCTAATCCACACACATTTTCCTATGGTCAAACCATGATAAAAGCATAGGCCTGTGTACTCTGGCGTGGACACAGGCTCAGTCCACCCCTGTCATATTTAGTTGGAATGTGACAGCCAGGAGTGTGCAATGCCATCTCAAGGAAGGGGCGGAGGAGGACCATCCTTCCCCCTGCCATGCTCAGCCTGATTAACTGACAAAGGCTCCATGGAACCACCCTGCACCTTTGTTAGCCTGTGTAGCTAGTGGCAGCGATTAACATACCAATAGAGGGTACTTCAAACATGCCCACATCGGGCCTGGCTGCAGAGGTTAACAAAGGAGACAGAAAGCCATCGCTCTACTCTAAATATCGATGGCAGTGAACTGTCATGTCTGGGTCTGCTGTTTACAGTAGGCCACCCAGCAGGGATGTCATTTGGGGGTTGCCAGGAGAAGTAGCTGCATCCACTGGGCCTGTGATAAGGGGTGTAGCCCACTGTCTTCTGCCACCACTCCTGCCTGGGCCCTGTGTGACCTGACCCAGATCTGCTAGACCTGCATCACAGGCACAGTGTAGATAGACACAAGGTGAAATAATGTACACGATGTTGTCCTCAGCCTTTGAAGTAAACCATTTGTTGCTTCCTCAAGCAAATAATGTACATATTTGGAAGGATAGCTCAGAAGCAACACACTTGCTTTGGGAACAAGAGGATGCATTGCAAGTGCAACATGGGTTCAGGTTCTGTTCCAGTGCTTAGAAGCTGGAGGAGCTGGCAATAAGCAAGATATAAAGAACCAAAGAAAATAATAAAATGGGCCTTTTCTAGGGGTGATGCCATGGAGCTGCGGCTGCTGTTAACGTTTTAAAAAAAATTAAAATCCTACAATTACAGGACATGCAACACATCCTTCCACTCAATCTATTTAATGTTATGGAGGCTTGTACTGGAGACTTACGATGTTGTACTAGTGACTTACAGATGTTGGGAGAGCGTGTTTGAGATGTAATGTGTTGCAAGAGAATTTAAATGCATTGAATGCAGATATACAATGGTCGAGGCCGGTAATTGAGACTCACACTTTCGGTGTGTTGATGGAGGAGGTGGGGGGGTACAAGAGACCTAAGTTGCTAGTTAGTTTGAGGTTGATGGTGTTGGGGAATGCACGAGACTTAAGTTTCTGGAGGATGGCACCGTGTAAACATGAAGGTATTGGAGTAAGGCATTGGAGGGCGGGAGTGGGTGCCAGACATTAGAAGCTGTTGACGGAGGGCCCTTAGAGACTCGCAGTAGATGGTGGGGTGCCCGTGGTGAAAATGGTTGGGGGATATTCAGGCTCTGGGTGACTGGCGAGAGTGGATTGCTGTGCAATGGTTCAAAGTGCACTATTGACAAGAAAATCCCTGCGCGTATCGTCTAAGTGTAAAAGCAGGAAGTGGTACAGCCTCTGATTGTCTTTTGGTTGGACTTGTGTTGGTCAGTTTCTGTTTCCAGTCCTGTGGCCAGAAACTTGGCAGGCACTGGATGTCTGCTCTTTGGGGTTTAGGCATCTTCGAGATGCTCTGTCTGGTTACAGTTTAGCCTGGGTGATGTCAAATAGTCCAGGTTGTTGTGTTGGATGTCTGCTTACATTCACAGTAATTTGGTAATATGGGCCTATACCCACTATTAATGCTACATATGGTGATCCATTCTTGTATGAAATGTATATCATATTAGTGATATCGTAACCATATTTTTCTTAGTGTACTGAGGAACAATACTATGTGCTGCCACTTCCGTTTTGTCAAAGGGTGAACGGTTGTGTGCCATTACTTCCTGTGATGTTGCTTGGGGGCGGGGTCAAACAACATCACTTCCTATGATGTCATTGCAGGTAAAGGGTCATGTGAGGTCACTTCCGCTCGCCCTGGCATTTTGGTGAAATGACGTCCCTGGGCGACACTAGGAACTACATTTAAAGACAAAGAACAAACGGGTGAGGGAAATCACATATTTAGCAAATGCCAAGAGAGTCAGAAGACCATACATATCCAGGCCTACAGCAGTTAATATGGAGAGTGCTACACTATAGAACTGACCCGCAGCATGGGAGGCTGCTAGAACAAAGGACGTCCTAATGAGAGGTCCCTGAGCCAAGCAGAAGGAAAGTCAGAAGGTGAATGACTTTCTAAAGAAGATACACCCATGGGAAGAGGGGGACATGATATTGTCTGTCGGAAAAGGACCTTAGTGGGCATGGGGAGAAATGTGACAAATTAGATTCTGCCCTGCAGAAGTACAAGGATGTGCAGGGGCTAAAGCACCCAGTCAACCCTCACACTTCTACAAACCAAGAGCCTACACAATCATAAAGGTAAAACAGGAAGAGTTAAGAGATCTACCTCCTTTGTCTTTTGTGGCAATGTGGGCCGAGGGCAGGGTATATTCTCAAGAGGGGTGTGAATGTTTTGTTTGTGACTCAGTAGTGACCCAAACAGCAAAGTATACAAGTCCAATGTAAAGGGAATATCGAATCATGGTTCTATAAAAATAGAAGTTCAATGCAACACACTATCTGCAAAATAACTAACTAGAAAGACTCTACACAAAACCTACTCCTGAGGAAAGAACAGAGAATAATCAAGGATAGCCCATAGCATCACTCTGAATAATGAATCTGGGGTGTAAGGCAAGTAAAAAACACAATGTTCTTTTAAAAGGATATTTTTCTTGGATGCAAAAGGGAATTAGGGACCTGACCAATCTCTAGGGCTCAGAACTGGACAGTGGCAGTTAATAGTCAAAAGTTCCTTTTTGCAGTTCTTGGGGGTTCAGCAGCGCCAAACCAGACCTCTTGGCGCTACACTTTGACGGTCAGGAGAGTGCAACAGGCAGTACCGGAGGGTCATGGATGTTCGAATATGTTGAATGGTTCTTGAAAACATGACTCCAAACAGTTCACTGGGGAAAACACTAGGATCCCAGCTGTCCTGGCTCTCGGGGTGTTCTGAGTTCCAATCCAGGGGCAAAACGATTCCTTTTCTTTTGCTCCCAAACATGGGGGAAGCTGGCACGCAACTGCAGGGGTTCTTCAACACACTGAGGTCCTGGGTACCGTTGTGGCTGGCAGAAAGGCAGGTGCTTGTTCGAGCAGTAGTTCACTCCCACTAGTCCCTGGGAATGGTATGAGGACAGAGCTAACCTCTGCCTGGACACCCAGTATTCATCTCACTGGCAGAGGACTTTGGAAAGATAAACTCTCCCATCAGAGGTCCAATGAAATATTCTTGAAGGGTTGGGGTCCAAAAGAAGATTCCAAGATTATTCAAAGAAGTGTTGGGAGTACCCTTCTTTTAAAAGCAAAAGCCCACAGGGAATTGGACTAAAGCTAGCCTTCCTTAGTATTCCAATTCCTGAAAGAAGTGGACTTTGCCTTTCTGACATCACACCCAAAGTGCTTTGTTCTAAAGCAGAGGTATTCAAAAACATACATTTTTTAAAAGGGTGGAAAAAAAAGCGGGGTGGGGGGAGCCCTAGGCAGGGGCAGCTCATCCATAATAGGTGAGCAGGCTTCAACCCAGTGGCCCCCTCACCCATTGTGGGGGAGCCAGCCCAGTGAAGCACTGATTGCTCCGTCAGCTGCTTTTTCCAGCTGAGGGAGCGCTCCTGGGCTGGCTGAACTGTCAAAGAGAAACACTGTTTTCCTTTGACAGTTCAGTTCCCCAGCCGTAAAGGCTCAATGAGCCAGGCAAGGCTGGGGGCGTTTTGCTTCGACAGCCTTGAACAGCTCATTGGAAATGCTGGCTGGCCAACTGCATGTCTGGATGTGCAAGGGGGAACTCCTGCGCCTCCTCGACAGAGCAGGCTGGAGCGGGGCATTTCAGCACCCACGCTCAGGGACCTGCATGCATGTGCAGGAACCAGGAAGCTCTTCCTGATTCCTGGTAAGAAATCTTCAGGACCAGGGCAGACAGTACATTTATGTTCATTTGGTTTTTATTTAAATATGTGTATGGATGTGTGTTTGTATGTTTTATAAGTGAGTGTATGGTGATATTTATGCCCCTCCAATAAAAAAATTCACCAGCCGCAACTGACCCTGCGACTGTGCTGTGAATGGGGTGGGTGGAGCTCAGGGACTGTGGTGGGAGCAGAATGGGGGGGGCATCAGGTCGGGAGGTGAGCCATCAGATAGGGGGGAGCAGGGTGTGGAGAACCAAGGGACTTTAATGGGAGCACGGTGGGGAGAGCCCAGGGTCTGGGCTAGGAGTGGGATGAGGGAATGTTAGGTAAGATGTTTGCCTTTATGATAAATCTTCCTGACCTGTGTGAACCCCAGAACTTTTTGCTACCTTGTCCCTAGGTGAGTGGGAATCTTTATCCCCTCTCACCTAGTCTTTACTCTTTTTATGGGGGACCTCTTTATGTCTCTCGATAGTGTATTATTGGATTTATAGTTTCCAATAACTTTGGACTGACTGTAATGTACTATGGCAGCACAAATCATTTTAAATGCAGTGCCTTCCTTTTTAATTATGTTATTATTTCTTGTGTGAACTACTTTTCCCAAGAATTACAGTGGGATTCGCATCCCATTACATTGATTTAAGTGAGCCAGCAAAACCCACCTTATTTGGAGTGCTGGGGGACACAATGTATCCCCTTTCTTACTTACTATGCAACATTTATGTTACAATTGCAAATTTACTTGAATGGCTGGTGGCAGTGGTTTTACCTCCTTCTTATTTCACCATTTCTCATTTACTTGTTGCTTCTGAGGTCTTCCCCCTGCCATTCTAGGCAGGAACCACCTCAGTAGAGGTTTTGTCTTCGGGAATCCTTTTTCCAGTGTCTGAGAAGATAGAAAGCGAGGGAGGAGTCCTTTGTCTTTCATCTTGCCTGAAAGGAACCAAGTCCCAATGGGGCGCTGGCTGTCTTGATTGGTCATGTGAAACCGGGAAGGCTGCCGCCAAACTCATGAAATTACCGGCACCCGGCAATGGGGACGTACAGGGGCATTCCGACCCCGGCACACCCAGTCTGTCCCCATTGCCGGGAGCCGGTATTCATTACTCCCCATTCGAGCTCTATGGGGCTCAATGGGAATGGGGAGGTCGGATGCACCGGCACCCTTCATGAATGGTGCCGGTGCATCCAACGAGTTGTGCTCGTGGGTACCCGCGTAGTTTGCCGGTCCGGTAGTAACGGATCCGGTAGCTTACTACCAGACGGGCAAACTTATAATGAGGCCAAATGTCCAATTTATGGACACTTCTGTCCCTTGCACAACTGTGCAGAGGATGGGAGTGTCCATAGATTGGACATTGTTTCATATATATTAGCGGCTTTGTGTCAGGGCTGTAATTCCTCCCCTGCACACAAGTTAATGTTATGAATAAATATTTTTCTCTACATTTTTGAATTTGGGTGTGTTGTAAGAAAGTTATGGTATCTACAGTAAAACAGACACAAGTGACCAGAGTTCAAGGGTGTTTATTGAACTTTCACAAGGGTGAGATAAACGCCCATCTAATCCTAAATCTAAGGATGGGAGCAAGCTACAACCGTCAAATAATAATAATGCAGTCCTAGTGGAGTTGAAAGGGCCTCTACTAAAACAAATTGCCAAACCTTACTACTAATGTACAAACAATGCAAAGGGATGTTCATTAAACAGAAAGAAGTGTTCACAAAATTATAAGTCAGGATGTTCGGGCAGTTGGCCTCCCTTCCCCGCGTTTTCTGCATGCGACAAGGCGGTTCACTCGAGCAAAGCACACACTCTGGCTTCTGGGGCACGAGGTCACAGTTTCTTTCCCCAACATCAGGGCCTTCTGTCCTGAAGTCTCTTTTGTGCAAAGTCTCTTGCTTCAGAGGACCTGATATAACATAAATAACAAAGAAAAGTTTCTTTCTCAATATTCACGTCAGGCGATTTACTCTTCACCCTGAATCCCCCTCTTCCGGGCTCAGATCCATCTTCTACAATAAGTCCCCCTCGGCTGGGCTCAGACCAATTTCAGTTTACATTTGAAGACTTTCGAATGTGCACTGGATTCAACATAACTAACTGCAAGGACCACTTTGATTTTACAGTTCAATCATTCTTCCCTGCCGAGGGGGGTGGGGGGGGGAAGAGGGGAGGACCAAAACAAGACCTTCGAGTGAGCACCCAGGTGGAGCCGGACCAATCTGTATCTGGTACCTATTTCAGTTTCACAAAGTTCAATTTTATACAAGTTCTCCTTCTTCATACAATGTTGCTGCTTGCAACCTTGAGCATAACACTGTCCAGTCTGCTATCAGTTTCTCCAACTCACCGGCTGTGCTGAATTTGTTGGCATTGCTTTGCTGTCAGAGTCAATGACTACCACACTGGCAATCGCTTCTCTCCACCTTGGCTATCAATGCGGGAGGGCACAATGTACTTTTCATACACGCTACACTGTTTGTCACCTGCAATTCCCAGTCTTATGTTTCTTTTCCTTGAGGCTTCTTGAAAGTGGCAGTTCTGTGTTGAAAAGGGCGGGGGGGGGGTTACCTTTTTGTTGTCCTCTCTGAGCTCGCCGCCTTTCTCCTCATTTTAAACTGCCCTCTCAGAATTTCTGCTTCCTCATGCGTTTTTCCTTGCCCAGAGGTTTTTTTAATGTATTTATTTATAAGGCTCTACCAAAGAGGCCCAGAGACATAGGGGCGTCGAAAGCAGACAGTAACAAAGATTGGGTAATGGACAAGAGCTAGCCACCCCGCTTTATCTAAACAAATATGTTTTAAATTGTTTTTTTAAGCCCTCCAAAGTCACACAGTTTCTTAAATCTGAAGGCAGGGCATTCCATTTAGCAGAAGCAGCCACCCCAAAAAGCCCCCCTTCCAACCTGTTCAAGTGAGGTTTTTGGTATATGCAGAATTAGCGCACTGTTTGAGCGAAGGGAGCGCACAACCGGTTTACTTTTAAGTCTCCGAGCAGTACAGGCAGGGAAGGATCCTTTAAGGAATCTGTAGGTGGTAGTTAGCACCCTAAAGCCGATCCTCTCAGCAATAGGTAGCCAGTGCAATTTTCTTCGCACCTCCAACATAATCGCTCTAATGGTGCTATTTTGCACCAGTTGGAGTCTAGCAAGTTCTGTTTTTCCCATCCCTGGAAAAAGAGAACCACAGTAATCAATTTTTGATGAAATGATGGCTCGTGCAATCGTTTCACATCCCTTTTGGGATAGGAACGTGCGAATGTGCGAGAGAAGCCGTATATAATAGGCTGATGCTGAAACCAGACTATTAACCTCAGCAGACATGCTCAGAGTCTGGTCAAGAGTCACTCCTAATATTTGTTTCTTTTTTCTTTCGAGGGAATGTCATGATTCACAATCCGTATCAGTTTTGTGAGTCTGGGCTTGGAGCCAACAATCGTGAGCCCAGTCTTGTCATGATTCAATGCCAGCCCACTCATATCCATCCACTCATGTATTAGATCGTAAACCTCTGATACTGCTAGGGCATCTTTTTCATAAATGCCTGTTGGAGGGATGAGACCTTGCGAGTTATCTGAATAGTTTGAGAAGCAGATCTTTTTCTCCTCTAGCATGTGAAAGAAGGGCGCCGTGGAAATATTATATAAAACCGGAGATTGGGATGCCCCTTGGGGAATGCCATGGCTAAGTGGAACCGGGTCTGCTTAGTGCAGACCCGCTAAGTCCTATTACCTAGGAATGACTGCATCCAGTCCCTTGCTTGATCACTAAAATTAGCTACATTCTGTAATCTGTTCAAGAGGAGAGGGTGATCCACTAAATCGAAAGCGGCTGATAGGTCCCAGCAGCATTGTTGTGCCCTCATTGATGTTAGTCATCATGTTAGACTTCACTTCAAGCAGCGCTAATTCGGTACTGAAACCTGGTCTAAAACCAGACTGACCATCATTCAAAATAGGGTAGTCTTTTATGTGGCACAGAAGTTGTTCGTAGGCCACTCTGTCCATTATCTTCAAGATGAAGGGTGAGTTGGAAATCGGACGATAGTTAGTAGCAATTTTTGGGTCCTGATCTGATTTTCTTTTTAGCAAGGGGGTGATCCCGGGAACCCTTCAATCTAGTGAGGGCCCTTCCCTCTTTGAAAGAAGCATTCACAATTAGTGATTGAACTAATCAGAAGCTCAGAACAAGCCTTAATGGCTGTAGCTGTAAACCGAACCCCTTTACAGGTGGATGGCTTGAGTTTGGCAAGAATAGTGCGAAGAGTGTACTTTCATGCTCCGCCTTTTATCTGTATGGGGAAGTGTGATGGAAGTCAGGTGTGTGTAATTATCAGTAATTGCCTGACTCTTGTGTTGGGACATGTCAGGTATACGGCTCTGATGTTAGTTCGTTGTCGCTCACAATTAATTGTCCGTGAGTAAATAATGTTCATGTCGGAAAAGGGTGGGTGGGTTATGTCAGAGTTTTTAGGTTCCTACCTGGTAGGATGGGGAAAAGGTGTCACAACGAAGGGGATACCGTGTCTCAGCCTTCGGTGTCCACTTCCACTCCTCGAAGACCCGGCCCCCCATTCAGGTGATCCTCCCGCACTGGTCCACTCCCAGGAACTGAATCCAACAGCGATGGCCATGGCCTGGCCACCTGGATGACAGATTCCCGGGGACTAGCGGGTGAGACACCTTCAGGTTTCTCACACCGCTGACATAGTTGGTCCACTACAACCATCCAAAGAGGGGAACATGTATACTTGATATAGTATCTTATGCCACTCTTTATCCCAAGGCATTTCCCCTCAGAGCCAACAACAGACATCAGATATTGAAACATGGTCTTCCGATATTTTTCATCGATTGGCTACCTGTGAAAATATTGATGGACCAAAGCAGCAACTTCATGCCCAAACCTATGAGCAAGATGAAATAACTCTTGGGAATTAAGACCCCGAATTCCTCTGTGTACCACCCACAGGCAGATGGTCTGGTTGAGGCGCATACCAAAACACTCAAGTACATTCTGGAAAAAACAGTAATTGAAGACTATTGGAACTGTCACAAATTCTGTCCTTGGGCACTCTTCGGGATCTGAGTAACATTGCAAAGCTCCACAGGGTTTTCACCCTTTAAGTCAGTGTGGTGGCATGCGCTAGATAGGCCCCAAAAGAGTTGGGAAGGTTAAGACCATTAGGGCAAAAGTCTTGTCTAGTTTACCTAAAACTCCATAAACTGGATGTCTTTTATCAGAGAGCTTGTATAAGATAATGGGCCTCATTACGACCCAGGCGGTAAGTTACCGCCTGGGTCGTACCTTTACCACCATGGCGTAAACTACGTTTACGCCATGGTGGTTGGCGGACTTACCGCCCCATTCCGAGGTGAGTGGGGCGGTAAGTCCCCATTAACCCATTTACCCTTCCCCATTCCCATTTTTGCCCCATAGGGCATAATGGGAGTGGGGAAGGCGTTAATTACGCCACCGTAAATTACGGTGGCGTAATTAACAACAAGGTCCCTTAGCGCCATGGATTTTAACACCTGCTAAAAGCAGGTGTTAAAACCTCCATGGCGCTAAGGGACCTCGGAATCAGGCGGTAAGGGTCGGCGCTGTTTACGCCGCCGTAAACCCCTTACCGCCTGGGTCCTAATGAGGCCCAATCTCTCCAAAGTGCATGGGAAAAGGGGCTTATAAACCAAAAGGCCAGACTCCATAAGTTTAACATCAGATACAAAGTTCTATTATATTTGCCTACTTCTGAGAACAAACCCCTGGCTAATTGGCATTTTCCTTTCAAGATCACTGAGGTGGTCACTAATCTCAATTACCAGGTAAGACAACTGGATAGGCGGCAACATAAACACATTGGAAATCTAAATCTCCATAAGGAGTGGAAATACCCAACCTCTATGTCCAGTCTATCTCTTCTCTTAATGTGTGCTGAAGTCACTCACAAGCTCATCTCTGAAAACCTTATGAAACAGCCAAAGCAAGATTAACTTGATCAATTTACTGATGTCTTTTCTCAAGACCCCTGACAAGTGGAAGGGATTTTCCATCACATCCGGGACAATTAGTGCATCAAAAATCTTATAGAATTCCTGAGGCCAGATGAGAGATCACCCGAGAAGATGTAGAGAAAGTTGCACACGCTAGAGTCATTTAGGAGCCAGTTGTGATCAGCATCAGCATTCGAAAACTCAAAGACTTGTGGTGATTCTGAATTGCTTTTCGGAAAATCATTGCTATATCTATCTGCCTTTGACACATACCCAATGTCCTAAGTAGACAAACTGATAGAAAAATAAGGGAATATGACATTTTCTACCACACTAGACCTTACCAAAGGTGAATGGCTAGTCCCCTTTTAGCCCAGGTGACTCACAAAAGAGCTTTTTCTATGGCCACTGTATTATATTAGTTCACCGTAATATCTTTTGGGCTGCAAGGCACTCCAGCAACCTTTCGGAGGTGGGTAGATGTACTTCTCAAAACAGATCAGTCTTTTTCAGGGATCTAACTTGATGACATCATTATATACAGTTCAACCTGGGGTGAGCACATGCACCCAGGGTCGGATTGGCCATTCGGCCCGTGGCTGGGCCGAAATCATCCCTGGGGTTTGGGGGCCGGTTTGGAGAAAAAAATTGAAATGTAGTTTTTCAAATTATTTTAATTTTTTTTTTCTCCAAAACGCCTTGCATCCTTCTTAGGTCGATAAATGAGTACCAACACAGGTTTGGTGATATTGTATGCAAATTTGCTCTATAAAAAAAAGAGTTTACGCGCAAGTGCTATAAAATAACATATCATTTGGCCTTGGACGTCTGCTTGGATTCACAGTAATTTGACAATATGGATCTATACACACAGATATTAATGATACATATGGTGATCCATTCTTGTATGAAATGTATATCACATTAGTGAAAACATAACCATATTTTTCGTAGTGTAATTAGGAACAATGCTATTTGATGCCACTTCCTGTTTTGTCAAGGGTGAAAGGTCGTGTTTCATCGCTTCCCGGGATGTCACTGTGGGGTGGGGTCAAATGACATCACTTCCGATGATGTCATTAGGGGTAAAGGGTTGTGAGGCGAGGGGTGGGCCCCTTTTTTGAGGCAAGGGGTGGGCCACTTTTTTTGGGTGACCGGGCCTATTTCTTTTCCCAGTCCGACCCTGCATGCACCATATTTAAGTTATCACTCAAGCCCAGCCGACCATGCTAAATGTCCTCTAGCTCAGAGCGCAATCTCAAGAGAATAAAGTAGAGTTGCTCAAGAATACCCAGTGCTGAGTACAAAAAACAATTAAAAGGCTTCCGAGGCTTAGTCGCTTGTTACCACTGATTACACCATATGTCACCACCATGGTGACACCATTGACTGAAAAACTGAAGAACAACCATCCTACCAGGTTAACATTGATTGAAGAAGAACAGGTAGAACTTGAATGGTTAAAAAACTCATATGCAACCCCCCATTACCACAAAATCCAGATTTTTCTATAGCCATTCCTCCTGGTAGAAAAGAAAACCGTGGTGAGGTCACTACTGCTCTGCAGGAGAGCAGTGATAAGTAGCAGTTAAAGTGCCTACTCAGGTCCACACTACTAATAAACCAGCAGTGATCTCAATCCTAAAGGTGAAACAGGCACAGCCTGTGGCATACCGCCTTCGCCTCTTTTGGTTTAGTTTAGT
Organism: Ambystoma mexicanum; assembly: GCF_040938575.1. NCBI lineage: Eukaryota > Metazoa > Chordata > Amphibia > Caudata > Ambystomatidae > Ambystoma > Ambystoma mexicanum. Next base: position 92,299,426 of record NC_090932.1, read on the forward strand.
TTCTTTATTTATACCACGCGCTGAACCCTGAGGTAACTGAGGCGCCGGAGACTTAAAAGCAGTTACAGCAGAGTAAATACATAGAGGCAGAAAATAGACATACAACATAATGACAATAAGTGCAGATAATGAGCGGTAATGTGGTTTGAGGGCAGGCTACACTGTTGAGGGGGCGTGTGAGCTTATATGGTTGCAACACGAACCACAAAAGTACGGTGGTACCAAAATAAAAGAATGTCCAGTCAAAGTTTCATATAGTAATAGGAATAATAGGAATTTTAATAAAAACTAACAATGCACACAACTAAATATAATTGGAGCAAAAGGTACACGCTGGATGAAGACAGGGATGTAAGCAATTTATTTGAGCAACAAATGTCAAAAAGTACTCGACAGTGTATTAAAAAGGAAAAGTGTAGGGTCTTATAAGTAACTAGGGTCCTGCAAGGGGGACAGGACCACTGCAAATAACTTTATTTCTCGTCTTGGGGGTGATTGACTGCACTGAGCCGGGCTTCATGGCACTTTCCGGCAGTCAAGCTGGTGTTGAGACTGTGAAGTCGAGTGGGGCCAAAACGATGCATCTGCTGCTTCATGTTGGCCTCGAGACAGGTGAGTCGATTGTAATTGTTTATTTGTTTATTTGTAAAGCGCTTATAAACAAGTGAAGTGCTTCAAAGCACTTCAAGGCAGGAAGGGAACAAGGGAATACAAAGTCATTCTTAGGCCTCGAAGTTTCCGAATGATCTAGCAAAAATGACTAGCAAACTAGCCCTGACAGCATTAATACTAGTGCAAGTGCATGACAAGAAGAGAGGCGAGAAAGGAGGGGAGGAGAAGGAGAAGAACATACGATCCTTATACTACCGTACTAGGTCAACAACGTTTCAGAGAGTGAGGTGAAAAGGGGGGGGGGAGAAGGAGAAGAACACACAGAACAAAAAACTACCATACCAGGCCTGGCAAACTGAGCCTAATACATTCAGGTAATATAAGTGCACAGGCAGGAGGGGAAAGGGAACAAGTGCGCCCAGTCCAGCAGGACCCTGGGTTAAGTGCAGAGAGATTACCCTTCTCATGGAATGAATTCCAGAAGTGCAGGGGCCTGGGTGCAAGTGCGAGGACTGGTGGGGGAGCATGAGACCTGTGTGGCTCTGGAGGTGGACCAGTCGACCAGTCAGCAAACAGAGCAGAGTTAGGGAGATAATAGAGAGGGGATTAACAAAGGAGAGGGATAGAGAAGTGGAGGGTCTTGAGGAGTTCCGGAACTCCTCAAGACCCAGAACTTAAGGATATCAAGCTCAAGACAAAGAGAGGCAGAGAGGTTGTTCCAGAAAGAAGCACCTGCAGAGGATGAAGATCTACCCCCAAATCGCTGTTTTGATAATCGGCTCACCCGCAGAGAGTTGGAAAAGGACGAGCAGAGGGCTCTAGAAGGAGAGTATTTGGGGAGAGAGAGTTGTAGATAGTGCAGGCCCCGGCAAGCCTTCTGGACTGTGCAGAGGGTCTTGAACTTGATCTTTGCAGTCACTGGGAGCCAGTGAAGGGATTTCAGCGCCAGAGAGATGCGGTCCCTGGGCTTGAGGCCAGGGATAAGTCTTGCGTTCTGTTCTGGATGAGTTGTAGAGGTCGGCGAGTAGAAGTAGGAAGATTGAGAAAGAGACTGTTGCAGTAGTCCAATCTAGAAAGAACCAGGGCTCTGGAGACGGTAATCCTCTGAGGGAAAGTGACAATAGATAGAATACCTCTGAGGAGATGCAGCTGGTAGTGTTACTTTTTAGAGATGTCTGAGATGTGAGATGAGAAGGAGAGAATGGAGTCGAAGATGACCCCTAGATTTTTTGCCTCACTAGTGGGTGAGGGTGCAGGTCCAAGGGAGGCCGGACAGAGTGAAAGCGGGAGCAATGAGGTGGATCTCTGGCTTGCTGGCATTGAGGCAGAGATCGTTTGCAGCACACCAAGACTGAATTGCGGACAGACATTCAGGAATGAGCTAGGAGGAGGAGGCCGAGGGTAGCCTGAAAGAGAGCTGTGTGTCATCCACATAACACTGAAAGTTGGCGGTGAAGGCAGAGATCCTGTGGGCCAGAGGGGCCATGGAGACATTGAAGAACCAGAGGGATAGGTTAAATCCCCGGGGGACACCACAAGTAGAGAGAGTGACAGAGGAGAGAAAAGACAAAAGTTCCACCTGGGAAGAACGGTCAGAGAGAAAGGAGGCAAGCTACACCAGTCCCTGATCTGTGATTTCCAGGGTGTCGCAGAGATGGGAGATCAGAATGCTGTGGTTTACTGTGTCGAAAGCAGAAGAGAGGGCAAGAAGAATGAGGGAGGGTTAGAGTCAAGATTTGAGAGCAGGTCTTCACAGGTGTTCAGAAGAGCAGGAGAGAGGAGAGAGGAGAGAGGAGAGAGGAGAGAGGAGAGAGGGGAGAGGGGAGAGGGGAGAGGGGAGAGGGGAGAGGGGAGAGGGGAGAGAGGAGAGGAGAGGAGAGGAGAGGAGAGGAGAGGAGAGGAGGGGAGGAGAGGAGAGGAGAGGAGAGGAGAGGAGGGGAGGGGAGGGGAGGGGAGGGGAGGGGAGGGGAGGGGAGGGGAGGGGAGGGGAGGGGAGGGGAGAAGTGTGTCAAAACTTGTGACAGAGCTGTCTTTAAACCATGTCTCAGGGAGAGCAAGAACATCAAGATCTATGAGTTCGAGGAGGGCTTGACAGCAGAGCAAGAGTTAAGTCTGGCAATATGGAGCAGGTTGCCATTTTGTAGACTTACTGGGGGATATAGGGAACAGAAGTCCCCTCCCACATAAGTGGCAAGAATGCCTGAGAGATAGATGTATGAGGAGGTAGAGAACCGGAAGATGACAAGGATGTCAGTGAGGAGAGTGCAGGCAAGAAAGCCAGGCGGGTTGCAGCCAGCAAGCGAGGTGGTGGTGGTGAGAGAGGCCATATGGTCAGGAGGAGGTGAGGGAGCCAGGGATGCCATGGGTCAGACGATGAAGAAGGTGGGAAATTGATCAGGTGAGGGAGGATCATAGCAAAAAGCAGGAGGTTGGATTGAGGCCCTTGTACCAGGATGGTATGATGACCATGGAGGTGAAGGAGAAGGCAAGAAGAACCACCCAGTAGGTGCCACCCTTAATGTGTGAGGAAGAGTAAGGAGAGAGTAGAGCAAACATATGAAGAGTCCATAGGTCGGGTAAAGGAACGACAAAAAGGATGCAAGTGAGAGTCTCTCTGGCGGAAGCACTGACGTAGGTGTCAGCGATAGGCAGTTCTGGGTTGGAGCCCAGTGTATCCTTCTTGAGTTTCTTCCTGCCAGACGTAGTGAGAGGTGAAGCATAGGAGATTGAGAAGCAGTTAGAGAAGATAGCATAGATAGTAAGCACCATAGAGAAGGGCCTTGAGTGTGGTACGCTTAAACTGGCAGAGCAGCTGAGGTATGTTGGGGGGATGTAGGCAGGAGGCGCCCAAGGGAAATACAAACAGGACTAGAAAAAACAGGACTAGAAAAAACACTGGGAACTGAAAGGGTAAGGGAGCAGAAGACTGACAGAATAGAGGGTAATTGGAGTGACCCATCAGCACAGTCACAAAAACATCAGATGTGAGCAACTAAATTTGATTTTAAGCTACAAACAAAGGATACAAACAATGCAGGATGAAACACACCTACATTCGATTTTAAACTAATCGGTCACAGGCAGTGCAGGAAGAAAACACATCTAAATTCGATTTTAAGCTACAGCCATACAAAAAATTAAGATGAAAACACACCTAAAATCCATTTAAACTAATTAGTCACAGGCAATGCAGGATGAAACACAACTAAATTCGATTTAAAACTAATCAGTCACAGACAATGCAGGAAGAAAACACATCTAAATTCGATTTTAAACTAATCAGTCACAGACAATGCAGGATGAAACACCTAAATTCGATTTGACACTAATCAGTCACAGACAATGCTGTAAGAAAACACAACTACATTTTTATAATGTGACACAGGTGTTGCAGTACGGAAGTAGGGGCAGTGGAGGTGATGGCTTATGGAATGAAAATGCAATGTGAAGTTTGACCATGAAGAAAACTGCAGAGAATGAGTAATGAGGATAAATGGAGGGGCCGAGGGTAAAACTCAAGGATGCATGAGGCAGGCAACGGAGCAAAAGTCAGCACTCACATGATGGCAGAGGGGATGCCACAGTCCAGAGGCACATGAATGAGGTACTCAGTCTTACACAGCATGACTGACTATGGCAGCAGGAATAAAAAGGAGGGGCCATTCCCAGCCAGGCACAGACAGGAGATTTAGGGATGGGCCTTGGGTAGGGGTCCATGGCTTCCAGTGGGGCAAGTCAGCTTTCGAGTCGGGCCAATGCGATACTTCTGTTTTGTCTAGTTCATCACTTGGGATGTGGCGAGTTGGGTGATGCCACAGCGGCGAGCCAGTGTTCGAGTCAATGCAGCAATGAGCTTCGGCACTGAGACATTTAGAAAAACCAGATAATCGGTTTGAAATTCGTATAGTGTCAAAAGCAACGCAGCAGCTCCTGGATGAAAGTGGCTGAACCTGGCTCGAAGAGGTCTTTGAGTGGTAAACAGGGTTCTGAGCTGCTAAAGGACTTCAATGTTGCTGCGAAGCCCAATCCAGGTTCTCCAGTCCTTTGTTCCACACCTCCACTCCAGGAAGATTGGCTGGCACCTGCAGGGATCCTTCACCCCCAGCAAGCAGGATCCTGGTTTCAGTTCACAGACAACAGAAAGGTCTTGGTCCACAGCAGTGTGACCGCAAATGTGCCCTGTGCTAGGCCCGGGAAAATACCTTTCCTCTTCCTCGGATACGCCTGTCTTCACCATCATCGATACTCTAATACCAACCCCTTCCTATGTCCGTCTACTTCAAAAGGGCTCCAGTAATCAGTACCCTAACGTGAGTGTCTCTACCAGGAACAGTTCCTGTGCCCCGGAGGTAGGTGTTGACTTTTCCCAGGTGGATCAAAAGAACAGCTTCCTGTGCAGGGTCCCACATGGTTGTTGTGGAGACCCGCATGCCAGACAGCCAATACACACCAGTCCGGTCACGACAAGAGCCACACCGAAACTAATATGTCATCCAAATGCTGTTGGTGTATAACTGTATGATCCCAGTAGAGACCATGTCATAACCAGCCATGGCTCATATTTACAGTTCTACGTTCCACCAGGATGACTAGGGAACACGATTATTATAGTTTGAACCAGAGTTACAGAGGAAAAAAAGCCACCCATGACTTTTGGAACTTGTGTTGCAGCAGCTATCAGTGATGCCCATGTGACCTGTGAGTCCGCCCTGTTGCCACTATAGGGAAGTTGCTGGAGATGTCAGGAGATGGTCACAGCAAAGTCCACTATGATTTTGCCATGTAGCATTATGAAAAGGGGATCTTAGCAGGCCCCCTTTCAGAAATGGAATTCCCTGAATCACTTTATTAGTACAAATCTAAAAACTCCAGGCTATATAGCCCTCACCAGATCACATCCTGTAACAAACACCCCACTCTGTATACAAGCAGGAAGTCCCAGATAACAGATGATGCTATGTTAGACCTAGAGGCCCTCACCATCAAATGGACCATCAACTCCCTTAAATACTATCTGGAGGGAAGACAGTTCACATTGATCATGCCACATTTGTATGGCTAGCACGACTCAAAGATTTGAACGCTGGGGTGATGTGCTGCTTCCTAGCATTACACTGTACATCTCTGAAGTAATCCACGGCAAAGGAAAAAATCAGGACCTAGGGAGCAGGGAGCAGAGAGACCTGGGAGGATGTCTAGGACAAAGTCATAAGGAAGCTGGCACACATGAAAAAAAACCCTACCTGAGAAGTGGTAGAACATTTCTAGCAAGCCTGCAGATGCTACTCTCGGGAGGGCTACACCAGAGAATCGATCCACAAGCGGGTAGGCTACTGGAAGGAAGGAGGACCCACTGAGCGGTACATGAACCAAGCAGAAGGATTGCCTGAAGAGGAAAAAAACATGTGGCAGGAGTGTGAAACAACACTGTCTGCCTGAAAAGGACTGTGTATGGGAGGGGCGAGGAATAACCCGTGGTTGTGAACGGTGATGAAGTTCAATGTCTGGGGGAGAACCGAAGTGAATCATAAGCAACCCCAGGTCTGGGAGAGGCCTCAAATGAATGCTGAGAAAACCCAATATCTGTGAGGGGCCTATTATTTTATTTTTATTTATTCATAAAGCAAGAACACATAAGCCCATGGGCATAGATGCGCTCACAACGAAACAAACACCACAGAACACAAAAATACAGAAACATAAAACAGAGATACTAAAAAAGTCAGGAGAAAAAAGGAAGACATCAGTTCAGTATAAGCTTTGACTTGGCAGCCGATGAAGATCCATTTACATTATTATAAAGACTCAAAAACGAAGGAAAAAGAGTCTGGCCGCAGCCTGTAACAATACAGTCTGAGTCATTCCCAGTGCACCAGTCTTTGGTTTCACCCTCCGCAAGAGTCAAAGATCTCGGGCTCTAACACAGCCATGACCAACATTAGATCGTAACCAAAAGAGGGCCTTGTTTCCCAGTGCCTCTCTGGATTCCGTCCATTCTGGTTCGTTTACATTGATAATAATAATGTTTCTTTGATCCATCAGAAAACCTCGCAAAATAGGGTCAGTAAACTCCGGCATAGAGGCCTTCTTTACAGGATATCCTTTTCCAAACGGCAAGGTGACCGGTACATATGTAGATTTAGCTAGACCCAGAGATTTCTGGGAGGATAACAAAGTACTTCCCAAAGGGACACTGTCGCGCTTCGTATGTTCCACGATCAGTCTGAGAGATTACTTGGGCTAGATGCCGCTAAAGTAATTCAGACTTCCTTCCTGAGAGCACAGCTTGCAGGGAAAAGAACACCTGTCAGGCCAAGGGCTCAGGCAAAAAGGCGGAACGCACAGCGGAGCTAGAGGGAAGAAAACAAACAAAGCAAAGATTACATACCGTTTGTTGACAATTCCAGTCCCTCTACCCCCTCCGAGCCCCACAAGCTTACCTGTGTATTCCTTTTTTTCCAGCGGAATACCTACTTGTGACAAGACACAAGACTGGGAGTGAGTGAAGGTCAGGGGAAGTGTTCTTGCTTGAAAGAAAGGGGGACCAAAGACTTCCCCCAATGATGGATCAGTGATGTCAACAGCAAAGCGTCCCCCCAATCCAATGAGTGAAAGCAGAATCCAATGTTCCGAAAGCAAATAAGCGGGAAAAAACAGCAGAGCGTCCCACGATCCAAGGAGTGAAGCCAGGAGCCAAGTGTCTCAAGATCCAAGGGGGCAGAGCAACACAGCAAAGCGTCCCACAAATAAAGAACCAACAAGTGTGTAGTTAAACAGCGCCGTACTTGCTAGCGCGGAAAACGACACTCCGGGAGAGATTAGAAGTGGTGTTTCTTTCTTCGCTCGGAGAGCGGATGGCAAGGAGATTGGAAAATACGGGATTGAAGGGAGCCGGGAGCCAGACATGAGGAGCAGAACCCAAAGCAAGTCCGATGTGTATTCCGTGGTCGGGCAGGGGAGTTGATCAAAAACAGAAGTCTAAGACAGGAAAACGGATAACAAGGATAACAAGGTCCAAGGCAAAGGTGGAATTCAGCAACCAGGTAAGCAAGGAAAGAATAACTTATCCCAGGAGCGTAGCTCGCGTAACGCAATGGTTTAGGAGCACCGGCTTACTGGGGGCGTGGCCAAATATAGGAAGTGAATACAAAGGAGGCGTGACACGCACGCAAAAGAAAGTGAAAACATTCCAAAGGTTCCTTGCAGGCACGTTCCTCTTGGGAGATGTAGTTAATTACCGGCGGTGGCGTCGGCGTTGCTGTAAACGCCAGGGCAAACGCCATGGGCTTCTCCCCTGAGCATAAGAATGTCCTAGGAAACCGGAGGGCGTGACAGACACTAACTATCAATCCCGAAGTGGAACAAGAACCCAAGAAGATGGCCACAGGCTGATGTCCAATAGTTTCCTGGGGAACAGACGATATAGTGATATTTTCAGACAAGCTAGTGTGACATGCTACGTCTGCCATAATGCTAAGCTGCTAAGCTCCTGCAAGTCCACTGGATCTTATTGAAAAGCTTTCGCCACCTTATCAGAGGGCAGCTGTGAAATTGTCTTGTCAGTGGAATGAACCCAGGCAGTAAAATCAGAACAGGTTTTACATTGATTGAGATTCTGTTTAATCTTTTCTTTAATATATTTCCAATTTACAGGCCCCATCAGGCCTTCATTTGAGCCCTTATCCGAGCCCTTATTTTCACTGCTGGACAAAGCACAATATCTGCAGTAATACTTTCCATACTCAGCAGCAGGAATTGCAGTACTGTGCTAACAGCTTGGAAGATTCGATCACAAACTTCGACTTGACTATCAGCCAGTGCTTTCTGTGGTAAACCACCCAAGGCCTTTTGATCAGCAGCTTTCTCCTTCTCCAGCCCTGGGTTGATCCTTGGAAAAGCCCAAATGTCCCGTATGTCCTTATTGACTTCATCCCTTAAATGAAAACTGTCATTGTGCAGGTGTTGTCTCCTGCAAGCACTTCTCAACTGAAACCTCTGATATTCGATTACTACCAGAAGCAGTGTATATCCGAGAGAGCACAGGCACAACCGCTTTAGGGAAGGGGGACAGTTCAGTCACTAGTGACAGACTTAAATTAGAGCCATTGGCTCCAACAAAGAAACCAGTCTTCCTGGCCATAATTTGAGAGGGAGAGACTGTTAAAGGAGATGGCAGTTTTGATGCAGTTTTAAATGTTAGCACTCTGGTTCTCACATTATCAGGGCCGAACAAGACACAAAATAATTCCAAACAAAAAGAAAGCCTCTGACCGCACCTCCCACAGCCCTGCCAACCTCGTTCATGAACATTTGTCCAATGAAACAAGTGTCAGCTGCTGCATTCTCATCCACCTTCATCCTCCCCTCTCCCCCAACCCCTGACTACATCCATCTGGCCATTATGAACACTCGGGACATTATTTCCCCAGTCATGAGAATCCGCCTGTAACCTGCCTCCAAGCGTAACACCTGGTATGACTCTGAACTTGCAGCCTTGAAACGCAAGTGCAGAGCTGTGGAATGAAAATGGCAAGCCTCAGGCTCACCCTCTGACAAACTGGCCGGCGGCCTGATCCAAAACCAATACAGACTCTCAATCGGTGCCAAGAAAAGGTCCCATATCCAGACACGGGTATCTGGTGCATCCAACAACTCGGCTGAATTCTTTAAAATCTGCAGGGAACTAGCCAACCCTCCTGCAGACTCCTCCCCCTTCTTCCTTCCCAGGCCCTCTCCAACGCACTGGCCACACACTTCATCACTAAAGCTCTGGATATTCTGACCACCCTTGCTACCCTCTCCCCCAACCCCTTCCTCACTCCTTTGCCTCCTTTGGCCTCCCGCCTTCCTTCTTCCCCTCTCGCCTCCTTCTCCCGACACACCTAATGAAGTCACTAGAGTTGTCCACTCTGAAGGTCTCATCCAAACAGGATTCCCCTTGCTCCTCTAGAACCATCAAGGAAAACATTGGCTCTCTTGCCCCTGCACTCGCTGATTTCTGCACCCACTCTTTTGCTACTGGAGCTTTCACCACCTCCCTCAAGCACTCTGTTGTGCACCCCCTCCTGAAAAAACCTTCAGCCGACCCTACCTGTCCAGCCAACTACCACCCTATTTCTATCACCTCCTTCCTCAGGAAACTGCTGGAGAAGCTGGCCTTTCCCCAGCTTACCTCACGCACTGAACCTGTTGGCAGCCTCCATGACCATCAATCTGGATTCCAAGCATCCAGAGGAACGGAAACTGCTCTTCTGAACACCCGTGAAGAACTGCTCACATCTCTGGATGCTAACTCTCCAGTTGTCCTCATTCTACTCAATCTCTTCTCTGCCTTTGACACAGTCAACCATTCCATCCTCATAAAATGGCTCCATGATAACCTGGGGATCTCGGTGCGGGAACTGACCAGGCTGACCTCACTCCTAACTGACTGTTCATCCCAGGTCATTATGGGCCCCGTCTCCTCCCCTACCTCCTTCTCCACCTATGGTGTCTCCCAGGGCTCAAACCTCTCCACCTGGCTCTTTAACACGTACCTTGCTGAGCTGACGTTCCTCATTTCATTCTTCTACCCCAGCTTCCAGTGTTTTGCAGATGACACACAACTCTTTTTCAAACTTCCTGCTGACCCTCTTGCATCTCCCATCATCCCGTACTGCCTATCTGCCATCCAGTCTTGGTGCACTTCCAACAACCTCTGCCTCAATGTCATCAAGACTGAGATCCTTCCTATTGGGACCCCTGCTCCCTCTTTCTTCCCCTCACTCTGGCCATCCTCTATGGGCTCTCCCCCTTCTCCTTCATCTGAAGCCAGAAACCTAGGCTTCAACGTCAAGCCCTCTCTCTCCTTCCTCCTTCACACTCAGGACGTTGCCAAGAATTCCCACTTTCAAATCTTCCTTCTCAAAGGAATTCTCCTTCCTCTCACTTTCCCCCAGGTGCTCAATGTTACCCGAGTCCTGGTTCTCTCTAGGCTTGACTATTGCAAATAATCTTCTCCGAAATCTACCCTCCTCCACTCTACGACCCCTCCAGCTAATCCAGAATAGGGCAGCAAGACTTATCCTTGGCCTCAAGCCCAGGGACCACATCTCTCCTGCCCTTAAAAACTCTTCATTGGCTCCCGGTTGCTGCATGGATTAAATTCAAATCCCTCTGCATCATCCACAAGGCTGTCCGGGGCCTGGGACCACACTATCTGCAACTTTCTCTTACTAAATACTCTCCTCTACATTCCTCTAGCACCAACTCTGGCCGATCTCTTTCTTCAGCTGGCTCCCTCTTGTGGAACAGCCGTGCCCTTCCTCTTCGTCTTGAGCTGGACCTCCTCAAACTCCGGAAGCTCCTCAAGACTTTCCTCTTCACCTCCTCCTTCCCTTCTTCCATCCTCTGCTAATCTCACAGTCACTGTGATTGGTGGCCAGGGCCCTTATGTGTCATTCAGGGTGCAGGCCTTCCACACCCAATCGCCACAGCGTCTCCCTACTTACAGCACTTGCCTCTGCACCCACCTGCCTTCATCCTGTAGGCTTGCACTTTCCTACCTAATGCTGCTCCACGCCTCATAGCACTTGCTACACGAGGCACTTACATCTGCTGCTCACCCACGAGCGCAGACACTCCAGCATCTACCCCCACTCCCCTCTTCTCTCTGCACTTGCACATTCTGAATACTCACAAGGCATAGTAGGTTTGTCTTTATCCTCCACTGTATTTATTGTTTCAATCCCATGTTCCCTCCCTGTTGCACTGTAGGTGCTTTGAAACAGAATTGATTTACTGTATAAGTGTCTAACAAATGCACAGTAAATGAACTAAATAAATAAAAGGCTGGACCTGCCAGATATAACAACCAAATGGCATGATAGATTTACGCACCACGCCGGGCCTGATATACACACGCAGCTGTTCTCCTCGCACCCTCGCCTCCACACACAAGTGCAAGGTGGGACACAGCGGGATGCCACAGCAAGTAAGGCAAAGAGGCGGCAAACAGACCAGTTGCCACAACCGCAACAACCCCAGAAACACGGCCCACAGAGCACCGCGAAACCACAGGGTGAGGTAAAGACAGAAAAAGGAGCCTGAGAAGCCTAACCTAGAATGAATGCTGAGAAACCCAGCCCCTGAAGGAGTGTTGAGGGACACCAAGTGCACGTTGAAGAAACCAGAGGCTGAGGTAAAGGTACCTGAGAAGCTGAACACTTAGGAGAGACCCCAAAAGACACAGGGGAAAGCAGGAGGACCGAAGAGGTGTCCAGAACATGAGTACACCCTGGAAGAGCCTTCCCAGGAGGAGCTCTCTATTTTGTTTCAATATATTAAGAATAGACATTTGAAAATGGGATTTGTGTGGTCTCCTCTTGGCCACACCTTGGAACATTTGTGTTGGAAGCTTAGGCTAGCCAGGATTCTAAGAAATGTGGATTTGGAACTTTTTGTTGCCCTCATTTTTTGGACATTGTAAAAGCTGTTAAGAACTTTATGATTGGGACACTAGTCTCTAAAGGTGGTTGGACACCTTGTGAAAGCCCCACTTTGTGTTGCCCGATCCCGAACATCCTTTTTTGTTGTAGGCATCTTCCTAGTTTCTATAAGTGTTCGGCTTATCAGCTTCCCTAAACAAAGAACAAATAAAGCCATCATTGTCAATCACATTTCACGTCACTTGTGTCATTGCTCGGCCTTACCACAGTGGACAGAGTGAGGGGGGCTGTAACTGGCTGAGACACTGTGCCTGAGAAATTTGGACTACGATGAAGGAGAACTATTAAAAATGAGAAGACACATGACTATTGTGAAGGATGAACACTATGATGGACTTTGATGAATGCAAACGACTATGATGAAGGAGAAGGACTGTGACAAAGAACTGTGATAGTGGGGAAGGAATGTGATGATGGAGATGGACTTATAAAGGTCTATGATGAAAGACTATGGAAAAGGAGAAGGACTTTGATGAAGGACTGAGATAAAGGATATATACCACGCTACTGTATAAAATGCATACCCCATTGCTGGCACCCTCCTGTTGTATAGCGCTTCACAGCTCTTGAGCTAGGTTTGCGATATAAGCAATACATAAAATCGGTACCCGGTGGCGAAATGCGGCCTCCCAGCCAATGAGGAGGCTTGGAACAGGGGAATTACCACATGGTAATCCCCCTGCTCCAAGCCTCGCATGGCTGGAGGCCCCCATCTTCCCCCATGAGGGATTCAAGTAAGTGCTCTGCAGATTCCCACAGATTCCCCCCTTCCCACCACTTACCTGCTTTTTTTCTCCCCTTCGGGAATGGACGCGCTGGAGAACTTCTGTCTCCAGCACTTCCACTCCCGATCTGCGACAGGCTGCCATGGAAAGGAAGAAGGGTCTACACATAGTCCCTTCTCCCTTTCCATGGTGGCCATGTTGTTTGTTTACTTTTTTTTCATTATTTTCAATGGCTGCCATGGAAAGGGAAAACTGACTTCATTTACCCTTCCCCGGTGGCCATTTAAAAAAAGAAATGCTTTTAGTACCCAGTGTTACGGGCTGGGTTGCTAAAAGCAATAACCCCTAGCAGGGGGGGCATTACCACTTCAGGTAATTCCCCAGGGCCTTTGTTAAGGCCCTTGCTTAGCTCAGGCCTGTAAATATTGGCCGCAGGGCCTTGGATGAAGTGGTAATTCCCCACTGTGCTAGGGGCTTATTGCTTAAATAGACTCTGATGAAGGCAATGGACTGTGCCAAAGGACTGTGAGGAAGAAGGATTGTAGCAAAGGATAAGGACTATGATGAAGGATTGACAAAGGAGAATGACTATGATGAAGGATTTGAAGGAAAAGGAATGACAAAGTGTAAGCATTTGAAGGACTGTAACAAAGGAGAAGGACTGTGAGGAAGGAGAGATACTGTGACGAAAGGTGAATATGATTAAGGAATACTCTGATGAAAAGAGAAGGAAGGGCATTGATGAAGAAATGTGATGATGGAGAAGGACTGTGATGAAGGAGAAAACAGTTAGATAAAATGCATGAACCAAGCTTGGATATATCCAGAAAGGCAAAATAGAGCCAAATTGCAAAGTATCCCAACATCAATCTGAAAACCCACACATACAGGAATACTTTGGCAACTTTCAGCAAAAGCTAAAAAGGCAGAAAGCAGTGTGGTAAGCCACTTTGTGATTACTGTGGTTATTATCTTGCCCATTTTTTTAAAAAATATGGATTATACAGCGAGCTAAAATATCTACTTTGGAATTAGATGGTGTTAATTCAAATCCTTGCATCGCCACTTGAGCAAAAATGTGTGAATTTAGGCAAAAAACTTCTATCTCTCTGTGTCTTAGTTCTGCCATATTCAAAAGCACTTAGAACTGATTGCACATTATTAAGTACTTCTAGAACGATTGGAAGACAATTTGGCACAGAGCCTACTCTGTTTTATATCAATAGGTTTCCTCTGTGCCCTGTATATTTCATTCTCCCAGTGCAATATGTTTTCAAAGCAACAGGCAATAAGCAATCTTGAAAGGATGGTGTGGGCTGCAACACAAGTACGCCTGACTAGAATTTGCTGATTCACATGCTTGCTGTACTTTGTGTAGACCACGTGATGTCCCAGTGACACAACCTGTGGTTTTATTTGGCCATTAAGGCAGACACAAGTATTCCAGAGGGTTATTTCCCTAGCAACACCCAAGGGACTATGGTAATCCTCTTTCTGAGCCCAGTGGTAGGCCCGGCGTTCCCACCATCGATCAACAGCTTTAAACCAACATCCGAACCAGACTTAAATTGGTGAAACTTGGCAACAAAGGCAACTATCCGGTTAACACCTGTCCTCCGAACATCTCTAAAGAGATCCTTTAAAAGGAAACACCAGCTTTCAGCTTTCCCAAATCCATGAACTTCTCTCGAAAAGCTATTGTACCAAAAGCTTTCAAGACTGCCTATATCAAACCACTTATGAATAAATACGCTTGGAGACCCATAGTAGACCGCCAACGTTTGTCCTATCTTAAACATACCTTAGCCAGACAATATTCTAGAGAGCAATGTATGCAGAAAAATCTTACTAGATCACTCAAAGGTTGGTTTTAGACGTACAGGAGGCACTGAATCAGCATTCTTGGCAGAACCTCCAAATCACAGCAGGTGACAGTATCACCTTAGCACTAGTAATCCTAGAAATCTTGGTGTCCTTTAACACTGTTAACCACACTACACTTATTAGAAGGCTTAAAGAAACCAGACTCCATAACACAACTCCACAATGGATGAGATCTTTCTTAATGGCCAGAACAGTTCAAACCTGCAACCCATTGACAGTGGAGTTCCTGAGGGATACAGTCTCTTGCCACTCTTAATCAACATCTATATGAGCCCTTAGATAAGGATGCTAAAATTGTATGGGCTCACCTGTTACAAATATCCAGATGACATACAAAATAACAAAACGATTGAAACTCCAGCAACACCCTCACCAATTATCTTACATGAATAACCAAATGGATGATGGCTAACTATCTAATACACAATGCAGACAAAATGGAAATAATGATACCCTCACCACACTGTGCACCTGAAACACCTCTACCGTGGCCTTCGGAAATGGGTTACTGCCCTAAACCATATAAAATTGTCAAGAACCTAAGCATGTTAATGGTCTCTGCACCCATTGTCCCTTGACAGCTGTGATACTATCAGCTGTGTCATGTAAGGCAGGAGATTTTTCCCTCTTTATGAAGACACGCTCCAAAAATATCAGAGTATTGGCAGGAACTGGGTTCTCCTCTAGGTACCCGGTACCGTTCCCACTCAGATGGTCTGGGGAACATGCAGCCACTCCCATGTCTAGTGGGACCTCATCTGATAAGATGATATGATATCATATGATAAGTCATTTATAACGCGCCTGTACAAGTGTTTCTAGGCGCGACCCTAGATGCCCACCCTGACTATGTCCACTTCCTTGAGTCCAGCATCCACAAAGGTCTATTTCGGTGTACATTGGGAGGCTGAATCTCCCTTTCTATGTGTCATGTTCCCACAAAGAAAACAACCTTTGAGAGTTGTGGATTTAGCTACCCCAGTGTTACAGACGCCATAACCCTTCTTTTTTGTGGGGACTGATGAGCCATGTGTCTGGCATCTCCCTGCATGTTCTAGTTTTTGTGTTTTGTCAATATGGAGAAGGTTGCCAACCTTGAAAGACTTCCGGGGAGGGGTACAAATCAGAGGTACACTCTGTGGAGGTGTAGAAGAAGCCCGAGGGGGCTGGGGGGTGCAGAAGAGGAAGGAGGAGAGGGCAAGGTAGCTAAGGAGTAGGCAGAGGGGGAGGCAAGGAAGCCAAAGAAGGAAGACACGGGACAGCAGGAGTAAAAAGGAAATTGATGAGGCGCAGGAAGCGTCTATCAAAGAGGAGAAGGTTGGCATGAGGGCCTTGGACGAAGATGGTGCCGTTCAGGTAAACATTAATGATGACCTTAGAGGAGTGGAAGGGGGCCAGGAGGCCCTCCCATCGTGTGCCACCATTAATGGGAGAAGAAGAGACAGGAGAGAGCACAGAGACCATATGAAGAGTCCATAGGTCTGGCGAGGGAACAACAAAGAGGATGTCGGTGAGGGTCTGTCTGGAGGAAGCACTGGTATAGGTGTCAGTGATAGGGAGGCCTGGGTTGGAGACCAGGATATCCTTTTTGAACTTCTTCCTACCAGACTTATTGAGGAGAACAGGATAGTCGATAAAGAAGCAGTTTGAAAAGAGAGGAGAAACAGAGAGCACCATAGAGTAGGCGGGGGAAGAGGAGAGATGAAGAGGGGTAGTGTGGAAAAGTGGGGGGGAAAGATAGTAGGGGAGGACACAAAGGGGGGGGTGCAAGCAGATGATATTGAAAGGGACAAGACAATAGTGGAAGATTGACTAAATAGACACGAGCTCAGATGGAAGAGCAGACAGAAAAAAAGGCAGTCCAGTAAGCAAATCAGGTTACCAGGGCATCAGGAACAGAGCAATCATTAAAAGAGAACCTAGAGGAGGGTGGAGCACAGCAGAACACAGAACAATATACAAAAGAACAAAGCAGTCAACAAATGTAAACCTATAAGAAGGAAGAATTCAGAAGAACACAAAGCAATACAATGCAAAACATAGCAGTCAATGAGGAAGAGCAAAGGGGGCGCGGAGATGCAGGAGGCTGGAGAAAAGGGGGCGCAAGGCACACGCGCTAGGAAGTTGCAAGGGACCACGCAGTCAGGGAGGTGAGCAATGCGAGGATGGAGGTGGTTGGGGGGCACGCGTAGCAAGCAGGGATAGAGGGGCGTGGATGGGTACGCGATCAAGGAATGCGAAGGGCAACATAAGGAAGGGCGAAGCCTCTGGTTTTTGGCCGAAGGGGCTGTCACGGCAGGGGGTGACTTGGTTGGCCGATTTAAAGGGCCTGCCAACCAATGCCAGCGGGGTGGGATGGAGGGAGGCAGGGGGGAGTAGGTACACACATGCTGCAGCGCACGAATAAAATATTTACCAATGCACAATTTACTGTGCCACGGAGCACCTGTCCTCACCCCACCACCAGAGACATTGGCGTTGCCTGATGATGGTGGGGATGGCCTGTGGGGACAGAGAGAGGATACACGTGTTGGTGCATGATTACCTGTTGTTTGGGAAGGGTTTTGGGTCCTGGGTCCTCCTGGCCTGAACAGGAATTGCCCTTTTCTGCTTAGTCCAGGTGACCTAGATCCACTTGCACAGGCTCCCCGTCTGCAAAGGAAAAGAGGCTGGAGGGCTGCTTAAGTAGGGGAAAGGAGTGACAACCAGGAAGGCACCACGTGGTCAGGGCTTAGGCCAGGTGACCTAGATCCACTTGCACCTGCTCCCCATCTGTGAAGGAAAAGAGGCTGGAGGGCTGCTTAAGTAGGAGAAAAGAGTGGCAACCAGGAAGGCACCAGGTGGGCAAGGCTTAGGCCAGGTGACCTAGATCCACTTGCACCGGCTCCCCATCTGTGAAGGAAAAGAGGCTGGAGGGCTGCTTAAGTAGGAGAAAAGAGTGGCAACCAGGAAGGCACCAGGTGGGCAAGGCTTAGGCCAGGTGACCTAGATCCACTTGCACATGCCCCCCTCTGCAAAGCAAATGAGGTTGGAGGGCTGCTTAAGTAGCGGAAATGAGCGGCAACCAGGAAGGCGCCAAGTGGGCGGGGCTTAGGTCAGGTGACCTAGATCCACTTGCACCTGCTCCCCATCTGAAAAGGAAAAGAGGCTGGAGGCCTGCTTAAGTAGGGAAAAAGAGCTGCAACCAGGAAAGCATCAGGTGGGCGGGTCTTAGGCCAGGTGACCTAGATCCACTTGCACCTGCTCCCCATCTGCCTTACATACCAATCAGTGGCTCTAAAGACCCATCCCTGGAATGGAAACACAGAGAATGCAGACTTTGAGAAGAAACAGGAGAAAGGGTACTCTGGGTTGATAAGTGTGTGGTTAGGCAAATATTTCAGTGTTCAAGGATATGTCTGAAATAAAATATATAAAGGGGAGTTTATAAGTCCCTAAAACTAGGCAGTGGGCACAGGGCCTCTTCACAGTACTTTTATTCTGGTCTTTAGCACTTGACAGTGTGGTTCTAGGCCCTTCGGCATGACAAAGGGTGTCTGGATGCTTTTGACCTAAGGCTGGAGTCAAGTTGGGGAGCACCCGCGCCGGGTCCAGTGATGCAGTGTTGTTCTACAGAGGTGTTGGTTTAGGGGTCAAAGATGCTGGGGACAACAGGCAATATCTGGTCGACAGCACTGGACTGGAGAGCTCAGAGGCCTTGTGTGCGGAGTCTGGCCTTCGTCAATGAGCAAGCTCAGCTGGCTCAACACAGCAAACACAGCATCTCGGTACTGTAGGTGTGTCAGCTGGCAGCTCTAAGAAGCCGGTGGGCAAGTGGCGTGTCGAGTTGGGGATGATAGAAGTTTTGGCAGGTCTCTTATGTAGAGACGGAAGAGATTCTGGATCAGCAGCGAGTGAAAATCAGAGAAGCAAAGGCAGTTGAGCATCGAGGTCAGAGAGGACTCCAGTGATTCCATTGCAGCAGCTTGGACAGCACAGAAGGTGTCCAAGCCAGCGTTGAAACAGTTCAGGGATGGAAGGAGAGCCAGGGATTGCTTCCTTGATTTTGTGTTTGCTGCAAGACCCAGTCCAGGGTCTCAGTGGAAAGGAAATTCATTCAGACCTGTACCTCAACTCCAGGAAGTCGGTTAGCACCTACAGTGGCTTAATCTCCAATGCAGGATCCTGGTTCCAGTGCTACAGCCAGCAGGGAGTCTTTGATCCACATCATTTCACCCCCACATTTAACTGGGTTGGTTAGGGGACAGAGCTCTCCTCTACCATGGATGCCTTCTGTCTTCACCTCCCTGGCAGAGGACTTGACGATAGACTGTATCCACAAACCAGGTCCAGATGAATTCTTCTTGTTCTTCCGAGAGTCTAGAGATTAATCCTAATAAGAGGGGGTGTCTCCTCCTTATAGAGGCAACATGTCACACAGGATTGGTCAAAAGAAAGCCTCCTGTAAAGGGTCAGAAACAGTCTATTGTAACAAATACCCTGTGTGTTCTGACAACATAGTCAGTGACTTGTCCTTCAGGAAATGGGAGTAGGTACAAAGGAAGTTGTAGAGCACGCATACAGAAATCAAAATAGTGGAGACTCTCTCCTGATCTATCTCTACCCTCTCCCTTTCCATGTCTGCTCACTTCAAAGGGATGCCAGTGGTCAGCACCCTGGTGCGGGTGTGTCTTCTTTATGTCAGTGCAACCTTTGAACAAACAAACCCACTGGGACTGCAGGAAAAGAAACTCTAGCGGCAAACAGGCATCTAAATCCAAGTGAACATACATAACCATTAACAGTTGTGACAAATCTCATGATAACGTCCCTGTTCCCTGAGGGGGTGACCCTTTGCATGAGGCCTGGGAGGGGAGGCTGCTGCCCCATAGTCCCCCTGTGGGTGGTACTGTGAGGGATCAGAAGTGGTAGGCAGACCCAAAGTGGTAACATTGTCAACATTAGCCATTTTATTATAGAAATGGGGTTTAGATAAAGGCCTAGCGTTCCCTATCCTAACGTTAATGTCCCTTCCTATGAAACTAAAACTAAAGCCGGATGACCTTGTTCCAAACTCATTCTGACCATCACACTAACATATACAATTAAACAATGCAAGGTAAATGTTTTAAAGTTCAACTCAAATAGGTAAAACAAATCAAACATATAACTTCAAACAAAACAATCCTTGATAAGGCATTATACATGTCTCTTTTACCCAATACTCTCCTCAAGATGACAAACAAATGTTCATTCCACAAGACTAACTGGAAAAGAGGAAGTCTCTCCTAGTCTCTCAAAATGGTAAAACAAAAATGTCTTTTACTGCAATGCTGGTTGGAATAAGGCAAATGAAAGTCTTTACTACTTTTCAGGATGCCAAAACAAATGTCTTTTTCACAACAGTGATTGAAGTATGGCAAAGGGCAAGTCTTTTCAAAGTTTCTGGTTGACAAAATGTTCAATTGAAACTTAATATGACCAAACTCTCTTCAACGCACCAATTCAAAGCCAGTTTCCCGGTAAACTCTCCTGCCAGAAATATCCCTCTTTTGTCTCACATAGATCCCATGGTTTACTCTCCTGCCAGGTATCTCTTTCTTTCCTTAAAAGTTTCCATTGCCTGATATTCATATCAGGCTTCTCTAAAACATTCACTTTCTCCTTGGATGTTTCAATCTCTCTTGACTCTTGGCTATCATTTTTCCAGGTTTCCCCCAACTGACATCTCATGTCAGGGGAAATGTACGAATATGGTTTCTTTATTTCTCTCAAAATCTCTCTTTGGCTCTTGGCAATGTTGGTTCAAGGTTTCTCCCAACTGACCTCCTATGTCTGGAGAATTACAACATATTTGCCCCTGTTGTTCTTTTGGCAATGTATTTTGGTTTAGGCAATGCTGGTCCCAGGTTTCCCCCAACTGACATCGCATGTAAGTAGAATAGCACCACATTCACCTTTACCTTTCAGTTCTATTAGGACGGTATTCAGAAGCTCTTTCAAAATGCTTTTTTTGTGCATATTTGCACATCCAGGGACCCCTACGCTGTTAGGCTCACTCACCGGTTCACAGTGTGGCTGCTGAGATGTGCTTGCGAGGGGCCAGCTCCCCCTTCTGGGCAGAGTCTCATTAGGTCTCTGCGTCTGCTCTCCTGTCCTTCGCTGCCAAGACCCACGCAGCTCTGCAGGACCGTGTCTCCTCACAGAGCCCCGCTGTGCACCGTCTTCTTTATCTCATCCAGAGTTTCTCTCCTCCAGTCCCGAATGCTGCCAACCTTCTTCTGGTGAGCATCTCTCCTCACAGTCCTTTGTGGGATTTTCTCTGCCACCAGTCACGCTTTCACTCTGCGCACTCTGCAGCCTTCCTTCTCTCTCCTTCTTCGTTCCACTTCCTGCACGTGATTTGGGAATTTAAAGGTCCTGTGGAGCTGATTAGGTTTATGACAACTAGACTGCACAATGTTCTTAGGGTCACATTTTCTCCACATAAACTCCTTGCTCCTCTTCCTCATTACTACTTGAGATAGCATGGGACTTGGAGTCCAATGACATTCCAATGGCTTTTAAATCACATGGTTGAACAGTTGCAATACAATTACAATCACCATAAACATCAGATGTTTCACAACAATATAAAAAAACAAAAAAACAAAAAGGTGATGGCTGGAAGGTTTAGAATGAATCTTAACCTCTGGCATTGCTCTGGGCAACCCTCCAGACCATCGTTCTTCGCCTGCCAAGCCATTACAGAGGGGGAAAGACCATATGCAAATCAGGCTTGGTCCCACCCCAAAAGGGGCAGTCCAGCCCATACTGCTTGGTCACATCCCTTCTGCACGAGACCACAAGCATCCCCAAACACGTTACAGCCTTGTTGGGCCTCATCAGTGAGGAGTGGCTTGGGTCTCTAGGCCCAGCAGGCATGGGATCCACCTCTGGGCATACCCGCCCCACTCTGGGTGACAAAGCAAAAACAAAGAGGTGATGGCTGGAAGGTTTAGAATGAATCTTAACCTCTGGCATTGCTCTGGGCAACCCTCCAGACCATCGTTCTTCGCCTGCCAAGCCATTACAGAAGGGGAAAGACCATATGCAAATCAGGATTGGTCCCACCCCAAAGGGGCAGTCCAGCCCGAACTGCTTGATCACATCCTTTCTGCAAGAGACCACAAGCATCCCCCAAACAAGTTTCAGCCTTGTTGGGCCTCATTAGTGAGGAGTAGCGTGGGTCTCTAGGCCCAGCAGGCACGGGACCCACCTCTGGACATACCCGTCCCACTCTGGGTGACAAAGCAAAAACAAAGAGGTGATGGCTGGAAGGTTTAGAATGAATCTTAAACCTCTGGCATTGCTCTGGGCAACCCTCCAGACCATCGTTCTTCACCTGCCAAGACATTACAGAAGGGGAAAGACCATATGCAAATCAGGCTTGCTCCCACCCCAAAAGGGGCAGTCCAGCCCGAACTGCTTGGTCACATCCCTTCTGCACAAGACCACAAGGATCCCCAAATATGTTTCAGCCTTGTTGGGCCTCATCAGTGAGGAGTAGCGTGGGTCTCTAGGCCCAGCAGGCACGGGACCCACCTCTGGGCATACCCGTCCCACTCTGGGTGACAAAGCAAAAACAAAGAGGTGATGGCTGGAAGGTTTAGAATGAATCTTAAACCTCTGGCATTGCTCTGGGCAACCCTCCAGACCATTGTTCTTCGCCTGCCAAGCCATTACAGAAGGGGAAAGACCAAATGAAAATCAGGCTTGTTCCCACCCCAAAAGGGGTAGCCCAGCCCGAACTGCTTGGTCACATCCTTTCTGCACAAGACCACAAGCATCCCAAAACATGTTTCAGCCTTGTTGGGCCTCATCAGTGAGGAGTAGCATGGGTCATAAGGCCCAGCAGGCACGGGACCCACGTCTGGGCATACCCGTCCCACTCAGGGCGACAAAGCAAAAACAAAGAGGTGATGGCTGGAAGGTTAAGAATGAATCTTAACCTCTGGCATTGCTCTGGGCAACCCTCCAGACCATTATTCCTTGCCTTCCAAGCCATTACAGAAGGGGAAATGACCTTATGCAAATCTGGCTTGGTCCCACCCCCAAAGGGGCCGCACAGCCTGAACTGCTAGGTCACATCCCTTCTGCGTGAGTCCACGAGCATCCCCAGACATGTTTCAGCCTTGTTGGGCCTCATCAGTGAGGAGTAGCATGGGTCTTTAGGCCCAGCAGGCAAGGGAACCACGTCTGGGCATACCCATCCCACTCGGGGTGACAAAGCAAAAACAAAGAGGTGATGGCTGGAAGGTTTAGAATGAATCTTAACCTCTGGCATTGCTCTGGGCAACCCTCCAGACCATCTTTTTTTGCCTGCCAAGCCATTACAGAAGGGGAAAGACCATATGCAAATCAGGCTTGGTCCCACCCCAAAAGGGGCAGTCCAGCCCGAACTGCTTGGTCACATCCCTTCTGCACGAGGCCACAAGCATACCCAAACATGTTTCAGCCTTGTTGTAAAATCGGGAAAGACGCTGCTTGTGCTTTTGTTAGGGATCATAAAGAATGTTTCATTGTCCTCCACTGTGTCTGCATTTTTAAACATTATGTGTCTAAATGCCAGAATAATATGAAAGAACAGACAAATCATAATGGAAAATGACATCACAATTACTATTTCCAGAAAAAATCATCAATTTTCTTGATGGCAAATCATTTCTTATATTCTGCAACCTTCCCATTTTGTTTTTAATTCAATATGTAATTTTGGTATTTTTTCTAAATCTGACTTTTATATCAAAAACTGTAAAATAATTGCCAGTATGATTCTGAAAATAAAATAGTTATTTTTGGGATTGTTGAGAAATGTTATAAAGGTCACATGTCTTATCAGAGCTGGAATCAAAAAATTCGGACTTATGGTATGGAACCTATTCTACCCAGGAGGGTTAAATCAGAAACAAAATACACCAATGAATAGGTTCAAGGGTACTCATACACAAAGGGCTCCCACAATTGGTTTGAAAAAATGACTCTTCAAAATTGTTATCATAGAGAAAGATCTCTAGAGGACTTTTTATGTTGTAATTGCATGAGTCAAAAACACAACAACACAATTTACAGAGAGAGAATAGACATCATCAATGGTTTGTTCGACCATAACAGAACATAAACGTAAATGCTTTAAAACACCATTTACCACCAATGCTCGGGACAAAGTTGAAAATGGTGTGCAGACATACTACTCCCCGAATTCACAGCACATTGATTGCTGTTCACACATGAAAAATCTTATCTGTTGCCTCTTGTTTTACGTTGTCTTTATTATTCCGCTTTGAATTGTTTCACAATTGAACTGTGTCTGTTTTGACAAACCTCCACAGAGTTTGGGTTTGTTGCACACACACCATTTTCAACTTTGTCCCGAGCATTGGTGTTAAATGGTGTTTTAAAGCATTTACGTTTATGTACCAGGATAGCTGAAAGTCTATTAATTCCATATCAGATTTAAGAAATGTTGGTCTTTATTTCAAAAGGTGTTTTGTTATTCCATAGACTCTTTTCCTTTACTCTTGGTTGCTGGTCTTGTCTGCATGCGCGGAACTTCTTCCCTTGCTTCACTGCCAGTAGATGCAGATGGGGTTGAAGTTTCTCCCTTGTATGGTTTGATTTCATTCAGATGCAGCCAGGCTCGCCTTCTTTGTAGCTTGAAAACTGTGGGAGTAAATGCTTTCACATTGTAGGGTTCCTCAAAATAGGGTTTATTGCAAGTGTGGAACAATTTACGCACCAGCACCAGGTCCCCTGGATATAAGCAAGCAGTTGGATGGCTTTATTCTTCAATTATCTTTGACCCCATCCTCTGGTTCTTGATCTGATGAGAAATAAAAGTAACATTAGCAGTCATAGTTGCCAAATAATCAGCAATCTCATCACCAATTGTCTTCGCTACACTGCGGGCATCAGGTTCTAACCTAGATGGAGTCTCAAGAGGGGTTCTCATTCGGTGTCCAGTCACCAATTTATGAGGAGTTAAGTGGTTATCTGAGCTAGGCTGATTTCACAGCGCAGATAGCGCAAGGCGTAGGCAGTGTAAGCACCCCTTCTTTGATGTTATTTTAATCTTACCATCCTCTCCTTAAGTAGTCCATTTAAATGTTCACAAATCCCATTCGCCAGGGGTGATAGGCAGAAGAGAACTTGTGTGTTTTAACCCTAATAAAGGAGTCATCTGTTCAAATAGTTCATTTACAAAATGCGGTCCATTGTCAGACCGCAAGACCTCACACACACACCCCATCTTGGAAAGACCTCACGCATGAAGAACTTGGCAGCGCATGTGGCATCGGGGTGCGTACATGGACCTGGCTCAATCCATCTAGAAAACAGACATACGATGACCAGCATATAGCCGTTGCATGTCTGTAACATATCTACATATCTATATGTAGATGCGGAAATGGGCCATTGAGTCTAGGGATTGCTCCACTCACTGTTCGCAAAATGTGCCCTGCAGTACATTTCTGGCAAACAATGCAATTTACAATAAAGAGTGCCACATATAATAAATTTGGTAAAAACCAATCTTCTGCAATTGTAGCAGCAAGACTCTCTTGAGTCGTATGCATCGGCCGTGAAGCTGCTCTAGCGCTGCCCTAAATAATGCTAGAGGCATAACTGGCTTTCCAGTACTATCATGCCTCCAAATTGCCTCAGTGGGGGATAAAGAACACCCCCTTTTTCTCAATAGGTATTGTTCCTCTTGTGAGACTCGACCTTGTATTTCAAATAACTGAACAATAGGCAGCATGTTAAAGCCCTCCTTTACCAACATGCACCGTCCTGTCATTTGTTTAACACTTCTTTGTTCGAAATCAGAAATGTTTGGGAAATATGCTGCCTTTTTGGCTTTTAAATCTGCAGCTTCGTTTCTGCAAGAACTCATGTCTGTTTGTTTAGTATGCGCTGGCCATTTCACGGTTGCGATAGTCAATGGGAGCCTTAATGCCTCAATAAGCTTATCAAATAGGGCCGCAAGTTGCACTGAAGGGCCATCTACGTGGAGAAAGCCCCTCCTTTTCCAGAGGGACAAACCTGCGTGTACAGTTGACATCACATAGGCAGAGTCAGAGTACACCATCACTTTCCTATCCTTGTATCTTTAGAGTGCAGCGATAAGTGCCAATAATTCTGCAGCCTGTGCTGAGCAATGCGAAGGCAATCGCGCGCTTGTTACTACTTCATATTCACCCACTCGGTTCAGCTTTGCTACTGCTGATCCAGTATGCCTTTGCCAGTTGTTTGATCAATTTTTGAAGAACCATCAGTAAATAGAATTTCCCCCCCTCTGAGAGGATTTTCTCGAACACGGGGAACGTCATCACAAACAAAATTCAGTATACGTTGTGCAGTTGTGTACATAATCATCCTCCCCTATTGGTTCTGCTATGAATGTTGCTGTGTTCACTATTCTGCATCTAAAAATTTTGATCGCAGGGTTCGGGATAATTACCTCGTACCCTGATGCTCTTTGTGTGGTCAATGTACTTTTGTTTTTTTCTAAAATAGCAAATAATGCATGCTCAACAAATAGTGTTACTGAACACCCCATTGTAATACTTGAAGGTTTTTCGATGGCAAATGCAGCAGCAGCTAAAGCTTGTTCGCAAGGGTAATGCCCTTTCATAACTGGATCTAAAATCCCACGGTAGTAAGCCAATGATTTATGCCCATGTCCTAATGTCGTTTTCTGTTCAAGGACTGCTGTCATGACTTCTCCATTTGAATGGGAAAATAAATACAATTCTTCATGATAATCTGGAATTCCTAACACTGGCGCTGCACTGATTGCCTTTATTAATTCTTCAAAATCTTCAGTCATTTCATCTGTCCATGTTATCTAACTTTTGTCTACCTGTGCTTCTTTAAGTCCTTTTAAAAGTGGTTGAAAATATGTGCTGTAATCGAAGACCCAGGCCCTGCAATAGTTAAATAGGCCTAGAAATTGTTGCATTTCCCTCACTCGTTTAGGTTTTGTAGTTTTCATAATTGCTTCTGCTCTTTCAGGTGTCACTTTATTCCCTTCTTGAGAGATTAACTGTCCTATATACAGGACCTCTTCCTGACAATATTGTAGCTTGTCCTTGTCTACCTTCTATCCTTTCTATGTTAGTATGGTCATGAGTCAAACTGAGTTTTCTCTGCATTTTTTTTCTGTCTCACTGCACACTAAAATGTCATCCACGTACTGAATTATTGCACTTGTGAGCTGATTATTACCCAAATCCATCTGAAGGACCCTGTTAAAAATCGAGGGGTACTCACAGTACCCCTGGGGCAAACAAGTATGTTTCAGGTGGCCATTTCTATGCGAAAATGAAGTCAAATCTTGTGAGTCGACCTGGAGGGAAATTGGGATGAATGCGTTTTTTAAATCTACAACTATAAAATATTTGGCCTTTGATGATATATTACATAATATTGTAGCAGGATTTGGAACTAAAGGAAACTCCTCTTCGACAATATTGTTTAGGGGACGGAGATCCTGAATAAATCTCCACAACCACCCAGTTGATTTCTTCCCTGGGTACACAGCCATGTTACATGGCGATTCAGAGTGCACCAATATTCCTTGTTTCATTAAAGCTGAAATTGTCTTGAATATGCCTTCATCCGCTTCTCTGAACAGGAAAATTGTTTTTCTTGTGGCAAAATTGCTCCTGGTTTAAGCTTAATTTGAACTGCTCCTACTCATTTCAATAGGGCCACGTCATGGGGACTGCTAGTCCATCCATTTTCGGCACTTTCTCTAAGTTTTCCTGGAAAAATTACGGTTTCTTTTTTACCATCGCCATTCTCTTCAATATTTCTCTATTCTCCACTTGAATCCAATAAGTGAAACATATGAAAAATCCTAATTCATCATCTGAATAATCATCCATAAAAAGCTCCTTGTCTGTCAAATCTGTCAACCTGTATCCTTCACTGTGGGCTATCACTGCTTTCCATCCTCTCCCCTCATCATCTGTTCCATGGACAACCACCCTTTCCTCTCTGATCCACTGCTGCTTCTAGCTTTAAGGGGGTCACCTGTCCTCTTCATCCATAGGTATCTCTGGTCTAAACAAAAACTCTTCAGGTATTCTCAAAATTGTACCTACAAACTTGGGTAACCACAATAATAACATAGTCACTCCATACAAAAATCCTTCTGGATCTAAAGGGACTCCTCGTAATGCCTTTTGGCCTGTGAAGGCTAATATGAATTTGTTCACATTCATATAATGTATCCCTGGAGCAGAACACTATTCCCTCATCGAGTAAAAGATATCGTCATGCTACGCTTTGTCATCAGGTCACCTTATAATATGTTAACTGGTGTCTGCCGAGAGTATAATAATGGCATCGACATGTCGTGTTCTCCTATAGAGATTGGTAATTCGTTTGTAAAAGGAACTAAGCTCATCGCCCCAGAGAATCTCTGCACATTCATGGCAATGCCTGACATTGGATATTTTCCCTCACAGACACTGGAACGACTTGCTCCAGTGTCTACAAGGTACCAAAAAATGTCTTGCCTCCAAAGAGGTCAGTGTCAACACGGCAGCATTATTGCTCGTTTCAACGAACTGTTCCAGTTCCGCTTAACCAACAACGGCATTTCCACTTAGATTAGTGAGTCCTAAGACACAATAACAACCAACCACAGTGTTGTGAACAATATGACAACCTTAGGCTAAGAGACAACAGTTATTGTAAGAAAGTGTGTCACAAACTGTGGGGAGATTACTTCTCGAATGAATTTAGAACAAGACATGATGAACATGCTCAGATCGTTAAAAAAAAAAGTTGGAAGCCAGCTTCCACCAACCATCAGACATAGCGAAAGCCAGGAGGCTGCAACCCTTTGCTAGCCCATTGTTAGAAGAAAGATACACACCCTCACTAAGGGAGTTTTCCCTGTTAAAAACAGAGAACAGCATTGCCCATTTCCGAATGTGTGACAGAAACTAATTCAGTCCATGAGTCCTTATTCATTAAATCGGTGCAACTAGCATGCACCAGCACATTCCAATTAGTTTGTATGTGCTGTATAGATTAAGACTCCAGAACATATGGTTCACTGACACCAATGAGTATTCTTTTTCAGGTGAAGATACTGTATCCCAATAAAGTGAAGATCATAATATTGAATAATATCCAAGAGTGCAACGCCACTAACATTAAGTGAAAAATACTGCATGCTCAAGTTGATATCACTGTGTTGTTTATAATTGTACTTGTCCACATTCTCTACACAGTTAGCGCCTGAGGAATTTCCTGTATTAGTCTGACTAGGCAATAAAGGAAAGAAACATGTTGGGATGTATGAGGTTGAACAAACCAGAATCAGTTCATGAGTAAGAGTGTGAGTGGTGTGTCTGATGTGAGTTTTACGTTGAGAAATAATTGTTTTGACACTTTAATAATATCAGTGTTATGAAAAGCCTTTTCTGTATAAAACTGGCTTCATGTACTGTTATATGTAGCTAAGCAATCAAACAAGCTTCTAACACATTGCTATAAAAATAAAATATGTAATTTTGGTAACTCTACTTGGAGTGATTTTTTGTTTGATAGGGTCCTGTATCCCCATGAAACAGTGTTCTACCCACAAGCACTTGTGTTTTTTAAGTTAAAGGTTCATAAACCTATTAGAGGGGTTGCTTGTAGAGGTAGCTTCTCCTCCTTCACGCCTCTCACAGTTGTACATAGATTGCCTCTTAGTGTTACCTTGACCCTTGGTTCTTTTTGGGGGTCAGGTGTCACTGATAGTACTGAACACATCAGGTCACCCTGTGGGCTGTCCTATTGTGGATACACATGTATCCCTGTACCTGTGAAAGGATTTCCTCCTACCACAGTCACACTCCCTAATTTAGGTGTGGGTGCTTGTGGGACTCTTGTATTTGTATTCCATTGTGGTACCATAGTCTGTTGTGCCTGTGAATGCTGATTTTGTATCTGTTGGTTGCCCTTGTCGCAATTGCATTTGTAATGGAGTTTGCTGTGTTTTCTGTGGTGGTGACGCACGTGTCTGATTCTGTGTCTGATCTTGGGCATAATACTCTAGTGGTTCGCTATTATATTAGAGCTTGACAATTTTGCTGCATGCCCCCTCTATCTCTACATGGTCTGGCTATGTGTCCAGCCTTCCGGAATTCCAACATTGTTGGTTCTGTCCACCATTAAATCTTCCTCCTCCCTGAGGGTTCTTAAATCCACCTTGTCATCCTCCCTTGGGTCCATTCCCTCTTCCTCTTGGCCAATAATTGTACCCACTCTGATCCAGAGGGTAAACTACATTACTTTGCTGCGCTGGTCGAATCTCTTGTGTTGCCACACCTTCATTACTCACTAACTTTGCTTCCTCCTGCTGTCTACTCTCAGCTTTCTTCTTGTTCTTCTCTTGTAGGAATCAGCAATGATGCATGATAGTCAATTGTATTTCTGGCCATGGCTTCGCCTCCATCCCTTTGCACTGGCTCGGGCAGACACTGGCATAAAATGCGGTAATATAATGCCACTGTTTTATCCCATGGCTCTCTCATCTCAAGACGCCATCTCTCTTGAATATCTTGAATAAAGGCAACAGCGTCTTCATCCTCACCTATTTTCCGAGTCATAATCGCACCGATATCTGATGTTTCGGGATATTGTACTCGGAGCACCCGCCATACATCTGATCTGCAATTATCAAATGGCGCTCCATCGTTTGTCGTGTTATGTGCAGTCACACCCGCATACCCTGGACATTTCAAATGTCATCAGCCCTCTCCCTTAGAATGGCTGTTGGCAGACCTTTTATGTCACCTATGTCCAACGTCATTCCTGATGTCATTCTCTCTGACTCAAAAATCCATTTCCCGCACCTGAGGTAAAACTAGGTAATTTACATTTCAAATTATCTTTATCCATTTGTGGCCACAAAATATATTGTGGTCGTCCTCCTTCTTTTTCTAATAATAGGGATTGTGATCCACAATCATACCCAGCTATGCTTCATGTTTTCCAGGTGGGGCTAGTCTTGCCAATTTGTCTCCGTCCTGGCAGTGACCTTAATCTGCTTACATAAGGTGGGGATATATCCCCTGCACTAGACGATTGTGCTTGTGTTGATCAGTGTATGTTGTCAGTTCTGGTATTTTTTATTTAGGGTCCCCTAAGTCTGACCATTTTACCCCTTTTTCTACACTAGAATCTTTTGAAAAACCACCTGTACCCTCTCTTCGCACTTTCTTGTTTTCTTCCCTTTCTTCGTCTGACATCATTATGCCCCAACTTGTATGGCTGTCATCCCTTTCCACATCATCAAGATCTAGTCTACTGAAAAACAGCATTCTGTGCTCATCTCTTATGACATCATCTGACCTACCTCCTGTTTCCCTTGATAATGATCCTTCAACATTCTCGTTCTTCTTAAACCCATCTTTATCCATCATTTGCCTATACAAATCACCAATCCTCTTCCCTATGTTTTCTGTTTGATGCTCATCAGCCCATGTTTGTATTCTCGGTATTCCTTGCAGCTCCCTACCAGGCTGTTGTGACCCTCTCTCTGTCATAAACTGATGTTCCTGGTCCTTGTGGTCGGCATGGCGACACGTCCCGCATTTCATGGGCGCCGTTTTTTTCCTCCAAGATGGCGCCCGCTGTCTCATGCAGAAGCTTTTGTTGTGGTCTAGTTTTCAGTCTGCATTCAGGTTCTGGTACGGTCCTTCCTGTTGCTTTGCATAACAGAAGCTGCTGTTTGCAGGCCAACGCATCTCGACACAGGTACATTATTTTTTCCTTCTCAGCACTCATAACTCCTTCCTGGTTTCCTACTCTTTTTCATTCCTGGTCTTCTCTTCCTGTTTTCCTTGTCCATTCCCCCCACCCTGGTTCTCCTGCTCCTCCTGGCTCCTACTACTACCAACTGTTTACCCTGCCTTGTCTCTGGGGCCTTCCTTTGGCAGTTCTACTGATTGGAAACCCGTTTTCAGAACTATTGTTCCAAATTCTGATTATTGCTCGAGCACCAGCAGCTTAACTCCCAGCACAGGTTTTTTCCTTACTGTTTGGGGGATGTTTTTTTCTCCTGTGCTGGTCCATTGGCCTTATCCTTCGGGGGTCACCCTACCTGGGCTTACACCATTCGGGCAGCGTGGCATAAGGAGAGTCTCGCCCATATCTTCACGTCACACAATCAAGAAAGAAGACAGGCAAGAGACCCACTGACAGCAAGACTTCCAAAGTGAAGGCACAGGTGAGTGCCAGACCTGTGTCTGACACTCAGTTCCTCCGATCTTTCTCGTGTTTCGATCAGCACTATACTTCTATTAAATAGATGATGTATCTTGTCATCTTTTGGTCTCCTACTTCTGTTCATCTCTTCTTCCCTTCTCCTCATCTCTCGCAACTCTTCTTCCTCTTGTCTTTTTGGAACCTATGTACTTTCAATCTTTGTATTTCTATATCCTCTTGTCTCTTCTCTTCTAATCTCTCTTTCTCCAACCTTGCTTTGTACCTTCTTCAGTCTTCCTTTTGCTTTGTCTCGTTTTCCTTCTCTTCTTCGTATGCTCTCTCGTGTTCTCTTTCTTTCTTTTCCCGCTCTTCTCTTCCTACTCTTTCTTGAACCCCATCAATGCCCTTATGATCTAGCTTAAGTAATATCTGTTCCTCCATCCATTAATTCTGTACTATTGTTACTCCCTTAGGCTTGTCTTTCACTTCCCTTTCTATCTCCATCTCCATCTGTCTGTCCTGTCTGTCCTTTCTCTCATCACACTATTTACTTTCATTGCGTGTCGATATATATTTGCTTTCTCTACTTTTGCTCTCTTCTGCATGATCCTCACTGCTGTAAGCGGGGGGCTCATATGTCGTATTAACATACCCTGCCGCTGCTTTCAATTCCTTTAAAGGATAAAATACCTGCTCTTCAGTATCTGCGCTCTTGTTTTCAGAAGGGGAAAGAGGAGTTTTTTCACAAGTGGAAATAGGAGCCCAAGGCGTTATATCCTCCTCCTCCTGCTGATTAAGCATCCACTCCTTCTCAGCTGGATCTTATTTCTCCCTCTGATACATCTTCCACAACTCTAAAACAGCCAACCTTTTCTGTAACTTCTTCCCCTTTATTGTATCATGCAAATATGTTTTCATATATCACAATACTGTGATTGACAACAAACCCTCTTGAGGCCATGGCATGAGTGTTTTATTAGTCATGCCCTTCACCCACTCTGCAAGATACAGCCTTATCCTGGGTGTATATCTTGGCAGTGTCCTGCATAAATGTAAAAGAGGAATGTCCCCCACGATGACAAGTCGATCTTGACTGTCAGTACTTACCAGGCCTGTTATCCTTTTGTTTATTTGATCAAGTTTACCACACTGATTACTTTGAGCAGGCACCATCAATCGTTGCTTATTACCAAAAAGCCAATTTTTTTAAACCACTTTAAAAATCTATGCAATGATCTTTTTCTTCCTTCGTTTACACTTCCTATCAATTTTAACAGTCTCATTTTATTATTGATGTTTTATGAATCTCTTTATTTAGTTATTCTCCTTTGATTTTTACACTCCCAATTGACATCAATCTCTTGATTTGAATATCTGATAATCCCCTTAATTTGTTACTATTATTTTATATTTCCTAATCTAAACACAATAAAAGTGTTCTACTGACATATTTATAACCCCATACACACGTGCACCTTTACATTTTCTGTGTATCCCTTCCTTTACTATCTCTAGTAAATATATCTCATCTCACTTTTTACCCCATTTTGGAGTTTGAGTCGCACTCTTCTTTTTGGCCTTGCCTCAGGAATTCTTAATACCCCCACTTGGATTTTTTTAGTGCGTACCCTTCCGCCCCTCTTGGAACCAGAAATAGAGGTATCTATTCTCTTCTTTCTAATCCCATTAGTTCAATACATATATTTACAATACATTCACTCCCCCTATTTTTGCCACCTTCGATGTTCTACTTACATACGTGGCTCAGCTTGAACCCTCGGCATCGACTCTTCCCCAATCGACCAGTTCGCGTTCAGTCTGCGGGGCACCTGTGGGGACTGGACAGGAATTTCGTCAGGGGCACCTATCATCCGATTCTTCTCACATGTGTGCTTTTGTGTGCCGATGTCCACAGGAAGCTCCATGGCCTTCTGGCTGATGGCGAGAGCAATCTAGAGTCCGAGAGTCAAGATATGGGCCTAGGTCGATTAGACCAGAACCATCCGCAATGCTACCAAAATGTGCTGTAGCACCTTGAAGCATCTTGTGTGCTAGGTGGAATTACAAATAACGATCTCAGGCCCAAATAATCGGACAGACTCAAAGGATATGGCAAAGCCTACTTTATTATCAGCATAAAATAAAGTAGGTCCATCTGGCAAACTACAAGCTGTAGTACACACACTCACACTCAAAATTGAGTATACAAAGGTTTCATACCCCAGCTACCCTTGCGGGTTTGGTTCCGCGCTATATCAAATAAACAAATGTACTTCAGCTATGACATCATCCTACGTGGCAAACGGTAAAACCTATTGAAGGGAGGTTTTGGTTAAGGGAACATGTATACCTATAGTATGTATAAATGTTAATAACGTTATTGGCTGCATCTTATCCTTTAGGCACGCCTCAAGCTACCTGTAAATATGTATAATACTGATTATGCCAGGAAAATTGCAGCAGGTTGGTTTTTGCAACATTGTATAGCATGTTGCTAAATAGACCCTCTGATTGGTTGGCATGCTTTCCCAACCTTGGATTTACGGGTTGTTAGCAGCACGTAAGCAAAACAAAACTCAGGTGCCGAGAGTAATGTTAGACTACTCCCCACTTTCCCAATTAGTCCATCTCTCATCAGTCCGGCCCTAAACCAAGGCTTCTTCTTTATAGTTGACCTTGCAGCCTGCTCTCTGTTCTGGGACATTCCAGGGAGTGTAGGTACATTATTATTTATTTATTTTTTATTTATTTATTTATTTATTTATAAAGCGCAACCAGGCCCGGGGGCATAAGGGCGCATAAAATTAGATCTGGTTACAGTTACAATTAACACATTCAACAAAGGTTACGTTACAGTTACAGATAGGTACAAACATAGTATTGCAAGTGCGTAGATATACATTAAATTACAAGGTGTGTCAGCGAAAGTCAAGAGGTTAGGCTGTCATAGCGTCCAAATGATGAAGCCAGCACTTAATGTTGTGTTTGAACAGGTTGAATGAGGATTCTGCTCCAAGGAAGCAGGGATAGTGTTCCATAACTTGGAAGCTTGTACAGGGAAGCTAGCTCCACCCGAGTTATGAAGTTTGAATCTCGGTATGGTCATGGTGTTAGTTTGTGCTGCTCTGAGTGGTCTTAAGGAGGTGTGGGGTGTAAGCTGGTTCATAAGGTATGCTGGCGCAAGGTTGGCCCTGGCTTTGTGTATAAGGGCCAGCGTTTTAATGGATATTCTGTGTTCGACAGGGAGCCAGCGTAGTTTACGTCTGGTCTCAGATATATGTGCCTTTTTAGGAATGTTGAGGGCAGCCCTGATGGCATTGTTTTGGACAACTTGCAATTTGTTGATATTTTTGTGACTAGTGCCCAAGTAAAGAGCGTTACAGTAGTCTATTTTGGATAGGACTAATGCTCGGGCGAGAGTAATGCAATTGGGTGCGGAGATAAACGGTCTACATGCAGTGATCAGCTTGCAGGTGTATGCAGCTGATGATGCTACTGCATTGGTTTGTTTGGCGAAGGATAAGGTGGCATCGATGTAGATACCAAGGGTTTTAGTGTTACTTGACACTGGGATAAGATTGCCATCAATGGTAAAGGCTTTGAATGAGGGGTTAAGATTTTTGAGTTTGGCATGAGTGCCCAAGATGATTAACTCGGTTTTTTCGTCATTGAGACACAGTCCATGGTGTGCCATCCAAGCTTGTATTACAGAGTAGATTTCATTAAGGGTGGTACTGTCAGTTTCGTAATCACCCGTGATGGGAATGAGTATCTGGGTGTCATCAGCGTAATTGGTATACGTGACACCCAGATAATCAAGGATATCGAACAGGGGTTTTGTGAATACATTATAAAGTGTCGGGGACACGCAGGAGCCTTGCGGGACTCCACAGGGTACTGGTGAAGGTTCGGCAGAATCCGTTGGAGAGAAGACCCTCATGGTTCTGTTCGCCAGGAAGGAACTAATCCAAGCCGTGGCTGCGTCTGAAAAGTGTGCTGCAGATTTCAAATGGTGACAGAGTGTTTGGTGATTGACCAGGTCGAAAGCAGCTGACAGGTCCAGCAGTAAGAGGAGTGCGAGTTTGCCATTGTCTTTCAGGATTTGGATCTGGGTAGTAAGGTCTATTAATGCAGTTTCCGTGCCGTGTCTTGGTCGGAAGCCTGATTGCCTGAGTCCTAGGAGGTTGTTTGATTCTAAGTAGGCCTGTATTTGTAAATAGGCTGCTCTGTCTAATATTTTTAATAAGAACGGTACAGTAGTTATCGGCCTATAGTTAGACGGGTTGGTTGGGTCAAGAGTCGGTTTTTTGATAAGTGGAATGACCCAAGCGTCTTTAAGGTTGTCAGGTACTATTCCAGATTTGAAGGAGGCATTGATGAGGTTGGTAATGAATGGTGCCAGGTCGTGAGCTGCCGCTTTGATGATCGGGGCAGGGCAGGCATCACCTTGGCAGTTTGAGGGTTTAAGTTTCCTGATGATGTTTTCTACTTCCCAGATTGCAAGGGGTGAAAAGCTGAAAGGTTTGCAGGTTGATTTAAAGGTAGGTGGTTTGTTCGGTAGTTGTTTATAGTCCGGGTCCGCTAGTAGTAAGGATTTTTTAGCGTTGATTTTGGTTTGAAGGCGAGCTATTTTGTCTAATAATGCCTTCTGAATATTGCTACACCATAGTGTGTCAGTAACACATTTGTCTATGGGGGCGATGGGGGATTCTAGTTCTTTCAGAATCTTAAAGAGTTCCTTTGTGTTGGAGACCGCTTGTGTAATCCTTTTATTGTAGGTATCTTTTTTGGCACGAAGTATGGCTTCTTTGTAGCTAGAGGAGGCTAGGGTTAGCTCAGTTTTATTAGATATTGTGGGGTGTTTCTTCCAATGAGCCTCAGCGGTTCTTTTAGTTTTGCGTAATTCTCTTAACTGTGGCGTGAACCAGGTGTTAAGGTGTCGCTGTGGTTTAGGTTTCCGCAATTTTAGAGGGGCAATGGTGTTTAGTGCTTTGAGAATAGCCTGGTTGTAGGTATCCACTAAGACTGTGGGGTCGGCGTCTGAGTCAATATTATTCAAGATAGGGAGTAGTATAGGTAAGAGATTGTCCGGAGTGGTATCTTTCTTGTTTCTCGTGCGGGTGGCAGGGGCGATGTTGGGCACCGGGAGGGGTATGTTGGCTTTGATAGTAAAGGTTAATTTATGATGATCCGACCAGATGCAAGGGTCGTTGGATAGGAGGTCAATGGAGCAGTGGAGGTGGGAGAGCCAGTCTAGTGTTCTGCCTTTGATATGAGTAGGTTAATGGATAATGTGTGTGTGACCCAGTTCAGATAAGGTGTTGGCTAGGTCATGGGCATTAGAGTCCTTAGGGTCATTGAGACCTAGATTAAAGTCCCCAAGTAAGATGGTTTGGGAATTAGGTTTGGTATTTATGGTTATAAGTGAAGCAATATCCTCTATAAAAGAGGAGATGGGTCCTGGAGGACGGTAAATAAGGTGCACAGTTGCCGTGTGGTTGGGTGAAAGAGGTAGTTTAATTGATAGGGATTCAGCAGAAGGGATTTGGGCATCTTGGATGACTTTAATGTCGAAGGTATTTCTGAATATGAGGGCGAGTCCGCCTCCCTTCGTTTGAGTGGTGTTTCTATCGGATCTAATGATAGCATAATCCTTAGGTATAGCGAGGGCCAGAGATGGGCCGGATGCAGCATTGAGCCAAGTTTCTGTGACTGCGAGGAGATCAAGATTTTCATAAGTTATAAAGTCAGCGATGTCGAGAGCATGGGCAGGAAGAGACCTAGCATTCACCAAAGCTGCTTTAATTAAGTCTTTTTTGGGAGATTTTTCAGATGGTATCGGTCGACTATGCCGAAGGCTGTGAGCTAGATTGACTAAGTCAATGGAGGAATTGCCAAGGTTATGGTCAGTACGCAAGTGTTTCATGCTACGGGCTCTTAGTTTAGAGTTTCTGGATAAGATGCTAGGGTGGTGAGAGTAAGGAGAGGTGGGTGGGCCGGTTCTAGAATTCAATCTAGCGTTTCTATTTGAAAGGCTAGGGTGGTAGGAGCATGGATAAGTAGGTAGTCTCATTCTAGAATT
Organism: Ambystoma mexicanum; assembly: GCF_040938575.1. Classification (NCBI taxonomy): domain Eukaryota; kingdom Metazoa; phylum Chordata; class Amphibia; order Caudata; family Ambystomatidae; genus Ambystoma; species Ambystoma mexicanum. The sequence goes on from NC_090932.1 coordinate 92,337,447, forward strand.
CAGTCTAGTGTTTCTGATGGCAATGGAGCAAGGATGGTTAGGTGTTGGTCTAGTAGCAAAGTGGCGTATCCAGAGTGCTGGATCATCCACGTACGGATTTGCGGGTGTCATGGTGCTGGGCAACGATGAACTAGTGGATGTGTCTTGATTAAAGTGTGGGTTGGGTTGACTAGACCAGTGTCTACTGTAGGTATGCAGTAGGTGGATGAGAGTCGATAGGTACCAATACATGATGTGGGTGGCGTCGCTAGTACACAAGGTAGCAGGTGCGGTCTGTTAGCGACCGGAAGCACAATACTGATCAATTCAATGTGGTCAAAGGGTAACCATGAGGCACAACACAAGAATCAATGTGGTCTGTAGGCTACCATAAGGCAAGACACAATAATCAATGTGGTCTGTAGGCGACCATAAGGCACAACACAGCAATTAGTAGAGTCTGTAGACGACCCTAAGGCACAACACTATAATCAATGTGGTCTGTAGGCGACCATAAGGCACGACACAATAATCAATGTGGTCTGTAGGCGACCATAAGGCACGACACAATAATCAATGTGGTCTGTAGGCGACCATAAGGCACAACACAGCAATTAGTAGAGTCTGTAGACGACCCTAAGGCACAACACTATAATCAATGTGGTCTGTAGGCGACCATAAGACACAACACAATAATCAATGTGGTCTGTAGGCGACCATAAGGCACAACACAATAATCAATGTGGTCTGTAGGCGACCATAAGGCACCACACAGCAATTAGTAGAGTCTGTAGACGGCCCTAAGGCACAACACTATAATCAATGTGGTCTGTAGGCGACCATAAGACACGACACAATAATCAATGTGGTCTGTAGGTGACCATAAGGCACAACACAATAATCAATGTGGTCTGTAGGCGACCATAAGGCACCACACAGCAATTAGTAGAGTCTGTAGACGACCCTAAGGCACAACACTATAATCAATGTGGTCTGTAGGCGACCATAAGGCACGACACAATAATCAATGTGGTCTGTAGGCGACCATAAGGCACAACACAATAATCAATGTGGTCTGTAGGCGACCATAAGGCACAACACAATAATCAATGTGGTCTGTAGGCGACCATAAGGCACCACACAGCAATTAGTAGAGTCTGTAGACGACCCTAAGGCACAACACTATAATCAATATGGTCTGTAGGCGACCATAAGGCACAAATGCAATGGGACATCAAGAAACGCATGAATCAGTGGTACCTAGATTCGAAATTAGCAGGAGGAGGCAAAAAGGCACTAATTTAAAGTGTAAAGGAACACAAGCGCAAAATGTATGAACGGAAAGCACAGCAATGTAGTTTTGCCAAGGGTGAGAGGGCATAGTAAGCATAGTTGGGATGCTCAACAGTGTGTGGAAAACATAGGGCTGACTAGGGTGGCGCACTGTTGTGGAGGTTTAAGAGCCCTTAGCGTCCAGTACAGCGACTACAGCGCACAGCAGGTGCTAGCAGAGCACTGAGGAGAGCTGTTTAATAGGATAGGGTGCAAGGGGACAGGTAGTATGGCGTAAGGCATATAGAACTCACAGCCTCAAAACAAACAGGGGGTGTGGCCCTGGGCTCTGGCCAGCTCGGGACAGTCTCCGGACAGTTGCTGGCCTTGGCCTCAGGGCCTTTCCAGGAAGGGCCGGCTTGCGCCTTCCGGCGACTGATGGGTGAAGAAGTAGGCTGGTAGAGCCAATCATCTGGCGTCTCCGGACAGAGGAAGGAAGCACAGAGAGGGGAGGCTTCAGAGGGCACGGGCGGCCATCTTGGAGTAGATACAGCCCTGTGTGCTGTAATGGTGGTCAAGTGGTTTGAGGCTCAATCAAAGGACAGCCAAAGCATTGCAGGGATTGTAAAGTGCAGCAAACGCTCGCGTTTGTATTATAATGCATAAACAAACAAAAATTGAATTGAGGAGGTTACCGTGCCTAACGCACTAAGAGTAACCCAGATAGTGGCAGATTGCTGGGGCTTGGTGACATATCTTGGTGCAATCCTGCACAAGGTTAAACAGCCGTGGGTCACTGCTCCTGCAGTGGCTGGGAGCTCCTGCTCCAGCACGAACGAATTTCGAATGCTACAGGCATTAGGCAGAGATCATTTTCATCACGGAGCCTTTCCAGGGGCTGGGCACACGCCTCGTCGCCTGATTGGTGGAGAGGCACGCAGGCAGAGCCAATCATCCGGCGTCTCCGGACAGAGGAAGGAAGCACAGAGAGGGGAGGCTTCAGAGGGCACGGGCGGCCATTTTTATCTTTGTCTGGAGCTTAATGAATAGCCCTTGTTTTCGACTTCTGAATCACATGTGAGGAAACCACAAATGTGTCACTTTTGACCTTCTATTTACTGCTATTTGATTCAATTGTACTGGGTGTCATTACTCCTCTCGGCCTTTAGAGACTTGCTCACTCTACCTTGTATGGGCTTTTCACACTTTTAATTGTCCAATGTTTGGCTCTTGCAGATGTTTACCTCTTTGTTTAATCTAAGATAAATATGTCTTACGTACATGGTTTATCCTTTTGACTCCTCTTGTGCCTTGCAATTATTCCTTGAAGTTGCACCCTTGATCCCAGGCCAAGATACTCCTCTTTATTCCTCATACAAAACTGTTATTCCAGCATCTCCTGACTCTGCAGCCCTGGTCTGTCTCTGAGGTAGTTTGATTGGTTTTAATACGAGTCTGGTGTCAATCTTTCCATCATGGCAGCTCTAGCCACATTATGTTTTCCTCTGCAGCAAGCTTCTATATCTCTTGTCTACCTTGCCTTTCTGCGTATATACACTTATTAGTCAACAAGTTACTTTATTGTCTTTGCATAAATGATTTTCCTTGTTACTTCAATTACATCTTTATTCTTAAGTATTTGCATATTCTTTCAGTACGTCTCAATATCTTTCTTTCATGACGTCACTCTGTCTTCGTCAGATTTCACTTATAGCTCTATGATGTCCAATGGTGTGTGCTGACATCCTTTCACTCTTTCAGTGTGAGGGTATGTTCACTATGGCTGTCTGAGTGCATATATTGTCTCTCAATATACACTCAATGCGGTATTGGGATGATACCTGGTGTCCCACATAGGGCTCTTCTGCTGTTCCAGTATGACGGAGGTGTGGTGGTGGGAGCGAGGGATGATGTATCTACCTGCTCCTCTACAACTGGGGGTGGGGGGAGAGGCAGCAGCAACTGAGAGAGGGAAGGCAGCCACACGGACTTTCGTCTGGCTGATGTATTCTGTTCAGGTAGCCTTGCCGATCAAATCTCTGTTTAGCTATGAAACACTCTTTTGTTGCAGTAATGAATAACGGAGCCTCATCAACAATGCTATGCAGTATCTATTCTATCCTAACATGGGTTAATGATTGCTCCAGATAGAAACCCTGATCTGGGGATCCAATGGGCTTGCTCTCAAACGCTCACAAACAGAATTGGCTATTTCCACTATGAGACTTTCAATGCGTCACTATCCTACTGAGAGGCCCATCTCCCTAATTCTGGTGACTAATCCCTTCGTGGGGCTGACAAATTCGCTCCTCCCATCTATAGATGTCACCTGTATGTGTTCTTTCTTACCTCCCTGTAGAAATCATCCATTGATGAGGATATGATATGATAGGTTATTTATAACGCGCTTAATACCCAGAGGTTTCTAAGCGCTGACCCGTTGATCAAACCTGTGTTGCTCCAAGTCGTCTTGCCTCCAAGGCGAGCACGTTGCCCCTGAGCTATCCTCCCGAGACAATGCATTTTTGTATCAAGAATAAAACTAAGAACCATAGTATAAGTCAAATATTTGTGAGACATATATAAGTAGGCCACATTGAGAGTGTTTATTTTATACAACACTTTGAAATTATGGATGGAAAAACAATGATTTCCATATTAAACCATGGAGGGATCATACATCGATATAATGCAGCACATTATGTATTAACCAGAAGATTTGCAGAAGGTCGGATCCTTCTGTAAAACCACCACGAGGCAAAGACTCAGGACAAAAGGAATGTACAATACAAGAAAATGAGTCCATATAAAGGTAAAACAAGAAGACTGGCAGCAAAGGTGACTGGCGGCCTAATTTATACAGCATTACCTTTTACACAAGACTCGCAAAGCAAAGAATCTTTTAAGATGCCACAATACAGTTACATTTAGTACAATGAACCAGGAAATGCAGCCCTCAATTAATTGTTATTTACAACTGTTTGCAAATTCTGAGAAAGTGGTATCTCTTACTATTATGAAATTGCTTTTCACATATGATTAAGTCTTTCATTATCTAATGTAAACAAAAAAATGAAATTTTGTGGATTCAACAATGACTTAGTAACTCAAACATAGGATGCCATATATAAAATCAACGTACAGAACTATGAAAATGTGACTTTTCTTGCTTGTTTTACTAGCAAATGTTTTTCTTAATTCTTCTAAGTCCATGTTTTGAGCATTGTTGTGACCATTCTTGTGACATTGATGAACGCAGATATGTTTTGATTAATTTCAAATTTAAAAAGCTCCTCTCACCACTAGCCACAGCAATTGTTGTTGTCAACACCACCATTCTTAAAGAAACCCATATATTGGAATACAGATCTATCAGCTTTGTTTTTTTAATGAAATTTAAAATGTTTAGTTGAGATTTTTCAGAAACGCCTGAATGCTTATGAAAGGGCTGGACATTGGGGTGCTGGGCAGGCTGGGCAGCAATCATGTGACGAGACACGTGGAGGCGGGGCATGTGGAGGCGAGGCTGCCAGGAGCGATTGAGGACCCTGAGGTGGAGGACTGGAGGCAAACGCCAGAGGAGGCTGCAGGAGCGTGGGTGCGCGAGCGGTGTGCCTCGGAAGCTTCTGCGCGCTGTGTTCAATCTCTTCAGCGGAGCGGGAGGTCTCAGCGAGTTGGCGTCTCTTCATTTGTTGTTCGGCGTTTACCGCAAACGCCTGGGATGCCGAGGATGGGTCCCTAGGCCAGAGATGAGTACCACAGCATAACGTGTCTTGATTAATGTGAACTTTGACTAATATGGGCATGTGAATTGAGATTAGTACACAGTAGCAATCTTCGTAACAAGGTTGCCATGGAGAAGGGTTGGGCTCATTAGAGACAATTTCTTACACATGTGGGGAAGAACCATTCAAGGAAAGTACGGAATGAAAGACTCCTTGTTGCCGCTAATTCACTGCTAATGCTTCCATGTTATGCTGTGGAACATGTTCTTCGTGCTGCTTGCTTCTGAGTCTTAAGGGACCAGTTTATGTGCTTACATGTGCTTGTTACATTGTCATGTAACCATGTGCTTCCAGTCATGTTGAGTATGTATGAGTGTGCTAGACAGGAGGACAGGAGGGCAAGATGCTGGGAACAGTGGCTCTTGATTAAGGAAGGGCATGCTAGTACCACAGGTGGGCAGGAGCTCTAGGAGGTGACTTGGAGAGTTTAGGGTCGGCAGCCAATTCAGTGTATGCTTTCTTACAGGCATGTTGGTTACCATGCTATGTATTTTTCCCTAACTCCCGCTCCCTATCCATTCATGTTCCCTAACCCTCTTTCCGGTGTCCCTAACTTCCCCTGCCTATCCACAACTTCTCCCTAACCCTCTTCCCCCCACTCGCTGCTGCGTGGTGACCTGTTATTCATAATCAGGGTGAAGCGTCGACTGCCATTCGGCTTCCGTGGTCAAGAAGAAGTTGTGTTACTTCCCAGTGGGCCTGACAGCTGATGAGCTCATCACATGGAAGACTCCCCTCAATATCTGCAACTGCGCCAACAGTTAAGGACTGCTGCAGTTCCGAGCAGTGTTTTTCAAGTTTTTCTTTCTTTGGTAATTCATTTATCTTGTATAGGAAACTCAATGTTTTGCCTGAGGATGCATATGTCTATACAGAAAGCGTCAGCCGCTTCTTTTTTGTTCACAGGGGGCCTTACTCGCAAAAGAGGGGAGTACCTTTGAGAAAACAGAACTGCGGACCACGTTGCCAAGTCTGGAAATAGTTCACAAACAGATGCTGCCTTCAACCACTATTCCAAAACTTTAAAAAATCAATTTATTCAAAAGACGTATATTACATATACTTATTTACTTAAGCAGACATAGAAAAGCATTTTCTTGAACAGACATCAACAGCAAAAGAACCACTGTCTATAGTGGTGTACACAATTCATTTGCATACAATGTATTCATAAGACCAGATTTAAACATAGTCTGCAGCAAAAGCTAACACATCATTTGTCTCTTATCTTCAGAATGCATTAGTGCAAACTCAGTATCAAAAAAGTGGGGTCAGTGCAAAAAAAGTGCTCTATATGCAGAATTAACAGACTTATATGAAAACATTTACCATTTTTACAAATGGGACCATACAAACAGAAGTGACCCGAGGCACCTCATAGGTGTATCTAGGTATTATTGTTCAATCCGGGAGAGTTTTATTATCACAATATTAATTTCTGTGTACGTTTCCCTGCAGTCATATTGTTAGTTAAATGTTACGCTATTCAGAAGGATATTATGCAAGGTATAGAAGTCGACACAGTGTGTTTCGGCCCACAGGTTGGGATAAGCAACTTCTTGGTGTTCCTCTTAGAGTACATGGACTTGGGTCTTCATCAGGACAGATGTTTATTCGTGGATGCAATCCTTTCGATCGTGGGATACCCCTTTATCTTGCCTTCTTTAGTCTTGGCTTATTTTCCAAACAGAGATGGTGGATCATTTCTTGGTAAAGACAATTAATTCTAGCTTCATAGTTCAGATGACTTCTTCATCCAGCAGGTAATGGGGTTGTGTGGCCCACCTTTTTCCTTTTCCGTAGTAAAGTCCTTCTTAATTTAGACTGCTTTGAGTGGCATTCTTGTTGCTCGCCGTTCTCATTCAAAATGGAATTTGTGCTGGGTGCTGTTATCCTCTCTCTTGTATCTCCTGTGCGGTTTTGGTAAACAGAGGTCGGGGAATGCCTTCCTATTCTCTATGCTGTGTCTGTTTTTTCTTTCTCGCGTTTCGCTTGGCCCAAATGTGCATGAAAAGCAGTTGGCCATCTTTGATTTAGGACCTTTACTATGAGTTAAGGCTGTTACCAATGATGATGTATTTGTACAAATAAGTTTTGAATTGACATTAAGGCCCAGTCAAGCAATATAGTGAACAATTAGATTTCAAATTGTTTCTTAGATGTTGTAATGGGCTCATCTCTACTCTCAAGATCAAAAGGTTGTTTGGCATACTCTATTTTTTCACTCTTTGAAATCCAGGTTCAGCTGCAAGAAGGTTAACAAGTTCACTAGCACTTGTAATAGCTCTCTCAAGAACGTTTTCTTTGTATTTTCCCCTAAACTCGACACAGCCCTTTATTAATTCCACACTTTTGCACACATCGATACTCTGATTCTGCATAGATTTACTGACAACATAATCTGAAAGAGTATGTCGTACCAAATGACCAAAGAACCCAGTTGATGACATAAAATAATATCGTCATGTGCAATATCAGGATCGTGTTTTTTTCTCCTTCTCATCAAGAGTAATGATTATGAGCGCATCATTGATGTCACCAATCTGATCTATAACAGCTTTTACAATGGAAATATTTGCCTCCCAACGCATGCCGCTAAGTCATTTTAAGGTTAAAGATTTAACATGATCTGTTAAAATCTGCCAACGATTGACAGAGGCGGCAGACAGAGAGTACAATCTTCCTTAGATCTCAAATAGAGAGAAAAATTCTACAGTTGATTTTTTTTGCATCGCACAAAACTAGGTTCAGGTTACGGCATCCGCAAGGCATTACAAATGCTAATAGATTATGATCTACAATTCTCCTTTGAACCCCACTATTTTTGCCTTTGCTATTTGCGCCATTGTCATACCCCCGACCTCGACAATGTTTTAAGCCAAGTTATCTTTTACAGCCAATTCATTATTACATCCAACAGTCCTTTACCAGTGCAGTCGGCAATTAGGGTATAAACCCCAAGAAGCGTTCCCAGATTTCAGCATCCGCATTATCACCATGTGGTAAATCAACAAATCGTATTGTCAAAGACAGTTGTTCCACGTGACTGATGTTGTGTGTGCAGTCGGCTGTTATTGAAAAATATTTAGCATTTTGTATCCTTTAAATGATTTGGGTATTAACTTCTTCAGCCATTAATTCAATACGTTCATTTGGGATATATTTTCCGACAGCAATGAACCGCTAATTCTTCTTTCAAAATACGACCAACGTGTTCTAACATAACAGGATCAAATTTGGTCAACAACTGAACAAGACCTACGTATTTTCCGTTGGTTTTTGTGTATAGTTTATCAGACAAACCGCAACATGCCATGTTATTTTTAGACATGTACCAAACGATGTTCATCAATCTAGCCAAAATGTTTTCCAACGCTCTGATTCCTTCTGAATTAAAAGTTCTTCTAACTGATCAATTGTGCATCCAGATGTGAGTTTTGATTCTCTCTCCATCCACGTCTCATAAAATCTTTTGTGATTAGCACTGCTTTCACGAGATCTTAGGGCTGAAGATAAATGGCCCAGTCATTGTAGCCAACACCTGCTAGACGCAAACTGGAGCCTCGATCAAAACATAGGCATCAGAAACAAAATACGCTGTCTGCTGTTACAGAATACATTAACCATCTACGCGGTATACGTTTGCTACTAGGAAAAGCACCAAAATAATGATTGCTTGAGAAACGACATCCATCTTCATTGTGAGGATACTGTGTATGCTGTTTTGGACCTTGAAGAACTAAGTTATCTATAATTTTAGTATTGCAAAGTTTAGGCCATGAAGCCAGATCTGTTACACTTATAAGATTTTCTGCAGATGTTTCAGAATCAAGAGCTTCAAAAAAATCAGGCTGAGAGTTTAGTTCATCAACATCCTGGAGACGGGCAGCAGTGGTATTTGTTTCGCATGAAGTGACCATAACTGATGCCACAGACCTCTCTTGGTTAGAATCAGGGCGAGAGTTCGGTTCATCTACATCCTGAGGATCGCCAGTACTGATATTTGATTTGCATCAAGTGACCATAGCTGATGTCACAGGCTTTTCTTGGTTGGCACTCTCTGTACCTTCAGTTGCTAATGTCAAACATTTTTATTCATACATTTATTAATACTTTGTTGAAATTCTGCTTCTGTCTGAGCTCTTCTTTTTCTAAATTCTCACCTGATGGTTTCTTTTTGCCATTGCTTGACATTTTTGGGGCGAAATTTAAATCTGAAAAAAATTGAAATGATTGGAACGGACATGGACAGGACGATCGCCTTGAAAAATACTGACACCACACTGTACATAATAGTCATTCTTATAATTAGGATAGATAATTAATAATGTTTGGCAAGTGGATAGGCAGAGTGCTCAGTAAAACCCTAGAATTTCATGACTATCCTGCTTATCCCTGCCTTCTACTGCCCAAATTAGCCCACCCATTCTTCCTTCCACCTTAGATTTTTAGTTTTCATTGTGTGTTAGCTGAGTAACCATGCTGGATGTTGTGCACCCACCTCAGAAAGCACGTTCAGCGGAGGACCACAAGTAATTCAGCAGCTCTTTGTTATCCTAATTCAACAGCTCTTTGTTATCCTAATTCAGCAGCTCTTTGTTATCCTAATTCAGCAGCTCTTTGTTATCCTAATTCAGCAGCTCTTTGTTATCCTAATTCAGCAGCTCTTTGTTATCCTAATTCAGCAGCTTTTTGTTATCCTAATTGAACATCTCTTTGTTATCCTAATTCAGCAGCTCTTTGTTATCCTAATTCAGCAGCTCTTTGTTATCCTAATTCAGCAGCTCTTTGTTATCCTAATTCAACAGCTCTTTGTTATCCTAATTCAGCAGCTCTTTGTTATCCGTGGTAAGGTTCTGTTGGAGGCCTTCTTCAGCTTCTAGGTTTCTCTTCACAGCAGTCACGGACACAGCCTACAGGTGGGAATGGAGGTTAGTGTCATGTCAAAAGCTGAATGACAATCCACGTGAAGTCAAAATCACTTTTTGTGCGTTTAGGGGAAAGGCATCACACTGAAACATAACCTACAGAGTTTGAATTAGCAATTAGCTGAGAGCTGGTAGCCATTAGAAGCTGTTTAGCTCCTGCTTCTACCCTTGGAGAGCCTGGTTAGCTTAAAGCCAACGGTTACCAGGTGCTACTTTTGGCTCCCCAGGCCATCTGGTGCCTTACAAAAATGCATGTGTGACATTAACGTTGAGTGGTTGGGAATAAAAATAAACAAGAATTAGGACACATCGAGGACAAATAGCAGGTTAAAAAAGATGTTTTCTGAGCTGGTCCAGCTCTCATAGCCTGCAACTAATCTATGATGGCAACAGAGAACTTGGTAACAATTCATTGGTGCATGCATACATCCGGCATATTACACTGGACCCAAAGCATGGTTTAAGCTAATCATTTACATTCCAACCCATGTGTAATGCCTGTCCTGCCCGTAATATAAACATGACATTTGTTCATTTTTTTTGGTTGCATTTTTAAAGTGCTCACACAGCCCGGGGACATGGGGGCGCTGTTACAGGAGTTTTTTGTTGTTGTCTTAGTTGCGTATTTGTAATGCGTTTAAATACCCAGAGGTTTCTAAGCGTGGACCCGTGTTGTCTTGCTTCCAAGGCGAGCACGTTGCCGCTGAGCTATCCTTCCAGGGGTTGCTGATAATTCCAGGGATACAATTACAAAGGTAACAAGTGAACTGCGATGAGAAACCACGCACTGATATAGCTCAAAACTCAAACGGTGAATGTATCACGCTGTGTTGGTGCTCCACCGAATTGTGCTTTTTCAAAGGTTTATGAAATAAAAAACATTTTCCGAGCACGCATGAAGTGTGAGTGTTTGCCCCATTCAGAAGTGGCCTGTTCTTGTTCTAAGTGGAATTGATACTAGAAAGCCAATTTTTGACTTCAATTACAAACAAATATGTGTATTTTAAAGCCTTAACATCATCGGCCATGTTTATGACGAATTAGTGTTGGAGCTGCTGCCTTGTATTTGTTAATGTTTATTTGTAAAGCGCCTACACACAAGGCAAGTGTTTCAAGGCGCTCAATTTCACATGAGTTGCTCGGCCAATCAATGGGTCCTGTGCTCATTCACTTTAGTGGCGGATGCTCTGCGCTAGCCGTGCTTCCTGGACACCATTCACTTTTGTAAATAAGGAAAGTGCATCCCTGGACGCAACTGTGCATGTGACCTGAGAACATTGAATTCCACCTTAGATCCTTACAGCAGTGCCCACCCTTGGCATACATCTAAAGGTAGCCATAACCACGCAATAGATGGTGTCGTGGATTTCCATTTGTCAACGAGGACTCTTCCCAAATATATTATCCAGGCCACGATATAGGTTCCCAAATAACATGCAGACTATTGATTCGTAATTTCTCTTCTGAGATGCTGCTGTTTGGGCCTCATTACGAGGACGGCGGTAACCTGCCAGTGCTACCGGCGGGTTTGCCGCCGTCCTTGTAACAACAAATCCGCCGCCTGATATCTATGTGCCACCGGGACATTACGCGGCCGATAAGGGAAGTCCCCATTCCCATGGAGTCCAATGGGTTCACAGAAGCAGCGGCACTGTTGTTAACGGTGCCGGTGCTTCTGTGAAAACTCTGCCATCTGGGGCCACTGCACCCGGCAGGTCAGACCTGCCAGGCGTAACGGCCACCACCACAGAGTCGGAGTGCGGCAGTCAGGAAAGGGTGCCGGTACGTTTCTACCAGCACCCTCATAATGCGACCCATTGGCCCTCTTTAGGACTCCGGTGGAAAACCATGCTGCTATTAGCACCATGGTCGATGCCGGAGTCCGCCATGGCAGAATGGGGGAATTACCACCCCATTCCAAGGTTGGCGGGGCGGTAATTCCCCATGCCACCATGGCCCTTCCCCATTCCCATTTTTGCCCCATAGGGCATAATGGGAATGGGGAAGGCGGTAAGTACGGTACCGCAAATTGCGGTACCGTACTTACCTTGAGAGTCCCTTTGCGGGCCCCTACTTTAACGGCTGGTCTGGACTAGCCGTTAAGGTCGGGTCCCGCAAAGGGACCTCGTAATCAGGCGTTAAGGGTTTAACGGCGCCGACACCTTTTACGGCACCGTTAACCCCTTAACGCCAGGGTCCTAATGAGGGCCATTGTCTCATTCTGTATGTTTTCTACAGTTCTGCACTGAACATCTTGAGGGCACTAAAGCCTTGTTTAGCCAAAACAATACTCCTTTTAGCGGTAGATTGTTTTTTTTGGCGCAGCGCTTTGGGCGCCGGCCGTGTCTGCTGTGTCCTGCAAACAATAACATGCGGGACACAACAACCTATGTCTGCATGGGGTGTTCACTCACAGTACAGCTCCTTGTATTGAGCGGCTATAGTTTGCTTAAATATACTGTCAACCAAAGCACAGCATTTTCCAGTGCTTTGGTTGACAATATATTTAAGTAAAACATCAATATCTCGGCACGGAAGTCCTGCTCCCTGATGGCTGCAGCCAACGGGGTGCACCTAAAAGGGACCTGTGCCAAAAGTGTCACGTCGAAACGACAGGCTGCCAAAGCGCTGCGCCGGAATGTCCGGCTTTGCCTTTTAGTAACTAAAGAGATAACAGGAGCTCTTGCCTTTTGTAATTGTAATCGTTTATTTGTACAGCGCTTATAACCAGCGAAGTGCTTCAAAGCGCTTCAAAGCGCTTCAAGGGGGGAAGGGAGCAAGGGGATACAGTAGTCATTCTTAGGCCTTGAGGTTTCTGAATGATCTAACAAAAAATTAACTATCATACTAAGCCAGAGGCATTTCTTCTAGTGCAAGTGCATGAAGTGTTTCAGGTGCAACCAAGCTAGGGAGTGGAGACACAGGGGGGACAGGACGGAACTTACTAGCCTAGTATATTCAGGTCACGCAAGTGTATATACAGAAGTGCGGGGGAGGGAGGTACAAGTGCGCCCAGTCCAGCAAGGCCCTGGGTTAAGTGCAGAGTGGTTACCCCTCACATGGAGCGTATGCCGAAAGTGCAAAAGTGCTGAATCTAGTGAAGAAGCCCGGAGACAAGTGCAACGACTGGTGGGAAACCTGGGACCTGTAAGGCTCTGGTGGTGAACCAGGAGATCAGTCACCAAAAACTGAACAGAGTTAGGGAAGAGAAAGAAGGAGTGAGGCAGGAGAGAACAAGTGAGGAGATCAGAAGGGGAGAGGGAGAGAGGAAGAGGAAGGAAAAGGGGAAGGTCTTGAGGAGCTTCCGGAACTTAAGGAGCTCCGGCTCAAGGCGGAGAGAGGCAGGGAGGCTGTTCCAGAGGGAGGCACCCGCGTAGGATAGAGATCTACCCCCAAATTGCTGCTTGCAAAAAACGTCTCACCCGCAGAGAGTTGGCGGAGGATGAGCGGAAGTCTCTCTACACATTTTGTAATGGCGTTGGGCATTTTAATGTTTTGTTCCGTCCTCAACTTCTTTGTTCTTCCTCTCTGAAGTATGAGTGCTGCTGTCATTGCTTGATTTGATGGAATATAGCAACATTCGAATGGGAACATGTAAGTAAGCAGTGCATTAGGTCAAGTGGTTATTGGCCTAATGACAAAACATATCAACAGTATGGATCGGGACCTTCACACTCCCAAAGGACAGGGCATGAGCATGGCCATCAAAGGAACTTTGGCACATTCAGTTTGCTCTCTGCTTCCAGAGTGTATCATCTCCTGACAAACCTCCTCTGGCAGTTACTTTTCAGCTCACGCCAAGCTGGCAGTTCACTCATCTGCGGCTGCTGGCTGCCCAAGGTGTGGCGGGGTATGCTGCCTCGGTCCCTGTAGGGAGGGTCGGTGTCGGGGCCTCGCTGGGATTTGGAGAATCGCTCGCTGAACGCTGCAACTGCTCCTCTCCGCCGGGACTCGTGTAGTTGTCACCGCCACTGCTTTTTTGGCACGATTGGTGATAGACCCAGCCCGTGCGTGTATTGTGTTGCTGTTGATAGGTTGGCTAGCGATGCATGGGTGAGGCACGTGATTGCATAGGCACCCACAAATCATTACTTAAAACAAAAACATTTAAAGACCAGGAGACATTGCCTCATATTGATCAATTTAAAAAATGGGATCAAATATTGTGCATGTAAATTGACATATTCCGGGCAAAGCAATACGAAATGATTCGGCCGTCTCAAAACAAAAAGGGCCACAGCTTTTTGATGGGTGTACTTGATTGTTTCATAGGGCAAAGCATGATTTAAGCGGCAATAAATTGAAGCGGACCCTGGTCACACCAGGGATTCTTTTTGGGGCCTCAGTGGGACCTGATATAGTCTAAGATAAGACCAGACAACCCGGTTTTGGCGTTTGAATGAGAAGATAGCCACAGCTTAAGTGGTGCACTTTGCCAAGAATGAGGAATCGGTTGGATGCCTAATTCTATATGTAGCTTGAAGCCTGGGGATCACATTGGCAATCCTAACATTTGACGACAGAATTGTTTTTTGCCCGCTTGCGTGGATCTTCAAAGCCTTAAACCTTATATCCATATGCTTCTGTAGCCTTAGGATATGCTGCATAAATATCCATGATTATCGGTAGCAGCTGGTGTCTAAAACAATGGCAAACGTATTTAGAGCGCCAGTACTTTGTGCCATTTTTCTGGCCGCAATATTCAAGTGCCTGTGGCCCCTGACATTTTCAAAGTTACCCCCAATTATGTAAAGGAATCTTTCTCCGATATCTTTTTATCAGGGCCAGTGCTATAAATAAAGCGTTTATTTGGGCGCTTATTTGATGTAAAACGAACAACCACTGATTGGGCCGTGTTAACATTTGATGCTGAGGAGGCCATAAAGTTTGCATATCTAGTGATCAGTTTTTGAAAAAAACATGGCGTCCTTGCCATGGGAACCACACCATCTTCGTACACCAGGACAGGTGTTTTTTTTTTAACCCAAAAACTGTGCCATCCACTTGGCCAACCAGTAACCCATTTTCTACATTATTAATATTAAGAGAGAACAACAGGGTTTGCCAAATCCCACCCCTGTCATATGCCTCTGTCAACCATAAACCTTGGGGGTAAAATCTCCTTGGTGCAGAACTCTAACTGCAGTTCTGCTTGAGTTCAACAAGAACCCTAACCATTCTTTCTGGTATCCCTGTTTTCAAAGGACCTGCCACAGCTTTGACCTGTCGACAAAGTTAAAAGTTGTGAAGAGGTCCATGAACGCAACATATATAGGTTTTTCCTTAATATGCACAGAATTGGAAAGAATCAGGAGCAGTTTTAGACCCTTATTTGCAGTGCCAAGACCTCCAGAACCCCAATTTTGAGTCAGAAAAAATATTGTGATTACATCCATTCACTTTGATAATACAAAAGAGTGGGAGAGGAGATCTTAAGCATGGTATCCAATAGGTATATTGGTCGATATGAAGATGGTAGTGTGTGTTTACCTTTTTGTAAATTATTATTATTGGGCACAATAACGCGTCTTTCCAGGAATTAGGGAAGACATTTGACACTTCCATGATGTTAAAAAATATAAAATAAAATAACTGAACAAAATTAAGGATCATGTTTGAGAAGATCTGGGGGTACTCTAGCAGGTCATGAAGCTTTGCCAAACGTCCATTGATAGACTTCAAAACAGGATCCCAAGAAAATATCATATGATTTGATTGGACATTTATAGAGCGCAACATACGCCCAAGGGCATCTTGGCGCTAATAGACAATACTGGGAGTCAGAAAGGTTAATCGTAAATCAGAAAAGATTCGTTTCGAGAGCTCTCCTGAAAGGAAGATGGCCCTCAATAGCTCGAAGAGAAGGAGGAAGAGAATTCCACAATTTGGCAGCCGCAATAGAAAAAGCCCGGCCACCAATCCGAGTATACCGAGCCTGAGGGACGGCCACTAAGTACAGGTGGGATGATAGTAATGCTCGGGTGGGAACATAGTGAACACATTTCTGAGAGTTAGTAGGCTCATCAGAGAGCTTCTGAATTACTTTTCCTATTAGGTTTGCACCACAATCACTTGCCAGAGGGGCAGCTCCCTTGCCACTTTATCAGTGAGTGCGTTCTCCTGTGTGACTTTTTCTTTACTGAGTTGATGGGCAGCACATTTTACTATGGCCAATTCTCTGGGCAACATTAAAGATTGCAGAAGGGACAATACATACAGTGGATTCTTGCACGATACATGAACTGTCGTTAAGAACCCCTCTCTATCCAAAGCAATCTGTAAACATGCATGACCCCAACACCATAGCAGGAGTTGGTATACAAGGTCACACTTAAGCCCTCAATTTGCACACTAACTCTGGTTAATGCAATGAGTTCAATAATTTGAGCAGAAAATACATCCGGGAATTGTGCACTCTCTACCACATCATGTGCACTGCACACCACGTACCCAGACTTTAATTCCACCCTTTTCATTTCTCAAAGAGGACCCATCTATGAATTTATTTTTATGATGTCTTTCCATATAAATATTTGCATAACTTTGTGAAGGGAGCTGCCACCAAGATACAATAAGTGGGGCTCGCAATATGCTAGGATCAGCAACAACCAGGCAGGATTTAGTACAGAGCACCAGGTTCATGGTATGTTTGCAAAGCTTAACAGAACCAATTTGATGTTTGTTTGTGGTGATGCAGAGAAATGTTGTGTTTCTATCTTCAGTAGTAATTCAGTAGCTGCATGGGTACAGCTACAGTGAGGGGTGATCCTACCACCGGATATTCTGAGTACTGTTCAGCTAATGCGGCCACTGTAACCAGCTGCAAGCAAGGTGGCAGTCCAGCTGCTAATGGGTCCAATGGAGGTCTATAATAGGCAATTGAGTGTGCTATGTTTTTCTTTTAGTACTGCTTGGACATACATGCCCTTCACGTGACAGTATAACACAGATGGATTTTTGTAAGGGATGGTGCACTAGCAGGTGTTCTATTTACTTCTATAAATGCTTCTTCTGCTTTCAGCATCCATGCCAAAGGTGCAGCTGTGTGCAGCTAGTAGCGTAACCGGTTTGCCAATGTTGGCAGTACCTGGTTGCCCCCATGAAATATCTCATTTTGGGTAATTGTTGCGGATTTGGGCAATTCTAAATTGGGCTCTATGTGGGAATCGTTGAGGCTCCTTGTGCCGGCTGAATTGTTGGCCCCTAAGTAAGGCACTTTAGTTTTCCACAGCTGCAATATCTGACATGATGCCTTATGCCTCTTTTCAGTGAGTGCTGCTAAGAGCACCACTGTTTCTTGTTTAGATGCCTCATATGAAGCTGATGTGACCAGATGGCTGTCCACATACTGTACCATCACATAACCAGTAGGGAATTGAGTATTGGCTACGCCCTTTGTGAGGATTTGGGAGACGAGTGTCAGGCTCTCTGTGTACCCACGTAGAAGCCAAGTCCACGTATGTTGCCAAACAGAATGACAAAAGAAAACAAATATTGTCAGTCAGGATGTATAGGAATAGAGAAGAAAGCAGAGCATAGATTGACAACAGAAACATGCGTAGCTGTAGGTGGAATGCCCGAAATTATTGTCACTGGGTTCGGAACCACTGGAAATTTAGGTAAAACCAATGAATTCACAGCTCGCAAGTCTTGCACAAATCGTTATGTGTATCCACCTGGTTTCTTTACTAGCAAAACTGGGGTATTACCTGGGCCAGTGGTCGAGACTGTAATACCTTGCTGGAATAATAATTGTATAACTTTAGATACACCCTTCTCTGTTTCTGATTTTAAGGGGTATTGGAGGTATTGTGGTAACAGTTTCATTGAGTTCACCTGAATCCGGACTGGCTCAGCATTCCTAATCAACCTCACCTCATTTGTATGTTCAAACCACAGTTCTTCAAGTACCTGGGACATTGACGTAATCAAATCGAAACCCACTTCATCAGTCATAACTTGTTTGTGTCTGTGGTAACTCTGCTTGCAACATGGCTAACACCTTATTTTGGTATTCACCAGGAATATCCAAAAGCACACCCTCTGAATGAAAAGAAAGAGTGCACGTTAGTCTACACAACAGGTCACACCAAAGTAAAGTCACTGAAGGAAAATGACTCAAAGGAAAAGCTAGTTTGTCTGAAATGGGTCCTACAGTCACTGACTAGGGGATAGTAACAGAGTCTATAGCAGGGTTATCAGAAATGCCAACAGCAACAACCGTGGACGAAAGTGACACTTTGGGGAAGTCCTTAGGTCTCATAACTGAGCGATGTTCTCCTGCACAACCTTCCCTTCAATAATAAAGAGACCTTCTTCAGATATAATAATCGGTTGTAATTGGTTATTTATAATGCGCCTAATATCCAGAGGTTTCTAAGCACGGACCAGGGGATCGAACCTGTGTTGCTCCACGTCGTCTCGCTTCCAAGGGGAGCACATTGCCCCTGAGCTAACCTCCTGAGATATCGGTATCAATGTTTGAATGACTTTGTCGCTTTTCCCTGGAATGTGCTTAATACCCAGAGGTTTCTAAGCACGGAACCAGGGATCGAACCTGTGCTGCTCCGTGTCGTCTTTCTTCCAAGGTGAGCATGCCCTGATACATCCGGGTGTAGCGCGCGCTACAAATAAAGAAACAAACAAACAGAAACAAACATTGCCCATGAGCTAACTTACCGAGATATGGGTATCGATGTTTGAAGGACTTTGTCGCTTTGCCCTGAGCTGCGCTT
Source organism: Ambystoma mexicanum (assembly GCF_040938575.1). NCBI lineage: Eukaryota > Metazoa > Chordata > Amphibia > Caudata > Ambystomatidae > Ambystoma > Ambystoma mexicanum. The sequence continues at coordinate 92,356,146 of NC_090932.1, forward strand.
AATACCCAGCGGTTTCTAAGTGCAGACGTGGGAATCGAACCTGTGTCGCTCCGCGTTCTTGCTTCCAAGGCGAGCATGTTTCCCCTGAGCTATCCTCCCGAGATATGGGTATCGATGTTTGAAGGACTTTGTCGCTTTGCCCTGAGCTGCGCTTAATACCCAGCGGTTTCTAAGTGCAGACGTGGGAATCGAACCTGTGTCGCTCCGCGTTCTTGCTTCCAAGGCGAGCATGTTTCCCCTGAGCTATCCTCCCGAGATATGGGTATCGATGTTTGAAGGACTTTGTCGCTTTGCCCTGAGCTGCGCTTAATACCCAGCGGTTTCTAAGTGCAGACGTGGGAATCGAACCTGTGTCGCTCCGCGTTCTTGCTTCCAAGGCGAGCATGTTTCCCCTGAGCTATCCTCCCGAGATATGGGTATCGATGTTTGAAGGACTTTGTCGCTTTCCCCTGAGCTGTCTTAACCATCATGCAAAACTCGCAGATGACATTTCTGCGCACTCATATCAGGGAAAGAAGGGACAGGAGAAATGACAGCAGCCTGAGGCTTCAGCCTGCTGGGGCACTCAAACGTCTTCAGGATACAATAGTGACATGTTTTCCAACTTGTCACAAACCTGCTCTGTTAACCCTGTAAACCTTAAGTGTTCGGGGCACAACCACTCGCTCCTCTACCACTACCTCGCTCACTTCCGGGTTCCTTTGGTGTTCACCTGCACCCCACAACCCATTTTTGCTTTTCACATTTATGTTCATGTTCCCTGCACAGCCCCATCACTGCAGATTCTGCAACTGAAGGCTCATTCATTCACAGTTAGTTTCTTTGTTCTTGACAAGAAACTTAATGGTTTGCTACTGCCCCGTTTTCTGTTAGAAGCCTTGTTTGCCACAGCACATAAATAGTCTTTAGCTGTTGCCAAGTCTTCAGCGTTAACCATTGTGCAGTTCCCGCTGGTTATTAATTCTAGATTCCTGCATGTACATAGCCTTCAAGCAATCTGCAAAGCAGAATCACCCTTTTTCTGTTTGCAATTATTTCTTTTTGCCCAATTAGTTTTTCTGGGCTACACCCCAGGATTCTTTGTTATCAAACTGCCCCTGGTCGATGCTAATCATATCCCTGTGCCAGGGTTCTCGCGGGACCAACCACTCTCTTGGGTCAGACGTTGATGCACCCCAGTAAGCCTTATTAGCTTCATGAATGGAATCCTATCTGCCCAGGAAGGGTTGTAAGACTAAAAAGCAATCCTAGGTTCATCAGCCAACCTTGCAGCTTCCTCCCCAATATTTGGGAAATCTGTAGTTGCATTCCGTAAATCCCCCGGAGTCCATGGTGCATGTACCATTACTAAATGACAGGCACCCTCTGCGCTATCCTCTGGTACCTGTCGCAGCCACCCCGGTAGTTGTATGCCCGCGCACCATACAAAGCACTTGCCAGAGCATAGGAGGGGGGAAATGATGGAATACTGAAGGTTGGCCTGGTTGAGCAGGGCATGCCCTGCTGGGGTTTGCAGTTGTGTTCATGCATTCAATTTGGTCAGGGTTTTAGGGCTGTGCGCGCAGAGCCACTGTCGCCTGGGAGCGTGTCGGGTTCGTATTTGAAGCACCTACCACCTCCACAATACACGCCCCTTCCTCTTCCTTCTCTCCTTCTTGCAATTTACGCTTCACTGCTTCTTTTGGGTATAAATTACGAATAGGAATCATTTTGGGGGGGGGGTGAATATGAGCTTTCTAACATAACATCCTGTGACCTTTAGTGGCATGGCTTAACAACACCATGCAATGCCAGTACAATTCTGATTGGCCTACCCAGGCGACACAAGCTCCTCCTGTGGCGGATTGCTTCATCATACGTAATGACCCATGATCTCGTGAGCAGACCCACGTGACCTTCATTCCAATCCTCAGGCAAGAATAACTCGCCCTCATGTATAACATGTTACACATCACTGGGTGTGCTTAGGTCCCGGACAGAGACTAACATCACAGGCACACAGCTTTATGAGCCATCTCGTTCCTGCCAACCAATCATGTTCACTTGCGTAATCTTCTCACATAATGTCACAACACATGTCTGTGGTGCTGCTCTGTCCAATATAGCTGCACGGTCAGCCCCTACGAGAGAACGTAAAATACTTTTGGTTTTGGCATAAGCAAAGGAAGCAGGTCTGGCAAGCGAATGGGAGAATGTGTGGTCCACTGGCCCTAACTGGCAAGCATGCAAGGGCCGGAGGATAGCTCAAGTGCAGAGGGGTCGTCTTGGAAGCAAGATATGCAGAGCAACACAGGTTCGAATCCCCGACAGGTGCTTAGAAACTGGTTAATTCCAGTATTAAGCGCGTCATAAAAGACCAATTATAAATCATGATTTGACTCTGAAAAGAACCATCTACACCCCTAGGCGGGTCCTCAAGCTCAAGTTTCATTGTTTTTGTATCAGAATGATCTTACCTTGCGGCTTAGATGTGTGTCATTACGTGATAATGACATCCATGAGTGAGATGATTTTCAAAGCGTATGGCAGTATATTGTATATTTTATATTTTATAATGGTTCTTTCTTTCGTTGCTCTGGACTGTCAAACTTGAACTGGATAACCCAGCCCTTTAAGATGAGTAGCAATTACCCTGGAGATGGATGGGGATGCAGATTTCTATTCATACATCAATAATCAAAACGACTCAGGTAGTTGGCAAAAGGAAGACTGTTTTAATATCATTTATCTAAAACAGGGTGCATAATGAACATCAACGAACTCGCTCGATCCTCTTACTCAAACATTCTTAGTAAAAATTGAGATTTTATAAGAAAAACTTGTCATCAATGACGTTTACCTACGTATGAACCAACATTATCGTACGTGGCAAACTACAAAAACCTATGAGTATGGGTGATTGGCTCTGAGTGAACATCTAAGTATGCGAGCCATACTAGTCTAAAAAGTGTGAATATGTGATTGGTTATTTAACATCAGGTGGGGCAACTAAATACACAAACGTCCCATTGGTTTACACAACTATAGGACTCCTAATTACACGGTCCTCTACCATTGGTTGGCACTCTAACCTCCGTCAGTATTTTTCCATCTACACCTAGCAGCATGCAGGCTGGCCATAACCATTGCTTCCCACCAATTAGCATATCAATCCATCACCACCTCAGTGGTCTACTGTCAATTAGGCTTTAAAGCTCGGCCTTGAGTTTGCTTCTTAGCTCTGAGAAATTTAGGGAGTGAGGGCACGCTCTGCACTCGTGCGTAGGTGTGACAATGTTGTTCGTCCAACTTCATGCTTCTATGTGACTAGAGACCATGGAATCAAGCCTTTTGGTGCAATTAATATTCTTCTGATGTCTTCCTTGTTATGTTCATGCTTTCTGAACAGGAGTTCTGTTCTTTCACACGATTTGTATCCAATGTCTGTTCACTTCAGTTTGATAAAACCTTGGCTTCTTTGGCTCATCCAGCCTCGTCTGCTGAGATTCACTCTGTAATTCAGTTTGCTTCTTAACTGTGACACATGAGAAATTAGGCCTTCTTGCTAATGTCCAGCACTGCTATAATGCGTAGTGGAAACATCCATCCTTTACTTGTCCATAGGTATATATGTATATGTCGGCGCTTGCCGCAATTTACTCACTATAAGCTTAAGGCTAGCTTTCAAGATTACTTTGCCTGCTTGCGTTTCTTTTGCATCTGTACACGTGTAAAATGACTCAATGGGCATCATTAGGAGTTTGGGGGTAGCCATGCCATTCTTACCCGCATGGCTACCCCCAAACCGGGTTCCAAGTCCCAAAAATAGGGAATTACCGGGCCATGCCGACTTTAGTGGGCCCGGTAATTCCCATTCTCGGGACCCAAACCCGGTACATTCCCATTCCCAGTTGAGCCCCCATAGGGCTCAATGGGAATGGGGAGGATGCTAACAATGGACCCGTTAAGAGGGACCCGTTGTTAGCATCCTGGTTTGCTCGCGGGTGGCTGTATGCACATCTGGTCTGGACCAGACGTGCATTCTGCCACCCACGAGGAAACCTGTAATGTGGCGGCCCGGAATGAACGGTGCCGGTACCTTACCGGCACCGTTCATTCTGCGGCCGCCAGCCTCCTAATGAGGCCCAATGTCTTCATCTGTTTCTGTGGCATAAGCTTCTTCGCCTTGATCCCAAGATGTCACTTATCCTTGATACGTTCTTGATGCCTTATAGAATATCTGCATTCTCTGGTCTCTGCATCTCTTCTAGGTATGTCATCTCAGCTCTGTGTGACATATACTTGCGATGGTTGGTGACGTTATCATTCTTCCTTACCGTTTATCGGCTCTGCTTCTTCCGGGATCTCATTCAAATGACCATCATATTTTCTTGTATGCAGGTACGGTTTTCTCAATGGGAACCTTGCCTCCAGGAGTCTCTTTGCTGTCGGTATGTTCACTGGTACCGCACAGAGTCCATGATATGTTCTTTGCCGGCTCAACTGTTCTGTGTATGTCACATACTCTGGTTTCCAACACACAGGTAAAAGGGGCAGAACGGTTGAGGTGGGGGTACTTGGCTCCTCCTCTACAAACTCATGAAAGGAAAACCCCACATTAGAATTACTGATGTGTACCTGGTATGTTCCGGCTGTTATAGAGTCTGGGGTTCCTGTATCTGGGTGCTAAACAAAATACTTTATTATATGGCTTGAATTAAAACTTAAACATTATTTAAGACCGCACTACAGTATATAAGAAATGTAATACTTAATGCAATTGTGATTAATATTGTCGGTGCAGTATATAAAGGCTCCAAGCATAAAACCCATACAGATCTAATGGCGACCAGGTCTTTTGCTCGACCCCCTGTGACCACAAAAGTGATGGGTGGAAGGTTTCGAATGAATCTGAACCACTGGCAATTGCTCTGGGCAACCTTCCACACCACCGTTTTTTAGCCCGTCTGCGCCATTGCAAAAGGGGTCCAGCCATGTGCAAATCAGTCAGCTGCCGCCACCAATGGTAGCAGCCCAGCCCGAACTGCTAGGCCAGGTCCTCTCTGCACAGAAAACCAAGCAACCCCAGACATGTTTCGGATGCTTGTGGTCTTGTGCAGAAGGGATGTGACCTAGCAGTTCGGGCTGGACTGCCCCTTTTGGGGAAGGACCAAGCCTGATTTGCATATGGTTTTTCCCCTTCTGTAATGGCTTGGCAGGCTGAAAAACGATGGTCTGGAGGGTTGCCCAGAGTTTTGCCTGTGGTTATGATTAATTCAAAACCTTCCAGCCATCACCTTTCTGTTTTGCTAAAGTCACCCCGAGTGGGACGGGTATGCCCAGATGTGGGTCCTGAGTCTGCCGGGCCTAGAGACCCAAGCTACTTCTCACTGATCACGCCCAACAAGGCTGAAACATGTCTGGGGATGCTTGTGGTCTCGTGCAGAAGGGATGTGACCTAGCAGTTCGGGCTGGACTGCCCCTTTTGGGGAAGGACCAAGCCTGATTTGCATATGGTTTTTCCCCTTCTGTAATGGCTTGGCAGGCTGAAAAACGATGGTCTGGAGGGTTGCCCAGAGTTTTGCCCGTGGTTATGATTAATTCAAAACCTTCCAGCCATTACCTTTCTGTTTTGCTAAAGTCACCCCGAGTGGGACGGGTATGCCCAGATGTGGGTCCTGAGTCTGCGGGGCCTAGAGACCCAAGCTACTCCTCACTGATCACGCCCAACAAGGCTGAAACATGTCTGGGGATGCTTGTGGTCTCGTGCAGAAGGGATGTGACCTAGCAGTTCGAGCTGGACTGCCCCTTTTGGGGAAGGACCAAGCCTGATTTGCATATGGTTTTTCCCCTTCTGTTATGGCTTGGCAGGCTGAAAAACGATGGTCCGGAGGGTTGCCCAGAGTTTTGCCCGTGGTTATGATTAATTCAAAAACCTTCCAGCCATCACCTTTCTGTTTTGCTAAAGTCACCCCGAGTGGGATGGGTATGCCCAGACGTGGATCCCGAGTCTGCCAGGCCTAGAGACCCAAGCTACTCCTCACTGATGACGCCCAAAAAGGCTGAAACATGTCTGGGGATGCTTGTGGTCTCGTGCAGAAGGGATGTGACCTAGCGGTTCGGGCTGGACTGCCCCTTTTGGGGAAGGACCAAGCCTGATTTGCATATGGTTTTACCCCTTCTGTAATGGCTTGGCAGGCTGAAAAACGATGGTCTGGAGGGTTGCCCAGAGTTTTGCCCGTGGTTATGATTAATTCAAAACCTTCCAGCCATCACCTTTCTGTTTTGCTTTTGATCGACCCCTGCTACTCGTTGGCAGAAGACCGGAAGTGCCTGTTGTTAAGTGTTCGCCAGTTTTCAGCGGTGAACTCTTTAAAGAGGCCGATCTGTCCAAATGATCAACCCCTTAGTGACATGCAGGGACCTAAACCTACACAGTGAGGAGATGGCTGAGGTGGGAGAGGGAGGGGGAATGCATGTTGGGGACCTACATATAAGTTGGTGAGGGGGCAGAAATGGGAGGGTCTGAAGAGGGAATGGGATAACAGGGGGCCGGGGTAACACCCACATCTAGATCTGAGAGGATGGGAGCTGGGGCAGATGGTAAGCCAGAGGGGGTGATTTATAGGGGGTGGAAAACTAACAGGGTGAATTGATGCAGAGGTGGTAGGGGATTGTACAATACATAGGTAGTGGATGGGGGAGTCCCAGCAGAGAGATCCGAGGGACGCCTCTAAAAGGACGAGCATAAGGACGCTACTGGCGGAGAGTTAAAAGGGCAGAAGGGGAGATGTAGGGATAGATTTTGGGAGGGAGTGCGATCAGTTGCATATAGCGACCACTTGGGTCACGCAACATGCAACTGCTCGTAGGATGTAATAGAGGTCGATCAGTTGGGGGGGGGCAAGCAGTTAGGGTCTAGCAAAAGACTTGTTAACCATTAGGAAAAGACACACAAACACCTAATGCCACACCACTGTTGTGGAGGGACTGTACTGCACTCACTATGGAACAAGATTCCAAAAGTATGTGGGCCATATAAGAAAACATACTATAACTAAAAAAAAGACGTATGCATAGTTCAGTCTTCTCTGAAAGGTTCATAACGCATTTATTCACAGCTAGAAATCAGACAATGCTTATAACATAGTTTAGCGCACACTTCACACAGATCAAAACAACACAAGATGCTGTTTACAACCATACATAATACAAGTTCAGGTTTCTTTTGAAACACCACCAATTATTCATTAACATAAGCAAGAGCGAATGGGCCTCTTCATGAGTTTGGCCTTAGCTCTTAAATGTGGCGGTAGCGTTATTACCGCTGCCTTTAAGGGTTGGCCCAATCATGAGTCGGGTGGTAAGTGGGAGTTTTACCTCCAGCTTTTTGCTGGAGGTAAAAATGTCTTCTTACTGTCTGCGGTACTGCCAGCGGTAATAGCACCCCCAAAACCATTGGGTCCAAATGGGGAGTGGGAATTTACCGCTGTACTGCTACTTGTGATCTGATGCTAATAGCACCGGACCGAGTAGCGGTAACGCTATTTGCGCAATGCCTTTTCTATTCACTTTACAGATCTGAAATGCATTTGCTGGCCATTATACAAGATATTAATGGGCCTCGTTAGGAGTTCGGCGGTACCCTGCCGGTGCTTCCGGGGGGTTGCCGACGGACTCATAACCTCATAACATTTTACCGGCACATAGCTTCCCAGTGCCACCGGGACATTACAAGTCCCAGCAGACCGGGAAGCTAGGTGCCGGGAAATGTTAGTCCCCATTCCCCTGGAGTCCCATAGGACTCTATGGGAATGGGTTCACAGAAGCACCGGCACCGTTACTTCCATGATGAGTCTGCTTACCAGGGCCGCTGCGCCCAGCAGGTTCAGACCTGTCGGGCGCAGCGGCCCCGGCAGGCAGACGCTGAGTGTGGCGGTCTGGAAACAAGGGTGCCGGTAAACTTACCTGTACCCTTGTTTCCGAACCGCCACACTCATAATGAGGACCATTGTGACAGTTTAATTTGCACAAACGTATCAGTTTTGAACTGCAACGCCAATGACAAGGCTTCAACCGGAGTTACAGGTTGCAATTCAGATTGAAGCCTTGTCGTTGGCTGTGCAGCCGAAAGTTATGCATTTGCAGCATTTCAACCTTTATTATACTCACGATAACAAGTCTATTAGAGTCTGGCTCTTGGCAATTCAGTGTATTAATTTGCCATTAAAACCTTCCACAATTACATTCATAATCAATACAGATTTAAAATTAGCAACGCCTTGAGGCTCATGGGTGTTTGGCGCTATATAAGAATATAATACATAGATAGATAGATAGATAGATAGATAGATAGATAGATAGATAGATAGATCATTGCATATTTCATCATTTATAGTGAGTACAATATTCAATTGCTAATACAATAATTATTTCAGCATAATATCATGACAAGAACAAGAGGAGTCCAATTCCTAGCACCTAAACCCATTCAGAAGAAAGTCAATGAAGTTCCCCCTTCTTGTGTCAACCTCCTCGTATATAGTGGGGTAACTTTGGTGAAATGGTTGGGGGGATGGAGCATAACATCTAAATTAAAGGGGCCCCAGCCAAATGAGTGGGACAAAATGGTGTACAACAAAAGTTTGGGGGACAAGCACCCTTGCCCCCAGTTCCAAAAAATGACTCCCATGCTAGTATCCCCTACATCTTCTAATAACAAAATTTCTTTTTACAGAAATTCATAACCCCTAGGATTAGTGACATCTGCCATCCAGGCAAAATGCCCAGCCAAACAATGTCCCCTGCAGTAAATGCAGTATCATTAACAAAGCAGGACAAAGCTTCTCTCCTTAATTCCCAGGCAACAGGACACTCCACACACAAAGCGGTTTCAAAGTTTCTGTATCATCCTTTTGTTTACACAATCTGCACCAATGCCTACTCGGGCCCCAAGTATTTAGAAGGTATCCATTTGGTTAAGATGGATTCTCATAAAATGTGCACTCTGCCGCCAGCACGGGAAGTGCTCAATATACCACTAAGCGATGCATACCGTTGGCAATACTTTTGAATATTAAGTTGCTGTGATCCGCTCACTTAAGTAACGCCAACTTGAATACCAATCATATATACACATCTTCAGTTTTATGTAATTCATATTTCAGAGTGTACTGCCCGCATTTTCCAACCATCCGAGGCCCTTCACGGGCTACTGCCATCTTGATTGTGGGGAGGCAACAGGGAGCCTCTCTTTGTTCCCTCCACAAGTCCCCACTCTCAAAGAAACCTTGTTTCCTTTCCCGACCCGCTCCCTCCCCTCTTACCTGCTGGACCGGAGCTTTATGCTCCAGTCCCGGCACTCCTCCCGCCAGCGGCCACCATAGAAATGGAAAAGGGACTAAGTACCATTACCTATGGCGGTGCCCATCTTCTTTCATTTTTACAGGAGATTATGGCCAGTAACGTCCCATAGCCCTTGCCAAGGCCCTTGCTTCAATAGGGCCTGCCTAGGTTCATGTTGGCGGGCCGTTACCAGCTATGTCTGCCCCCTGATGTGGGGGTGATTGCTATATTAGAGGTTTCATGCTTTGGCAATGTCAATGTACATCAAAACGTTTCTATTCAACAACTAACAGGGCAGTTTTCATTCTAATTCTGACCTGTTCTTTAATAGTCGATTTCCTGTTATTAATTGAATAGCCCAAATACATCACCTATAAGACTTCTACTAGTGGACATTTTCCCATACTCCAAGCTCACCTCAAACCTTTCCTCTTGTTTGTAATCCCTTCTCCATTTCCATTGTGGCCATTTTGTTTGTTTACTTTTACTTTTTTAAAATTGTTTTCAATAGCCACCATGGAAAGGGAAAGCAGACTTTGCTTACCCTTCCCCGGTTGCCATTTTTTAAACTTTTTTTTTCTGTTCGGTGACTCCGGCCCCACTCTTCAAAGAACATTTCACCAATTGCTGATCGCGCCTCCACCCAAACCTCTCTGTCTCTGGAGTACCTCCCTTCAGAGCTACCCATCCCAGCTCCTCGGTTACGCCTTCATCCTGCTTTTAACCCCAGGGTGTGTTCCCTGTGTATATCGCCCCGTTGCTTCCCAGTTTGACGTATGCTTTGTAAATCCCATGCCTTCAAAGAGGTGCTCTAATAAGCAAGAAAACACATGAAGAGAATCAGGCACGTGGCTACATTGCATTAGACCCGGTTTGAGCAAAGCTTGTCTGTCTCCTCCCCCTCCACTTGTTCCCCCCTATCCCCCTCCAGCACTATCTGAAATGTCGTCAGGCCTTGTACGATAGTCGCTTGTTTTGTTCCTCCCCTCCCTTTCTGCACCCTCTCCTTCACCTTTTGTTTTTTCTGGCTCTACCAGAAATGTCGTCAAGCCTAGTACGGTAGTCGCCTGTCTGTTTCCATTTCCTTCCCACTCTCCCCCTCCCTTCCTTATCTATGTCTTAGCTCTTACACTATCTGAAATGTCGTCAGGCCTTGTACGATAGTCGCTTGTTTTGTTCCTCCCCTCCCTTCCTGCACCCCTCTCCCTGCCCTCTTGTTTTTCTCCGGCTCTACCAGAAATGCTGTCAGGCCTAGAACGGTAGTCGCTTGTCTGTTTCCATTTCCTTCCCACTCCCCCCCTCCCTTCCTTATCTATGTCTTAGCTCTTGCACTATCTGAAATGTCGTCAGGCCGAGTACGATAGTTAATTTCACATCCTTACAGTTCATGACCTGTAAGAAAGTCATTGTATTTTCCCTTGTACCCTCCCTTGTCTTGAAGTGCTTTGAAACACATTGTGTATAGGCGCTATATAAATAAACTATCATATCATATCATGCCCTTCGAGGAATGCCTCTTATGAATGATTTGACAGCACAAACATAAAATAAACTCTTATTATTGCAAAGTAGCATAACATAACACATCAACGGAATTCCTTTTTTCACTGGATATAATGTTTTAGATAACATCCAGTATTTGAAATGTTTTTTGTATGCTGTGATTTTCTGCTCTTAGTTTTTGCTTGGGCTCTGCAAAGTAGGGTAAAACACATCAGTTAAAGAAAAACAAAATACAGAATTCCACCAGATGGCAGCATACCCCTTTTAACCATGTTGCTCTGATACCTGAAACTTCAGTTCTGAAATGTGTCCGCTAGAGGGCAGCAAAGACGGTATTTTGGGATTGGTGGGGATTATACAAGCAGTTCTCACTCGTGGCTGGGGAACTCTCAGTTTGCCAACCATAATCAAAGCATCAAGCCCCGCCCCTCTGAATAAAATACTGCCCTGCACCGGAGTAAATCAGAAACGCAGGAAGGCTGAAATACCGAGCTGGAGGCTCTTTGCAAAAATGCGTGTTTTCCGCTGCGCATTTATCAGGGTGCAATTGCATGTTTAAGAGGGGGCACACAAAAGCAGCTAGAAATCATTCAGAAAAAAGGGGTACGGGTATTAAAAACTGGAACATGGAGGGGTACGGGTCGGGAGGTTTCCTCGTTTAAAAAGAAAACAAAAGTGAAACGTGTCGAGAAAAAGTGCACCGAAAAACCACCACTTGGGAAAAGGCCTAGAATCAGTACAGTCAGGTGGGGAACACAGAACTCGAGGGGAGCTAACCGCCTCTTGGCGCTAACCACCTTCTGCTGAAGGGGTTCAAATGGTGGTTAGAAGGCAGATGCGCCAAGCTCACCAATTACACGTGGACGTCACTGCCGGCGGGAGTTACTTCGGAGTGTTGTCACCACACTACTGTGTTGTGCCTCATGGTCGTATTTAGACCACACTACTGTGTTGTGCCTCATGGTCGTATTTAGACCACACTACTGTGTTGTGCCTCATGGTCGTATTTAGACCACACTACTGTGTTGTGCCTCATGGTCGTATTTAGACCACACTACTGTGTTGTGCCTCATGGTCGTATTTAGACCACACTACTGTGTTGTGCCTTATGGTCGCATTTAGACCACACTATTGAAACAAGGTGGGTGCCTATTTCATACCTGTTACACGCCAGTGCCTGCCGACGGCCAGACCCCCGGCATCACAACCCTATCAACTACCTTTATCTAGGGGCTACATAGACCATCCCAACCACGGTCACCTTAACCAGGTATTACTCAGCGTTTCCATAACATTCTCGACCCCACCATTTAGCATGTATCTACTCACCTCCATCTTGCTTGCCTACGTCATGACCAGCCTCAATACCACATTTCCGACCAAGATGGCTCCACACCTACCCAACATGCCAGCCCTACCCAGGCGTAACAACCAAGTACCTTACTCAGATTTAAACGCCTCTCAGACACTATCTTCCAGTCACCCTCGCACCACCACAGAAAGGAACTTAGGACTTAGAGCTAGACTAGCCAAAATCCATGAACCACTTGCCCGCTCACTGTCCACTACACATAACTCTAGATCGCTGCCACCGCGACCTATTACCTCCACACAACCCAGTAACCCACTACAAACCCTTCAGAACTCCCGCAACCAGGGTACCCCTAAACTTACACAAGACAAGCGCCATACTACTACCTCAAAAAATATAGCTACCATCTCTAAAAACAAAGCTAGCCCCAATATCAAGGGAGCCTTGATCAATGCCAGGTCGCTAGTAGCTCATGCTACAGAAATTGCAGACCTAATACTCACCGAAAACCTTGACTTCCTCGCCATCACTGAGACCTGGCTACACCCAGCAGCAGGCCCTATGCTTATGTTGGCAGTCCCAGATAACTATTCTATCCTGAGACAAGACCGCCCTAACTCTAGAGGAGGTGATGTCGCCTTTATCCACAAGTGCAGTCTTACCATGAGACTAACCACCTCGACCGACGCCCTCTCTTGCGAATCACTAGCAGTCAAAATACCACTCACTAACTCCCAAACTCTTAACATCTACCTGATCTACCGTCCGCCAGGCCCCATCGGCACCTTCGATGAAGACCTTAACTCCATCCTATCCAGCAACCTCAAAAGCTCCACTCAAGCCCTCACCTTAGGAGACTTTAACTTGGGCTACAATGACTTAGAAGACCATTCCGCTAGTACCATAGCTAATACTCTTACTGAATTAGGCTTTGTGCAAAGATGTATGACACCTACGCACATGAAAGGTAGAACACTTGACTGGGTGGCCGACCATAACTGCCTAGTGAACATCACTAATATCTCACCCCAAGCCTGGACCGACCACCACTTGGTATCATTCATGCTCTCCACCGACAGACCCCCACCCCCGCCCACCATCAAGGCCCCACCCACTCTCACTAGAAACAAGAAGAACATGACAGTAGAAAGACTTATCCCTGACCTCCTCCCCATTCTCAACTCACTTCCTGATAACTTGGACCCTGAGTCCTTAGTTGAAGAATATAACAAGATTATGGCCACCTCACTGGACCGCATCGCCCCCCTTAAACTGAGATCCAGTAAACTGAAAACGCACCTCAACAAATGGTACTCACCATTCCTCAAAAAACTAAGACAGCAAAAAAGAAACTGCGAGGCCATCTGGAAAAAATCCCCTTCAGTCTCTAATAAACTAAAACTCTCCAAACTAGCCGCACTCTACAAAAAAGAAATCTACCTGGCCAAACTAGCCTCCTTTGACTCTCGTATATCCCAAGCGAAATCTAACATGAAAGAACTTTTCTCCATCCTCAAAGAAATAGAAACCCCCATAGCACCCCTTGACACGTGCACCAAAGATAAAAACTGGTGCTCAGAAATTCAAAGTGCCCTAGCCAACAAGATTGCGACTCTTCAAAGTAAAATCACTAGCAAAAGAGCATCCCTGAATGACACCCTCAACTCAATAATTCCGGACAAACCCACACCCACTGACCTAGCCCGCTTCCAATTCACCAAAGTCAACATACTGGAAGTCGAAAAAATTATCCTGTCCTTGAAACCGTCTAACTGCCAGGGAGATCTATGCCCTGCACAGCTCATTAAAGATGCTGCCCGCGACCTCTCCCCTTTCATTACAAAATTGATCAATGCCTCCTTTGCCACTGGCTCCATCCCCACTAACCTAAAACAATCCTGGGTACTACCTCTACTGAAAAAACCTACACTCGACCCAGCCACACCCACAAACTACCGACCCATAACTACTGTTCCCTTTCTACTAAAAATTCTGGACAAGGTTGCCTATGTACAAATACAGAAGCACTTGGAAGAACACAACCTCTTAGGCTCTAGACAATCTGGATTCCGTCCCCAACACGGGACTGAAACCGCCCTTATTGACTTGAAAGCGCAGATCGATTCGCTCAGAGACAACGGACAAGCCGCCCTACTCCTCCTCCTCGACCTATCTGCAGCCTTCGATCTGGTCGATCACTCCGTCCTTTGCTCACACCTCCACTCCTCGGCTCATTTCTCCAGCGAGGCCATCACCTGGATCACATCCTTCCTTAACGGCAGGACTATGAGGGTCTTCTCTCCCACGGCGGCAGCAGACCCTATACCCATCACCTGTGGTGTTCCTCAGGGCTCTTGTATCTCCCCCACATTATATAACATATTTACCAAGCCCCTTTTCGATGATTTGGATCATCTTGGTATCACCTACACTAACTATGCAGATGATACTCAGATCCTCCTTCCGCTTTCAGGAGATTATGGAAAGGATTTGGCCTTGTTAAATAGGGTGTACATCATCATCCAGGCATGGATGGCTACTCATGGACTATGCCTGAATGATGATAAAACAGAACTCATCATCTTAGGCACCACAATCAGTATAAAGAAACTTGGCCCGGCTTATATATCCTTCATGATTGACGGGAACAACATCAAAGTCGGACTGGAGGTCAAAACACTGGGATTCTATCTAGACTCCAATTTTTCCCTCAAAAGACAAGTGAGCTCCCTTGCATCCTCCACGGCTTACACGTGCAAATTAATCCGTGCAGCCAAACCTTTCCTGTCCGACACTAGTTGTCTGACACTTGCCAGAGCCCTCATACTGTCTCGCCTTGACTATTGTAACGCCCTCTACCTAGGATCCACCAAGGCCATCACCAATAAACTGCAAACCCTTCAGAACAACGCTCTCAGAGCAGCTCTGGGCATCTCCAGAAGAGAACACATTACAGGATTCAGCCAACAGAACAATTGGCTCCCCACCAGAGATAAAATTCTCTTAAAAACGGCATCCCTCACCCACAAGTCTCTCAACAACGCAGCCCCAACCTACCTGATCAACAGGTTCCACAAACTATCCTCCTCAAGACCCATCAGAACCGCATACAAAGATTGCTTATCTGTCCCCCACTACAAACGGGCCACTATAGGAGGCAACAGCTTCCCGGTAAAAGCTGCCAAGTTCTGGAACTCCCTGCCTCCAAACCTCAGAGCAGACTTGCCTTATCAGAACTTCCGTTCCAAGTTAATCTCCTGGTTGAAACTGGAGACCCACTAAAACCAGGTAGTGTCCAGCGCTACACGCACACATCGTAACCACGTGTGCCTCTTGCTTATCTGTATATTACATTACGGCCTGCTGGCCTACTGTTGATTTGTATATATTGTATATAACATTTGTGCACCTATATTTGTATTATGTATTTTCCTCGTGTAGTGTAACCAAGCTTCGAAAATTCTTGTAAAGTCTGCGCCCTGATACCCCCGGGTACGCTCGCGCATTATAAATAATAAAACAAACAAACAAACAAACAAACTCCTGATTACAAATCAATGTCCCATGAGCCTTTTCACTTCCGACATACATGCTGCCCACACCAAATGCACCACGTGCACTCCGATCACTCCATTTCCTTTAGACGTGCAGCTAAGTGTAGGGAAGTATGGAAACACATATGTAAGTTACACGCTTGTTGTATAATGCTTACAATGAAGACAGGAGTCGCAGGGCTTGTCTCACTGGCCCTCATTACGACCTTGGCGGAGAACCATGGTGCTATTAGCACCATGGTCCATGGCGCTAAGTTGCCAACTCCGCCATGGTGGTTGGCGGACTTACCGCCCCATTCCGACCTTGGCGGGGCGGTAAGTCCCCAATCCCCATTTACCCTTCCCCATTCCCATTTTTGCCCCATAGGGCATAATGGGAGTGGGGAAGGCGTTAATTACGCCACCGTAAATTACGGTGGCGTAATTAACAACAAGGTCCCTTAGCGCCATGGATTTTAACACCTGCTAAAAGCAGGTGTTAAATCCGCCATGGCGCTAAGGGAACTCGTACTCAGGCGGTAAGGGTCGGCGATGTTTACGCCGGCGTAAACCCCTTACCGCCTGGGTCGTAATGAGGGCCACTGTGTTTTATTCTCCCACAGGTTTCATGCAACACTGCACGCCAAGTGCGTGCCTCAATAACAAAGGCCAACGTGCCTAACGTGGCTGGGAGGCTGCAGCCGAAATGTCCGTGTCCTTGGGTGTGGGCCGCGGGCCCCGTTCTCGGAGGAGCCGGCAGGGCGCACCTTATCGCGTCCTCGGCTCTTCCCGTAATGCGCGCGGAGCGCGCGGGGGCAGAGCTAACTTTCGCGACGAGATCTCGCGAGAGTGGGCGCTCTCGCGATATCTCTACACATCTCCCTTTTTCAATAGACAGCACATCACTGTAAAACATAGTCATTGTATCTCACCGGTCTTCTGTGTTCTCTTCTGGGCCGATCCTCAGTTCCGGCGCAATCTTCCTGTTGCTCCTGTTCGGGATCTGCCCTCAGTGCTTCCGGCTCGACCTCGGTTTCCACCCTCTCTCTGTCGTCTCCTTCTGGTTCTCGTTCCTCGCCTGTTCCGTAGTCTCTTTCGATTTCCGTTCGTGATCTCTCCGGAGTCCTCGCTCTTCCTCGAGTCTTCTGGTATAGTGCCACTCTTTCGAGGTTCCACGCTCGCCAGTCTTCCGTGCGAACATGATTTGCTCCTTTGTGACTCACTTTGATAGGTCGGCTAAACCGAGACCCCGTGGCCTGATCTTTCTTCGGTAGTCTGATTTTAACCAAGTCTCCTTTTCCTATGTCGGACGCTTGCTTGGTTCTTCTTCTCCGATCACTCCATGATTTCATGCGTGTCTTGCTGCTTTCGATTCTCCAGACTACTTCTGCCATGTCCACCGCTTCGTCTTCTCGTATTTTCGACAACCATGGTGGAATCAGCGTGGAAGCCGCACTCCTCCCTCTCAACATTTTGAACGGGGATATTTGCGTGATTCCATTTGGAGTGAGTCTGTGGGCCGCTATGGCCTCCTTGGTGGTTTTGAGCGGGTCCATACCCGAAGCCGTTGCCAATTGGATGGCGCCCTTTATGAACCTGTTTGCCCTCTCTACCAGCCCATTTGCCTGGGGGTGATATAGGGCCGCTTTCTTTTGTTTAATGTGATTTCTTTTTAAGAATTCTTCCATGTCCTTAGAGACCAGTTGCACCCCGTTGTCTGTAACCACTTCCTTGGGGAGGCCTTCCCTCTGAAAAATTTCTGTAAGTACTTCTATAACTGTTGCTGTCGTTATGTTTGGGACAAACTCCGCCTCCACCCACTTGGATAGGTAGTCAACCAGTACTATTCCGTACCGATGTTCAGGTGCCATTGCTTCCAAAGGCCCTATGAAGTCGATGCCAACCTTTGACCACATGGCTTCTGGTATTTCCGTGGGTATTAGGGGTGCTTGGCGGACCTTCAGTCTCTTGTCGCTATTGAGGCATTTATGGCAGCGTTCTATCATGGATCGAATTTCCTGGTCCATGGATGGCCACCAGTAGGCCTCTCTCACTCTGCGACGGGTCATCGTGTTTCCCAAGTGGCCCGCGTGGGCTCTTCATAGAATGGTATTTCTCATTCCTGTGGGGGGGATAATCTGGTCGGTTTTCATAATTATCCCCTCCGTTTCAGATAGCTCGTCTGACACCTTCCAATAGGGTCTCATGCCCTCGGGCAGCGTTTTTTCACTTGGCCAACCTTCCTTGATCCATTTGCGAATCATGGCCATGGTGGGGTCTTTCCCATCTTCCTCTTCCCAGTGTCTCTCACTGAGTTCTAGGTAATCTGGTGCTCTCAAGTCCGTGATGGATGCAACTATGCATTCTCCATGAAGGAACGTGGTGGCTTTATCCCTACCCTCCGGCAGTCTCGACATGCAGTCAGCTTGCGAATTTTTCCAGCCTGAGATGTGCTGGACTTCAACGTGTACTCTTGCAGTTTGGCTGCAATGCGTGCTAATCTGGGTGTGGATACTTTAGTGCCTCCCGGGCTGAGCATATGAATGAGGGGCTTATGGTCAGTCACTAACTTGAATTTTGTGCCCCATTCGTATGTCCTGAAATGTTCCACTGCCCATTCGCAGGCCAACATTTCTTTTTCTATGGTGGAATAGTTCTGTTCCGCCTCCGATAATGCCTTCGACGCAAAGGCCACAACATGTTCCGTGTCACCTTTCTTTTGTGTTAGCACTGCTCCTAGTCCATATGCACTGGCGTCAGTAGTGACGACTGTTTCCCACACCGGATTAAATGGTCGAAGGCATGGTGCATCTATGATATGTTGCTTTACTTCCTCCATTGCCGCCTTTTGGGGTTCTTGCCATATGAATTCCGAGCCCTTTTTGAGTACGTCGCGGAGGGGTGCCGTGGTCTCGGAAAACTTCGGTATGAACTTCGCATAGTACTCAGCCAGTCCAAGAAATGATCTCACTTCCTCTTTGCTGGTGCGTTCTGGTGCTTTGATGATTGCTTGCATGAGATTCTGTTTGGGACTGATTCCTTTTTCTGAAATCTTATACCCTAAGTATTCAACTTCATTCACCCTGAACAAACATTTTTCATGACGTAATCGCACACCTGCTTCTTGTAGCTTGCTTAGGACAGTTCTCAACGTGGCATCGTGCGTTTGCTCATCCTCCGCATACACGAGGATGTCATCCTGGAAGTACACCACATTTTTAACTTTCCGCAGCTAGACATCCATCATACGTTGGAAAGCCGATGCTGCTGATGACAACCCCAATGGCATTTTGGTGAATTGGTATGTGCCAAATGGAGTGATGAATGCCGTGAGGGGTTTCGACTCTTCATGTAGCTGTATTTGGTGGTATGCATTCCTCATGTCAAGTTTCGAAAATATTTTGGCTTCTTTCATTAACAGAATGAGTTCATTTATGCTTGGAAGGGGGTAATTATCTGTGATGACTTCCAAGTTTAAACTGCGCAGGTCTATGCACACTCTGAGTTCCTGTGATTGGGGTTTCTTTATAAGCACAACGGGGCTCAGCCATTCAGATGCTTCGATTTCTTCAATGACCCCCCTCCGTTTTCATCTTTTCCAACTGACTTCTAAGGATGTCCCTTGCCGTGGCCGGTACTGGCCTCACGCGCTGCTTTACGGGGACTGCATTTCTTTTGAGCACTATTTTGTGCAGAAAACCCTTAATGTGCCCCGGCTCCTCTGAGAAAAGTGTTGGGTAGTCGCTTTTGATGACGGGTCCGCTCGTCACTCTAACCGACAGGACCTGCTCTTCGGTGCTGGGATCTAGTCTGATTTTCAGCTTGTCTTGGTCATCCCAACCTAGCACTGCTGGACCTTCGTGAGTGAAGTAGATTCTGGTTGTGGTTTCCCTTCCTTTGAATTCTACTTTGCCCTTGATGTATCCTAACAGTTCGACTGACGCGCCTCCAAACACGAGGCAAACGTGCCTCGTCATTAACACTTGCACCTTTTCTTTTCCCACCATGTCTTTATACGTCCGAAGGGGAATGATCGTTAGATCCGAACCTGAGTCTGCCATGACCCTTGTTTCCATGCCATCAATTTTGATCGTGCAGTGAGGCTTCTCTCTCCTTGCTCTTGTGCTGTTCACCATAATGACTGTGGGTCTTCCTTCATCTTCTGAGGAAGATTCTTTCTCCGTATTGCGATCTGCATTGAGACTGGAGACCTTCTTGTTTCTCCACCGGCACACGATAGAGAAGTGGCCAATACGTTTACATATGGAGCACTCCTTGTCTCGGGCTGGGCACTCCCTGTCGAACGCTAGGTGTTTCGTGCTGGTGCACCTGTGACACTTGAGGGGTTCTTTCCTGCTCCCTCTCCCTTCTCTCGTGTCGGTTGCCGGCCTTTCTTTTTTTGCATGGAAGCCCACTGATTGTATTTCAGCGGAACTCTGGGCCCCTGTAAGCTCCTTTCGTCTTCCCGCCGTTTCTTCGACTGCTCTGGCGATCTCAATTGCTTTCTCCAACTGCAGTTCCTTTTCAACAATGAACTTATCTTGGACTTTCCGACTGTTAGTGTGAACAACCAACATATCACATATGAGGCTCTCAGCATTGTTGCCAAAACTACACAGCGCCGCTAGTTCCCTTAGTTTGGTGACGTAATCGTCAACTGGTTCAGACATATCTTGCCTTCGAGTGTAAAACCGTATCCTGTGGAGGACTGTGTTGTCTTTACTGGCAAATCTTTTTATGATTCTCCTGACCGCCTCCTTGAAAACATCGTCATTGTCGTCAGCCACCGGTATCGGGGTGAGACTCTCGAATACTCTTTGTCCTTCCACTCCCAAGGCATTGAGTAGCATGGCCCGGCGCCTTGCCGCTGAGAACCCTGCTCCTCCTAGAGCCTCCACATATGTTGTGAATAGGGGTTGCCATTGTGGCCATGGGATGACAGGCCTACCTGGAGTTTGTAGAAAGGGTGGCGGTGGCGTTGCCCCTTGCATGATCCTCCGTGAGTTCTGGTGTTGATCCTCGTCGCCAATTTATGTTGTATAATGCTTACAATGAAGACAGGAGTCGCAGGGCTTGTCTCACTGTGTTTTATTCTCCCACAGGTTTCATGCAACACTGCACGCCAAGTGCGTGCCTCAATAACAAAGGCCAACGGGCCTAACGTGGCTGGGAGGCTGCAGCCGAAATGTCTGTGTCCTTGGGTGTGGGCCGCGGGCCCCGTTCTCGGAGGAGCCGGCAGGACGCACCTTATCGCGTCCTCGGCTCTTCCCGTAATGCACGCGGAGCGCGCGGGGGCAGAGCTAACTTTCGCGGCGAGATCTCGCGAGAGTGGGCGCTCTCGCGATATCTCTACAACGCTGGTCAGTGTTCACCAGTGGTAGCCAGTGCTCTGCTAAAGTGGTGGGGCGTAAATGTTATCTGAATTGGCCCAAGCAAGCCCGAACGAACTTGGATAGGGGAGCATGGTGTGGGTGTTCACCCCTACACTTTTTTAAAGTAATGTTTCGATGTACTGCATTTTTACAGCTAAATATGTCAGGGAAATGAGATTAAAAATCACAGAAATTACACTGGGTTCTGTGGGGGAACACATCACACTCTTCTGTAGATGGAAGGTGACCAACAGTGCAAAATATAATTTCACAGCATATTCTCATTTTGGCTGCACATAAAGAAAACCACGAGGCCTGCTTCAACAATACCAGCTTGCATTTGCATTGTAAAACACTTTTTTCATGCTGCTTGTGCAGATTGAAAACCAGGAGCCCTGTCTAAACAATATGTTCCAGCACTACCACCGTGAAACACATTTTCATGATAGCTGTGCCCAAAAAAATATTGAAGCCTAAATCAACACTATGCCAGCATTTCCAAGGTCAAACACATTTTGATGCTCAAAGATCATGAGGTCCATCCCAACAATATCGACTTGCATTTTTACTGGAAAACACATCTTTATGCTTCCTGTGCACAAAGAAATGCATGATGCCTTCCCAATAATATATGACAGCATTGCCACTTTATAACACATTTTATGCTTGCTGTGCCCAAAGAAATCATGAGGTTCATATCAGACAATTGTGTCAGAACCACCACAATTAAACACATTTTTATGCTGCTTGTGCACAAGAAAATCGTGATGCCTTTCTAAAGAAAATGTGCCAGGACTGCCCTCCTTTCATGTTGGTTATACCCAAAGAAAATCACACAATATGGCAGTATTGCCGCTGTACAAAATATGTTCATGTTTCTTTTGCCCAAAGAAAGGCGTAGTTTGTTGCTCCAGTTCTGTCTCATGTCACTCTTCCTTCACCAGTTCTGCCCCATGTCAGTGTCACTGCCTCAAGTCTGCCCCATGTGACTCTGACTGCCACAGTTCTACCCCATGTCGCTCTCACTCTACGGCTCTTCCACCTTTGCCACCCTTACGGAATCCTCGCCTCCCAGCCATGGCACTGATGTAGATGTGTGTATGGGAGTGGCTGTAAACTATTGTCCTGGGCAATTGGGGGTCAAAGGGGTTGGGTACCAGATGGTAATTGTACCCTAGTGCTCTTGCAAGGCTGATTGTAACCCCTGGGGAAAGATGACGGGTCACGCTACGCACAGGAGCCCCAAAAAAGGGAGATGACGTGCACGCAACCCCTCCTAGACCACGTGTGCAGAAAGAAAAACCTGCACTACGCTGTGGCACCCAGTAACACAAGAATGAACGTATGCGTGTTACACGCAGCCTAGAATGACCTCTGAAGGGGTAGGCTACACACGGGGCAAGCACAGATGTTAGATACGTGCGTGACTCACCGTCTGCCAGGTAAAAGAGCGTGAAAAAGGAGCACGTTTGGTTGGCAACACCCCCGCCAAAAGAAGATTTGTACGCTGTCTGAGGAGACAGGACAACAGTTGAAGGGAACACTGGTCTTATCGAGGTGGCAGGGTGCATCCTTTGTGATAGGTAAGAGGACGCTGTCTGGTGGATGCACTTATGCGTCAATGCCACGGTTTTGAATATTATCCGTTCTTGGATTGGGAGCCAATGGGCTTGTATCCTTGCTGCCGTGATATGTTCCCTACTACTCTCAGCATCCAAAGGACACATGGCCTATTACATAAGAGGAATGCATAAACCGCTCACGGCTTTGTTCTACGGCGGGCACTTAGAAAATGATGCCTCCCGATTCGTCGCATTTCAACCCGGCCACCAAGACGACAAAAGAGCCCCTCGGTGAGAGTCTGAAGTGTTGCTAGATGACACGGGCGGGTGCCGATGCCCCACCACAATAGCAAAGGAGGGAGGGGACTCCTTAAGGGGCACCGGGCAATGCCAGCTCATTATCTTTCAGAATTGCAGGCAAATATAATCCGAACCCTTTCCGCTGGTGAGGCTTGATGGTTGTGCAGTTTGCTGTTTGGTGCGACATTACAAATGAAACAATAATGACTTGTGCTCCTGCACTGGAATATTCTATAACCACGTCTACTCTCAGGAAGTTTGCCATTGAATATCAGATGGTTGTTGTTACCCAACTCAGTGGTACTCATTTTATCATCCTGGAAAGGATAAAGAGCTGAGTGACCCTGCCCGGATTGGAACCTGCGACCATGAGGTCATATATACACATCAGCAGTGGATGTATTTGTCATCTGTGCCACCACCCTGGCATGGGTGATAATTCACAGGGGAACTGAGCGTGTAATGCATCTACACGATTTAAACAACTCTCGGGACACTACAAGATGGCATTTTCCAAATCGTACACACACTGGGTGAACTATATGGATGTAGGTTAAAATAACGTAGGGCGAAAAGATCGAATTTCAAAATGCCGGGGCATACTGGGCCACATTTTGCAGTTTGGTCTTGCCCTTTAAAAAAAAAAACAATGTCCCCGCATTCAATTTCATGGATGCGGGGCAAACCCCCGCAACCCCTGAATCTGAAAATACCGAAGTCGGAGTACGGTGGACACCCCCGCAACCCCTGCACACTTACCTCAGTATTTTCAGATCCGTGATTTTATATACATTGTAAATTCGGAAAAAACAATGTGTACGGTCTTCTGGGTACAACCTTTTGGGTCGATACTGAAATACATGCGCTGGCTTGCAAGCCAGAGGAATACTTCAAATGCAACCTAGTGTTTGTTTTACTATCAACAGTGGAGAGCTCAGCGCTTGTCACAGTCATGGCAACAGCTTGCACTTTGCAAGTGCAGGTCCCCGGCAGGACTTAACCCACCTTTCATAACTGAGGCCATTACCATGGGCCTTATAGTGGGTACGGCGGTGCAGTAAAAAAGTGGTGGTATTGGAATCACTGCACCCCCACATTATAAGGTTGGAGAGGAGTTGTAAGAAAAGCCTCAAGCACTTGCTGCAAGCCCCCCCACCGACCCCCCCCCCACATTACTCCACCGAATAGAGGATTTCCCGTGGACAGAATTGCCACCCAATGGAGTCGAATGGCACTCCAAAATCTGGACTACCACCACAACCGCTCGTAATTTTGCAGCGTTACCAACAAAACAAGAGGTGGTAACAATATACAACCAATGGGGTGCCTTGAGTAGCGTTAAACTGGCCAATAATAATCCCTATAGTTAAAGAGCTTAGAAGCAGGTGGAGGAACGAAGCACTGTAAAACAGTGGGATTCTTGCTATTTCAGCTAGCGGTCAGCTGTGGTTCTTTGGAATCTTCAGTCATTGGGAAGGGCAGACATGTTGGAGTAGAGCCCACTTCCTCTGCAGCTCGAGTGCCCTGGTTTCCATCCCTAACTTCCCATTCCTCTGGGAGCAGCTCTTGCCAATAAATACAAATAAATAATGTGTTGCTCTGTAGTTTTGTGTTTTGCGGTCTATTTTTCCTTGCTTTTTGCCTCTGGCCTTTGAGCTCTCATTCTCTCTATCTGTGCTTTTGAACGTGTTTTTGTATGGTCGTAGCTTGCTCCCATCTGTAGATTTAGGTTTAAATAGGTGTTTAACACACCCTCGATAAAGTTCAATAAACCCCCTTGAACTGTGGTCACTTGTTCATATCGCCAGGTGTGTATATCAGTGTTTACTTTTACTCGTCCTCTTTTGACGGTTTCTAAATCACCATAAACCTTCCTGGATTCAATTTTCACATGAGAAATATCTCTATTTTATTTCTTTTTTCTCCTGTAAAGGGCACACTTATTTTTACAAAACCAGTTTAGGGTTTTCAAGTTGGCTGAAATATCAGACACTCGGCCAGTTGGGCTGTAGATCGGTCCAGCGTTTTTTGTGCACGGCTGTTTGGCAACAGGTTGATATGGGAGTTTGAATGATATCAGGTGTTTTTGGGAGTCAGGCCCATAACGTTGGCCCTCCTGGATGGAACTTCATGACACCTCCCAGAAAGGTCCCAGGAGGGGTTGGGTCTCGCCTGCGGCAGTGGATTGATTTAGTGGTCTTACTTGCTTTTGACATTTTACTCGGGTCCATTCAGAGCATGAAAATGAACGCAAGGGAAAATGGCCTAAGGGAAGTATTTAAAGGGAGAAAAGGGTGGCATTAGGGCTCACCACTGTTTTCACACAAAGGAGATCACAAAAGTAAAAAAAAGATAAATATACACAGTAAAAAAACACAGAAAGACATGGACCCAGATGTATATTTTGTATAAAGTTTGGTACAGCTTTGTGAACGAGCTAAAGTTTTTAGAATCTCAATAGGTGTCAATGCTATGTGTGTCCGACTTAATCATAACTGAAAAGGGACCATTGCAGACTCTGTAATAGTGGTGCCTCGACCATTGGGCAAATGGGGCTTCAGCCCGCCCCCCGAAATGTTGGGTTGCGTTGTCTTGGTCTGCCCGACCCCCAGGGCCTAAGACAGGCAGGATAGGACACAGACGATACACGGCGGCCCGGACTGCCCTGTTAGCTGGTTTTAACATTGAGGCTTCACCAGAAAAGTCTCTTTAGAATGTGTATGTTAGATTCCTCTACACAACTACATTTGTTCCCACCCCCCCCCCACCGTCTCGGGAGTTACCCCCCTCCTAACATTTTGGTATAGTTGCCCTCCTGCTCTGTAATAATGGTTGTCTTCTGGGGCACACTGGAAGCGCCTCCTTCTGTCAAGAA
Organism: Ambystoma mexicanum; assembly: GCF_040938575.1. Taxonomy (NCBI): domain Eukaryota; kingdom Metazoa; phylum Chordata; class Amphibia; order Caudata; family Ambystomatidae; genus Ambystoma; species Ambystoma mexicanum. The sequence continues at coordinate 92,381,927 of NC_090932.1, forward strand.
CACACATGTACAACAATGACCTGCGAACAAGGCATTTATCAAACTGGCCCCATCAACCAAACTGCTTGAATTAGAGCAGTGGTCTTCAAACGGGGGGGGGGCTGCCCCCCCTATGGTGGCCAGAAGGCTGATCAAGGGTTAGGGGGAGGCAGACTCTTTAAAAAGGGATTAAGATTGTTTTTAACCTAAAGAATGATGATTAAGGTTACTGCTTTTAACAGAAAATGTAAGCAGTGGACAATCTGCTTATATTTTAAAGAGCCTCAGGCCCACCTGTGCATCCCTTGGGCCCTCCTAGGGGAACCAAACCTCAGTTGGGGGATCAGAAACAGTATTCTTCACTTAGAAACCTCTGGGTATTTAAGCGTGTTATAAATATGCAACTAAGACAAAAACAATGACACAACTATAAAACCAACAATTTCTGTAACAGCGCCTCTGTGTGAGCGCTTTAAAAATGAAAAATAAATAAATCGTTACTGCCGGTGCCTCAGTGTTCTCATTCCCATGGAGTCCTATGTAAATAGGAACTTACTGTTCCTTCACCGCCCGTAATATCCTTATATTACCGGGATATCGCCCGTAATATCCTTATATTACCGGGTTATCGCCCGTAATATCCTTATATTACCGGGATATCGGGCAGTGGAAACGGTAAACTGAGGTTGCCGGCAGCACCAGTGGCGTGCCGGCAACTTTGGAATGAGGGCAAAAGTGTCGTTGTGTTGATGCTCTGGGGCTGCTCACAATCGCTGCATTTTGAGAGACTGAACAAGCTTCGTCTGCAAAGGTTTCGAGGCTGAACCCTCCCAGTTCAGGCAGTACCTCTCTGGACCTCTGTCCCCACTTACTGCCTTATGGAAAGAATTCAACCATCTTTGGTTCAGCTAACTTCTGAAACCCACCTTTTCTCAGAATAATGTATTAATCTGCATAAATTCCCGGCACGCGCAGCGCAACGGGAATACAGCGTAGCGATTGGCTCATTTGTGAGCCATACCACACGGTATTCCCTTGTACGCCGTGCGTGCCGGGTACTCTGTTCCCAGCGAGGGGCGTGGCAGCCCCACAGCCAATGAGGAGGCTCGAAACAGGGCAATCCCCGCTCCGAGCCTCCCCATGGTTATAGGCTTCCTGCGTCCCCTGCCGGGGACTCCGGTAAGACTTTTTTTTCCCCCTTTCTTCCTTCCTCCCACCCCACCCCACTTACCTTCCATCCCGCGGTCTCTGGCGGGGGAACGATGGAAACCTCCAGCCGTGTGGAGACTCGGGGTGGGGCCATCCCCGCTCCAAGCCTCCACACGGCTGGAGGCTTCCATCGTCTCCCACTGGAGGCCGCGGTAAAAAAAATGTTTTCTTCCTTCCCCTTCCCCTCCCTTCCGCCCTCCCAACCCCACTTACCTTCTTTTTTCTTCTGGTCTTGCAAGCGAACGCGCTAGAAACACTTCTGTTCCCAGCGCATCCGCTCCGGCTGGCCGCCATGGAAAAGAAAAACGGACTACTTTTCCCTTTCCCGGCGGCCTTTTTTTTCCCTTTTTTTTGTTTTTTTTCTGTTTTCAAACGTGTGGAACAGAAAAAAAATGCCATTAGTACCCTGGTCTAACGGACTGGGGTACTAATGGCAATAAGACCCTCGGTGGTGGGCCAATACCGCCCACGGTAATGCCCTTGGAGCTTCGTTAAGGCCCTTGCTATGCTCGGGCCTGTAACTATTGCCCCAGGGGCATTACCGGGGGCGGTATTGGCCCGCCACCTCGGGTCTTATTGCCACATAAGTCAATGTTATTATGACAAAAGAAAAAAGAAAAGGTAAACGTTTTAGATTGCAGCTCAATTCAGCGCCATGGTGCCTTAGGCCACAGGCGTCCCTAGAGGGGGGCCAAGAGGGGCAATAGACCCCACCCCATTTGCTTCCTTGCCCCCCCTAATTGGTGGTCTGTCCAACCCCCAGCCTTCCCTTTGGCAAAGAGCTCTTTCCAGGAGTTTTAAAGGTGCTCCTTTGCCCAGTCGTCATTTGTGCGCGTTTGCAGGTTCTATTTTCTTAGCCTGTTTTTTCCTTCTGGCCTGAAAGAGACACCAAAGGAGAATTGAAACATGCTCATTAAACTTACATTCACTAGCCTATAAAATGTGTTTATTTTTTTATCGGACTACCCCACAATTGCCCTTTGATTTTTGTGCACCTTCCTTTGTGTTTTATGGCTGGATATATTTCTAACAATGCTATATTCGTATCAAATTGCTTAATCACAAATAAATGCTTCTATTGTGCCGACAGCAGTTATTAGGAAACGAAACAGCAGGCTTGTGGGTGCCAACTTTTTATTTCACTTCGGGGGCAGGCATTCCCCCACCCTGAAAATAAGCAAGCGACCAGCCCAAACCATTCTCTGGCCGAATAGATTTTATAGCATTTGTTTTTTTTAGAAGGAATTACAAAAGTCATAAGGTTTACAGCCAGTTTTAAATACAGAACATCTCAGCAACAGTCAACCAACTTGCTCAGCTACCCTGGTTGCCTTCTATTGTCTATGGATCCCGTAATTTGCTCAAGATCACTGCATTACCAACAGTGCAGTTCATGTAATGACTCAAAGCAACATATTTCATCTCCAGCCACACTGACCCTGTGCATAGATAGATTCATTGAGCCAGTGGTGGGTCGTCCATTATGGGCAAGGGGCGCTGACCCACTGGCAGCCTTGCCCATCATGGATGAGCTGCCACTGATACATCATCAATGAATCTATGTATAGGGTGCTTTGGCTAACTGAAGGATTTTATTGGGTCTTTTAGAAACACTTATCCTCATCTACCTGGCACTGCGAGCAATAACAAAGCTCTTGTCGGCTCTTCTGTGCTTCATGGAGGAGGCGGTGCTACAGGGCCACGTGACGCATCACGTGACACAGGCCGTCCACAAAAGACCGAGGCTGCCGCCCGAGCGCTGTGCTTTGGCTAACTGAAGGATTTTATTGGGTCTTTTAGAAACACTTATCCTCATCTACCCGGCACTGCGAGCAATAACAAAGCTCTTGTCGGCTCTTCTGTGCTTCCTGGAGGAGGCGGTGCTAGAGCGGCCACGTGACGCATCACGTGACACATGCCGCTCACAAAAGACCGAGGCTGCCGCCCGAGCGCTGTGCTTTGGCTAACTGAAGGATTTTATTGGGTCTTTTAGAAACACTTATCCTCATCTACCCGGCACTGCGAGCAATAACGAAGCTCTTGTTGGCTCTTCTGTGCTTCCTGGAGAAGGCGGTGCTACAGCGGCCACGTGACGCATCACGTGACACAGGCCGCCTACAAAAGACCGAGGCTGCCGCCCGAGCGCTGTGCTTTGGCTAACTGAAGGATTTTATTGGGTCTTTTAGAAACACTTATCCTCATCTACCCGGCACTGCGAGCAATAACGAAGCTCTTGTTGGCTCTTCTGTGCTTCCTGGAGGAGGCGGTGCTACAGCGGCCACGTGACGCATCACGTGACACATGCCGCTCACAAAAGACCGAGGCTGCCGCCCGAGCGCTGTGCTTTGGCTAACTGAAGCATTTTATTGGGTCTTTTAGAAACACTTATCCTCATCTACCCGGCACTGCGAGCAATAACGAAGCTGTTGTCGGCTCTTCTGTGCTTCCTGGAGGAGGCGGTGCTACAGCGGCCACGTGACGCATCACGTGACACAGGCCGCCCACAAAAGACCAAGGCTACCGCCCTTGCGGCGTTAAGCCTGACAGGGGTAAAGGCAAACGGCTGTTGTGTGGCTGTTAGGCGCTGGTGGTTCAGCTGGAAGTGAGACTGCGGAGGAATCCTCTCTTTGATCACTTCCAGAGACTTCCTTAATTATACGAGTATTGATTGATTGTGGTCAAACAGCACTTTGCACTTTGTAATTTATTATGGCTGCTCGAAGATTCACATTGAAAACCGGTATGCCTGGAAACATGGTGAGTCAAGAGACCGCGGTATCCGATTCTTTTTTAAAATAGTCAACTCTACATTTTGTCAGCTCTACTGGTAATAAGCAACAACGCTCAAAATCGCTCTCATCTGGGGTCGGTTGTCATCGGTGCATGAAACCCATCCTGGCGAGACAATGATTGCTGTGTCACAAGAGGTCCCAAGGGTTCCCCCGTTTTCACTTATTTGTGGGGCACAAGAATTACCATCTGTAGTAGCAGATGGTGCTTCTAAAGTTCCTGTCTGTAACATCCTAGTTCAACCAGAAGTTTCTCTATCTATCTCTGGTGTGGAATCAAATCATAGCAATCCCGAAGGTTGCTCAAATAAACATTCCATTACAGAAGTCACCGACACAACTTTAGAAGCCGCGTGTCTGGCAGGCGAATTACATGCTGATGTTCATCAGAAAGTAGCCATCCCTGAGTTTGCCAAATCAGCTATTGACATAAATAATTGTAGCCCTTCACAAGGCACACCTAACTCAGCAGCTTACACGAAGCCTGTGCAACTTCGTCATGCCCATGAGCAACTCTGTATTTTGGGGGAGATTGATGAAGAGGCCTTGGAGTTTATGAACATGTCAAATAGCTCATCGTGTCCGACATCCAATGTATTATATATATGTTCAAATACAGGGGATTTAATACAATTACGAGAAGACATGTCACATAACACTACCGTTATGCCTGCAAAAAATTCGCCTTCTCACCAATCTACATCCAGTAACTCTCCAGCCTCAGTTATTTTGAACAAATCCCTAACTGACATTGTAAATGAATCACTTTCTTTTATAGCGCCCACTCCCCGTCGTACAAGATTTCGGGAATTCGACAAGACATCAGAATTCTTTATTGAAAGGGCACAGGACCAGCGTTTTTCATTTCCGGTGGCCCCTGCACTGAATAATACCCTGAGTGCAATGAACACTGCCTTACTAACCATTGCTAAATTGTACGAGGCGCTAGATAACAAGGTCACCCGTCAATCATTACTTATAGAGCAATTTTTCAATAAGGAGCAGGTTGGTGAAAATAATAACTCCCCGCCGAATGTCCCAAAAAATCTTAGTTATTTAATGAACGTAGACCTTGGAACTCAGATTCAAGAGATTAGGTGTCAACAAACCGCGCAAATATTAGTGGTTGAAAAAGATAAATCTATCGTCTTGGAAGGCCCCACTAATGCATGTCATCCCTTACCTGTACAGATTAATAGTGATGATGCCATACAATCATCAAGTAAAAGTATCCTAACATTGGATCCTAAATTGCCTCATAAAGACTCTGAAAATATTTTTGAAGTATTTGCACCAGTTGTCACCAATCCCTTATCCAAATCCACTAATTCTGGTCGTTCGAGAAAGGATTGAAAAAAAATAAAAAAGTCTGCGCAAAAAACACACTAGTGTGTAAGTGTGAGACTTCCCGAAAATGTGTTAAAATTCCATCTCGAATAGAAAAACCTGTACCACCTTCTGTTTCTGAAGTTCAAACCAATGTGACTCCAGTGGCTATACTTCATCAGCCACTTGAGGACCTTATAGCCTTAGCAAATCAAGCTATTACTACCATGCCACCGCTTATGTTTCAAAATAAATCCGGACATGATCTGCATTTGCCTTCTGAACCAAGAGTTCCAATAACCAGCATCCAATCAACACCAGCAGTCAACGTATTAAATACCAGTGCACAGGTTGATTCGGTTATTGCTCAACTAAGAGAAGAAATAAGAGCCTCAATTAAGGCCTATACTGCGCACTCTACCTTGACCTCACATGTGGCTCTGCCTGCTTGTGGAGGTCAAACACAGGACATGATGAATCCTACTGTACGGTCATCCATGAGTCACAGTGATCAACTCCCCATCTTAAACCCTACTGTTCCACACTTATTTAATGGCTCACATCTAGATAATGTGCAGCCTAATGAAGCTATTTTTAGGGCACTTACACCGATGCAAGTAGCTTCTGAATCAAATGATATTCCAAGTAATGAACTGCATATTGAATCTGGCTATCAATTTCCAAACTTAAACCAAGACCTAGGGAAATATATTAAAGCATCCATTGAATCATGCTTTGCAGAATTAAAGTCCACTAGTCAGGACTATAAACCATCAACTGCAGCCCTTATCCCAGAAACAAATATGTTGCAACAAAATTCAAAATTATTAAATAAACAGATGACTCATGCTCTGACCAAACCAATGGCCTGTGACACAAATATGCAAAAGTCAACTGTGAGTCTGCAAAATGTGGGTTCTAATGTCAAATTGCAACTATATTGTTTGAGTATGAAATGTCGTGCTGCACCTTTTTCAGCGTACGTACTTAATAGATCAAGTATATTGAACATTTGTGCTGATATCGTGATTCTTAAAGACCTGTGCACTACCGACATTGAATTCATTGAGTTTGTCAATCAAGATGACTTGTCAGAGGTGAAGATATATGTGCGCTCAGGTCTAGTGTTTAACACATTGTGGCAAGGGCGGATGTCATTATTTGATTTGGGATTCATCTTGTCACAAAGTGGAGAAACTCAAAGTTCCAACCTATCAATCTAAGCAACATTCCATTTCTCAAGGTTTAAGCTCTTGTCATGCCCCAATAGTTATGGGGCCCCAAGAGTATGTGAAGCAATCATGACTATCTCTTGGGGAAGACGTTGCTTCCCTGCTGTGCTGGAATACCAGAGGTCATACTCATTCTATAAATTCAACCACAAATGATTATTATCAATATGATATCATAGCCTTACAAGAGACATGGCTCACGACTGCCCCAATTTGTGCGTCGCATACAATTGTCTCTTCATTTGCGGTGAAAAAATGTATGGGACGGCCCTCTGGTGGCTTGATGATAGCAGTTAAGCATAATAGTGGCTTTAAAGTGCTCCAGTATCCCTCCTTATCTCCGTATTTTCAAGTGGTGAAACTAACTCGGGGTATGGCGAGTCTAGCCATTATTAATATTTATTGGAGTAGACAGAATATGACGGATGAGCTGTTTTTCATGCACTTGACCCAACATTTAAATAAATGAATTGCAGATACGAGTATCACGGGCTCTATTATTCTCGGTGACCTAAACTTACATATTTTACCAACGGTCAATAGTAGATTTGGGACCAATGAGCAAAAGTGGTGCTCGATAATGAAAGAAAGGGGGTATGTGATGGTGAATAACACTGTTCCCGGTGATGTTCCGGCCAGTGTAACTTGGTCTTCCGGCTCTCGACAGGCAGTTTCAGACTATATCTATATAAACAAGAAATGCTTATCTCAGGTGCAGTCTATGAATGTGATTCCCTCGCTAGTGAGCGATCATAAAAAACTTGTTATGTATTTTGATTTTGTAGTGGGGCCTCATTTGTTAGCTCAAAATAGATACCCATACTCTCTCAAGGTGAATAACAGCGGAACCCATTTGTGTTGGAATTCAATGACGTTGAATCAACTTAAGCGGGATTTGATCGACTCCTATAATCCTATATCTCCTAAAGATTCGCAATGCTATGTCACTATGATGCAAAATTTCAGGCAACTAAAGATGCCGGATTCTAGCATCAGACATAAGCTTACACATAGTTATGATGCTCAAATACAACAAAAAAAGCAAAGCTAAGACATGCCATACGTACCATAAGAGATGACCCGGCTGTCAACACATTGCCAACTAAGAGGCTTTTGAATGCCAGATATAGACACTGGCTGAAAGGTCATAAGTGTTTGCGATACCAAGAAGATGGAGAGAACATGCTAAGGCAATTGCTCACTAAATCCACCAGTGGCATATGGAACTGCCTAAATACAGCTACTAATAGGCCACAGTCTGCCGTCCGTCCTCTCTTCTGCCCTCCCAAGTGACAAATGGTCTGAACACTTCTACACCATATATCGTTCTCCTTTCCCAGATATCCCATGGGAGTTTCAGAATATAATATTACCTTATGCTTTCAGAATAGACCAGGTAGATATTTTAACCTGCATTAAAAATCTTAGTCGATCTAGAGCGGTTGGCCCTGATGGCCTTCATAATGGCATGCTCAAAGATCACCCTGTTGATTAGGCTTCTATTCTCCATGAAATCTTTCAACATAATTTTCAGGTTGGAGAAATCCCTAAATCATGGAAGCGTTCCATCATTTTGCCAATTTTCAAAAAGGGTGATAGGGCTGACCCTTCAGCTTATCGCCCTTTTGGACTGTCCAGGCAAAATCTTTGCCCGACTCATTCTAAAGCAGCTCAATTTTTGGCTTGACTCAAGTGAGTCTCGTGATCCGTTTCAAACAGGGTTTCTACCTGGATTAGGCACTGCCGTTAATGTCATCACCCTAAATTGCATCCTTCAACAGGCGCGTCAACGAGATCAAGTATTATACATGTCTTTTGTTGACTTTCGCATGGCATTTGATACAATTCCTAGGGAGCTAATATATAAAAAAAACGTATGGATAGAGGCTGTCCTTGGTTTATCTTGAAATGGGTTATCCAGTTACACATGGGCACCTCCATCCAGGTAAGATTAAATAGTGAAGGCTTATTGTCGGAACCAATAGAGACTGCACGAGGCCTGAAACAGGGCTGTATTTTGGCATCAACAATATTTAATTTTTTTATTTCTGATGTTAGACAAGTTTTTGCCTCACTTGGCACAGACTCCCCGAAACTTAATGACATCCAAATTAGGCATTTGCTGTAAGCCGATGATATGGTTTTATTATCAAAGACTGCGAATGGCCTACGTGTCTTATTGAAAGCTTTGGATCGCTATACTATGGAAAATTGTATAACTGTCAATATAGCGAAAACCAAGGTCATCCAATTCGGCACAAGGAAACAAAAATGTATTAATCACCAATGGCCCTTACAATGCACAACTTTGGAAACCGTACCATCCTATATATACTTAGGCACTTTTGTTACAAACAACATGAATCTTAATACTCATGATCATTATGCAAAACAAAAGGTTACGACAGCCGTCGCACAGGCACGCCTCATTAAAGCCAAATATTGTAAGTTCTCTTTGGTTCCGATAATTGATTATTATAAACAAAAGTTTGTTCCAGTGATAATTATGGAATTGAAGCCTCACCGAAAAAACCTACATGTACTGGACTGCCATAGAAGGAGGCTACTGGAAACGAGTTTTACCCATACCACTTTCTTATCCTATGTGTATCGTGAGACACGAGATGGGTTTAGTGTCCTTATATGCCATTTATAAATGGAAAATTTGTTCACTTTATAGAAAATGCCTTATGGCAGGTAATCAATCCGGTTTGATTAAAGTCATTGCTAAATATCTCCTACAGTCAATGGATGAATTTCCTTTTAGGTGGAGGCAAAAAGCGCAGGAGATCATTAGTGAAGCCGGGTTTACAGTGACACTATTGATGGATAACCCAAATAGAGCAAGATTACGCCTATGGGAGTACGACTGGATATAGACACGTGCGCGTGCACCCATTATCAGGTTTTTTCGCATACCCCATTCAACTTGAAACGATATGGTGCAGTTGAAAGTTATTAAGCCCTGTTTCCTAGCCCACGATTGCGTGATGATGTTCTTCATTTCCGATTGAATCTTTGGCCCACAAACGATTTATTATTTAAATGGAAATTGTTATCTGAGAATGAGCGCCTATGTCGGTTCTGTAAGGCCTCTCCAGAAACTTTGAAACACCTGTGCTCAGTCTGCCCTGCGTTACTCATGCAAAGAATTAGCATATGAAACCTTTGTTGATAGATCACATAATACTTACTAGTGACAGGTTGTTGGAAATGCTATTTCATACCAATAACCAGCCATTGAGATTTGCAATCGTGAACTTCTTATACAGTTTGAAATTGACAGACAAAAGATTGGTCCAGGGTAAATTATGATTGTATGTACTATCTTCCTGTGATTACCATCTGAATAAGGCTGTCTAGTCTGTTGTTTGCCATTGTAACTGTTCAAAGAGAGAAAGAAGAGATGCTGTTCTTGTTGCTCTATTTAGTGAATGTGTTGGAATAGGATGACTTCTTCTTAAGATTATTTTATAATTGTTTATATTGTATTAATGATTCTTTCTAATAATATGTCATTGATTTTGTTGAAAAAATCAAGTTTTCTTGATTAAAACAACTTTCTAAATAAAAAAAGTATAGGGTCAGTGTGGCTGGCAGCTGCACCCTCGCCCATTATGAAGGAGCCGAGGACCCAGTCCAGTGTTAACAATGAGCACTCTCTCAGATGCTTTTTTCAGCAGAGGGAGCACTCCTGGGCTGCCTTAAATTTTCTAAGGGAAACACAGTTTCTCTTGGGCATGCACAGCTGGGGAACAGAACTGTCAAATTGGCCATGCAAAGTCAGGGGTGTTTTGCTTCCCCATCCTTGAATGGCCCATTGGGGAGGCTTGCGGGGGAACTGCATATTTGTATGAGCGAGGAGACGCTCCAGTTCCTTCCCTGCACATACAAACTGAGCGGGGCGCTTCATCATCAGTGCTCCCACTCTTAAAAGCATGTGCCAGGAAGAGCTCTTTGTTTCTGGGTTCCTGGCCATGCTACGAGCTGTAGTGCTGGGATGAAACCTCAAGACCCGGGCAGAAGATAAGTCAATTTAAATATATATATATAAATATGCATGCGTGTATGTCTGTCTTGTGTGTAATGTGTGAGTGCATGATGATGGGTCCGTGTGAATGAGCGAGTGCATGCTGCGTGTGAATGTGTTTGCGTCGGTGTTTGTGCTGGGCCGGTGTGCTGATTTTAGTGGGTGTGGGGTTGTGCAACAATAGCATTTTATAAATGCCTTAGTTGCACAACTTCCCTCCCCACCGGCCAAAATCAGCTCCCTGTGCGAGACGCAGGGGGCAGGCATGGTCTTTTTTTACTAGCCATCTATGAAATAGGCCAATCAAAAAATGACAGGCCTGCCCCCTGCACCCCAGCACCTCACATGCACACATAATCACATTGTGTGGTGTCCGTTGCACTGGGGTGGCCAGGCAAGACATTTTTATTGAGTGCCTATGATAAAGCAAGCATGATAATTGTTATTGTGTAGCTAAGCTAGCATATTAATGCAGCCAGTTGACCCATTTCTTACTGTAGCATGACATTCTGTATTGGCCATCTTTTATAAATGAAGCACGATAAGTGTTATTACATGGCTAGACTGGCATTTCTTATAGTGGTGTTGGCCATCTTTTATAAATGAAGCACGATAAGTGTTATTACATGGCTAGACTGGCATTTCTTATAGTGGTGTTCTATTTTGTATTGGGCATCTTTGATCAAGCAAGCATGGTAAGTGTTATTATATAGATGGACTGGTATTTTGGTGCAGCCAGCCTAGCCATGTTTTACTGTGGCATATGTGTATCAGGTATCTTTGATAAAGCAAGCATACGTGTTATTACTGGCTAGACTGGTATTTTGGTGCATCCAGTCTAGCCATTTCTCACAGGGGCATGACATTTATCTGTTTTGGGCATCTTTCATAAAGCAAACATGATAAGTATTATTACATGGCTAGACTGCCATTTTGATGCAGGCAGTTTGGGCAAGTTTTCATACTGTGCTATGGCATTTTTAATGGTAAAGCCAACTGGAATATGTTCTTACATGGGGATACTTCCATACAATTGCGGAACACGCATGGATAATTGTTCGTATTGTATCATTACTGGCATTATGTGCAAAGCAAACATGAGTATGTTCTTATATAGAAAAACTGGCCTATATTGGTAAAGCCAGCATGGAAATGTATAGGCACAGCAAGCATGAAAGTGTTTCTCTACTGGCATACACAGTGGGTAAAGGTGTCATGAAAATGTGTTGGGGAAATGTGTTAGGCAAAGTATGAATGCAGTACCCTCTGGGAACACTACAAACAACTATGACTACAGGTATAGGCAATCCAACCATTGGTATAAGCTTGTACTGCACAGTTTTGGTACTGTGTTGAGCAGCCAGGCTTATCTCAAGAGGGGAAATGTGAGCTGTAGTGGAGTTACACAAAGATTCACATTTACAGGTATTCAAATAAACTCTTACACCAAAGGTTTCTTGCATAAACAATGAATAATTTATTTATCAGTCTGTTGTAAAGCCTTCTTCAGAAGAGAGCAATAACACACAAATACACTTCAATACTCTACACTTTGAGTTTCTGAATCAGACAAGGCCCTTTTGGGATGGCCCACAGACACAACCTACACCCACAGGTGACTTCAGTAACAAGGGTGCTGGGGACATTAATACCTTACTGTTGGCATTCAGAATACTCTTTAAAAGTTGGTAAAAGGCAAAGGTTATTAGAACACAAGAGACCACAAATAGTCTTAAGCAGTGCAGATAATTTCAGAGTTCACTAGAAGAGTCATTCAATTCAATAGGCTAAGCCAAAGTCAATGGGCAAAAGTCTTGGATAGGATAAAGCACTTCTGGTAAGTAAATGTAAAAGTCTTTGCACAAGCTCTTAGGAGTATTTGAAGAAAAGAATAATCAATTGAAGGGCCACAAGCTGATTAGACTTGTGAGTTGTGGAAGTTACAAGCACTTCTACGGTAAGAGGTAATTTCTCTTAGACTTGTTTTTTAGTACCTTGGTAAAGAAGAAAAGATGCAGCTGATGACTTCTGTTCCTGTGCAGCTCTGCAGGTCTCACTGTTCCTGGGCCTCAGTCGTGGGGACAAGAGGGAGGACGTCAGGGGACTCCTGCACTGTACTGGCACCGTCAAAACTGGCAACCAGCAAACTTTACTTTCAGTGTCTGTTTCGCATTTCAGCTCCTTGCAGTACAGCAAATAGCAAATAGCAATGAGCGTGGTTCCTAGCTGTCAAGGTGGACTGTCCTTACTTCTGGGGTCCTGCACTCTGCTGAGGGGGCTCAGGCCTGGTCAGTCCTGCTTCGTGGGAGATCGGAGGATCTTCCAAAAGCTTTAGGCCAGCTTAAAAGTAACGCACACAATCTGGTGTCCCTCTCCCTGGCTATACGGTTCCTGCAGCAACCCTGAGGAAATTCAACTAGCTCCGAGATGGGGGTCCAGATGGCTTACTTTGGAGTTGATTGGTCCCACCAACTCAAAGGGAGAAGTCGTCCTTGCAGGGGCTTCTCTGTCGAGGCAAACTTGGCAAGTAGTCACTGCAGCAGGGCTTCACCGGGCAAACCAACACTCCAGAAGTTGCAGCAGGCGTCCTCTTTAATCTCTTTTTCAGGTCCGTCGTCCAGTGGTTGACTCTGCCTTCCAAGCCAAAAGACTTGCCTTTTATTCAGTTCTCTCCCATTCATTCCAGCATAGCTGTCACTCACCCAGCAGGGTGGCTGTCCTTGCCGGACAGTCAGCCAGCCAATCACCACAGAGTGCATTTGGGTCTGCTAGGAGACTAAGCACAGGGAGTTTTGGGCACCCCCCTCACTTCCTGCCTACCCCAGACACTCTGGAGCCAGAGGCGGTCTTCACTTCTGAAGCCCGCCAAAGGCGAATGAACAAAGAGATCAAACCTGGTTTGGCGCACAGAGAAACTCTCTAGAAGGACTTTTCCACAACAACATGGTGAAAAACAAAGACCAGGGACCATTTTGTAAAAGATGGCTCTGTGCCATTTCAAAAAGATGGCTCCCGCGGTTAGCGTTACCGGAGCTGCGAACAGCCGCAGTAAATGCAAACCATGGTAGCTCAAATCTAAACCACTGCCACCAGCCATTCTGTGAGGAAAGGGTAACATAAAAATGTTACATGAGCAGTTAGACACAGGGGATACTAGGCAACCCCTCCAGCACTCTATTGTAAGATAGGTTGTGCTGGATCTAGCAAGTACACTGCTAAGTAAAGTCAATTTCACTTTACTGTTCTGGGAAACAGTAGTTTATCCCAGAGAATGTATTTAAACGTTGGGAAATCTGGAAGACTTCCCTGTGTCACTGCACAGGTGATGCCTATGGAGTTTGTTAGATTCCATAACCAAAAGAAACAAACACAGAAAACACATTGAATTGAAAAGTTCAAAGTCTCAAAGTTTAGCAATAGAGCTGGAGGGCTCTAAGGTAGAGGGAATTAGCACATTTTTGAGAATTCTCCCTAACACTGAAATGCTCCTGTGCACTGTCGGTGATTTGCATTCATTGGATTTATTCATGAGTTGCCCAACAAAACCAATGTGCAAACTGTATGGCTTTTTACACAATTTTTCTAAAAATGTGTGCTGTAAAATGTATAATTTTTAAGCCATTATTTAAAAAATGTTCTTGTGGTGCAACACCCCCCCTCTCCCCAAATCCCTCTTCATTGGTCCGGGCTCCCTCGCTAGGCTCGGTCGCCCTGTATTCGGCACCACTAGCTGATATTTCATTTGTTAAAAAGACTGTCCTTGACTATCCTTTGAAACTGAGCTATGAGTGCTATCTCATCTGTTAAACAGACTCTTTTTGACTGGCTATTATTTAAAGCTGAGTGGGAAGTGATTTCTCTTCTGCTAAGTACCACCTCTAACTACACGCTGTGTGAAGCTGTGCTGGGAGTGATGCTTGCTTGAGTTAAAAGAATGCAGTCTCTTGCTGAGTGCATACTGCATTTTGGCAACTGTTGCACATGAGTTGACTTTTTAGGATGTATATTTACTTGATGTAAAACCTTTATTGTCTTAGACATACTCTGAACATGCTTAATATCAATGTATTTTAACCAGCTTGGTAAAATATACTTATACTTAAAGGATAGTTCCGGGACTTTTTTTTTATTGTCCCTACGGTTCGGCCATGTGTTTTTAAGCATAAATCGGTAGATCGTAGAAAACTTTCCTATGGACCTTACCCGACTTTTCGTCCATTAACGCACTCGAAATCAGCCGCCATTTTCTGATAATCCTATCATTTCCCCCCATCGACCTGGCTCACCTGCTTTTGCGGCACTAAATCAAATCCCCCGCCCCTGAGCCTGACATCAGCAGACGCGTACCGCCCATTTCCCAACGCCAAAGCACGTTTCGTGTCAACAATCGCTGCGCCTCAGCTAATGAAGTGTCGCCATGGAAATGGCAGGACGCCTCTTTCCTCAATAAGTATAAACACACCGTTTCACAACACACAGCAGCAGATTTTCGATTCCATTACTCTCTCTGTGTTACTTTGAGTATTCTGTGACTCGTTTCTGTGCTCTGGTCAGCTACCTTCGCCGCTTCTAGGCCTTGTGAACACCTGTACCATCTCTGTAAATTATTTTACTTTCTTTACCACACAATGGCTACAATAATGCCGTATATTTACGAGCCCGAGTACACCGAGGAAGAACTACTGGAAAGGCAAGCACGCGAAAACGATGGGGATTCGGACGGCAGTTGGGAGGACCAGTCAACGGATGAAGAGCCTGGACCATGTCGCATGGACGGCGTCTCCACCTGGTGCACGTGCAATCGGTGCGAGCTAATGCCAACTGAGGAGGAGAACTGCTGCTGCCGTGAAAATTCCGGGTGCTTGGCCTACATTTCGGAAGGCGAGCCAAGTCCGCAATGCATCACCGAGCTGCCAGAGTTCAGGGAAGCCTGCCTCTCACGGACCGTGTTGAGGATGATGATGGTGCTTATGCACGAACTTCGCGGCACTGTTCTTCCGCGTAATCCGAGTAACGAGCAAGTATACTCTGGTTGTGATGTCAGTGATGCCACTACTATTTCATGGTCGTCTCCCACATATAAAATTACATCTACATATCATTCGAATGCATGTAAATTGGTTCCATATTGTGCATTTTCTAGATAGAATTTTTTTCAAAGCAGAATGACATTTTTTACCTGAATCGACAGTGATAAGAAAGTTTTGTCATTTTAATACAGTTTGCATCTTTCATTTTCACAGGTGGTACAGGCTGGTGGCCTATCGTTGCTTCACTTAGTGGCTTCACGGGAGGCTCGGACACCGCGTTCGGAGAGTAATACCTGCCTGTGCGGTACTTGCCATTAGACAACATTTCCCCAGCGACAGTGGACAATACCGCGGATTTTCCCTGGATGTGCTGCAACCGGAACTTTACAATGTGTAATGTTTATTATTTATGTTCAATTGAAATTAAGATCTAAAATAAAACCCAACATATATTTTAACAATGGTTGTTTTGATTTTTTAAATGAATCTAGTGTGTCTCCATTGAATAGTCTTCCTGTGCCTTGTCTTGTCACACCACATGTCTCCGGCCAGCATCCTCCCTCACGCTGGCCGCCCACCTTCAATCCACATAACCGTTGAACCCATATTCAGCAGACATACATATGTTATTTTGCGGGTTGGCATCAAGCCTCCCGGCCTTGCCTCCTCCCCCAAAAATACATACCACACCACTTTGTTCAAGCGTTGGCAATAAAAGGCCGTTGGATTTTATTGATACAAAACATGGTTATAGGTAAATAATCAATATGGTTGATCATAATAAATCATCCTTTTGGGCACCGGGTACAGAGATGACCCCCTCTGGCCCGTGCCGCCTTGCCACCACAGGCCAGCCTGCTGCTGACTAACTGCCTAGGCATCCAGGGTCTCCAGGGTGAACTGCACCCATATATTCTCCTGGGAGGGTGAGGTATTTATAAACTCACCCCCCTGCCTTCCATGTACTAGATCCTGCAGCCTGCCTCTTACATGCAGTTAGATGGCCTCTCCTTGGTGAGGCCCTGCGGCAAACGAGTCTTGTCTGCACGACCACCGCCCCAATCCACCCCCCCACCCTATCAAAGGCAGTTCGCACCGGGGTACTTGCGCTGGCAAGTGGAGCTGTCAGGGAGCGATAAAGGCCAAGAGGTGCCAAAGACCATGTACACTTCAAAGTGGTCTATAGAGCATGGGTTTTTGTTCCCATGTCTACCTCCAGACCCCGTGTCTCCTGCCAAGCATCCCCCCTCACGCTGGACGCCCCCCTGCAATCCACATAAGTGTGTCTCCATTCACGAGTCTTCCTGTGTCTTGTCTGCACGACCACCGCCCCAATCCACCCCCCGCCCTATCAAAGGCAGTTCGCACCGGGGTACTTGCGCTGGCAAGTGGAGCTGTCAGGGAGCGATAAAGGCCAAGAGGTGCCAAAGACCATGTACACTTCAAAGTGGTCTGTAGAGCATGGATTGTTGTTCCCATGTCTACCTCCAGACCCCGTGTCTCCTGCCAAGCATCCCCCCTCACGCTGGACGGCCCCCTGCAAACCGCATAATGCCACGACATATACACGTCATTCATTCACAAACACACCCCTGTTTCGAATTCTTTATAACCCACTTCATATTTCTAATGAGAACTTCTTTGCGCTTTGCTAGTCAACCCGTGAAGGTGCTGGTTATCTGCTCTCTCTGTGAACTTCCGTGACCACTTCGAGGAAAATCGTCAGTTTGCAACCTGTGAACTGCTCCCTGTTCTACGACAAGAAACTACTCTGATCCCTGCATCGAACTGTTTGTTCGTCAAGGTAAGGCCATGTACCATAATCATTTTGCGTCCAATTTCTTTTCGTTCAAGACAGTACATGCAAGGAACTAGTCACATGTTCTGAGTTTAGTCAAATTATTTTTCTATTTTTTTAAAGTTATTCAAATACTTATCCGCATGTGAATAACGTGTATAGTTCCAAGAACCAAAACGAACCTTGCATTGAACCTTTTATGTGTCATTTAATTTTTTAACACATTGGTATTCATAGAGAATTGTTGATCTTTACTTTTCAGAACTTTCCACAATGCCTGCCTGTTCCATTGGCGGTTGCCCTTCGAAGACCCATAATAAATCTGAGGGTACTATAATGCATGTTTTCCCTAAGACAATAGATCAGATAAGAGAATGGGTCCGATATTGCGGATATCCACCGTCTGAGCTTGAAAGTAGAGTCCTAGAAGTCTTTGCGGACAAGAGGGGTGATCGATACCGCATCTGCAGCAGGCACTTTAGCTCAGACATGTACTCCACATCATTGCTAATAAAGAAGAACACACCGCGAGCGAGGCGAAAATTGCTCTCAACCGCTATTCCCACTCTATTCGTCCACATCCCTCCACTGGTCAGTCAAGTTTACGTATTTATCTCTCGGCCTTGCGGTAGTGTGTAGCATTAGCTAACAATAATTTCCCCATTTATGTATCCACTCAATATGAAGGCGGAAGATTCTCCATCCGTGTCGTTATTGCAGTCATCAGCCACTTCAAGCGCCTATCGGGTAATCTTACTTGGCTATTCTGCCACTGACTTGTTTTAGGCATGTAAATCAATAGTTTTAATTTATCGTGTACATTTTTTACCTAATGGTACACCCTTGTACTCGTCCTCTAGTCTTTGTTTTCAGTTAGAATTATTGTTATCCAAAATAATGCAAGTACTGTCTTTCAGGGAGATGCTGAGGAGTCCAACGTATTGACGACAACCGTTGATGTCACTCAGATGCTCGAGGTACATTTCCGGACAGTTCCATCGATGGAGATCATCAGATCTTGCATTCTTGTAGCGTGATTGTTACACACAATGTTTCTTTCGTTTTTAGCCATTGATATGTCCTTCTGTCGTCGCCCTCCTATGTGTCTTCTTTTTTCAATATTGTGTTCATTACAAATGAAAGTCCTATGTTTCAGGGAGTCGATGGAGCATTAGTCCAAGAAGAAGGGGGAGCATGCAGTTACGGGTCGGCGCAACAGCTTGCAGAAGTGTGCACCGCAGTTACATCGTCCCTTGATGTTCTTATGCATTTCGAGGTATGGATACTGACAGTTCGATCAAGCGAAATCATATGACGTGATTACATCCGCTATACTTCCTTCTTTATTAACGCAAGTACTATGTTTCAGGGAGATGACGGAGCTTCTTCTACAAGAACATCACCCCTAGTAGTTAATGCAGATCTCTGGGTGGTGACACTTCCAACGATCGAGCAAATGGAATCATATTTACATATCCATTATTTATTTTAGACAACTGATCATTTGTGCAGGTCTATTTAGATGAGCCGTTGACGCCTGCACAAAGTTTATGTTCTTTTTAACAAAATAGAAAACCATACTAATGCAATTACTGTGTTTCAGGGAGTTACTGAAGCATCATCTTCAATAATATCATCAATGGAAGTCTATGAGGAGCCCGAGGTATGGATCTTGACAGTTCCATCTAACTAGATCAACAATGCGTGAATAATTGTCGTTTGAATGTTCTACACAAAGCGTTCATTCGTGTTTTGCTATTGAGATGTACGTGGGTATTGGTCCCCAAGTACATTTTGTGTTTTCAATATTATTATACATACTAATGAAAGTTCTATGTTTCAGGGAGTCGATGGAGCGTCAGTGCGTGATGGATGTGCTTATCATGAAAATATAGTCGTTGCAGCGCAAGAGGAAGTGGAGACATGCACACACGAGTCGGAGCAACAGCGTCCTGATGTTGAAGTTCGAGGCAAGGAAGTTTCAAAGAAAAGAAAGCAAAAGAAGGTTAGTGTCCTGGTCACTATATTATGTTGTTTTTCACTGTTAATAGTTCTATACTGTAAGTTGTGTTTAAACTGAACATCCCTTTTCCAAACTGTCCTCTAGTTGCGAGTGGGTGTACGAACTAGATCTACACAGACAGTGAAGCGAACGAGAGATGTTGCTTGTCAAACCTTTTGGCAGGGACTTGAGACTGGAGATGCATCGTGCCAATGGGAAGAATATGAAGTGATTGACAACGGAGCTATACCACCACCAGCCATTGATAGTGAATGTCCTCCTGGTAGTTCAGATGCAGTCGGAGATCAATTCACAGAATCCACACCCGCAAAAACTAAGACCGCGAGAAAGTTGAAGAAATTGTTTTATTCACCCATCGCCGGAGAAGGAACAGATGTTGCAATGGAAGAGAATGAAGTGGACGACAATGAAACACCATCAATATCACTGAACATAACGGAAGACGATATCAGAGATTCTACCTTTCATGTGAGTGACATGTCCTCAACGTTACAGGCCGAACCAGCTGGGATGCAGAGTGACAGTATAAGGAAAGAGGCCATATTCATTGTATTCGATAGTTGTTTGATTGATATTATTATTCGGATGAAATGTGGGCATTCGGTTGGTGGGGAAGTATGTGGGGAGCCATTGATTAATGTGACTCGTGCAATTCGAGGCACTAACCTTAAAATACATGCCACCTGTCGGGGAGAAGCTGGATCCCCCCCCCCAGGGCAGTGGGGGGCCAGCAGCCATACCCTCACCAGCTATGGGAGGCCCCAACACCTCCCATATGGCCCCCAGAAATGCAACAGAGTCCCAAGCAGGCAGCAGCATGTTTCAAACTGCATTTATTTCTAGGCAAAGAAAAAAGAAAAAAAGCAAAAGAAAAGCACAGAGCATCGTGCATGGCGAGTTCAGGCGCCGTCTCCCCCGGGGCTGGCTTGCAAGTCAGCTTTATAATCACACTGCAGGCTGACCTCACAGAATTGGATCAGCTCCCAGAAACCTATCTCCTCCTGCTATTGGCTGCAAAGTGGTAGGTTACCTATGTAGCCTTTATAGAGAGCCTGATAATTGGATATTAACCTCTTGCGTCAGTGGGTTGATTTAGCTGTGCCAGCCCCCATTACCTAATTCTTAACTTGTTGCAATGTGACTTTGTTCCCATAACTTTTTAGCTGAACAAGCAGTTCGCACCTGGGCTCTGGGCGCAGATTGGCTGGGCTGCGCCATTCTTCTTACAAGTTATGTTTTACATGTTGTGCGAGTCCTTGAGAAAATGTCTTTCTTTCCCGGAAAGAAAAAAAAAGCACACTGGGTTGCCGTGATTTATTCGCATTTGTGGCAGTCTTATCTTGAATGTGCGGCCTTGGCAGGTCGGACTGGGTTTTTGCAAGGAATGTTGATGAAGGCTCCCGCAGCCAGTGTTCAGTGAGTGACATGAACTTAGCTGTTTTTTCCTGAAACATGGCTTTACACTGTGCATTTAGACCATGTTAATTCATATAGGCATTTGCAAGCCTTTAAACAAGGATTTTTGTGTTTGTAGATTCTGATATTGCAGCATTGATTCTAATGTAGCATGGAAGTTGCACTGTTGGTGAAGTGGGTGTGTTTCAGCATATTTGTCACCCATGGGTGCGCTGGGGCCTGGTTCAAATGATAAGTGCGCTCCTTGTTCTTCCTGCTGTTCTTCTATATATGCGCTTGGGGTGAGGGGGCATGGGTTTGGTCTCGATTTTCCCTCTTCACACCTGTACAAAATATCATCCTTTCTCATGGTCTGCACAACCCATGCTGGGGCAACTGCCAGCAGGCAATCTACTTTGTGCAGCGGCTGCACTTTTTAGTGGTTCAAGTTTTAAAAAGTTAGAGTCTTTCTTTCAGTTTGTGGGAATCCATTTCATTGCGAAAACTCAGTTCTACAAATACCAAACCGATTATCTATTTCCAGCCATTAGCGAAGCTTGGAGAATGGAAAAAATGTCTATTGATAGTACATTCGCGGGCAAACGGTTCAGGCTAGCCGGTGATGGACAGTGCGACAGCCCAGGATTTTCAGCCAAGTACTGCACCTACCACTTTCAGGACATGGAAAGTAAGAAAATTGTGAGTTCGGTGGTCGTGCAGGTGTCACAAAGTACATCCTCAGTGGCCATGGAGAAAGTTGGCTTTGTAGCATCATTGCCTGCACTGCCTAGCCTGTCACACCTGAGTATTGCATCCTGAGCCATTGACTGCCTGTACTGCCTAGCCTGTCACACCTGAGTATTGCATCCTGAGCCATTGACTGCCTGTACTGCCTAGCCTGTCACACCTGAGTATTGCATCATTGAGCCTTTGATTGCCTGTACTGCCTAGTCTGTAATTACTAACGTGGTACCTTAGACAGGTTACCTCCATACAATTATGTATCTACCAGCTATTTACACAACCTTACTGAGGACTATCCTACAACTACTCACCATGCCGAATTCCAACGCATGTAACTCCTTGCCACCTCTTAAACCCACAGTACACCCCAACACTAACCTTCCTGACTCCTATGTATGCTCGAGTCATGAGCCCCTTGTGATATCGCACCCATGCGACACTCCCTGTAGGAACTTAAGACTCCGTGCTAGACTCTCGAAATTGCATGATCCCACCCGCAGATCCCTGCCCTCTAGCAACATCAAAACCAACCTCAAGCAAACTGGCAAATGTGTTATACCGGACAACCTTTACAACCTATTCCAACTCAATGTAATATCTTAAACACACCTAATAGGTCTACTACCCCACCTCTTCAAGCCACAGAGGTCACTAAAACCCCAACTATTGTGGGAGCACTCCTCAACGTGAGATCGCTTGTTGCCCATGCCCTAGACATTGCCGACATAATAATAAAAGGCAACCTTGATTTTCTCGCTGTCACTGAGACCTGGCTACATAATGCAGCAGGACCAGCGCTCATGCTAGCCATCCCTGATGGCTATACGATAGTTAGACACGACCGAGTAGGAGCTAGAGGTGGCGGCATTGCGATAATCTCTAAAATAAGCCTCTCTCTTAGACTAGTACCCACCGAATCGATTCACTCTTGTGAGACGCTATCGGCTAAACTCCAACTAAATAATAACCAAACCCTTATCATCCACCTCCTATATAGACCTCCTGGTCCATTAGGCACTTTCGAAGATGACCTCTACATCTTACTTACAAATAACCTTAAACCTTGCTCTCAATCGATCCTTCTTGGGGACTTTAACTTAGGCCTCCATGATACTACAGATACTAATGCTACACTGGTAGCCAATTCTATTCACTCACTCGGCTTAACTCAAAGAGTTGATAAGCCTACGCATCTGAAGGGAAGAACCTTGGACTGGATAGCTGACTGTAACTGTACAACGTCTATCTCATCTATAATGCCCCTACCCTGGACAGACCATTCCCTGCTGTCCTTTAATTTAGTTACCGCCAGACCCAACCCCACGGCCCCCCCACCAGCACCTCCTTGCTTAACAAGAAATAAAAAATGCATCACCCTAGAGAAAGTAATCCCAGCTATATTACCAACCCTTAATGCGCTATCAGAGAACCTAAGCCCCAGTATCCTAGTGCAAGAATTTAACACCATCATGCTCACTACCTTAGACAAAGTGGCCCCTCTCAAGCTTAGACCGAGTAAGCCGAAAGCTCATCTAAACAAATGGTTTACTCCACAGTTAAAAGATCTACGTATCTTAAAAAGAAAGAGTGAAACCGCTTGGAGGCTTTGCCCATCAGCGGACAACAAAGCCAAACGTTCCACTCTCTCCTCACTGTATAAAAAAGAAGTCTGCCAGGCAAAACGTAATTCATATGATGACCGCATAGCGAAATCCAACTCCAGTATGAAAGAGCTCTTCTCGATTCTAAAGGAACTTGAGTCCCCCATTGCCATTCAGGACACCTGCACCAAGGACAAACCTTGGTGTACGGATATCCAGCAAGCCCTTACCAATAAAATCATCACACTCCAAAATAAAATCAAGCAAAAAAAAAAATGCACTCAAAATTCAGGATCCGCCTCATACCAAGAACTCATTGGGGCATAGTAACACCTTCCACTTCTCCAAAATGACCACCCTGGAAGTAGAAAAAGTTATCCTGTCGCTTAAACCTTCAAACTGTAAAGGTGACATCTGCCCAGCACAGCTGATAAAAGACGCTGCCAGAGAATTATCCCCCTTTATTGCTAAACTGATCAACGCTTCCTTCGCTTCAGGTACGATCCCGGCCAACCTTAAACAGTCCTGGGTTCTCCCTCTCCTAAAGAAGCAGACATTAGACCCTCTCATCCCTACTAACTACCGCCCTATCACGACGGTACCGTTTCTCCTTAAGATTCTGGATAAAGCTGCCTATATCCAAATTCAAAGGCACCTGGAACTACACAACCTATTAGGAGAAAGACAATCGGGCTTCCGACCCCTACACGGAACAGAAACTGCCCTTATAGACTTGAAGTCCCAAATCGATGAGCTAAGAGACAAAGGGAGAACAGTACTCCTACTACTCCTGGACCTCTCAGCGGCCTTTGATTTGGTGGATCACAGAGTCCTCTGTAGCCACCTGGATTCCGCCGCTCATTTCTCGGCAGAAGCTATTGGATGGATCAAGTCTTTCCTGAGCGAGAGAACGATGCGAGTCTTCTCTCCCTCCGCGGAGGCAGATCCCACCCCGATCTCGTGTGGTGTCCCTCAGGGCTCCTGCGTATCCCCAACTCTATACAACATTTTCACCAAGCCTTTGTTCGACGATCTGGATCATCTTGGTATCACCTATACTAACTACGCAGATGATACACAGATCCTCCTCCCGCTTTCTGGGGATCATGCTAAGGACACGGAATTGGTGAACAAGGTATACCTTATCATCCAGGCATGGATGGCTACTCACGGCCTTTGTCTAAACGATGATAAGACAGAGTTGATCATCTTAGGTACCCGAGCCAATATCAAAAAACTAGGACAGGAATTTGCCTCCTTCAACATAGACGAGAACATCATCCAAGTATCCAAGGATGTTAAAACCCTGGGATTCTATCTTGATTCTACCCTATCTTTTGACAAACAGCTAAAATCCCTTGCCTCCTCCACGGCCTACACGTGCAAACTGATTAGAGCCAGTAAACCTTTCCTCTCCAACAAGAGTTGTCTAATCCTGGCCAGAGCCTTAATTCTTTCCAGAGTAGATTATTGGAATGCCCTATACTCTGGAGCTAATAAAAAAATAACCCAGAGACTACAAACATTACAAAATAATGCCTTGAGAGCGGCACTAGGCATTAACAAACAGTCCCATATCTCGTCCACCAGACGACATCACAACTGGCTGTCTACAGAGAACAAAATAAAACTCAAGATGCTATCCTTGACCCACAAAGCCCTCAATAACTCTGCCCCTAGTTACTTGTCTGACAAACTCCATAGGAGAACATCTTCCAGACCCACCAGAGCTGGTAACTTCAACTGTTTGACAATACCGAACTTTAGACTGAACACTATCGGAGGAAACAGTTTCCCAGTAAAGGCGGCTAAAACTTGGAATTCTCTACCACAAGACCTGAGAGCAGACATGCCCTATCGTTGCTTCAGGAAAAAAGTTATTCAACTCCTCACCTCGACTGACCTTTGCTGACCGGGGGCTCCTACTTCCTACGAGCATCTTGACCCCCTAGAACTTGTATACTTGCTGTAATTACTGTATGCCTGATCTGTCTAACCCAATGTAATTTTAATGTACATTTTGCCATGATGTAACCTGTAAGTTTCGTATTTCCTTGCCACTGCGCCCTGTTACCCCTGGGTCTGGCGCGCATAAAAAGTGAATAAAACAAACAAACAAACAAACAAACAATCGCGGGGAATGGTGATTGACCTGATAGCCACGGACAGACACGTTTCAATTGCCAAGACAATGAGAGAAGAGTACAAAAATATAAATCACCAATTTGACGTTTGGCATCTTGCAAAAACAATCAATAAAAAAATGTCGGCTGCAGGTAAAAAAAAAGATATGCAAGGTATTTCACAGTGGTCCAAGTCAATCAGCAACCATCTTTGGTGGAGCTCAAAAACATGTGGAGGGTCGTTGGAAATTCTACTGGAAAAATGGCGGTCAGTAATGCTACACTGTAGCAACGTTCACCGCTGGACCACAAACCAACATTTCCACAATTGTGAACATGGCCATTTGTCCACAGAGGAGGCACGGAAGAAGAAGTGGTTGATTCCTTCATCACCCACTCACAAAGCCATTGAAAAGATTGTATTTGATAAAACTATAACAAGAGATTTGAGAGGACTCACGGAATTCTGCCACACAGGAGATTTGGAGGTGTTCCACAATATGTGCCTAAAGTACAGGCCAAAACGATTGCATTTTGGCATGGAGGGCATGATAAATCTGACTCTTCTAGCGGTCTTGGCACATAACCATAATGTTGGCCGTCAACAAAGTAGGACGACCGGAACTTTAGGGACGCTTCGCTACAATAAGTCCTTCACTAAAAGAAGTAAACAATGGGTGATCAAACCAGTGTTTGAGGATATGCAATATGAGTTTATTGAGAGACTTATTGTTGATGTCCTAGATAGGCACATACATGGAGTTGTGAACGAACCTGTGCAGGGGACAACTGCATTGCCACCCAACATTGCCTCTGTTCCATGTCCACCTAAAGCAGAGCTCATTGAGAAATACACATCACGGTTTAAATGATTGTAATTTGATTGTCTGTTCTCTCGAGTCTCCTCATGTCGCAGGCCCATTGAATATGTGTAGCTATGTATTGTGTAAATAAAAGTGATTGCTCAGTGTACATGCAATGTGTCTCTCCACCCTTGTTCATTTGCGCATTAAATTAAACCAAACAGTAATATAAATCATTTTTCAAAAAATATAGAATGTCTCCGTATTTATGGTTCGCTGGGGCTGCAAATGCACGCAGACAAAATGCAAAGATGGAGTTTAAATTTCAAGTCCTGTGAGATGGCCTTACACTGAATGTAGCTAACTAGGAATGTGTGCTCGTTCAAAGTGAAGGTCAGCTACTTTGATTTTTTGCTCGGGTGCCGGAATGGCCCACGACTCAGTATAAGGTTCTATTGTTATTTGACCTTGACAGGCCGGGACCATCCCGAAAGACTTCTTTTTGGGGGTGTGGGGCAATAACGTAAGAAACGATAATGAATATAATTTCAGAAACGAAAGCCATTTAATGTTCGTTCATTAGAAGAAATAACGTCGGCATAGAAGGAGTGGTATTTCGGGGCTGCCCTACGCACAATGGAAAATGCAAATATAATGTAAGTAACTCTTTAGATGAGTTTATACCGCAATTTAATTACTATACAGTAGCTATAAAGACGGGTTAAGTTGTACTTGTTCGTTCTATGTGGCATATTGTTTTGTACCGCGCACTATCTTGAGGAGAACCATCTCCTTTTACGGAAGCACCTCAAAACCTTCCTCTTTGCTTCTGCTTTCTCTCTCCCTCTCCCCTGCTACAACTGGTCCACTGTCTGCGACCTCGGTCCTGGGCCCTTCCACTCTCCACCTGCACTGCCTCCCTGTCAACCCCTGCACTGGGGAACTGTCTCAGTATCCTACAGCCCCCCCTTGACGTATAATACCCAGTTGCACTGTCCTAGCTATGAAATAATTTCCCGACCTAATATATAAAATGAATAATTTTAATAAAGATCTGATGGTGAGACTAATTTCATTTTTTATGTTTTTAAAACAGGTACATCCTTCATTATTGTATGTGTCACGAGTACCAGACAACGGCGGATGGCTTTTTCAACCGCCAGTTGCTTCTCCGCGTGAACAACGTTACCACCCTGACCATTTTATGGGACGATCGCCAAGTACAAGTATGCCCTTACGCGGTACTAACGGCTAGATGCAACATACAGACCGTTGTGGTGGCCTAGTGCCTCGTTGTTGGAACAGCCATGCGATTATCAGTGCGACCGAAGAGCTTATTTTATCGTAAACCAACACCCTGTGTACTGCACACGAACATCGCTTGCCTCAAGACGAACTATTTTGGATCGAGAGCAAAGAAAAATGCAAATCGCTGAATATTCTCTAAACATTTGATGTCAAATAAATGTACTTTACCAAATTTACAATCTTGCGGTTTGATTTAAAAGTACAGTTTCATATTCTGAATTGTGGCGCGCTGTGTTGTGAGCTGATCTGTGTTGGTTTCCGGGTTCTGTGTGGAGTCGCGTAGAAGACGCCTGGGCGCGTTTGCCTACGCAGCACAGTCACGTCACGGATAGAGGCGGGGAATATGAATGTTTTGATAAAGTCTGTTTCAGGGGCGGGGGATTTGATTTAGTGCCGCAAAAGCAGGTGAGCCAGGTCGATGGGGGGAAATGATAGGATTATCAGAAAATGGCGGCTGATTTCGAGTGCGTTAATGGACGAAAAGTCGGGTAAGGTCCATAGGAAAGTTTTCTACGATCTACCGATTTATGCTTAAAAACACATGGCCGAACCGTAGGGACAATAAAAAAAAAGTCCCGGAACTATCCTTTAAGCCAGTTTGGCCTGTTGAATCTTATTTGATGTGCCACCACCCCACCCTCCCCTCTTGCATTTGTGCCTTCTGGTTTGCCCCCCTCCCCCCAATACTGATTTCTAGAGACACCACTGCCTAAGTGACGCAAGCTTGCTCTTTGCAAATACTATCAAACTAAACTAGGTAATTGTATAGGTTCTAGGGAATGAGGTATGGTCTAGTAGTTAAACTGTGCACTTTGAAGCCTGGGGGCTTGGATTCTAATCCTGCAATTTGAAAAGAAATTGACGAAATCTGTGAAAATTATATTGTTTCCCTGTGACAAAATTGTATACTTGTGTGAGATAACGTTTGTATGTAAAAATTCAACTAGTATTGTCCGACCTATATGTTTCCAGCTCTCCCGATGGTCAGATCATGGTTTCTGTGACGTACATGAAGGCAGACACACACACTACTCTTTGCTCTGGGTACAGCACTTCATGTACGAGACCATGCTCGTGCAATAAGTGCGCATTACAAAGCGCTATATTGCTACTTGAAAGTAGAACCTCAATAAAAATATGGGTGGTCCCTACGGGTTTGGAGGTAAATCAAATGATTCCCCATCAACATTGATTACCGTTACTGCCCTTTGGTCCCATGGCATTACCATGGGATTATGGGTGGTGCCATGGACGTGTAAATCCCAATTTTCTGAGTCCACCGCTGTACTGTGAGCGCTAATACCATGTGTTAAATCCAGCAGTTCTTTGGAGGAAAAGTGGAGGATCCACTTTACCGCCAAACTCAGAATTCGGCGGGTGGTAAAAGTGGCAGTAATTCCGTTATTGCCAAAAAAGGGTGTGTTCGTAATGGAATTACTGCCACTTTTTTACCACACTGCCAAACTTGTAATGAGGCCCATAGTGCTTAGAAACCCAAAGTCTGGTCCAGAGCTCCAAACATTGCTTTGAAAATGCAAGACAGCAATCCCAGACGCACATTGCATGCATACAGTTCCTTCAGCCAATTAAGCTTTTTGCTTTCAGAATGAACTGTCTTATGCGTTTTCTTGACCAATGATTTCACTTTGCACCATCTGATGAAGGAGTCTGTGGGACTTTGAAAGCTAATGCATTATTCCATCGCTGCATAGTATTTTCAGTTAGTCCAATAAAAGGTATTAATGCCTGTATCTTGTGAGATCTTATAAATGGGCTAACACAGTGCCAAACCGTTTATTGCGCTTGAAAAGGTAAATATTTGTGATATGATATGACATCTATAAAGCGGATGTACACAAGTGTTTCTAAGCGCCACAAGACAAGAGAGGGAAGACAAAGTGAGGACAAGACAAACATTCGTACTGGGCCTTGTGTCTTTCGGATCAGGCAAGTGCGACAATAGAAGTGCTGGGGAAGCAGAGGGGGCAGTGCAATTGAGGGAAAGGGGAAGTGCGATCAGGGCAGCATGGCTCTGACTAAGTGCAGCCAGGGCAGCGCGCAGCTCTAGGTAAGTGCAGGAGGTGGGGGGCTTTAGGGGTGACATTTACGGCCCCCTAAGTGTGTGGTAGGCTAGGAGGCAGTGCAAGGAACACTGGTCATGGAGGAGCCTGGTACCCAGTGAGACTCTGATGGGACCAGGCAACCAGTTGGTACAGCAGACAGGTCATTTAGCAAGGGAGCGAGAGAGGGCAGGCAGAGAAGAAAAG
The DNA here is from genome assembly GCF_040938575.1 of Ambystoma mexicanum. Classification (NCBI taxonomy): domain Eukaryota; kingdom Metazoa; phylum Chordata; class Amphibia; order Caudata; family Ambystomatidae; genus Ambystoma; species Ambystoma mexicanum. The sequence goes on from NC_090932.1 coordinate 92,411,584, forward strand.
GAGGGTCTTGAGCTGGTTCCGGAAACTTCAGGAGGTCAGGCTGAAGTTTGAGAGGGGCAGGGAGGCCATTCCAGATGGAGCCATCTGCAGAGGAGAGAGATCTACCCCCCACTCTCTGCCTGGAGAAGTGACTGACCCTCAGAGAGTTTTATTATTATTATTATAATTATTATTATTATTATTATTATTTTCATTTGTAAAGTGCCTCAGCACAGAGGCATCAGTGCGCTGTTGCAAACCAGTTACTTGACCCAACATCTTACAACATTGGAGACAAACCACATCAGTACACACATAAAGACGGAACCAAAGAGCATGACATTATGCAGAGGACAGATGGCTGTGATCAGAGGAGTGTAGGCAAGGTACCTCACCCTGTAGTTGGAGGTAGTAGACCGAAGGGCTCTAGAAGGAAGGTATTTCGGAAGAGAGAGTTGGAAATAGTGCGGGCCACGGCCCCAGAAAGACTTGTGAACAATGCATAGGGTCTTGAACTTGATTCTTGCAGCCACCGGGAGTCAGTGGAGAGAAATCAGCGCTGGAGAGATGCGGTCCCTGGCTTGAGGCCAAGGATTAGTCTTGCAGTCCTGTTCTGGATTATTTGCAGAGGACGAAGAGTAGAGGTAGGCAGATTGAGAAAGAGGCTGTTGCAGTAGTCCAGCCTGGAGAGAACCAGGGCTCTGGAGACAGTGACCGTCTGGGGGAAAGTGAGGAAAGATAGAATACCTCTGAGGAATGTGCAGCTGGAAGTGGGCCTTTTTGGCAAGGTCCGTGATGTGAGGAGAGAAGGGGAGGGTGGAGTCGAAGATGACAGCAAGGTTTTTTCCTCACAGGAAGGCAAGGGTAGAGAGCCCAAGGGGGGCTGCCATAGTAAGGGAGGAAAAGCGGGAGGAGGGGTCCCAATGAGAAGGATCTCCATCTTACTAGTATTAAAGCAAAGATCGTTTGAAGCACACTAATCCTGAATCACGGATAGACAGTCAGGAATGAGCAAGGGAGGAGAGGAGACTGAGGGAAGCCTGAAAGAGAGCTGAGTGTCATCCACATAACACTAAAAGTTAGAAGAGAAGGTGGGGACCAGGTGGCCAAAGGTGTCAGGTAGACATTGAAGAGCCAGGGTGAGAGGATAAAGCCCTGGGGATACCATATGTGGAGAGAGAGGTGATGTAGAGAAAAGACCCAAGTTGGACCTGGGAGGAACGGTCCAGGAGGAAGGAGAGCAGTTTCTGTACCTCTGGCTGCTCTGATGCTCATGCAGGCGGCAGCCAACAGGTTCAGTGTGAAGGGTAAGCTGGGAGATGGGCAGCTTTTCCAGGAGTTTGCCCAGGAAAGGAGTGATAGAAATCGGGTGATAGTTTGCCGGACATGTAGGATATTTAAAAGGTCTTTTTTAGCAGGTGGTGCACAAGGAAGTGCTTGAGGAGAGAGGGGAAAGATCCAGTGGTGAATGAGTGATTCCAGAAATCGGACAAGGCTGGAGCGAGGGTGGCAATGTGGTCCTTGATGGTTCTGGAGGAGGATGGGAGCACCTGTTTGGACGACACTTTCATAGATCGGACTTGTCTGCAGACATCATCAGGTGTTGTCAGACCATAAGAGGAAAAAGGAAGAGGAGAGGGAGAGACAGCCAATGGGGGCCTGAGAGAGGTGGAGGGAGAGAAAGAGGACAGTGAGGAGAGGATGTCCTGAGTTTTAAAGGTGAAATGGGAGGCCAGGGCCATACACAGGGCCTCGGAGGGAACAGGAGAGGTGGGGACTGCAGTAGGATTGGCCAGCTCCTTGCAGATTTTAAAGAGTTTGGCCGTGTTGTTAAAGACCGCAGAGAGGCAGGCTTGGAAATTGACCCTCTTCTGGGAGAGGACAGAGAGTCTGTATTGCCTTTGGAGCAGACGGCAGGCCAGTGTGCCAGAGCATGCACCGAAGCCCTCCACTACCTCTCAGCCAGCCTATGCTTGCATTCCAGGATGGCGAGGCCTGAGTCATACCAAGAGTTGCACTTGGAGGTAGGCTTCAGACCGATCCTCATGACAGAGGCAAGGATGTCCAGAGTGTTGGAGATAAAAGAAAAATGCAGCTTACAGAGGGCTGTGTCAGAGTGCAAGTCAGCCACATAGGTAAGAGGAGCAGAGAAAGTAGAGGCAAAGGCATCCACTGACACTTGCTTCATGGGCCAAATGACTGAGAAGGTAGGTGGCAGTGCTGGGATAGGCTTTGCTTGTGGCAAGCAGTTTCAGGTGAGAGGTGAGCAGAAAGTGGTCAGTCCAAGAGAGAGGAGTGGTGAGAGGTGTAGAGAGGGGGATGCCTGAGGAGATGAGAGTGTCCAAGGTGTGTCCAAGGTGTGTCCAAGGTGTGTCCAGCAGAGTGTGTCAGATCAGAGAGTAGAATGGAAAGGGAGAGAGAGTCGCATAGGCTGTGGAAAAGCCCAGAGGTGGGATTAGACACATCCAGCTAGATGTTGAGGTCTTTGAGGAGGAGAAGTTGAGAGATCGAGGCAAAGATAGAAGAAGAGAGGTCAGCCCATTCTACGAGGAAGAGTGAGACCTGGCCAGGTGGCCTGTGGTGGTGGCCACAGCTGGAGAGAGACCAGGGGAGATAGAGAGCCTGCAGACCAGGCATTCAAAGGAGGAGTAGGCCTGTGTAGGAATGACAGAAGCAGGGACCCATTCTGGAAAGATCAGGGCCACTCCACCTCCGGACCGGTTGGTTCTGGGCTTAGACAGGATCTTGTAGCCCTCAGGGAGGAGAGTGTCAAAGTTTGTGACAGAGCTGGCCATGAATCACGTCTCTGTGAGAGCGAGGACATCGAGGTCAAGGTCTTTGAGGAGGTGGCAGATGTCAGAGGAGTGTTTGACAGCAGAGCGGCGACAGTTGAGGGTAGCTAGGTGGGGCAGGTTGCCACATTTGAAAGCCTTCTGGGGAGGGGTACAGGAGTGAGGTACACCCAGTGGAGGCGGTAGAAGGGCCTGAGAGTGGACAGAGGCAGTAGAAAGATGTGGCATAGGGGCCAGAGAGGTGTTAGAAGGAGTGGCATGAGAAAGGAGGAGAGTCGCCTATCAAGTAGGAGGAGATTGGGCTGAGAGCCCTGGACCATGACTGTACCATTTAGGTAGACATTGATGATGGTCTTGGAGGGATGGAAGGGGTCCATGAGGACCTCCCACCGGGTTCCACCATTAATGGTAGAGGAGGAGAAAGGAGAAAGAACAGAGACCATATGAGGGGTCCATAGGTCTGGAGAGGGAACGCGCAAAGAGGATGTCGGTGAGAGTCTGTCTGGGGGAAGTGCTGATGTGGGTATCGGCAATAGGGAGGCTTGGGTTGGAAACCAGGATATCTCCCTTGAACATTTTCCTTCCAGACTTAGTGAAAGGGATATGATAGGAGATAGAATAGCAGTTTGAGAGAAAGGGAGAGATTGAGAGCACCATCGAGGGTGCGAGGAGGTAAGAAGGGAGAGTGAAAGAGGAAAGATGCGCAGACCACAGCCGAGCATCACAGGAGGCACCAGGCCGGAGGGTAGCACAGACAGAGGTACACAGAAGGCAACAGGCACGCGACACACCACAGGGGAACTCAAGAGCAGTGTGAGCGGAAGGCAAGGGGGATAGCGCAAAGCTAAATCTAGATTCAACTTTTCAAACAAGAGGGAAAAGCCCTAGTAACAGCACAAACAGCAGTACAAAAAGGCAAAATCAACTTTCCTAGAGCGATGTGACGGATGTCCCAGCAATACATTTGACTGAGATGCTAACGGGAGGTGCTGTAAGTAAAATTAGAGGGGTGGGTCAGTTTAGTGGGGTGCAGTGATTGCTACCCCCCTGACCCACTGCACTTGCTTCAACAGTCGGAGCAAGGTGACGGCTGCAGGCTTCCGGCTGACACCGGCAGATACCATCTGTAGCTGATTTTGAAGGAGCAGCCCTTTGCCTAGGTGGAACTTGTACATGTGTTACCCGCAATGCGTGCCTCAACTTAAACTGATACATTGACTTCGCCTTTAATCTCGAGGTGCACCAGGTCAACCGTTGCCTAGAAATGGTGATGACTTGAAATGAGTTTGCAGGTCTTAGCATAGCTCCCGGTGAGTCTGCTATGCCTTTTACAGGTACGAGCAGGATTGTTTGTGCTTTGCGCGGAGGTTGATACATTCGTCGCGGTTGGACGTGAAGAAGGTGATACAGAGAATGTGGAGGATGGAGAATGACAAGCCATGGCCACTGGTTATGTGGAAAAGAATGTGGTAATTGACTTGTGTTGGAAATGTGCCTCCGGGTCCTCACTTGCAGGCTTCCTCTTCAGTGTATGCAGTTCTGCCGCAACCATACACCCTCTGTCAGGTCAATTGTTGGAGAAAACACAACAAGCAGAACCAAACAATTGTTTTTAGTATTTGACGAGTCAGTGTTACTTATGGGGAAGAATGAACGGTGATTAATCACGGCAGGTAGTCAAACCTGTGATCCTGATGTCTCTGTGTGGGAGGTTGCCCGGATTATGGACCAAAATTCTTCATTACTCCAAGTCCTATGGCCTCATTACGAGGTTTCCGGTAACCTGCTGGTGCTACCGGTGGGTTACCGGCAACCTCACATTACCGTTTTAGTCGCCTGATATTACCGGGATATCACGGGCGGCGGCGGTACGGTAAGTTCCCATGGGAACGGGAACACAGAAGCAGCAGCACCATTGGTGCCAGTGCTTTAGTGAAAATACTGCCGGTAGGGGCACTGAACAACCGGCAGCTCAGCCCTGCCCTGCCGGTTGTTCAGTGCCCCTACCGGCAGAATCGGAGTGATCAGGTCCAGAAATAAAGGTGCCGGTGTTGTTACTGGCACCTTTATTTTTGGACCGGGTCACTCGTAATGAGGCCCTAGTCTTCCTTGCCACAGTCCTGTAATCTATTCTGCCACCACAGTGTGGATTAGATCCTTTAGAGTGACGGTCTAGGCAACTTCCTCTTTACACAGGAAGTAAAACAATTATAACAACCAGTGAAAAGCGATGGCAAGAAAATGAAGTCCGTTTCTTCGCTGTTGATAAAGGAGTGGCACTAAGGGACCCCGTGGGAGCGGATGCCTTCATTTCGTAAGGACTACGACGACACAAGCGAACAATAAGGTAATACACCTGACCCATAATACAAACACTTTTCTGGCTTGAAATGAGGCCCCCTGGATTCAGTGCTTCTAGGCACTGCCTGTGTAGTATCATTTACATCTCTACCTTTGGGTCTTGGTGTGAGACCAATGCAAACTCGTCACACTTAAGGGAGCGCTTGTATTTAGCATGGAGGATGCTTAGAGTCTCGGTGGGAGATCTAGCCTCGGGTCAGGAAAGCGATCCAGTCGCACAAGGACCTCTGTGCGACGCCAAGGTGAATTCTCCGACTGGCAGAGGAAAAAGAGAGCGATGCGTTCTGGTTGCTGTGGGTGTACTCTAATAGACAGGCCTTGGGGCATTCATCTGGCCTCTGCTCTCCCTATTTACCCTGCTGCCTCCATCTCATCCCTAACTTGTGTCTCTCAGATGCGGGCAAGGCTGGGCTAGCGATCCTTCCTCTGGCTGTATTCTCCTTCCAGAGGCTCATGCGAGAGCTATGCCGAGGTAGACCGCTGCGTCCATAGTCAGCCGGGAGCGAGCCTGGGTACTGCTGTGTCTGAGGACTTCTTCGTCAACGGCTGTGCCTGGTCCCCTAGCTGGGAAACCCCAGGAACTGGCGTATGTGCACAGTGTCCTTCGGGAAAAACAGCCCTTTGACAATGGGACTCCTCTGCCCACCTCCTGCCCGGACTTCATGAATGCTCCTCCTTACCTCCCCCGGGGCAGGAGAGTGATGGTCACAGCTAATGTGGGCCTTCGAGACGCCCGGACCCTCTTAAGCAAACCAAAGGCTCCCACATCCGGTTGCGAGCTGCAGAAAAACATTCATAAATGACACCTGATGCAAACGCTGACCTCGTAGAGGGCAGTTACATCTTCCCCTCTGTTTTTGTAAATATTTCTGAGAAGGGGGAGTGTGATTTCACACATTTTCAAACATAAGGCGCCCCTTTACGAGTCCAGTAGTAGCGGTAAATACAGGGGGTAATGCAGACCCCACCTGTTCTACGATCTGCTTGGCTATGGCTTAGGAAACGCTGAATCAGGAAAACGGCCCCCATGCGCATGGCAGTGCTACCGTGGCAAACAATGTTTAGAGTCGCAGCTGCGGTATTGCTCCCGCTGGTAATACCACCATTCCCACTGTGGTCCAATGGGACTTCTGAATGGGGACAATGCAATGTCATAATTAGGAGGAGCTGCCACTTCAGCGGCGGTAATTGTAATTCCGTTTGGTGGTATTAGCTTTTAAGGAGGCCCAAGATTTCTCTTTTGCATAGAACCATCCTCCAGAGAGTGGAGGTCTGGTTAACGCGCCATTCAAGCGCTGCTTGCAGCCAAGGGGCAAGTCTGTTTTGGGCCCTGTTTCTCTTCAACGATCTCCAAGCACTAATCAGGCACCCAGGGCGAGGTAAGTCCCCACAGCTAGGTTACCCAATGGCAGATCATCTTCTGTGCTTGGCTAATCGGAATGAGGTTCGATGTGGATTCTGTTGCGCCATGGGCTCGGCTCTAGCCATCGTCCTTGTCTTTCGTGGCTTCCACTCTGGCAGAGCTGTGGTTGGCGGCTGAATGCAAAGCATTTGCTTCCCTGGATCCAGGTTGAACCCCCATCACTGTTTTTGACCCAATTTACATACGAGGGAACCCCGCTTCTAGAATGGACAGCTCCTTTTTCCATGGGCCTTTCAGCGGCAGGTCCATGGGGTTGTCGCGACAGCATCGCGGCCACCGGTGAGCGTGGGGATCCTCCATGGGCCTTCAGATTCATCCGAGGAGAAGGTAGGTTTATCGCGGTCCGGATGGTGCACATGGCAGGCCTGAGCTAGAGCCGTGGTCTCAACATGCACCTTCAGCAGTTCCTCCATGATGATGTCACCAGGGCTGCCTCGCGCGGTGCATCTGGCAGCGGCTGGCTCGCCACCCGTGCACTTGGCCAATGCTGGGAGCAGCGCAATCAGAGCCTACTGGAAAAACCAGTGACATACATGCAACACCCGTACATGTTTTAAAGTATTGCTCAGGCTTGGCTCATGCCTGTCAAGAAAGAGCATGTACACCCCTTCCTTGGAATGTAAGGTACGGGAACCATTGTGCGTTACAATACCAAGTCGATCAACAAGTTCCATTGAAAGGCCAAAGACTTGATGGATGCTTTGGATCTGTGACCCTGGAGTAGACACCCTGCAGACGAGCAGTGAAGTGATGGTTCTCCTCACCACCATATCAGACAACCTTCCTCACTGAAGGGGTTCCCTCCAGCCCCCCCTTTCATTGACAGGACGCTGTTTCAATCACTGCACTGTTTCGTATCGTCCCATGGTGCAGATAGGCTGTCATCAGCAGCGATGCACTGTTTCAGTCGCTGCACTGTTCTGAATGGTCCCCTGGTGCAGATAGGCTGCCATAAGCAGCTATGCACTGTTTCAGTCGCTGCACTGTTCCGAATCGTCCCTGGTGCAGATAGGCTGCCATAAGCAGCTATGCTCTGTTTCAGTCGCTGCACTGTTCCGAATCGCCCCAGGTGCAGATAAGCTGCCATCAGCAGCTATGCACTGTTTCTGTCGCTGCACTGTTCCGCACTGCCCCAGGTGCAGATAAGCTGCCATCAGCAGCTATGCACTTTTTCAGTCGCTGCACTGTTCCGAATCGTCCCTGGTGCAGATAGGCTGCCATAAGCATCTATGCACTGTTTCAGTCGCTGCACTGTTCCGAATCGCCCCAGGTGCAGATAAGCTGCCATCAGCAGCTATGCACTGTTTCTGTCGCTGCACTGTTCCGAACCGCCCCAGGTGCAGATAAGCTGCCATCAGCAGCTATGCACTGTTTCAGTCGCTGCACTCTACCGAATCGCCCCAGGTGCAGATAAGCTGCCATCAGCAGCTATTCACTGTTTCTGTCACTGCACTGTTTCGTATCGTCCCATGGTGCAGATAGGCTGTCATCAGCAGCGATGCACTGTTTCAGTCGCTGCACGGTTCTGAATGGTCCCCTGGTGCAGATAGGCTGCCATAAGCAGCTGTGCACTGTTTCAGTCGTTGCACTGTTCCGAATCGCCCCAGGTGCAGATAAGCTGCCATTAGCAGCTATGCACTGTTTCTGTCGCTGCACTGTTCTGAATCGCCCCAGGTGCAGATAAGCTGCCATCAGCAGCTCTGCACTGTTTCTGTCGCTGCACTGTTCCGAATCGTCCCCTGGTGCAGAAAAGATGCCATCAGCAGCTATGCACTGTTTCAGTCACTGCACTGTTCTGAATCGTCCCCTGGTGCAGGTAAGCTGCCATCAGTTCCGAATTGTCCACTAGTGCAGATAAACTGCCAGCGATGCAGTTTTAATTGCTGCACTTTTCCGAAACGTCTACTGGTGCACTCTGTCAGCCATCTTCCAAATCCCCCCTTCTTTCAGCATCCAGTAATCAATGCACAGGTGTGGGTCACCCATCCTGAATCGACCGTATTTCTTAGGGCAGTGACTTGGATACCCCCCTTTGCAAACACAAAGACATTGCTTATCGTTACCTGCCAAGAGTGACAGCCAGTGCTCATAGCTGGACACTTTTAGAAATGCAATCCATCTAGTCTACGGCTTCTGTAGATTGCAGTGTGTTAGAAATGTCACTTCCAGATTGAGGAGGGTCAGAAACATTCCAACAGCGTCTCCCTTAACAAACATGCCCAAAACGTACACGATTACATCCTTGAAGAGAAACTAGATATCCTCTTCCTTACTGAGACCTGGCTACAAGAACCTACCGGTCCGACTATTAGCTCAGCCGTCCCTCCCAATTTTAGTATCCACTTCGAAAACAGAGCAACAGGAAAGGGAGGCGGAGTCGCCATTATAGTCAGACAAGATATACATCTTTTCACCTCTCCCATTCAATGCCCGGGGTGCGAAGTTCTCCATCTCAAATTCACCCCCTCTTCAAACAATTGTATCAATTTTATTGTAATCTACAGACCCCCTTCACTCACATCGGACTTTAATGACGACCTTTGCCATATTCTTAACAATCTCAAAGGAAAGAACTCAGGCACACTCCTCCTGGGCGACCTAAATAGACGGAGGGGAAATCCCACTGACAAAGAGGCTATTAGTCTAGAAAAAAACCTATCCGACATCAGTAACTCGATTGCCAATAATGGCCCTACCAACAATTCAAACAACCAACTTGATTGGATTATCACAAACAACATAAACCTCACAGTTACAAACACACAGCCCTGTATTTGGAGTGATCACTACAAAATTGAAGCTACACTCTCACTGTCATTTAAAAAAACCCTCCTCGACAACTCACCCAAAACTATCCAGAGCAGAAACCTCAAGAGAATCACGCCAGATATTCTCTCGCAGGGGATCTCATACATCTTGGATAACACCTCAGATGATGATCCCTGCGACATTATCATTACCACCTATAATAACCACTTCCAAGAACTACTAGATAAGAATGCCCCACTGAAAAACAAACAAGTGCGCCCTAACCTTAACCACCAAAATTGGTACACCGCGGAACTAGGCACCCTCAAGACTGCCAAAAGGAAACTCGAAAGACAATGGCTTAAAACCCCCACAGAACTTAATAAAGACAAATGGAAGGAATCTGACATCCTGTACAGAAATAAAGTAACCGAAACAAAGAAAAACTATTACAATGAGCAAATTATAGGTGCATCCAACTCCACAGGAAAGTTGTTTCAAATTCTAAAAAGCTTCGAAAAACCGTCCACGCTCACCCCTCCCTTCCAGCCAACCATGTTGGACTGCGAAAAGTTCAAATTGCTTTCGCACAAAAAATTTCAAAAGCTAGAGATACCATCTTAAATTGCAATATCATTGACACCACACTGACAATTAACAAAGTTGACCCTGAAATTAAAGTACACAAGTTTCACTTCGCACCAATAACACCAGATATCATGTTAGACACGCTCTCCAACATGAATTGCACATCATGCCCTGAAAACATACTACCCCCCAAATTCATCCTAGACAATGCAGATATTTTCTCACCCTTCCTTTGCCGTATGGTAAACTCGTCCTTTAGAGACCGGACTGTTCCCACCAGTCTAAAAACAGTAACAGTCACACCATTGGTTAAAAGGCCTGGCCTTGACCAGCAAAACCCAGCTAATCTTCGACCTATCACGAATTGCAACTTCTTGTTGAAGATTCTTGATAAAATAGCCACGCACCAACTCCAAGAGTACGTAGACAAGCACGACTTGCTACACCCCCAGCAATCAGGATTCAGAAGTGCACACAGTACGGAATCTGCATTACTCGACCTTCAGACTAAAATGCTGGAAATTCTTGATAAAGGAAAGGCCGGCCTGCTCATCCTGTTAGACCTCTCAGCGGCCTTCGATTTATTAGATCATGGTAAGCTTCATGAGGCCCTGGGAAAAGCAGGAAACTGTTCCGAGGAAGCCATCAAGTCGATATCCTCCTTCTTAGAGGACAGAAAATCTAAAATCACCTGGGGCGGTTATTCCTCCAGTACGAATCCTGTGGACTGCGGCGTCCCACAAGGCGCCAGCTTCTCCCCTCTTTTGTTTAACCTATATATTCGTTGCCTCTGCACCCTTCTCTCGCAGTTGGGAATTTACTTTACCAACTTCGCAGATGATACACAACTGATTATAGAACTCAGCGGAGACCATACGACAGACAACAACAGGCTGTCAGCAATCTATAATACTATAAAATGCTGGACGAAGGCCCACTGGATGTGTCTGAATGGTTCAAAAACAGAACTCATGACATTTGGTTCTACGAAAGCCTTATCCAATCTAGGCCCAGTCTATTCGTCATTCATTATAAAGGACTCCAACATTGTGGTCACAAGTAAAGTGAAAACACTTGGCATGTATCTGCAATCCTCATTAGGAGCTGACGCACAGGTCTCATACCTCAAAAATAACTGCCAATACTATCAGAGATTACTACGCCGTATTAGGCCTTATCTCAATGCCAAGAACAGCGCCACCATCACTAGAGCCTCGATTTTGTCCCGACTGGATTATGGGAATGCATTGATGCTTGGTTCAAGCAACTCCTGCATCAAACAATGCCAGATAATCCAGAATAACGCTGTTAGAACTATCACCGGGAAATCCAAGCGCGAGCACATCACCCACGACCGAATAGGTCTCCACTGGCTCGCTATAGAGGAGCGTATTAAATTCAAATCATTGACTCTTGTCCACCGCTGTCTATTCGGCACGGCCCCATCCTACCTCAAAAGGGAATTTCACTGGTATGAACCAAGCCGTTGCCTAAGATCAGCCAAAAAAGGGTTACTTAAAGTTAGCCACACCAGAATAAAAGCTACTGGACTTGGGAAATCTTTTCCCATCAAAGCTATTGCACTCTGGAACGAGCATCCAGATAATCTCAGACTGGAATGCAGTCACTCCTTATTCAGGAAGCAGCTGAAAACATTACTTTTCCGGTAATTCATTATTTTTCAGCCTGGACTCCTCTGAGTCCTCCCCTCTCTCTTTGTACGTAGTCCTGTGACCTCTGTCTTTTTGTGTTTTTGTCGTGCCCTGATGCTCGCGAGCTGCGTCGCGTTATAAATATATAAATAAATAAAATAAAATAAATAAAAATGAAAGGCGTGTTTTTCCTTTGAACACCTCCAAGTCCCTCCCACTTCCTGATTTACCCCAACTAACCTAACCCGCCCCCTCTCTTTCAGACCAGCCAGAGTGAGGATTGCACTCTGCACCAAGGGACGATTTGGAACAGTGCAGCAAATGAAACAGCGCCCCATGAATGCCAGGGGGGCTGGAGGGAACCCCATGAGTGTAAGGAAGGTTGTCTGATCTGGTGGTGAGGAACCATCACTTCATTGCTTGTCTACAGGGTCTGCCTACCCCGGGGTCACAGATCCAAAGCATCCATCAAGTCTTTGGCCTTTCAATGGGAATTGGTGATATAAAGTAGTTCCACCTGAACTTAAACCTGGAAAGTATTTTCTCTTCTAAAAGAAATCTAATCTTGATCCCAGTGACCTCCAAAACTATCATCTGGTTGCGGGCCTTGCTTGGCCAGGAAAGATACTAGAGAAAATAGCGACTAAGCAGCTCCAGCATCATGCGGTGAAACACACTCTCCTGGACACTTTCCAATCTGACTTCTGCCCGAAGCATGGTACAGAAACGGCACTGCTGGCAGTGTGGGACGGGCTTCTTGATTGGTCAGACAAGGGTGAAATCTTTTGATACAGTAGACCATAGCATTTTACTCTCTCGGCTAAGGACAGCAGGGGGAGTCTCACAGCAGTCTCTGCTATAGTTCAACTCCTTTTTCTCCAACTGATATCAACAAGTTATTTGCGAGAGGCATTTATCGGAAGCTGTCTCCCATTGGGCTGTGGGGTTCCTCAGGGTTCCTCTCTCTTGCCTCTCCTTTTTAATCTTTATATGAAACTTTTATCAAGCATTTTTTGGAAATTCAATTTCAGTTGCCATTCATACGCAGACGATACTGAGACTTTTCTGAAAATTGGCGATACTGAGGATTCATTCCAGAGAATTGACTTCTGCTTGAATGAAGTTAGTCTCTGGATCTCCCACAACCGGCTGCAGTTGAATGCAAACTAAACGGAAGTGGCCCTTTTTAGACCCAAACATTTGTTGACAGAAGCATCCAAACTACCTCCCCCTCTCAGCTTATGGGCCTAAGCCCTGTCTATGCATCCAAACTAAAAAAAAGCGCGGGCTGTATTCAGTGTCGGACTGGGACAAGAAATAGGCCCGTTCACCCAAAAAAAAGTGGCCCACCTCTCGCCTCAAAAAAGTGGCCCACCGCTCGCCTCACAACACTTAACCTCTGATGACATCACCGGAAGTGATGTCATTTGATCCCACCCCAAAGTGACATCCCGGGAAGCGATGAAACACGACCTTTCACCCCTTGACAAAACAGGAAGTGGCATTGAATAGCATTGTCCCTAAGTACACTATATTACTATGAATCCAAGCAGACGTCCAAGGCCAAATGATAATATGTTATTGGATAGCACTTACGCTTAAGCTCTTTTTTTTATAGAACAAATATGCATACAATATCACCCAACCTGTGTTGGTACTCATTTATCGACCTAAGAAGGATGAAAGGCTTTTTGGAAAAAATAAAAATGTGGAAAAAAATATATATATTTTTTCAATTTTCTTTTCTTCCAAACCGGCCCAGGCATGGCCATAAACCGGCCCCACTCCCCAGGGACGATTTCGGCCCGGCCAGGGGCCGAAAGGTCAAAGGGTCAATCCTGACCCTGGCTGTATTTGGCAAGCAAACCTCGGGGCTGCATATCAGGCTGGCGCCAAGGTGCACTCGGTTTTCTACGTGCTGCACCTTTTGCGTCTTGCGCTCCCCTTTATACCGCAAAATGATCACGCTATAGTAGTTGGAGCTTTAGTCAACTCCCGTCCAGACTACGGTAATAGTCTGGTTGCTGGTAGTCCGCAGAATCAATTGACTAGTCTTCTGAGAGTACAAAGTCCCTGAAACAACATGTATTTCAGCCCTGCACAGATCTCTGCACTGGCTCCCGGTGAAGGAAAGAATCAACTTTAAGATTTTATAAGATTTTAGATGCCTTCTCAATCTTGCACCCTCTTATCTGGCCGACAAATTGATTCGGTGCCTAGTTCCAAGTCGACCACTTGAGCCATCAGATAAGCTGCTGGTGGTACCACCCTCTCGTTGCTCCACCAGGGGAGATCGGCCACTCTCGGCCTCTAGTCCTAGATTTTGGCACACCCTCCCTTGGCATCTTCGCAACATGACAGATCTTATCAACTTTCTGAAATCCGTCAAAACTTTCCTGTTTAAATAAAGTCAGGTTGTTTTGTGCTACGGTAAAGGTCAGAGCTTTTTTGTATTTTCATCTGTGTTCAGATACACTTTATTCTGCCTGGCTACTCAGTGCTATAGACATTCTTCATAGTGCCTGCAGACCATACGAATCACAGCGGTGCATGGTATGATATGATAAGTCATTTATAACGTGCTTAATACCCAGAGGTTTCTAAGCGCGGACCCGGGGATCGAACCTGTGTTGCTCTGTGTCGTCTTGCTTCCAAGGTGAGCACGTTGCCCCTGAGCTATCCTCCCGAGACTCCTATGAATCCTAATAGCATAATATAACGACTGGGACTCTTACACTCTCAATTGACTGCCTTGACTACCATTTTGTTCCTGTTTCAAAAAAGTAACATCAGGTGGCGTCCACATGGCACCTCACCAAATTAATGCCAACTGTGCTTTTGACATGTGTGGAAGTAGCCTGAAAAAAATACAAGGACTTCCAATATTTTAGGCGTGGAATGTTATGCTTTTGGCCACCAGCAAGTTAACTGGTGAGCTGGGGCAAGTACCAGGGAGTTCTGGCAGCAGTCAGCAATGACCTGCCTGTTTTCTGTCCCTGCCACTTAGGTGCGCCACCCTACGGCACTTCAAATGCAAGTTTTACAATGTTTGCTCAAAGGGCTCATTATCGCTGTGTTTGTCTTAGGGAGGCATTTGAACACAGCATTCTGCAATGAATTTTATAGGACCAATACATGCACAATTAAAAAGGTTAATGTGTAGTGGATGTGTGGGTCACACAGGTCACCTGAACCGTTGTGGTAGCATAAAAGGCGTCTGGTTTCATCATACAAACCCATTTGTCTTAAGTACAAAAAGGCGGTGTGACTGCGCGCTTCGGAGATGTTTGCGCAAGTTAATGCAGGCTCAGATTGGCATCCTTGGTCCTTCAGGCCGGTAAATTGAGCAACACTGAGTTGGGCAATATAATAGCACCAGTATTAAAGCGTCCAGAACTGAGAACTATCCGGTATGGAGCATAACATAAAAAGTGGTATTATACATCCACTACTCCCCATATCCTTCTTCTTCGTCCCAGTACTTAACAATAAAAAAGCCCAACCCTTTCTGACAGTGAGCCAGCCTGACATTCCTTTTCTTTTTTTCACCGCCTCTCCGTAGTAACTGAGATATAAAAATTTCGTGTCCCTCCCTATTTGCCTGTGTTTTCTTCTTTCCATCAGACAGGGCCATTGTGGTTCCACTGGGCAGGTCCACATCTGTTCTCCAAACAAAAGGATGCCACTGCTGGGCTGTTTGGGGTTCAGGGAAAATGTACCTCCTCTGGGCCCAGCCTGGGATGAACAGAGTCACTGTGCACTCCCCGACTCACCCCAAGGTATGTATCTACCCCTCGTACATAGAGATGTGCAGAGAATGACTTACCAGGATACGGGAAGAGGAGCATGCTGGGTCCTCCACTATCCGCCTAGTGAACATTACCGATGCATTATGGCCACTCAACACCAGCGCAGTCTCCTTGGGAACCCCAGGTTGGGTGCGTACGCCGAAGGTTTCCTGGGGATTAAAGAGCGCTGAGAGGATACAAAGTTTCTCTTGCATTCTGTCATCCGGTTCCTCGTAACCTCACCGAGTAGAGGCACCACAAGGAGCACTCTGCATCCTGCAGTTCATCTGCCTCCCTTTCCCCCACACCCAAAAGGAGGGCCAAGAAGAGGCATCACTGCTCCACTTCAGAGCACAAGCTCAGGGCGATTGCAAGGGAAAGCCTGAGATAGGAGCTCAAGGGTCAAATGCAGAAGGAAGCTCAGCAGGACTCTCAGACGTTCCCCTCCTCGCCCCATTTTCTTCTTCCTCACCCACCTCTCCACCCTCCACTCTTGAGGAGGCTCTGGGGTCTATTTGGACAAGTTAGCACCAGCTGAGAATCTCTGCCATGTTGCGGAAAGCATGGGTTTCACCAAGGTAGAGGTCCGTGGTCCTTCAGTTAAACCTACGATCGGGCAATTGACAGCTAAAAACGGTCTTCCTGTGATATTGGCCATCCAATCAAAAATATTGAAGGGATGGAAGGAGCCTCATTGCATACCCCTTTGAAGGCTTATGACAAAATGACACCTCTACTAACGGGCCAGGTTCAGACACTGCCCGCCTCCTTGGAAATTGATGCACTCTGTGAAGTTTGAGAGGACTCCAGAAGAGGCTGCAGTCGGAGATCTGGTTGGCAAAAAGGTGGACGGGAGAATGAAGAAGAAGCACACAGGCACCCACCTCACACTGAGAACTAAAGCTATGCCACTTACGCAGTGGAGGCCCTCATGGGCGATGTACACGAGCCGTATTAGAAGATGGGCAGGGTTCGACTTCATTTGTTACCTGGAAAGTGGCCGCATCACGCTGAGATATGTTCCAAACTCGCCTACAGCGGGGGACATGCAGCAGCTCAAATGATAGGCAGAGCTGTGGGTGCCCGAAGAAATTCACGTGCGCGATTGGGTCACTGACCAAACTAAGAAGAGTGAGGCTATAAGAGACGCTTTCAAGGAGACCACCTCTTTAGACATGAGTTTGAGGTCCAAGGGTGCACAAAAAGGAACATTGGGAAAGAAAAAGACCCAGCATTCCAGTTCCAGGGCTTCAGCATTTAGGAGCAGTTTCAGGGTAGAGCACTTGTCAGGGAAGGCCCGGGACAGCTGGTCCACACATCTCACAGTTGTGACCAGAGCAAGACTCCTTCAGAAACAGCACCATTGCTGTCTGGGTCAGGACTACCGGGGACAATTCCCTGGGTGGCAGCTTGCACTGCCTTTTGCCACAGTAGGTCAAGAACAGCACCGAATCCCGGTTACTAGAGGCAATCAGGAGCAGTTACAAACTAGAGCTGAACAGCTCTCCCACTCCCACAGGTACATAAAGTGCATCTTGGTCTTCAGACCAAGAAGATAGTTCCGAAGAAAGCGATTCCGAGCTGATTCAGAAGAGTGCCATAGCCCCCGCTTCGAGCTGGCCAACAGGGACAGGACTGTTATAACCCACGGCAGCAGAGGCATTCGGGCCGGTGCTAGACATAAAGCATGTCTTCATCCAAAGCCAGTTCAAGATGGAGACCCTGCAGTGAACAATTCCCTCCATATCCCTGGGGGACCGGCTCACGTCCATCAACATGCGTGTTGCCCCTCTCCACAACCCAATGCAAACAACGAAACACAAGTGCCTCAGATTTGCCATTTGAAGACATCATTCCCAGTTTACTGTCTTCCGATTTAGATCACGCTCCGCCCCCATGCTATTCACAAAAATACTCCCCACTCTGGCGGTTTTGCTACATAAGGGGGGAGTGGCCACATACCTGTCAGGTTGACACTTGTTCCGGGATTTGGGATGCTGGGGGGTTGGGGGGGGGAGAGTGTTGCGGGAGGGCGGGGTTTAGTTAGAATGACGTTGACTGCAATAAAGAGAAGACGCTTGCATGAACGCTCCATGTCCAGTGTATTCTTTGCTGTGCAGCAGGGAGCTGGCAAAAGCCTCAACCCGAGCCATCACACTGGCGACGAGGCGGTGTTATCACTGCTCCAAACCACGACTGGGTTCGCCGTGCCACGAGCGGATGCCTCGAGGCACCGGGCACACAGGAGAAAGACACAGCGAGACCATGTGACGCGGAGCAGGCACGCCGGGGCTGGAGCCCCCATCCAAGTGCTCGTGTGAGAAGCTGTTCGCTCCAGGCTGCAGCAGTGATTAGGAACGTTCGCGGAACGTTCTGAGAAGTGTTTTATGATCCCGGGCAGCGGCGGTGATTATAAGCTGATATGTAAGCATCGGAGGCCCAGGAAATAAGGACACGCCCACAGAGGTGAGAAGGGACTCAACAGGCAGTGATGGTGCTCGTGCCTGGGGAGTCGGCCATCACTGCAGCCCACAAAGGGGTGTGAGGTCGTACACCTATCCCAACACGGTGCTCGTGCCGTACAGGCGGCCGTGGGTCCAATGGGGGCATAGAAGTTACATACCAAGGCCAGATTACCAAGGAAGATGTCTGGTCAGGCTGTGGGCCAAGGCGGACAGGCCCAGGTTCAGGGGTCGCCAGCACGAGGTCCACCGGCGCAAGACCCGGCTCCATATAGACTACCTGATACCCTGGCAGCCCAGATGCCAGGTGCTTTTCACATGGCCGACACAAGCAACATGGGTCCCAGGTGGCCCGGTAGATAAGGGATTTTGAACTATATATGGTGGCCACAGGGCCCATCAAAGATGACAGACAGAAATGTCTCCTTGAGCTAGCTGTGGGGCCAGCCATGCATGACATCATTGATGAGATGCCTGCTGATAGCATTGATTCCATACAAGACCTGAAGGACGCTTTGTCGGCATATTTCACCTCGCACACGAACGTTGACTATGAGCGCCACTTATTCCACAGTACTAAGCAGGCCAAAGGTGAGACTATGGACGCATACGTCATGAGACTGAGAATAAAAATGAAGCACTGTGATTTTGCGAACTATTCCAACACGGAGGACCTGAGATCGCAAATCATCACAGGGTGCGAATCACAGGCTTTTAGGTGGAAACTACTGCAAAAATCCTGCACCCTACATGAGATACTTATGCTGGCTCGAGCTCAAAGAGCCGTCGACTCGCAGGTGGAGAGCTTCAACAACCCCACGCCGGCCAAGGCGGCGCATCGGCTCCAACAGGAGAGAAGACCAAAGGAACTGTTCAGCTACAAATGTGGGTTTGAGTACCCACATGAAGGCACCTGCCCTGCCGTTGGCCAGAGATGTGTCACATGCGGAGAAGAGGGCCACTTCAAGTCGGTATGCAGGTTCTCCAGGGAGAAAGGGAAGGAGAGAACTAGAGAAACACCCCAGAGGATCAAGTCAAGGGCCGCACCGCCAGGTCCACCATCCCCTGGCCTACTGTCGCGGCACCTGCAAAAACATACGGATCCTGAACCCAGAGAGCGAGATTCTGGGGAGGACAGACAGAGGTGAGACAGAAGAAAACGGAGGTATGTCACCCGCGTTAGACCCGAACGCAGGTCCAGGCACCACATGCGCTACTTAGTAGAACAGTCCCCGTCAGAGTCAGAAGTTAGCTCATCAGGGAGCGATCAAAGGAAGAAAGCATACGTGTATGCTCTGGGCAATACCGTAACTACGGAACACAGCCCAACACTGATCATCAAGCTAAATGAACGACCAACAGAATTCCTCATTGACACAGGGGCCACGTTGAACGTGGTCAGTGAAAAGATTTTCAATTAACTGCCTCGGAGCCCACAACTCGCTCCATCCACCGTGGACATTTACGCATATGGAGCCAAGACACTGCTGAAATGCATAGGACAATTTGAGGGCGTGTGCCACTACAGAGGACAAGAAAAAAAGGTGCCCATACACGTCCTGGTGACAGAAACTGAAAGTGGCTGTGTGCTTAGCTTTAAGACAGCCGTCGACATGGGACTCATACATATCCTATATAACATTATGGTCCACAAGTACATTGACCCTGTCCAAATGATCACAAACCTCTACCCCAGTCTATTCAAGGGTATTGGCAGACTCAGAAACAGGCAGGTGAAACTCCACATAGATAACTCGGTATGCCCAATAGCGCAACACTACAGAGGCATCCCGGTAAACATTCAGAAAAAGGTGGAAGATGAACTACACAAGCTGCTGAAGCAGGACATAATAGAGCCAGCCACGGGCCCCACCATGTGGGTGTCGCCTATTGTGCCAGTCCCTAAGAAAGAGTCCGAAGCCATACGGCTGTGTGTTGACATGAGGCGACCCAATCAAGCCATTCGAAGGGAGAGACACATGGCTCTGTGCATCACCGACATGATTCACCTTTTGAACGGAGCCAGGGTCTTCTCCAAATTGGACTTTAAAAAAGGGTACCATCAGCTGGTGCTGAGCCTGGAAAGCAGAAATATCACCACGTTCGTCACCCACCTGGGGTTATTTCGTTATAAGAGGTTGAGTTTTGGGGTATCCTCAGCGGCGGAAATCTTTCAGGCCGAGGTGCATAATGTTATAAAGCATATCCCAAATTGCATAAACTATAGTGATGACATCCTAGTCTTTGCGACAGATGTCAACAAGCACGATGAAAAACTGACAAAGGTATGCAAGGCGCTGGAAGCTGCGAATCACACCTTTAATCGAGACAAGTGTGAGTTCAGAAAAAGCACGCTCCAGTTCTTTGGCCACATCTTTTTGGAAAATGGCATGATGCCGGATCCGGAAAAGGTTGCAGTGCTGCACGAAACAGCAGCTACCACAAATGTATCAGAACTGAGGTCCTTCCTAGGCCTCGCCAGTTATTGCACCCATTATATTGAAGTGGGAAAATGGAAAAACAGACTCCCCTCTTTCCCCTCTCGCGCCTGGCCTAAAGGTTCACGGCCCAAGCACCCGCCACGAGAAGAGTTTGCCCATCTACCAGACGACCAGATACCTTGGTACAGGAACATACGGATGTGTCTATCTGCCTGCCCAGCAGCCCGCCCTGCCGATGCCGATGCCTGCGGCATGGATCAACTGGACTAAAACTATACGTCGTTAGAGATGCCATGACGACTTAGCCAACGGATAGCACACCTGTGCCAACATACACACTGGACACTCCCGCACCAATCTACATGAAGAATATACTCAGTGCTGTGACGTAGGCGACAGACATACTCACGGACGTGCATCTTTATTATTTTCCATATAGGCTTTCAAAAATGCAGAAACGCAAGACGCACCATGAACTCATCCAAAGAGCTTGCTTACGCTTCTCCTACACGTAGGTGCCATAATGAGAATTATAACGAAGACACGATACTGGTCATAAGACAATATGAGACTATAACCTAAAGCGCCTGTGCACCAGACGGTTCCACCTATATACTAGGCCTGAGTAGGCCGCAAGCAAGAGCTCCCGTGGACGATTAACAGAACAAGAGTCAGGTTGCTGATCCTGCAGAATGAGCCTGGGGAAAGCAGACAGCCAAGGTCGTAATGTTGCAAACCCACATTCCAAAAGCAGACCATCAAGGGCACGATGTTGCAACCTCGCACGCCGTACACCAATATCAAAGTCGCACCTGCAATTAATTGTGCAGAATTCTGCCTCAAACACGGTCACATCCCACGTGACCAAGCCGAACCTGACGAGATGCCAAACCAAGGAGGAAGGAGGCGTCTGGACCCCTCGTTACAAGACACAGGCAGATACACTTGAAAGGATCAATGGACATCTGCAACGGTGGGAGTAGTCAGCCGTCCAGCTCATGAATAAGTCTTCACATTGTCTGCATGTACCAATAGTGAAACATTGTTGCAAATTACAGGTACACCGAGAGCTGGGAACAGCGATGGTCCCAGGCTGGGAAGCTCACGGGCGCACCAATCAGAACATGGGGCTCTTATCACTGACGCCATTAACATCAACCAATCATTAGGAGTCTTCATGTAACAATTCTCATGTATCTAATTGTAGGGACAACCCAGATATATCACCTGACTAACCCTCGGCCACTCATATTATTCTCTATATGTATGCTATACTAACCCTACCACTCGAGCAACCAATTAAGATTGGCGATAGGTTTTTTGTTAATTTTCTAGAGTGACGCAGGTAGCGCGTCATACTACAGTAAAAAGGGCCTGCGAGCCCCACGATTGTGTGTGTGTCAGGTCAGACGCGTATGAACCTTGACCCATCCCTGCCGTTTGTGTTTAATAAACAGCAGAGTCACATTGCTTCTTGTGTGTGTCTCCTACTCTATCTCCTTTGGGATATACGGGAGGAGTTGGGGCCTCCCTGCCCGGAGGTCTGCGGACGGCCCGGCCGACCCCGGCAGAATTTTCCCCCGACAAGCTGGAGGCACTGCTGAGATCTGTTTAAGATCGGCATTTTTTACTTTTACTT
This sequence comes from Ambystoma mexicanum, assembly GCF_040938575.1. NCBI lineage: Eukaryota > Metazoa > Chordata > Amphibia > Caudata > Ambystomatidae > Ambystoma > Ambystoma mexicanum. Next base: position 92,433,457 of record NC_090932.1, read on the forward strand.
TTTCCAGGCACTCCAGTTGCGAGAAGGCCCGGCGGCGCGGCCCCCTCTGCCGTCGCCCCCTTCTGAGGACTACAGGGCCGTCGCGGAACTGCGAGAAGACCGGACAGCGCAATCCGAATATTGGCCCTCGGGAGCCGGTTGAGAAGTATCCCGCCCGCGGTTGGCGAGTGTCCAGACGTGGTCCAGACGAGGGGAGGTGGCGAGCCGCTTGGAGGGGTGCACGCAGTCCAGCGGCCCCGCATCAGGAGAACTTGGTGAGCATGCCACGCACAACAAACAATGTGAAATTGTGAGGGAGGGGGGAAGAATTAAATACGGGAGGCGGGAGGTGTTGCACAGGTGAACGGCGAAGGTTTGATAGTTTAGTGTTAGAAATAGAATGAATGATAGTTGAATAAGCGCGAGAGCAGTTGGCAACGTAACGCGAGAGAAGGGGGCGGAGCACGACAACATCACGTGCGGCCGCTCGTAGAAACTGATTGGCCTAGGCCGCGACTACGTGTAAGGGTGTGTGTGTGTGTGGTTTCCTACGATTTGGCATTTATTGATCAATGAGTAGATGAGGATCCCTATTGTTCGAGCAAGACACTCGATAGGTAGATGACGTTTCCCTGTAGGCGGTAGTTGGCTGGTTAAGACCTCCTGTCGAGGGGCGTATCACACGCGAGGCGACGCAGCGTGCGCAGTCCGATTATAGTGTTGGTTTGATTACCTTGTTCCAGGAGTGACAGGAAGACAGCTGCGGGGTTAACGGGGGTAGATTGCAGGTGTATTTTGGATTTAAAGAATATATGAAGAACTTACCAGTAGCTCTACGTGATCGGTGACGTCACCAATAGGGTTTTCATAGGATATCGCAAACACTAGGCATCTTCGTTGTGAGAGTGTTGAGGAAGAGAACGGTGGTAAGGGAGTGGAAACGGAGATAAACGGTAAAACGAGTTGATCGAGAAAAGGCGAAACGGGGAACGTGGCTGCGCACGGAGAACGCCGGCCACGGCAAGTGTAGAAGGGGGAGGAGCAAGTGAAAACAGGACGACTGTATAAGAACGTAATAAGGGGTACGCAGCCGCAGGGGGCTACGTGCGCCTCGGCCGCAGGGGGCCGTAAGGGTGTTGTATAAAGCAAGAAGGGCAGAGGAAAGTGTGCAAATGTAACATACTATATTTTTATAATTTCCCTTAAGCGGACTATCGTAAGTCCCCAAACTTACGGGGCCAGGTAACGATATAAGGCTGTATATTGTAAACTACTAGTGGGATAAACTGACATCAGATTAAAGGAGGGTAGCGAGTGGAGCGCTACTATGTCATATGGAACAGGATCGGGAGGGTGGGGGAACACCCTCACCACGCCACTACAATACATATGCACAACACTGCCACCCCATAGGGAGAAACTGATTAAGTATAGCATAGAATGGACCCAGGGGACGGATAACAAAATGCTAACACCGTGGCCGCCTAACGGTAGCTTCGATCCATATGCCCAACATTCACTATTAAATCATCTGCACAATACATATAAAGGGAAGAAGTTGGCAAACCACATGGAGGTGTTTAACTTATGGAGGATGTTCCAGGGGTCCCGACCAGGACCAAATGGAATATTCACTATGGGGGAAATACCAGAAGAAACAGAGATTAAGGAGGAAGAAGAGAATGGGAAACAGGGGTATGAGGACCCAAAGAACACGGGGAACAGAGGTGAGGGAGGAGAAAAGAATAATAAAGCAGATGAAATAAAAGAGGAACCGAGCAATGATATACCCATAGTAGCGGGAGTAAAAACAGAGGGAGGGGGGTTGTACCCTTTAAGAGAATTGGGAGAAATAGAAAGAGGACAGTTAAGGGCGGCTGAGGGATACTCGAACCCGGCATACAGCCCTCCACCATATGTAGCTCATAGGAAAATGCCAGCAGGGGAAGGGAGGACTGGAGAAGACCAGACTGTGGAGATAGGAAATGATGAATGGGTAGCTGCACAGATATTATTAAAATTACGAGGTTCATTAACGGGAGAAGAGAGGGAGGTAGTTAAGAAAACAGACGAGGATAATACCAGGGAGAGTAAATTGAGGGGGGAAGAGCTGTTAAGACAAAAGGAAGAGATTTTGGAGGAACGATTAGCAAAACTAAGGGATGAACAGAATGAATTGACCAAGCAGCTTGAGAGGGAAGAGAGAGAGAGAGCGAGGAAAAGGAAAGAAGGTAGGAACGAATTGGAAAAAATAAGGGAACGAACTGAGGAGCAAAGGAGAGAAGCTGACAGGGTAAAAGCAGCAGCAGAAAGGGTATCAAGAGTAGTACTGCGGGAAAAGAAAAGGGAAGAAGAAGAAAAAGAAAAAGAAATGGCAATATGGAGGAGGAGGTTACTATCAGAATCAACTAAGAAATACGAAGAAGAGAGAGTGATGGAGAGTATAGTAGAAAAAGAAAGGGCGAAATGGGAGAGGGAGAAAGAGGATGAGAGAATATTAGAACAGATGAGAAGTGAAGTGATGGAGGAATTGAAAAGGAAGAGGGAGGAAAATAATAAGGAGATGGAGGAAAGGTATGAAGGAGAAAGAGGAGATAGGGGAAGAGAGAGTGGAAGATGGGGGAATATATATCATGACACAGAAGTAGCAACAACATCAGCACAAAGGGGAGCGGTTGACAAAAGAGAAAGAGGAGAACTGGACCTAATAGATTTACAAACAGTAACGATCAGGGGGAAAAAGACCGAGTGGGGGGTGCCGTTTATAAATAGCTTTTGTAGTGAGGAAGAGAGAGTGGAAAGTGAAGGGAGGAAGAGTGAAAGGGAAAGCTTAGATAAACTATACATCACCCGGACCAACATGGACTCACCATGGATCAGTAGGAGAAAGGATGAGATGGAGAGAAGTGAGGGGGGAAAGACAGGAGTTGAGGAAAGACGGGCAAATGAGGACGCAACATCCCCATCCCCATCATCCCCATCACGCCCTCCCCTATCGCACCCTATAGGCTCAACCACCTCACGTTCGTTACGCAAAATAAAACTAGCGCCCTTCACCGACGAACGGACACCCTATACATGGCGGCTTAGAGACCTCCCTAGTCGCAGGCAGGTAGGAGATATACACATGCCCACATTAAACACAGACAAAGATGGAGAAGAAGGAGGTATCAGCAGGGGAAATAAAAACGAAAGTGAAAATGTGGAAGAAAGGGAAGAGGAGGAAGGGCGTGAGGATTCAATAATATGGAATACAAAGGGTGAACCAAGACATAATTTAATGCCACTTTTGGAGAGAGGTGGGGTTAGACCACAGTATGTTCCTTGGAAGCATACCGATAAAGAAAATATAAAATGTAGGCTCCCATCATTAAGTGGAGGTGCGGGTAAATGGATATATGAAATGGAAAAACACACCGCAGGACAGAAGCTAGCAGTAGGAGATGTAAAGGGCCTTTTAATATCAATATTAGGGGATAGAGCGGATGACATATGGAAAAGAGCGGGATTTCATGGGGTAACAATAACAAATACATCGCACGATGGGGCACCGTTCGCAAACTGCAGACATGCACTATGGCAGGCATTGAGGGTACAGTACCCAGACACCTCAGATATAGGAGCAATTACATCCCGCAAAATGCATGAGAACGAAGATCCTGTTGATTATATTCAGGAAATCCAAGAGAAGTGGTGCATGGAAACTAGAGAACAATGGGATAAAACACCAGCAATATTTTACCATATATTGGTACAAGGGCTCCCGGAAGGAGTTCAGAAACAACTAAAGAAAGTAGTGGGAATGGAAGCAAAACCATGGCCCGAAATACAACTGACTATAGTGCATCATTGTAGGACATGGCAAGGAAAAATGAAACAAAAGGAAGAGGACAGGAAAACGGAAGAGGCTAAACTAGTACAGAAAAAGCTTACCAAGTACACAATGGAAGGGGCACTAATAACTACACCTACAACAATGACCCAAAGCCCCACACAAGTAGTGGCTGCACAAGATTGCTCCCAAATACCACCTTCACAGATTACAACACAACAGGTGCCGCCACTCCAACCATACACGCCCAACATGGGAGGAGGATACCCAATGCAAGGAGCTGGATATTACAATTATAACAGGGGGGGAGGAGGACTTATGAGGGGGAGAGGGTACGGGTATGGTACCCAACCGCAGGTGGGAGGATTTAGAAATTCCTATCCCACAGGGCAACCAGTATACCAGGACAACACAGGGAGCTTTCCATGGCAGAATAGGGAACCACCGATGTGTTGGAGCTGTGGACTATTGGGGCACATGTCACGCACGTGTAGAGTTAGACCAGGAACACCATCATGGAGTAATCAGGGACAACCACGGCCCGCACAAGTACAGCAAGGCATACCACAACAGCAAATATTGCCACAAGGAAATGAACAACAACAACAGCCACAAACATTGCCACAACAACAGGTAGCGATCACACAACAACCACAAATACCACAAACGCAATTGGGTAGGGTGACGGTTTTGGGACACAACCCTTATACCGGGAATGGCCAGTCGTTGTACCCCCAATAGGACAGCCCACAGACGGCCTTGGTGTGTCCCATCATGTCAGTAACACCTAATAGTGCGGAGGAACCACGCATAGAGGTAACGATAGGTGACAAAAAATTATCATTCCTTGTTGACACCGGGACGACCCGGTCTTGCATAAGGGAAGGTAAATTTAAGATGTCAGGTGAGACCATGAACACCCAAGGATTCTCTGGGGCTAGAGGGTTGGTTCCCTTTACTGATAACATTCCCTTATCTATTGGAGATTACGATCTATCAGTTCGCTTTTATATTATAGTGCTTCACCAGTAAATATACTAGGGAGAGATATAATGAACAGGTTGAATATGACGATCTCCTTTACTGAGGACGGCATAATTTGCTCTACTCCAGGGATTAACATGCTCACAGCACGGCAAATTATGCAGGCATAGTGTGGACAGACAGCGATTAGGGCGGAGCCAGTAGATGGTGAACTGTTCCAGTATGGAACGGACATGGCAATTGCATGGATGCCAGGGAGAGAAGGGAAAATATGGAGAAGGCCAGCAGCCTATCTGTTCAGACCAGAAACACCTGTTAATGAACCAGAAGGGAAGGTGGTTTCAATGGATATTGAGAGCATTATTGCAACAGCTGATTATATTGCTGTACACGCCCAAGACAAAGAAGGAAGAGCATGGAGGGCAGTGCTAGCATTAGCAGAAGGATGTAGGCTCACCCAGGTGTCAGATGAAGAGCTGTTTTCAGATGAAAAGGAGGAAGGCGAAATGGTGTTTATGATGAGTGTGGAAATATGGCTAAGAGTGGCCTACAAACAAGTAGCACAGAAAATTGCAATGGCACTTGAGGCACCCACATGCACCCCGGTCCCTTTCTTTAAGGACAATATGTCAAAGGTACCCAAATCATTGTGGACTACTGGCCCCTATGACGTGGGCTGCATAAAAAGTATAGGGGGAGTAAAAATAAAATTGAAAAAGGGTGCAATACTCCCCAGAGTAAAACAGTACCCACTATCAAAAGAGGCAGATGAGGGCATATATGAAACCATAACGGCCCTTATAAATAATGGTATATTGGTCCGCTCAGAATCACCATGTAATACGGCTGTGTACCCAGTGCGCAAGGCTAAAGGAGGGTCTTGGCGCTTTATACAGGACCTCAGGCCCTTGAACAACATAGTAGAAGCGGAATATCCCGTAGCTGCAAACCCGGCCACAATTATGTGTGGCATTCCAGCAGAAGCATCACGATTTACAGTGATCGACCTTAAAAATGCTTTTTTCTCAATACCATTACACCCAGACTCACAAGATCTGACGAGCTTCACTTACAGAAACGCTAAATGGAAGCACACCAGATTACCACAAGGGTATTGTGAATCACCTTCAATTTTCAACAGAGAAATACAGATGGATTTGGGTAATATTGAAGTAGAAAGCACGGTGTTGCAGTATGTGGATGACATAATAATTTGCAGTAAAAACGAAAAAACATGCAGAGAGGACTCATTAAAGATGTTGACAATATTGGCTGACAAAGGTTACAAGGTAGACATGGAAAAGATACAGTACTGTCAGGAACAGGTACTTTACATTGGTCAGCTTATATCCCAGCATGGAAGAAAGATCGCACCACAAAGAGCACAAGCTATTTCGGCCACTCCAAGGCCACAAACTGTAAGGGAACTGCAGCAGTTCCTGGGGCTCTGCAACTACTGTAGAGCTTGGGTATTTGATTACAGTTCATATATAGGACCCCTGCTTGAGGCGTTACGGGAAGCTAATAAAGGGGAGAACAAATTGGGGTGGACGAGGGAAATGAAAGAAGCTTTTGATGAATTAAAAGATGCGATATCAACTGCTCCGGTGCTGGCATCCCCGGACTATGAGCGGCGATTTTTTATATTTTCACATTGCGACTCAGCAGTAATGAAAGCCGTGTTGGCTCAAAAAACAAGCATGGGCTACAAAGCAGTAGCATTTTATAGTGGCCACTTAGATCCTGTAATGTTAGGCCACTTCCCCTGCGAACAAGGTCTCGCCGCAGCCGCTTTTGCGGTGGAGAAAGCATCAACAATAACCATGGGGTGCCCGACTACACTATTTGTGGAACATGCACTTTTTGCAATATTGAATAAACCTAAATCCACCCTAACCACGCAAAGGGCATCAGGTTATGAGATCATTCTATCCAGAGCTGAACTATCAATTGTTAGATGTAGCACGGTCAACCCTGCACGGTTCCTAGCAGAAGTAATTGAGGAGGGAGACTATGCCCATGACTGTACTGAAACAACTGAAATGTACTCATGTACTAGAAAAGTTGAGGAAAACACACTAGAGGGGGGTGAGCTGTTGTTTATTGATGGTTCATCAACCATCGATCAGGGGGATGGGGTGAGGAGGACTGGGGCAGCAGTGGTGAAAATGATGGAGGTACCGGTGTGCGTGGCAGTGAAATGTGTACAATTACCACAGCATTACTCCGCTCAAGCAGCTGAACTGGTCGCACTGATCTTGGCGTTGAAGGAAAGCTTTGACAAACAAGTGACTATATATTCCGACAGCGCATATGTTACATCAACTGTCCACTTAGGGTTGTCGAAATGGAGAAGAAGAGGGTTTAGGAGAGCTGATGGCACCCCAGTGCAACATGCTCTCTTATTGGCTGAACTGATTGAAGTAATAAATGACCCCCAGGAACTAGCTTTAGTAAAATGCACCGCACACACCAATGGTGAAGATCGCGTCTCAAAAGGGAATGCAGCAGCAGACGCACATGCGAAGTATGCTGCATACTTTGGTGAGATATGGAACCCCCCAGAGTCACAGAGAGGGAGACGGGGGGGAATAGCAAAAGAGATGTTGTTAAGAGAAGGGTACACCCATCTCCCAGCCACACAGATTATGGAGCTACAAGCGGCTGCACCAATGGCCGAAAAGGAAATATGGGTAAAAAGAGGATGCACAATGTCCCCAACTGACGCACTATGGCGCCAGGGTGGCACTGGAAAGGTTGTAATACCATTGGCACTTTTGAACACTGCCCTGAGCCAACTACATCATCCAGCCCACACAGGCAAGGAAGTAATTGCAGCACGAATTAGAGAAGACTGGTTCTGCCCCGAGTTAAATTCGCATGTGTCGAATTTTATCAGTAACTGTATCACATGTCAACAGTTTACGGCCGGCCACACTCTAAAGGTGATAAGAGGTACTATACCCCGGCCAGAAGGACCTTTCCGGCATCTCCACATTGACTATGTTGATATGATCAATATATGTCAAGGAAATAGGTATATGATTGTAGTAGTATGCCCATTCTCTAGGTGGATTGAGGCAGGGCCCTGTTCACACCCAGATGCATTTAGAGCAGCCAAGTTCCTAGTGAGGGAGGTCTTCCCCAGGTGGGGAGTGTGCGAGGTGTTAAGGTCAGACAACGGCCCACATTTTGCAAATGAGATGTTTCAGCACATTACATCGCTGCTGAACATTAAACACAAATTTGCATGTGCATACCACCCACAGGCCAACAGTGTATGTGAACGCCTGAATGGCCTATTAAAGGAGGCAATTGCAAAGATACAGCAAACAACAAAGAAGAGTTGGTTATATTGTCTTCCATTAGCACTATTTGAGCTGAGGAATAGGCCAGGGTCCGACCACCACCTCACTCCCCATGAGGTGGTTACCGGACGTCAACTGCGCCTTCCCCTAACACCAACGTCAAGAGCATTTACCGACCATGAAAGTACTGCAAGTGTTCTGGGTGATGAAATGTATCAATATGTGTCTTCTTTGATTACTAGTGTAGTGTTTGTGTCTCAACAGCTCGAGCGCACACGGGGCGGGTCTAATAGAAGCCAACAAGAAGACGCGGATAAAGAACTGGAAAAGGAAGGATTGTGTAAGGTTGCTAAAGGTGACTACGTACTACTTCGCAACTTCAATAGGAAATGGAATGACCCACGCTTTACTGGTCCCCATCTGGTAGAGGAGGTATCAACAAGAGCAGTAAAGTTACAGGACAAGCGTGCCTGGAACCACCTACATGACGTAAAGATCTACAGACAACAGACCCGCCCCAGCGCCACCGACAGGTTCATTGAGAGAACAGCAACAACATCGACAACAGAAGAAGGAAGTTCTACCACAGCCAGCGGCCCAAGTATTCCCATACCCTGTCACTCCCCAGACTCCCCAGAGACAATAACTGAAGGAGAAAGGGGTGATCCCCATCCAGCCCACCCCATGATCACACGCTCAAAGAGTAAAACAACGCCCACCGGTTGAACCCAAACACCCCCTGCCCACCATCCACTGACCCCTGTACCCATAACAGTAGTAACTGTACTAAAGGACATTGCCTCGCACTAATACACATGTAAACACGTGAATGCTCTCTTTTCTTTTCTCTCGCACATGCAGGAACCGCGTATTATTGTATTGCTAAGAAGTAGATAACTAACAAATTCACTGCCCAGGAGTAGATGGTACCCTCAGACGATAATTACCCAGAAGAATTGTCACACCAATTTGTATATGAAATAAAAAGGCCAACGTACCTGAAAAGGAAAAGGGTACGAGTTTACTACACAGCGTTCCTTTTGGCCATAGAATATTCGATGCCCCACCTCCACCCATACTTACCTGCCCTAAGAGATAGATCGCTCAGAGTAGCGTGGGAACAGCTCTTCGCCTGGACACTGAATGACTATTTGATAGGGAGAGCTTAACAACTAACATTTAATAATCAGCATATTAAGAATTTTCAGGCGGGCAACTCTAACATCGCAAGAATTCGCTGCCGGACTGCAGCAAGGTAAGAGCAAAATGCTGGTGAAATTAGCATATGTAATAAAAATAATAGGGATTTTGATAATCACCGGGTTCGTAGCTGCCTCTGTATGGCAGTACAGCTATGCTACCAATATTATTGCTGTACCCAAACCTAACACACCCCCATCCCCAGCTGCAACAGGCGTTACGTCAGGTGATATTAGCAAAGTTGCGCACAAGAAGAATAGAGTACAACGCAGCACATACTCAGATAATAAAGGTATTGACAATTATATACAAGATTCAGCACACGTCTCAAACAACATATGGTATCAACACATGACCCGTATTGGTAAGCAGACAACAGAAGACAGCTGCTACGTTTGCTCATTAATACCATACGCCATGAGCGCTTCTCGAACATTTGTTGCCACAGAAATAAACGAAAAAACAGCACGGTGCATAATATACTTGGCACTGTTCCAAACGAAAGGAAGATTTCAAGGAACAGTGGTGCATATGACGTGGAAATCACGAGACTCATACCCATACGAAAACAACTTCCTCAAGACTTATTTGAGTTACCACAAGAGCAGTTTACATGCTGAAGCATTCAGATACATAACAAGTGGTCCTGCAAAAGGAGAAACAAAGAAAGTAACACTGCAGTATTTATCATGTGATTGGTACGCCACTGAAGTTCCTGGTAAATTAGGATGCTGGGAGAGGCCACTGGTGACGATAACGGGGAAAGTATACTTGGACAACAAATGGGAGATAGGAGTGGTTGGCAGCAACATGATAACAAAAGAAACTATTTCAACTATCGATGCGCACAATCACAGATGTTGGACAACTTGGATCAAATACGTGCCTATGCTCACATGGATAGAAACGGATGAAGACCCGATAACAATACTGCCGTTGACTGCGCCTAAAGTATGCTACCAACATAAAGGAGAGGTGGACGTAGGATATAACACCAATTGTGGAAGCGTGATGGAGTTACCTGAGGGGGGAGCAGGAACAGCAGTGATAATGGACCATTACTGGGCCTGTGGAGAAAAGGCATATCACGCGCTGCCCCCTCTGTGGAATGGTGTATGCACGATGGTGCACGTCAATGTACCATCGCTAGTGGTACCCCAGAAGCATGTGAATGTGGCAAACTTTCCCAAAATGGATGAAGGGGACAAGAGAAATAAGAGATCTGCACCGCCTCAGGGGGAGCCAGGAAACAGGACCAACAGCAATGATACTGTTCTAAACAGACGGAAAAGACAAGGGGAACCTCTGACAGGAAATTACCTATGGGGAAGGTCGGAAACGGCACTCACTTCGATTCTGCCAGAACACAGACTATTCAGCAGAGCAGCAATGTTCTTCTCCTCAATAATACATCCAGGACTGCAGGCTTACGCAAACGCAAAATGGTTCCAGATAACCAGATGGGAACTCATGATGACCATCAATTCTACAGTAAACGGATTCAACGCAATAAAAGAAGAGCTGCGAGCAATAAGGATGGTAGCACTGCAGAACCGATATGTATTGGACCTCCTCACTGCTATGGAAGGAGGAGTTTGCGCAAAGATAGGACAATCATGCTGCACATTCATTCCTGCCAATGATGCTGACAACGGTACATTGACAGAAGCAGTTTCACAACTGGCCCAGTTACACTCCAAAATGGTGGATGAAAGTAAGGGTGTGAAAAAGGATGAGAGCTGGTTTTCGCTATTATGGTCATGGATGCCGTCTTGGCTGTCAGATGGACTGAAAATTATAGTTGGGTGTATTATTTTGGCTGGAGCTACACTGATCATAATAAGATTTTGGAAAGCCCGGAAGGCGCGCACCACTGACGAGTTGCTTGAAATGGTTGGTATGCACCCACTGATGCCAGCAGATGACGGCCAACACACAGGCATAATAATACAAGAGAGAGAGAAATTGCGCAACCAGATCATCACCAACCATCTGGACCCACCATCGGTGAAGGTCGAGAACCCAAGAAACCCCAGGAGTTACATAGGGAAATGGGTATACTGTACTCCTGGAGGAGCCTGTGAGTATATGTATTGGTCATTTGAAGATCATGTTAACCATTATGGACATTTAGGAGGAATAACTAAAGTGTGGAGAGTAAGAGGAGATAACGAAAAGGATATGTTTGTGGTCGACAAGTCGACCAGAGGGGGGACTGAAGTGGGAAAATGGAAAAACAGACTCCCCTCTTTCCCCTCTCGCGCCTGGCCTAAAGGTTCACGGCCCAAGCACCCGCCACGAGAAGAGTTTGCCCATCTACCAGACGACCAGATACCTTGGTACAGGAACATACGGATGTGTCCATCTGCCTGCCCAGCAGCCCGCCCTGCCCATGCCGATGCCTGCGGCATGGATCAACTGGACTAAAACTATACGTCGTTAGAGATGCCATGACGACTTAGCCAACGGATAGCACACCTGTGCCAACATACACACTGGACACTCCCGCACCAATCTACATGAAGAATATACTCAGTGCTGTGACGTAGGCGACAGACATACTCACGGACGTGCATCTTTATTATTTTCCATATAGGCTTTCAAAAATGCAGAAACGCAAGACGCACCATGAACTCATCCAAAGAGCTTGCTTACGCTTCTCCTACACGTAGGTGCCATAATGAGAATTATAACGAAGACACGATACTGGTCATAAGACAATATGAGACTATAACCTAAAGCGCCTGTGCACCAGACGGTTCCACCTATATACTAGGCCTGAGTAGGCCGCAAGCAAGAGCTCCCGTGGACGATTAACAGAACAAGAGTCAGGTTGCTGATCCTGCAGAATGAGCCTGGGGAAAGCAGACAGCCAAGGTCGTAATGTTGCAAACCCACATTCCAAAAGCAGACCATCAAGGGCACGATGTTGCAACCTCGCACGCCGTGCACCAATATCAAAGTCGCACCTGCAATTAATTGTGCAGAATTCTGCCTCAAACACGGTCACATCCCACGTGACCAAGCCGAACCTGACGAGATGCCAAACCCAGGAGGAAGGAGGCGTCTGGACCCCTCGTTACAAGACACAGGCAGATACACTTGAAAGGATCAATGGACATCTGCAACGGTGGGAGTAGTCAGCCGTCCAGCTCATGAATAAGTCTTCACATTGTCTGCATGTACCAATAGTGAAACATTGTTGCAAATTACAGGTACACCGAGAGCTGGGAACAGCGATGGTCCCAGGCTGGGAAGCTCACGGGCGCACCAATCAGAACATGGGGCTCTTATCACTGACGCCATTAACATCAACCATCATTAGGAGTCTTCATGTAACAATTCTCATGTATCTAATTGTAGGGACAACCCAGATATATCACCTGACTAACCCTCGGCCACTCATATTATTCTCTATACGTATGCTATACTAACCCTACCACTCGAGCAACCAATTAAGAGTGGCGATAGGTTTTTTGTTAATTTTCTAGAGTGACGCAGGTAGCGCGTCATACTACAATAAAAAGGGCCTGCGAGCCCCACGATTGTGTGTGTGTCAGGTCATCCCTGCCGTTTGTGTTTAATAAACAGCAGAGTCACATTGCTTCTTGTGTGTGTCTCATACTCTATCTCCTTTGGGATATACGGGAGGAGTTGGGGCCTCCCTGCCCGGAGGTCTGCGGACGGCCCGGCCGACCCCGGCAGAATTTTCCCCCGACAATATCAAAGATTCGCCACTGTAAGCGAACCCCTGAGGGCATTGACCAAGCAAGAGGCCATGTTCGATTGGTTGGACAAATGCCAGAAAGCCTTTCAAATCATCCGGGAGCGAGTTGCTAGGGCTGAAAACATGTGCTTTTAAGATCCTGGTCGGAAGACAGAGCTGACAGTGGACGCAAGTCCTGTGGGTCTTGGAGTCATCCTGGCTCAAGTGTACTCGAAGGATCCGTCTCAAACTCATATCGTTACCTACGCCAGTAGGAACCTTTCCACAACTGAGCAAACATATTCCCAGGCTGAAAAGGAAGGTTTGGCAGTGGTCTGGGCGTGCAAACACTTTCATCTTTTTCTATATGGCAAACCGTTTCGAGTGGTGACAGACCATCAGGCGCTGTTGTTCCTGTAAGGCAACCCCCAAGCGAAAATGCCACCATGCATCGCGAGCTGGAGGTTGAGTCTACAGGACCACTCATTCGAGATTGTACACCGGCCCCGTAAGGGCGAAAATCCTGCTGACTTTCTTTCCAGACGCCCCAGGACGGGGTGCGTCCCTGAACCATCTGTGGTGGACCGGTATCTCCGGTACTTCATCCAGCAAGCTGTGCTGGAGAGAATTGAGACAGCTCAGCTGGCCCGAGAAGTGGAAACTGACGTGGCCTGTCAGATCATCTGCAAAGGACTTCCCTCGGGTCTCTGGAGGAGAGCCAAAGAAAGAGGGCGGGCAGCAAGTGACGATGTGCGAGTTGAAGTGGAGTGGCTGCTACAGGTGAAAGAGGAGCTGGCCCTCTCGGATGACCACCTGCTGCTGAAGGTAGTAATTCCAGCAAGGTGGTAATTCCAGCATCCATGCTGAGAAGAATTGTTGAACTCACGCATGAGAGCCATCGGTGGGTGGTGTCCACTAAGCGCATGCTGCACCAGAAAGTCTGATTTCCACATCTAGACTCCATGGAGGAAGATCTGATAAAATCATGCAGCACCTGCTGCCTAATCATGCCAAAAAGACACCTGGAACGGTTGAAGATATCTGAACTCCGGGAAGGGGTGTGGGAGGCAGTGGCTGCCTACTTCTCCGGACCTATTGAGGGGGAGAAATACGTGCTAGCCATCATGGACGGGTACTCCAGGTAACCTGAAGCTCAGCTTGTGGCGTCAACGGCGGCCCATCATGTGATACCCGTGTTGGATCACATCTTCACTGCCTATGGAGTTCCTAAGGTACTAAAGACGGACAATGGGCCCCTGCTCAGTAGGCACAACTTTGCAAAGTTCGCGGAGTACATGGGATTTCATCATCAAAAGATCACTCCCTTGTGGCGCCAAGCGAATGGCATGATCGAGAGATGTATGGCAAACCTCAAGAGAGCGTTTCAGGTTGCCAAACTTACGGGACAACCCTATAAGCAGGTACTGCATCAACAACTAAGGGACTACTGGAGTACTCCACATAGTGCCACCGGAAAGACTCTGGCCGAAATAATGTTTGGAAGGAACGTCAGGATGAGGTTCCAAGCCAAGATGTCAGGTGATCGACCATTTGTGGACGGAGAAGTAAGAGAGCGCGACAGAGCAGCGAAGGAGCGCATGAAGGTCTATGCATACGAGCGCAGGAAAGCGCGGGAGCCCCAGTTGTAAGTGGGAGATGTGGTTGCCATAGACAACCTCAGACACACAAACACACCTCCTTCTTTCATGAGGAACCCCTGCTAGTTACAGAGCAGAAAGGGTCCATGGTCACGGGCCAAGGGACTGGGGGTCCCTCACTCGCAACTCATCTAATTTCAAGAAAGTCCCACTATCAGGCTCCCGATGGCTAAGTGGGAGAGTGGACAGCCCCGTCGCCTACACATCTGATGATCCCTATCAAAGTGATCAGGAGGACACAGGAGTCTTAGACCGGGAGGAACAGTTCGAGGTCGTGGGCATTTGTGGATCTCCTGAACGGTTTAGCTTGCGTCTGCAGCGAGCCCAAAACAAGCCTCGCCGCCTCATTGAAGAGATGGCATAGAGAGTCAAGTTTGGACCAGAGCCTGTTGCTTAGGTCGAGTGACTGTTTAAAATGGGGGGAGATGTCACATTGACACTTGTTCCGGGATTCAGGAGGCGGGAGGATGGGAGGGGAAGTGATGCAGGAGGGCGGAGTTTCGTTAGAATGACGGTGACTGCAATAAAGAGAAGACGCTTGCATGAACGCTCCATGTCCCCGTGTATTCTTTGCTGCGCAGCAGGACGCTGGAAAGGCCTCAATCCCGGCCATCACAATACCTCCACCTGGATGGCTGGCTAGTGACAGGTGCAACCCAGAGGGCCACAGAAGATGGGTGGTCAAGAACAGCCGAATTACCAGTGAGCTTTGGTTACTCCCCAGCCCCCGGCACAGACGGTCCCGTTCATCTGGGAGCTCCTCGTCCCAGTGATGGAAAGAGTGTCGCCCCCACAGCAGGAATTGCCACAGCTACCAGCACAGCGCCAATCAAGAGAGCGCCAATAGCTGAGGATACAGGCGTTGTTCTCAGACTTCATTCCCGTGACTCCCTGGGCCGCAGTCCACCTGCGCCCTACCCTCTATCATCTCCACTTCTGGTGGCACCCAACTTGGTGGAATTGGTATGCCCAATCTGAGTTACCCTGGAGATACCATCCTCCCAGAGAACCGTGCAGGAGGTTTCCATCCTGATCACCCAGAACGCACTGCAATAAACATGGAAGCCAGACTTCTGTTGTTTGGGGAACGCTGCAGTAGACTAAGGCCATCCATGGTTGGTTTCCCCCACAGAAAGTTAGAATGCCATGACCTGGCGGGAGCAGGAGGCCATCCTCTCTGCATGGAAATCATGTGTGCAGAAGATCCAATGTCGAGTGGCCCAAATCCAAATTGACTACTGTGACGCCTCGTCCAGCAGCTGTTGCAAACTGTTGTCAGCTGCTTGCTGAACAGGGTGCCTGGGCCTTTTGCATTTCCTCCCTCTGTAGCGGTTGAAGGGTGCATGCAGCTGCAATACCAGGGAAACCCGAACACCCCACTCGTTTAACTTAGTGATCCTACTATGACAATGCGTGTCTGCTGCCAAACAACATTAGAAATTGTATGTCAGTTCAGCAAGGACATTTCTTTTGGGAGGAAAGTATCACTAATAGAGCGACAACTCGACGGTACTCCTTTTATCGCCCTGGGAATTTCAAAAGGTAATTGAAGCGAGGATAGGAGAGATTCACATACATGCCAACATATCCAATTCCAGGTGAGTAATTATAGTCTAGCTCAATTTTTAACTTTCCATCTGGTACTTGTCATCTCAGATTTCCCAATGATAAATCCAAGACTACAGGTCATAGAATGCAATGGTAAAACCAGGACTGGACTAACATCTCCTGACTGCAATGGGACACCTGGGCATGTATAAAGTGAAATTTGTGACATGGAGGTTGTGAACAGATGATCAGTGAGAAGCGAAGGGCGTCACTGTAAGTGAGCTGAGGCAGTGAGAGAGGTGAGTGTGGAAGTGGTGCAGTGTTGCAGGGATAACACATGCCAACATGACCCATTCCTATCTGTAGGTGCTTATCCAGCCCTGTCTTTTTTCTTTGCTTTCTGGGACTTGTAGTTCCACTTTTCCCATTATAAAACCCGGATCACAAGTCCCAGAATGCAAAGTAAAAACTAGGACTGGATAAACCCCTACAGATTGGAACGGGTCAGGCTGGCAACTATGCTCAGGATGGCTGTCTGCAGGTTAGCATCATATCGCAGTTGGCAGCCCTTTTAATCATGGGAACAGTGAGGATGGGCAAAGATAGGTTTGAGTGTAGGCAGACCAGAAGAAATACTTTACCTCAAGGCACGTTGGAGTTTTGTTCGCATGGGGGCGCGGCTACGTTAATAAACTTTACAAAGGAACAAAGGAACGCAGAAAAATCAATTTAGCACCATTTTGCCTGCTTGCGTAATAGGGAGAAGCAGGTTGTGATACAATCAAATGTTTTTATTTTTATTTATTTATGAGTACATATGGTTTACAATTAAACCTCCATACTACAATTCATTAACACCCATTCAATGACAACATATTTGTACACATTCTTAACAGTTTACAAAATAGACCAACATTGTCGTGAATAATCCTAATTTCAATTTAAATATTGACATAATAATGCGTATTAAAATAGACACACTTTTTCATCAAATAGCACATAAATAATGTGTATCATTTTAATGTTAAAGGTATTTGTACTGCGCACCGTCACCACCGGAGTGGTCAAAAGGAACTGGAGCAATTATGATGGCAATCTGACTTCCATTAAGCAGACAAACCCATGCAGTATTTGAATTCTCATCCTGCGAGTCATAGAAACACTTTCTAAATATTCTTAGAAGAACACCATATGTTCCTTCACATCCCATAATAAGATGTTTGAACGTTTCTTGTACTGCTATTTTCTTACAGGGGGCACAGAAGATGAAATCAAAAGCACACACACATTCTTCTATATTTCCTATCTGGACACTTCATTATTTATTTAGGAGCTGTGTCATAGTTTCCGAATAGGTTCCAATATTCTTCACATCGTTCCTATTTGTTCAGTGTATTGTTTGGCCTCATCCCGTCAAATTGCTTTATTTTAAGATTGACATTTTCTGAATTATTAGCCTGACAGTCACCACTGGAACCTATGTCATTAAGTATTAAGGAGCATTATCTTACAAAATTCATAAGAGCCACTAGGAGCCACTCTTTAACATTTTAAGAAAGACCTCATAAAACATACCTTTTACGGGATATCAAATTGTAAGTAAAATCAACAATGTGTTTAAAATGACTATTGAATAAAGAGATAGCAGGCCAAGTCCCACTCAAATTAAGGCAACAGGTGGACACCTGGGTATTTCTTTTTCTCCAAATATATCCTTAGAATATGTTTAAAATGTTCTCCCTAGGAGTATCCACTATTTCTAATCCATAAATCACAATTTCATAAACCACAGTCTTCTAAAAGTTCACTAGTGGAATCAGAGAGAAGGTGCAGTAATTGGATTGAACTTTTTTCATTTGTTCCAGTAAGGGAGACAATCTACTTTGCAATATAGAAAATATTCTATTGAGACTGGATTTACTATGTTCCGCTGTAACTTGTGTACAATCGAAAAGGGCAATATCATTGGCAAAAACCAATTCATCAATGTGTTGATGTTCCATCTTAGGTGGGAGCGTTCAGCTTTTTCCTATTTCTGCCACCAAGTCTGAGATATATAAATGAAATAAGCAGGGAGCCAGGACGCGGCCCTTGCGTAAACCCACGCGGGTGTCAATCTAATTATGTCCTATCTTTGCACAAGGGCAAAAAATGATGCAAACTTACTTTGTACTATGTGAGCAGTTAAGTATAATAAATAAAAAACTAATTTTGCATCAAGCACAGTTCCATCTTTCATACTGGAAAAGAGGAGCCATAATTATTTTGGGAGTTGTGAACAGCGCCCTATGAATGGAAAACCACTTCAGAGAGCTGGGAGGAAGGCAAAAGAAAAAGCACGGTGGGGATCCCTGCAAATTCGAGGGATGCCAAAACACCTCCAGAGGCGGTAAGTGGTCTCTTGAAAGTAATGAAGCAAGAGGTTCCTGAGGAGCATCGAGCTCCTCCACATTGTAACGGAAACCAGTGCTGTGCCCTTAGGGAGAAAAAAACAAAACAGGACTGGGTGGTTTCCTCACGTACTGCCAGGGGAAACACGAGAGCTCTGTCTGCCCTGGTGCAAAGGGTCATGGATCTAAGAGTCAGTGACATGGATTGTAGAATTTGTCATGGTCTGATGACTACTCTTCGGTCATGCTATGGTTGAGTCTTTCTGTAGGATCCCCCCTGACAATCCGTTGTCTGACCAGTTACTGTTCAATTGTTCTTCTTATTGCAGAAGATTCCTATTAGTCAACCTTAAAGTGTGTGACGGGTTGTAGCGATGAAAGGGCAGAGATGACCCAGCTACTGTCCCTAAAAACATGTATGACTAAGACACAATCTTTAACTTTGAGCAGGTGAAGCCGAGGTCTGAGCATGTTCCCTAAGGCCTAGAACAAGTCTTACAGCTGCATTATGGGTGACCTACATCTTATTTATTGAAGACTTTGGGAGACCTGCAAACAATGCATTCCAGACGTCTAGCCGGAGGTTATTCATATCTCTCACCACTAGTGCCCGATCCTACTTTTTTCTAGCTTGTAAAATTTGAGGAAGAAAAATCATATTAGAGTCCAAGAGAGACCCAACATTTCTAAGTGGATTAGCATATATAGCAACATCCGTCAGAATGCCGAGCAACCATATCTCTGGGATTGGACGTTTAGTGATCACAGTGGTCTAAAGGTAAGGCTCATGGTCTTGGGTTCACTCACCTACCAGCACTCGACTTGTTGGCAGATTAAAATTGTAGTGCCTCGATTACTACCATAACCTATCGGGTATGGACAGACCACCACCTTGTATCATTTATACTAGCAAGCAAAAGGCCCACCACCAAAAACATTATATCCGCTCCTCCCACCTTAACAAGGAACAAAAAGAACATTACGGTACAAGAATTTACCCTCCGCTGAAAATAGAACCTTATTAACATAGCATCTCGTTATAAGAAAGAAATACTCTTGGCTAAACAAGAAACTTATAATAATAGAATCTTACAAGCAAATTCGAGTATGAAGGAATTATTTGTTATTTTGAAAGAACTAGAAACTCCGATCCCAGTGCAAGACAATTGTGTGAAGAACAAAACTTGGTGCTCCAATATTCAGCAAGCTCTAGCCAACTAAGTTACCACCCTTCAGGACAAGATTGCAACAAAAAAGCTACCTTAATTAAAATGATCTCACCAGACAATAACCCTGTGCCTTCTCATAAACGTCCACCCCGCTTTAGTTTTTCTAAAATTTCTATTCTCGAGGTTGAAAAAATCACCCTTTCCCTCAAACCTTCGTACCGCCAGGGCGATAAATGTCTAGCCCAAATAATTAAGGATGCTGCGAGAGATTTAGCACCTTTCATATCAAAGCTAAATAATGCCTCATTCTCCTCGGGCACCATCCCAAGTAACCTAAAAGAGTCCTGGGTACTCCCCCCTCCTTAAAAAACAGACACTAGATCCAACCATACCGACTAACTACAGGCCTATCACAACAGTGCTATTTCTACTAAAAATCTTTGACAAGGTGGCCTGTCAACAAATACAGGAGTATCTGGAGCACAACAGCTCCTAGGAGCCCACCAATCAGGATTTATGCCTCAACATGGCACCAAACGGCGTACATTGATTTCAAGGCCCAAATTGACAAGCTTAGGGACAATGGGAAATCAGCTATACTTCTCCTTCTTGACCTCTCGGCTGCGTTCGACTTGGTGGACCATAAGGTTTTATGTAACCACCTGGACTCAGCAGCGCATTTGTCTCAGGAGGCCATAGTTTGGATACAATCCTTTCTGAGTAACAGGACCATGTGAGTCTTCTCACCATCAGCAGCGGCAGACCCCCCCCCCCTTTCACATGTGGAGTGCCCCGGGTTCCTGTGTCTCTCCTACAATGTACAACATATTTACCAAGCCCCTTTTCGATGATCTGGACCATCTTGGTATCACCTACACTAACTATGCAGATGATACCCAGATTCTCATACCACTTACTGGGGATTATGACAAGGATTTGGCCTTAGTAAACAGAGTCTCCCTCGTCATCCAGGGATGGATGGCAGCCCACGGTCTATGTCTGCATGATGCCAAAACCGGGCTCATTATCCTGGGTACCACATCCAACCTCAATAAGCTTGGCCCCAAATATACCTCCTTTAACATCGACGGTAATTCTGTTAAAGTTGCCAAAGAGGTAAACACTTTAGGCTTTTATCTTGATTCCACCCTCACTTTTGCTAAACAAATTAATTCCATGCCCTCTGCCACTGCATATACATGCAAATTAATTAGAGCTGGTAAACCATTCTCATCCAAGAATAGCTGTATCCTCCTGGCCAGAGCTCTAATCCTGTCCAAATTGGACTATTGTAATTACCTTTACATTGGTGCAAATAAGTACAGTGTCAGGGGAATACAGACTCTCCAGAATAATGCCCTTAGGATAGCGAAGAACGAGCATATACCTGAGATAAGGAGACAGAATAATTGGCTATCCACCAGTGACAAAATTGGGCAGAAAACTGCCTCGCTTACTTACAAATGCCTGAACAATGTTGCGCCCCGCTACCTTACAGAGAGATTCAATAGAAAATATTCTAGTAGGCCTACTAGAACAGCCAATACAAACTGTCTGATTGTACCAAGATTTAAACTATCTAAAGTCGGGGGAAGCAGCTTCCCAGTTAAAGCATCAAAGCTTTGGAACTCCTTACCTCCCTCCTTGAGAGCTGACCAAACATACTTGAACTTCAGACAGAATCTCATCAATTGGCTTAAAGATAATGGGCCTCATTACGACCCTGGCGCTGACGGAATTAACGGGACCGGCCCCCTTCATTCCATCAGGGCCGATTACGGGGTTCCCTTTGTGGGACCCGGATCAGACGTCTGGTAAAACCAGACGTCTTTTCCGGGACCCACGAGGGGAAGAGGGAGGTAACAACGGGACACTTGGAATGTGCCCATTGTTACCTCCATCCCCATTCCCATGGTGCCGTATGGGGGCTCAAATGGGAATGGGGGAATGGGGAATGGTTCCTGCAAGGAGGAATTACCGGGTCCTCCTATGTCGGAATGACCCGGTTATTCCTCATTGCAGGAACCCGGTAATGGAGCCCGGTTTGGAGGCAGCCATGGCACCATGGCTATCTCCAAACTCGTAATGAGGCCCAATGACCACTAATGCATTTGTCTCCTACGACAGCCACACAATAGCTGCCAGATTGCTATCTTAAATTATGCTCCTGCTGTATAGTGTTTTTCCCCAGTACTGTATGTACCCACCATTACTTGTGTATATTGTACTTATATCCCGACTTGTATTTCTGTATATTACTATGTAACCTAAGCTGAAAGTTTTCTTGTATCTCATGCGCCCTGATACCCTTGGGTCGGGCGCGCATTACAAATAAATTAAAAAACAAACAAACAAACAAATTACCAAGCAACCAAGGCTGGATGTCAGAGAGTCAAGTATTAAGATGCTCAAACTAGGTGAGGAACGTACAAGTTTTAAAATAAGCTGCATATTGTCACAGAGGAACGATATCCCGCTTTGTGCTCTTGAATGATGCTAACGAAGGGGAAAATGTACAGATTAAAGAGCAGGGGTGGAAAGAAGGAGCCCTGAGGAACTCCACATGGGAATCAGAAATAGACGTAGATCTCCCAGTTCTGGATCTGTTGCAGGGAGACAGTACCATGGCGTTCTTTGCTTTTGATAAGGTGGATCAGGATCTGCGAGCCATCCGTGTAGAGTTGGAATGGGAATGACTGTATTCCAGGATTCTTGTCCAGGATTCTTGCGCGTGCTGGCATGGAGATGGTACAGACTCTTATGGGAGCCCATAGGCTTTGTGGTGTGGTTTATAAGCATAATGGCACAAGGACATCTGGAAGCACATATATTTGAGAGAGACGGTCAGCCAGCCCAGAGCTGTTCCTGCGATTCCTATACCTCTTTCTAGGCAGTGTATTGTGGATAATGTGGTCCACAGTGTCATATACTGATGAACTCTCTAGGAGCATCAAAGCACCTGAGTGGTTGAAGTCAAGGAGTAATAGGTCTTTCCTGATGTTTAATAGGGGTTTTCCCCTGGGTCTGGCTGTCCAAAGCCCGATTGAAAGACCTAGAGAAGGGTGTTCACCTCGCTGCACTCATGTACATGATCCCTGTCCACTTTTTCAAGGTTGTTTGCCTTGAAAGTTCATGTAGAGTTGGAACTGTAGTGTAGAAGAAACACTGAGATTGTTGTTTGTTGAAGTTAGCTTGTGAAATCTTTTATTCACTGGTCTGCAACAGACACAGGGCCACATCACGAGTTGGGTGGTAGCCCTTAAATGCGGCGGTAACGGTACTACTGCCACATTTAAGGGTTGTCCCTATCACAAGTTGGGTGGTAAATGGACCTGTTTTAACTCCAGCTTTTTTCTGGAGGTGAAAATCCCATTTAGCACCCTGTATTATAGCTGGCTGTATTAGTGTGCAGTACTAGCGCCACAAATTCCCCATTGGGTGCAATGGAACATATGGGGAATGAGGATTTACCGTTAATGCCCAATCCATGATCCAGCAGTAATACCGCCAGACCGGTGGGTGCTAATGCTATTACAGTTGGGCGGTATTACAGCCAGGATACCGCCCAACTTGTGATGAGGTCCACAGACAAGAAAAACAAACAGAAACATAGATCCATGTCCAAGATACCAAACACTCTGCATCTGGGTTGGATGGTACCGGCCGGCAACGGCCCGCCAGTCTGAGCCTAGGCTGGCCCAAGAGAAGCGAGGGCCTCAGAGAGGAATCAGGAATTACAGGCCCAGTACTGCCCCCATCCCCACAAGGGGGAGATACCCATTCACACCATGGGGCTCCGTCCGCTGTGCAAATAGTTTATCTATTTATTTCTTCAAGGGAAGCAGGCTCCTCGCATATTGTGTGAGACCAATCTCCTGCTTAGAAAATAGAAATGGGACCAAGTGAGAGGCCTGCGACCAAGGTGCCAAGGCACTTAAAAATGATGGCATCACCCAGGGAAGGGTCTCGTGTGGCTGGTAGAACGCAAGCGGGGCAGAGGCTTTCAGCAACTTGCTTGGCTGAGTGCCTTTCCCTGTGTCAGAATTTGGAACTGTGACCTCCCACCCACCCAAAACAACTCCTCTTCAGACCTTTTTTACTGCATTAGTTTGAAAACAGAAAGTGGAATATGGCCACAATGCCATCGAGAGAGTTTTCTCCTCTCCAAACACCTTTTAATGTGAAGCCAGACGGTTGCAGACACACAAGGTCAGAAACCAGGTCTATGCAAGATATCCATGCAGCTGTGAGCAATGAATACAATATGATATGATATGACTGGTTATTTATAACACGCTCAATAGCCAGAGGTTTCTAAGTTAGGACCCAGGGATCGAACCTCTCCGTGTCGTCTTGCTTCTAAGACGAGCACGTTGTCTCTGAACTATCCTATCGAGACAATTAACATTAACTACTCTTTAGCTGCAATGAGTTAGGAATTGGGTTTCTTGAGAAGCAGGATTACTAGGGCCATTGTGAGGGCAGGTGGGGCCACCTCTCATATTCTTGCAGCATTGCTTAGGTTGTTGAGTGAACGTGCCAATATTCCCAGTGTATTTTTGCTATGCCTGCAGGGTATGGGCTAATTTGCATGGAAGAGGTTCTTTACTTTGGTTGCCATCGTACTCTGGGCTTCTTCTGATATGGAAGTGAAGTTTGTAGAGGCTGTTGCTGTTGCTGTTCCTAGGGGCTGTGTCTTGCATGCTGTTGTTAAAATCTTCAACTTTGTTCGTGAAGGAGACAATGGGCAGTCCAGGAAAACCATTTACCTCCATGTTTCCTGCACCGCCAAACTACAAGTTTGCCGGTATTACCTTTGCCGGTATAACCTCCACTTTACCTCCAAACATTAAATGGGCATTAACACTGGCGAATCGCTATGTGTAACCCAGTGGTAATACCGCCTGGTCAAGTGGCGGTATCAGTAATTTTGTTTGCTGGTATTTTGATGAATTTTCCACCCGAATACCAGCAAACTCGTAATGAGCCCCACTGTCTTCCACCCACTCACGGGTAGGTGACACTGACTGTTAGGTCTTGGTTGGTTTTGTTAGCTTGTCAAGGATTTTGAATTATCAATATTATCATTAGGGTATTTATTGAGTGCAGACTTAGCTTCAGGAAACTATGGAGTGCTTTACAATCAAAGGGGGAAGAGCACGGTGAGGTAAGCAGAGAAACAGGAAGCGGGGATCAGGAGGGCAGGCAATTCGGCAGAAAGGGATCCACATGCAACCAGGGGAGTAAACAGTGGAGAGCAGATCACCCAGTCTCAGGTAGGGTGAGAGTGGAGGATGTGTGGACCGAGATGTTTGGGAGGTGCCATTACTTGAAAGGGAGGGTCTTGAGCACCTTTCTGAACTGTAGAGGCGAGGGGGCAAGACTGATGTTAACAGGGAAGAGGTTGCAGAATCTTGGGGCGTGGACAGAGTAGGCCTGTCTTCTGGTTCTTTCCTCCCTGCACCAGCACAGTTAAAGTCTGCACATTTTCTTACTTCTGGTGGATCACAGGCCTCCAGAGATTCTGAGTTTCTCAGTGAGGTAGCCTGGGGACTTTAGGGTGACAGCCTAATAGATGTTACAACAGGATTTGAAGATGATACATGCTTGCAGTTTGAGCTTGCAGTGGGACCCAGCGCAGTTCGAGGAGGGCTGGGTTATGTGGTTGAATTTGCAGAGCCCTTTAATGAGTCTTGCTGCAGCATGTAGCACACGTCACACGGGTGCCAGGGTAGTCGACAGAAGGCCTCCCAAAAAGGTCACTGCCACCATCCAGGAGGGAGAGGACCAAGGCTTGAACAGCAGATCTCAAGTTGTTTTCTGGGATGAAGAACTTGCTTTTCCACAGGAGAGAACGTTTCTACCAAGTCGTGTGTGTCTTCCTTGCTATGTGCTGTTGGAAGTAGAGGTGTCTGTAGATGTTGAACCCAAGGGACATGCTGCATGTGGCCAGCTGGTGTGTGAAACGTTTGGGGTGCATAGCAGAAAGGCCTGGTCTGGATGTCAGGGTGTTCGGTGTTGTTGGTCAGCAGTAGGAATTCAGTCTTGGAGGAGTTGAGCTTCAGGTAAGCTGTGGAATTCCACGACTGGATCAATGGGAGGCATGCTGTTATCCTTCATCAAAGACAAACATAGGATATTTTGAGGTACAACTGCGTGTCATCTGCGTATCGGTGGATGTGGATGTTGTGTGGAGTCAGGAGGGGTCAGAGTGGTTCCATGTAAAGATTGAAGATCACAGGGGAGAGGATGGATCCTTACGGGACTCTAGAGATGATGTGGAGTTGGTGATCTGGAGGAATCCATTCGTATGAACTGGTGGCGATTTGCAAGGTAGGATTTGAACCAGCTGGGGAGGATCTCGCTGATCCCCTGCGGTGATATAGATCGGCGATATCAGGTGGTCTGCTGTGTCAATGGACGGATGCTGCAGGTGATAGATCAAGTGTATGTCTAGTTGGGTGAAGGAGGCAGTGTGCAATGCTGAATGCTCTTGATGCACACTGAGCATATCAATTGTCCTAGTAGTGGGAGCGTAGAACTGTTGAGTAGAAGACAGTCATCTGTTATCATTGACTTCTTGAGGCCCACCCAGAAATGAATCATGTCTGAGTCTTTCTTTTCTTCAGAACTACTGGTCTGAGCTCTTCCATACCATCAGATGCTCTATTGTGCCCCCGTTGAGAAGTTTGTGTAGTAAATCTTGGGGGGTCATGATCTGCTGGGATAGGTACTGACTGATCTTTGTTTTCACCATATGGCATTTGGCGTATTGATGTGTTGTGCATACCCTTAAACGCATCATAGTGTGCTGCTGGACCCCTTGTTGTGTTTCTCAATGTTTTCCTTGCACAAGGCTGTTTGGATTGAGTATACTCAGACGCTCGCGCAATGGGCAAGCTTTATTCTGTTGGTGCTATCCAAGCATGGGGTTGCTTTTGTTTCTCCCATACACTTTCCATGTCGCTTGCTACCCGTTGAATTCCAGTTAACATACTGTGTAGCCCAGCAGGTTTATTTCCACTCTGCAATATATGCCAGGCTTGACGACGTATGTATGTTTTTTGGTGATCGTTGTCTTGCTTCTGTTTATCTATCGAGTACTACTTTTTCTGTCGCTGTCTTTGAAGCTCTTGACGCATACTTCTACTTCTGTGACCTTCCTCACTAGGTTTGATCTGCAACAGTTGGCAATTTGGAATAATGTACTGTATGCCTACAGGTTCAGAATGTGAGTCCTCAGGCTGGACATCCGATACATGGCTTAACCTGCCGTAACTGGAACAGTGTTTTCTGCTGCTGAAGATGCCTGCTAGTTCTTTGTGGTTCTGTTTGTGATAGGGGTGCCTCTTTCTCCTCCCACCCGTGTGTTTGTGGCCCTCTAGATGCAATGGAGAGGCTCCGACAGCGGGCACAAAGATACTCCATCTGCACCGGGGCTGAAAGGGCGGTGCGTCTACCTGATGGTCCCCAGTTTGCAGTGGGAGTGGGGGCACTTACTGGCTCAACTCTTAGCTCGCAGCTTTGTGCAGTCCCACCATGGGCCCACCAAGGCCCCCTCCCGGGCTTCAGCACTCCATCCTACTAGGCAGGCTTGGACGAGCGGAGGGAGGAAATACTCACCGAGGACGAAGGTCTGTCGACCTCCTTTAGCATCCTACCCTAGTCTGAAGGGTCAGAGTTCCTTTCCATTTCATGCCCCTCAGAGCCCAGCAAGAGGGGCACCGGATCGTGGAATTAGGCAGGAGTGTTGCTAGGTGTGGAAAAGATCTGGGGCTACGCTAATGTCGGGACTGACAAGACTTGGGGCTAGCTAGCATTTTAGTTGTATCCCCTGAGCTTCTATCCAGGGCTACAACCAAAAGACCAGGGGCTATAGCCCCCTCAGCCCCCCTGCAACTCCCCCAGCAACGCCTCTGGAATTAGATCTCTCCGATCTCCGCAGAAAGGCAGAAAGATGTGAAAAAACAGGAATTGATGGGGTAAGTGACACCCTTTATGGGTTGGGGTGGAGCTGTTAGGTAAACAGGACATTGATTAAAACATCTCTGTGGGGAAGGTGGAGGACCTTCATGTGTATGGACTGGGACAAGAAAGAGTAGCACAAAGAGTAATGAAGATTAGCTGTAAGTAATGGGAGCATTCAAGACTATGGTCGCCACGGTGGAGGTAGTGGTGCCAAAAAGAGACTCTGGAGATTAGGCATCAGCGCTCAGGAGCTGTACATGTTTTACACTTCAAGTTGCAAATTGAGGTTTCACACAGGAACGAGCAGGCGACAAGTTGAACTGAGGTGAAGTGTGGCCTGCATCCAGGCACCCACTTATGGGAGTACCTGCAGGGCTGGCAGAAATGGAAGCCTACATGCAGCCCAAGCGGACCCCAAAACAAGCCCAAATATAGCCACAATAAGCTCCAATAGTGCAGTGTGTCAGAAAATGAAGTTCTCCCACAGTATTGTTGTGGGTCTAAGTATGGAAAGTACACATGGGAAACCAAAAAGGGTTTTTAATGCTCACTTTGCAATGTGGTACTTGTTCTCCAATAGTGATGGGAAAAGAAAGCCATCCCCCTTTTTTTTATTTTACATATTTCTTTAAGGTTTTATATTTTTGTCAATTTACTTTATTATGATTTGTGAACTTTTCCCAGTATCCACTGTACTTCTATATGCGCCATATGGAATGAAAGTATACACTCAATTGACCTCATTCCAAGGTCGGCGGTAACCCACCGGTGCTACCGGCGAGTTACCGCCAACCTCTTAATACTGTTCCGCCGCCTGATATCCCGGTGCCACCGGGACATTACAAGTCCCGATGGCCCGGGATGTCAGGCGGCGGAACAGTGTAAGTCCCAATTCCCGGGGGCTACACGGGAATGTGGATACGGAAGCACTGGCACTGTTGCTAACGATGCTGGTGCTTCCGTGGAAACCATGCCTGGAAGAACTGGTGCTGCCAGCAGGTCAGACCTGCTGGGAGCACTGGCCCCTGCAGGCATACTCGTAGTCTGGCAGTTGGGAAAGGATGCCGGTGCATTGCTACCGGCACCCTTATTTCCAGAGCACCAGGCTTGGAATGAGGCCCAATGTAATGCAGAGTAATGGAAGCCTTATCATTCACCCCTTAGTTCCTGAACTTGCTCTCAGGTCTTAAACACACAACCTGCATCTTGTGATTAGGAGCAATGTGAAGGGAAGGCTGCATTCCTAAAGGGAGCAGAAATCTTTTTCGTGCATGCGTATCAAACAGATATCGTGTAAATAAATGAGACATTTTAATAAGAGGGAATCTGTCAAGTGTCTTGAGAGAAGATTTCAGTCATCAACCGTGGGGGCTTTAAGTTGGTAATAGCCCCTTCACCTCCTAGCACTCGGATATTAACACTAATTTAGAGAGACTTGCTGCCATTGACAGTGGGCAAAGAGCTGCCCTTTCAAATCCACAAAGATTTGCATGGACTTAATGCTAGATTTGGGACAGAGCTCTTTCTGACATGGCACACTCCTAATTATCCTTCTGGAGGTGAATCGGGCGGACACGTCCGCAGGAGTGCCAAGCACAGGGCAGTCACAGAGGTGGCACATGCTTTCTGCTGGCCCTGTAACGTACTGTTTCCAATGGACCAATTTGCTGTGAAAAATAGCCCAAAACTGGGCAAGCCGCACACACATTGTGGCCTCCCCTGCGTCCCCCACGCACAACAGGGTTTTGAGTAACCCAGTTGTGCTGGAAATAGCCCAAGCTGCCAACCCGAGTCACCTACGCTGTAAACGGTGTAAACCGAACTGAAGCTGCCAACAGCCCACCACAGCTCTCATGCGCTTTTTCCCTGCTCAGCCCTTCTAACTTACTTTTGAAATCCGCCAGAGCACCAGGGGACCACCCAGGTGCTGATATCGCGCGGTAGAAATATCCTTTAACATATCATAACTGTGAAAATGCTCTCTTGTGCATGCGCCGTTCACCCACTGTGTCCCCAAGTGTCAAGGTTTTCATGGAAATAGAGAGGGGACAGGGCCTCCCCTGATTGGTTATTCAGCCATGTTTCCTGCGTCGCTTTGGGACGTGGTTGCTTCCTGATGGTCTGGGGCCGTCATTTCCAGTGATTAATCGCAGAAGGTTTAGAAATGAACAGTTTGTTACCTTGCCTATTATGTCCTCTGCAAGGTCTGCTGTTTTGTTTAATGGCGACGTGGCAAGGCATTTTTCCCTAGTAGACCTGAGGGCGCCGAGCGAGTAGTGTTGCCCCCTGTTCTGGTTTTGCTTTGTCCCTGGTACTTAGGAACGACGTTCAGGATTATGACTTGTCCCGGTTTTGCCTGAAGCATAGACACCTCATTGTAATGCAGAGCAACAGCTTCCCTTCCTCCACCAAGCAGGGGACATGCAAATAGGATATCCCCACTTATCCTACACGCCCCTCCCACACTGGCATTGAGCTAAGAAGGCTGTTGAACAGACTTTGTCCCAAAGAGGGCAGCAGTGGCTCATCATTGACATACACAATATTGTGTTTCGGTACACCCCATTTTGGTGCGACCAGTTCGTCGCGAGCCGGTTTGGCGTGGCTTGTTAGGCGCGATCAGTCCCAGGCTGGGATGTTTTGGCGCCAGCATGTTTCAGTAGTACAATTTTGTTCAAATAAAGAATTGATGCCATCTGAAACCCTGCCCTGCAGGGATGCGAGACCGCAGAGCTAACCACTAGGCTATCGAGATCTTAGCATTTTCAAATGCCCCAGTTACTTATATTAACGCAGGTCATTAAGAATAAGTTACGCTCATAACGCTTAATATAAGTAACTGGTGCATATAAGGTCGATAAGGTCACTATGGCCTTGCAGTTAACGGTTCAGTCGCGCAGCCCTGCAGGACAGTGTTCGCGACTGCCCTAATTGTATATTTATTATTTTATTTTATTAAAATTGCAATGTTAAAAGCACATTGTTATTTGAAGATTGCACCGAACTGGCCGCGCCGAACTGGCCACGCCGAACTGGCCCGCGCTGAACACGGTGTGCCAAACTGGCTCCTGCGGTGAAACGTCCATGCCAAACCAGCCCGTGCCGAACTGGCAGTGCTGAAATGTTGTCATGAACCATCAAACTCGCCCCTTCTGGTCCTCCTGGTCCCTGACACGTCAGGCCTTACACTCCATAATACTACCAACATGGCGGCAAGCTCAGAACGCTGCTCACCAGTCTTCACGTTCTACGCAGCGTCCTCTATAAAGAAACCACACCCCCGTGGCCCCGCGCGTCTCAATGCTGCTACTAGCTGTGATCAGACGTGTGCTCCGTACCTTCTCTTGTGCTACTTTCTATCCCCTAACCCCTGGATTCCGTTCTCCCGACTTCTTCCTTCTTAACCAATCTTCCAGGAATCCCTGCGTCGCTTCCGCGTGCCCCCCTACTCCTTCTTGAATATTCCCGGAGTTTTCCTTTGATCCTGGACATCGAAGCTGAACGTAATCTGGAAGCCGAGGACGGCCGAGCGGGCTTATTTAAGTCCCGAACCATACGAAAGAAGACTCTGCCTAAAGAGGACATCAGGCAACACAGACAGGTGAGAAGGGGGGAAACCTGTGACAAATGTCCCACTCCGTGTTCCTCATTAGCTCTGTCAGCAGTCAGTGTTCTCCCTCTCTGTTCAGTCCCTAAAGTCAAACAGATTTGCAGGCGGGTGGTCCCATTTAAGTCAATGGAGAGGAATATTCTTTTGGAGGCTGATGAAAGTTTGCTAGATGGACCGTCCCACTGATGTCTATGAAAGGGCTTTATCGCCCGATGTCTGGTCAATTTCATTTTGGGCACCACTTTTTTGATGACCATTGTCAGTCAGCCAATTAAACATTATTTCGGCTGAACACCGTACAAGTCAATATAAGCATCAAACAAAATACACAATTAGAATATTGACAATCCATTAGGACCATTACTACTTCTACACTAAATATCATAAGAACACAGCAAACAAATTGAAAGTGCCAAGTGCAAGTATTCAATATAGCGCATGGAAAGTCATGTAAGCGTAGTAGGCGCATTGGGCAAAATACACAAGTGAAACATTTTCTTTTATTGTTTCGGTTAAATAACTCAACCTTTCAATATAATACAGTGCATTTGATACATCACAAACATCATCAATAAAACATTTTTACAGTATCTGTGATAAACCTTCAATACAAAAATACAACAATTCAACATTTAAGTTTAAAAACAGATGAAAATAAAGAGATACTTAAAAAACACTTCCAATTTCATGCAATGTATTAAAACCTTTAATAGCTCCAGGGCATTTCAGCAGAACTAGATTCATCAATTTTCCTTCCACACTTATGTAATCTCTCTTGATTGAAAAAGCTCATGATGCCAACCCCAAGATCGGTAGTGGTAAAAAAGCAACTACTGCCAAAGTCACTGCAATTCGACATCCGCTAAACAACTCTATCCATAGGATTCTGGGCGTCATAATGAGAAAGTCTTGGAAACATTTGCAAAAATTAGCTTGTCGTAATTTAATGAGGGCTGGGCAATAAATTAGAATGTGCTTTAATGTTTCTGGTTCAAGGATGTTATTACAATGTCGACAAGCCCTATCTGCTTGTGTTGCCTTTGTCCTAGCTCTTATGAAATTCCTAGTCGGCCGTATATTAACTCTAAATCGTAGGAATAGTGTCCATTCTCGAGCTGACGGGAATTTTAGTAGATACTGTTCCGGGATGTTAAACCTTATCAGAATGAAATTTCCATTTATATAACATTGATATTTTTGCATTGCTTCCCTCGAATTTTGCCAGTCATACACCATAATTTATATCTCGCTTTATTAGGGTTGTTAATTAATAGCTCAGTAAAACATTTTAAAACCATTGGGACCATTACAAACTTCTACAGTAAATTGATTATTAAAATGTAGCAGACGAATGTAAAGTGCAAAGTACAAAAATCGGATATAGCATGTAAGAAAAACATGTAAACACAGCCTTCGCATTGGGAAATATAATGTGCAAATGCATAAATAGATATGACACATAACTAATTATGTAAGCGTGACAAATGCATTACAAGTATGACATCGAAGTACATTAGTAAATGTGCCACGTTAATTGGAACTATAGCATTCGCATTGAGATAAATCATAAATAGGTTTTACAGGTTACACAATCCTGGAACAATCCGGCTGTGTTGATATAACACTCAGCCAATGTGTTAAGTAGATTTTAAAAGTGCACATGTGTTCAACTGTGACCTATAGATAAGTTTCGCAAGTGCAAACACATTTGCATCATCATTGGTTCTCCTACAACCTGCTATTCTTAAGTACCTTGGCCTCAGGTATACCCCCCTATAGCGCGAGTTCATGGACGTGCTAGAATGACGCAAAGTGGGCATTTATTATTCTCACTCGTCTTCCATTTAATCTTTATCCGGGCCCCCAGTAGAAAGCTGAGCCTCATCGTGGCGTATAAGGTGCTCAAAGAGTCGTGGCTTCATGGGGCCAGATCACAGAAACTTTGCACTGGTGCAAGTACAAATTTGCACTAGGGCAAAGTTTGCTCTATTTCTAAAACCAATTGGAAATATTAGAAAACCATTGCACCATGAAAAGTGCATTTAGGCATGTTATACGCATCAGGGCAAAAACTGCCCCTGTGCAAAAAAGATACTTTTTCACTGTCTTTTTGCACCAGGGCAAAGTTTGCCCTAGTGCTACTACTGAATAGTATTAGCACTAGGGTAAACTTTGCCACGGTTCAAAAATGTATCGAAAGTTGAGCTCTTTTGGACTTCCGTCATTTCTGCCTTGGTGCTTATACCATGCCAAACTGCACTTTTCATGGTGCAATGGTTTTCTAATATGTCCCAATGTTTTACGAAACAGGACAAACTTTGCCCTAGTGCTAATACTGTGCAAACCTTGCACTTACACCGGGGCAAAGCTTCTGTAATTGGGCCCATGGTGTGTAGGTAAGATTCATAACCCCTGGTGCGCTTGGTTTCCCAATACGTAATCATAGCGGGGGAAGTTGTATAGAGCTCACGCTTTCGCCAGTAATCTAATTTAATAGTTTCTTTCTTGCTGCCCGTTAGCAATTCAGGCTGTTCCCAAAGCTCACTGTGGCCAATATCGTACAGTATTCTTTGACATGTGCAAACCATGGCCAGGATGACCCCCCTTTTTTTATGTATCCAAACCACCCCCCTCTGACTCCCACCCATTCCATGTTTCACTATTTCCACCCATGTCCCATACTATCCGTAACCCAAACATACACACATATCTGGTCACCACATTGAAAAAGTGGTAAGCAAAATTAAATCGGTGTAGCAGTGGTCCATTTCAGAATGGGATACCCTATAAAAGGCATGTTGCTTTTTGGGAGTATGAAAAGAGACTTGAGCCCAGGCACAACCCTAATGAGTGTAAAATGTGACGTGTGATCGATTGTGGGTAAGCAACAAACTATACTTCATTCTTAACCAGCATTGGCAAAATCGAGATAGATTCTGTGTCGGCATGGACTAGGCATTTTCTAGATGTTGGGATGGAAACAGCTGGCAAATCCTTCCAGGACCTGGGCATATAAGTGCATATAAGGGCAGTGCCTGGTAAATGCCTATAGTAAAGAAAAACGGTGGCTTTGCCAAAGCTTGTTTCTAACAGGAATTTCATGGAAGGGGCAGGCGTAACGACACACATATTGCTTAGGAATCAAGTTGCTGATGGCACACGTGCTGATTTACAACTGCATTTAAGCCATTATCTTTCGGAAACCTGCTTAGAAATCACACTAACTTCTCCTTAAAAGCACCACCCTTCACGAAAGAGATCACATGGGTGTGTGGGGAGGGATTTAGGGGGGGGATTGGTACAAGTAGTGGCTGGGAGTGGATGTAGGAATTAGCATGGTCAATAGGTGGGTACACATTCAAACAACACCTACAGGCTGTGTGTGTCCCTTCTCACTTTCCATCTCTCTCCTATCTTTACTTCGCATGCCAATAGTTTTGGCTTATAGGCAGTGCCTGCAGCACCACCAAACAGCCACAAATAAAACTCAGACTAAGCCTCTAAT